>NW_024037061.1:18501949-19171949 GCF_015706575.1 Patiria miniata
AGTTTGAAGTCCGTAGACCCAATACTCGTGGAGAAAATGTGACATAAGCAAGAATATTTTGTCCGAGTTTGTTTCTGTGTGTAAATTGCCATAGAGTATGCTGTCAGCGAGCTTCACTCCGTGGTATGTTTACCTTTTATATCTCGTCTTGACGGTATCTTATTATAAAAAATTCCTGATTTTTTGGACATATATGGAGAGCTAGTTAGTCTGGCTACATTGTCCAACAAGTTTGAAGTCCGTAGACCCAATACTCGTGGAGAAAATGTGACATAAGCAAGAATATTTTGTCTGAGTTTGTTTCTGTGTGTAAATTGCCATAGAGTAGGCTGTCAGCAGGCCTCACTCCGTGGTGGTGCTTTACCTTTTATATCTCGTCTTGACGGTATCTTGTTATGAAAAATTCCTGATTTTTTTGACATATATGGAGAGCTAGTTAGACTGGCTACATTGTCCAACAATTTTGAAGTCCGTAGACCCAATACTCGTGGAGAAAATGTGACATAAGCAAGAATATTTTGTCTGAGTTTGTTTCTGTGTGTAAATTGCCATAGAGTAGGCTGTCAGCGGCCTCACTCCGTGGTGCTTTTACCTTTTATATCTCGTCTTGACGGTATCTTATTATAAAAATTCCTGATTTTTTGGACATATATGGAGAGCTAGTTACACTGGCTACATTGTCCAACAAGTTTGAAGTCCGTAGGCCCAATACTCGTGGAGAAAATGTGACATAAGCAAGAATATTTTGTCTGAGTTCGTTTCTGTGTGTAAATTGCCATAGAGTAGGCTGTCAGCGGCCTTCACTCCGTGGTATGTTTACCTTTTATATCTCGTCTTGACGGTATCTTGTTATGAAAAATTCCTAATTTCTTTGACATGTATGGAGAGCTAGTTAGTCTGGCTTCATTGTCCAACAAGTTTGAAGTCCGTAGACCCAAAACTCGTGGAGAAAATGTGACATAAGCAAGAATATTTTGTCTCTGAGTTTGTTTCTGTGTGTAAATTGCCATAGAGTAGGCTGTCAGCAGGCCTCACTCCGTGGTGCTTTTACCTTTTATATCTCGTCTTGACGGTATTATTATGAAAAAATTCCTGATTTTTTGACATATATGGAAAGCTATTACACTGGCTACATTGTCCAACAAGTTTGAAGTCCGTAGGCCCAATACTCGTGGAGAAAATGTGACATGAGCAAGAATATTTTGTCCGAGTTGTTTCTGTGTGTAAATTGCCATAGAGTATGCTGTCAGCGAGCTTCACTCCGTGGTATGTTTACCTTTTATATCTCGTCTTTGACGGTGTTATTATAAAAAAATTCCTGATTTTTTGGACATATATGGAGAGTTAGTTATTAGACTGGCTACATTGTCCAACATTTTGAAGTCCGTAGACCCAATACTCGTGGAGAAAATGTGACATAAGCAAGAATATTTTGTCGAGTTTGTTTCTGTGTGTAAATTGCCATAGAGTAGGCTGTCAGCGGCCTTCACTCCGTGGTATGTTTACCTTTATATCTCGTTTTGACGGTGTCTTATTATAAAAAAATCCTGATTTTTTGGACATATATGGAAAGTTTGTTAGACTGGCTACAACGTCCAACAATTTGAAGTCCGTAGACCCAATACTCGTGGAGAAAATGTGACATAAGCAAGAATATTTTGTCCGAGTTTGTTTCTGTGTGTAAATTGCCATAGAGTAGGCTGTCAGCGGGCCTCACTCCGTGGTGTTTACCTTTTATATCTCGTCTTGACGGTATCTTATTATAAAAAATTCCTGATTTTTTGGACATATATGGAGAGTTTGTTAGACTGGCTACATTGTCCAACAAGTTTGAAGTCCGTAGACCCAATACTCGTGGAGAAAATGTGACATAAGCAAGAATATTTTGTCTGAGTTTGTTTCTGTGTGTTAATTGCCATAGAGTAGGCTGTCAGCGGCCTCACTCCGTGGTGTTTACCTTTTATATCTCGTCTTGACGGTATCTTATTATAAAAAAATTCCTGATTTTTTGGACATATATGGAGAGCTAGTTAGACTGGCTACATTGTCCAACAGTTTGAAGTCCGTAGGACCCAATACTCGTGGAGAAAATGTGACATAAGCAAGAATATTTTGTCCGAGTTTGTTTCTGTGTGTAAATTGCCATAGAGTATGCTGTCAGCGAGCTTCACTCCGTGGTATGTTTACCTTTTATATCTCGTTTTGACGGTATCTTATTATAAAAAAATCCTGATTTTTTGGACATGTATGGAGAGCTAGTTAGACTGGCTACAATTGTCCAACATTTTGAAGTCCGTAGACCCAATACTCGTGGAGAAAATGTGACATAAGCAAGAATATTTTGTCTGAGTTTGTTTCTGTGTGTAAATTGCCATAGAGTAGGCTGTCAGCGGGCCTCACTCCGTGGTATGTTTACCTTTTATATCTCGTCTTGACGGTAATTATATTAAAAATTCCTGATTTTTTGGACATATATGGAGAGTTAGTTAGACTGGCTACATTGTCCAACAAGTTGAAGTCCGTAGCCCAATACTCGTGGAGAAAATGTGACATAAGCAAGAATATTTTGTCTGAGTTTGTTTCTGTGTGTTAATTGCCATAGAGTAGGCTGTCAGCAGGCCTCACTCCGTGGTGCTTTTACCTTTTATATCTCGTCTTGACGGTATCTTATTATAAAAAATTCCTGATTTTTTGACATATATGGAGAGCTAGTTAGTCTGGCTACATTGTCCAACAAGTTTGAAGTCCGTAGACCCAATACTCGTGGAGAAAATGTGACATAAGCAAGAATATTTTGTCCGAGTTTGTTTCTGTGTGTAAATTGCCATAGAGTATGCTGTCAGCGAGCTTCACTCCGTGGTATGTTTACCTTTTATATCTCGTCTTGACGGTATCTTATTATAAAAAATTCCTGATTTTTTGGACATATATGGAAAGCTAGTTAGACTGGCTACATTGTCCAACAATTTTGAAGTCCGTAGACCCAATACTCGTGGAGAAAATGTGACATAAGCAAGAATATTTTGTCCGAGTTTGTTTCTGTGTGTAAATTGCCATAGAGTAGGCTGTCAGCGGGCTTCACTCCGTGGTATGTTACCTTTTATATCTCGTCTTGACGGTATCTTATTATGAAAAATTCCTGATTTTTTGACATATATGGAGAGCTAGTTAGTCTGGCTTCATTGTGTCCAACAATTTGAAGTCCGTAGACCCAATACTCGTGGAGAAAATGTGACATAAGCAAGAATATTTTGTCCGAGTTTGTTTCTGTGTGTAAATTGCCATAGAGTAGGCTGTCAGCGGGCCTCACTCCGTGGTGCGTTTACCTTTTATATCTCGTCTTGACGGTATCTTATTATGAAAAATTCCTGATTTTTTTGACATGTATGGAGAGCTAGTTAGGCTGGCTCATTGTCCAACAAGTTTGAAGTCCGTAGACCCAATACTCGTGGAGAAAATGTGACATAAGCAAGAATATTTTGTCCGAGTTTGTTTCTGTGTGTAAATTGCCATAGAGTAGGCTGTCAGCGGGCCTCACTCCGTGGTGCGTTTACCTTTTATATCTCGTCTTGACGGTATCTTATGAAAAATTCCTGATTTTTTGGACATATATGGAGAGTTTGTTAGACTGGCTACATTGTCCAAAATTTTGAAGTCCGTAGACCCAATACTCGTGGAGAAAATGTGACATAAGCAAGAATATTTTGTCCGAGTTTGTTTCTGTGTGTAAATTGCCATAGAGTAGGCTGTCAGCGGGCTTCACTCCGTGGTATGTTTACCTTTTATATCTCGTCTTGACGGTATCTTATATGAAAAATTCCTGATTTTTTTGACATGTATGGAGAGCTAGTTAGTCTGGCTTCATTGTCCAACAAGTTTGAAGTCCGTAGACCCAATACTCGTGGAGAAAATGTGACATAAGCAAGAATATTGTGTCTGAGTTCGTTTCTGTGTGTAAATTGCCATAGAGTAGGCTGTCAGCGGCCTTCACTCCGTGGTATGTTTACCTTTTATATCTCGTCTTGACGGTATCTTGTTATGAAAAATTCCTAATTTCTTTGACATGTATGGAAAGCTAGTTACACTGGCTTCATTGTCCAACAAGTTTGAAGTCCGTAGGCCCAATACTCGTGGAGAAAATGTGACATAAGCAAGAATATTTTGTCTGAGTTTGTTTCTGTGTGTAAATTGCCATAGAGTAGGCTGTCAGCGGCTTCACTCCGTGGTATGTTTACCTTTTATATCTCGTCTTGACGGTATCTTGTTATGAAAAATTCCTAATTTTTGACATATATGGAGAGCTAGTTAGACTGGCTACATTGTCCAACAAGTTTGAAGTCCGTAGACCCAACCCAATACTCGTGGAGAAAATGTGACATAAGCAAGAATATTTTGTCCGAGTTTGTTTCTGTGTGTAAATTGCCATAGAGTATGCTGTCAGCGAGCTTCACTCCGTGGTATGTTTACCTTTTATATCTCGTTTTGACGGTGTCTTATTATAAAAAAATTCCTGATTTTTTGGACATATATGGAGAGCTAGTTAGACTGGCTACATTGTCCAACAGTTTGAAGTCCGTAGACCCAATACTCGTGGAGAAAATGTGACATAAGCAAGAATATTTTGTCCGATGAGTTTGTTTCTGTGTGTAAATTGCCATAGAGTAGGCTGTCAGCGGGCCTCACTCCGTGGTATGTTTACCTTTTATATCTCGTCTTGACGGTAGCTTGTTATGAAAAATTCCTGATTTTTTGGACATATATGGAGAGCTAGTTAGTCTAGCTTCATTGTCCAACAAGTTTGAAGTCCGTAGACCCAATACTCGTGGAGAAAATGTGACATAAGCAAGAATATTTTGTCTGAGTTTGTTTCTGTGTGTAAATTGCCATAGAGTAGGCTGTCAGCGGCTTCACTCCGTGGTATGTTTACCTTTTATATCTCGTCTTGACGGTATCTTATTATAAAAAATTCCTGATTTTTTTGGACATATATGGAGAGCTAGTTAGTCTGGCTTCATTGTCCAACAAGTTTGAAGTCCGTAGACCCAATACTCGTGGAGAAAATGTGACATAAGCAAGAATATTTTGTCTGAGTTGTTTCTGTGTGTAAATTGCCATAGAGTAGGCTGTCAGCGAGCTTCACTCCGTGGTATGTTTACCTTTTATATCTCGTCTTGACGGTATCTTGTTATGAAAAATTCCTGATTTTTTTTGACATGTATGGAGAGCTAGTTAGTCTGGCTCATTGTCCAACAAGTTTGAAGTCCGTAGGCCCAATACTCGTGGAGAAAATGTGACATAAGCAAGAATATTTTGTCTGAGTTTGTTTCTGTGTGTAAATTGCCATAGAGTAGGCTGTCAGCGAGCTTCACTCCGTGGTATGTTTACCTTTTATATCTCGTCTTGACGGTATCTTATTATAAAAAAATTCCTGATTTTTTGGACATATATGGAGAGCTTGTTAGACTGGCTACATTGTCCAACATTTTGAAGTCCGTAGACCCAATACTCGTGGAGAAAATGTGACATAAGCAAGAATATTTTGTCTGAGTTTGTTTCTGTGTGTAAATTGCCATAGAGTAGGCTGTCAGCGGGCCTCACTCCGTGGTATGTTTACCTTTTATATCTCGTCTTGACGGTATCTTGTTATGAAAAATTCCTGATTTTTTTGACATGTATGGAGAGCTAGTTAGTCTGGCTTCATTGTCCAACAAGTTTGAAGTCCGTAGACCCAATACTCGTGGAGAAAATGTGACATAAGCAAGAATATTTTTCTGAGTTTGTTTCTGTGTGTAAATTGCCATAGAGTAGGCTGTCAGCGAGCTTCACTCCGTGGTATGTTTACCTTTTATATCTCGTCTTGACGGTATCTTGTTATGAAAAATTCCTGATTTTTTGGACATATATGGAGAGCTAGTTAGTCTGGCTTCATTGTCCAACAAGTTTGAAGTCCGTAGACCCAATACTCGTGGAGAAAATGTGACATAAGCAAGAATATTTTGTCTGAGTTTGTTTCTGTGTGTAAATTGCCATAGAGTAGGCTGTCAGCAGGCCTCACTCCGTGGCTTTTACCTTTTATATCTCGTCTTGACGGTATCTTATTATAAAAAATTCCTGATTTTTTGACATATATGGAAAGCTAATTACACTGGCTACATTGTCCAACAAGTTTGAAGTCCGTAGGCCCAATACTCGTGGAGAAAATGTGACATAAGCAAGAATATTTTGTCCGAGTTTGTTTCTGTGTGTAAATTGCCATAGAGTATGCTGTCAGCGAGCTTGCTCCTGAGTATGTTTACCTTTTATATATGGAGAGCTAGTTAGTCTGGCTTCATTGTCCAACAAGTTTGAAGTCCGTAGGCCCAATACTCGTGGAGAAAATGTGACATAAGCAAGAATATTTTGTCGAGTTTGTTTCTGTGTGTAAATTGCCATAGAGTAGGCTGTCAGCGGCTTCACTCCGTGGTATGTTTACCTTTTATATCTCGTCTTGACGGTATCTTATTAAAAAAAATTCCTGATTTTTTGGACATATATGGAGAGCTAGTTAGACTGGCTACATTGTCCAACAAGTTTGAAGTCCGTAGACCCAATACTCGTGGAGAAAATGTGACATAAGCAAGAATATTTTGTCCGAGTTTGTTTCTGTGTGTAAATTGCCATAGAGTAGGCTGTCAGCGGGCTTCACTCCGTGGTGCGTTTACCTTTTATATCTCGTTTGACGGTATCTTATTAAAAAAATCCTGAATTTTTTGACATATATGGAGAGCTAGTTAGACTGGCTTCATTGTCCAACAAGTTTGAAGTCCGTAGACCCAATACTCGTGGAGAAAATGTGACATAAGCAAGAATATTTTGTCTGAGTTCGTTTCTGTGTGTAAATTGCCATAGAGTAGGCTGTCAGCGGCCTTCACTCCGTGGTATGTTTACCTTTTATATCTCGTCTTGACGGTATCTTGTTATGAAAAATTCCTAATTCTTTGACATGTATGGAGAGCTAGTTAGTCTGGCTTCATTGTCCAACAAGTTTGAAGTCCGTAGACCCAATACTCGTGGAGAAAATGTGACATGAGCAAGAATATTTTGTTCGAGTTTGTTTCTGTGTGTAAATTGCCATAGAGTATGCTGTCAGCGAGCTTCACTCCGTGGTATGTTTACCTTTTTTATATCTCTTTGACGGTATCTTATTATAAAAAATTCCTGATTTTTTGGACATATATGAAGAGTTTTTAGACTGGCTACATTGTCCAAAAAGTTTGAAGTCCGTAGACCCAATTACTCGTGGAAAATGTGACATAAGCAAGAATATTTTTGAGTTTGTTTCTGTGTGTTAATTGCCATAGAGTGGGCTGTCGGCGGCTTCACTCCGTGGTATGTTTACCTTTATATCTCGTCTTGACGGTATCTTATGAAAAATTCCTGACTTTTTTGGACATATATGGAGAGCTAGTTAGACTGGCTACATTGTCCAACAAGTTTGAAGTCCGTAGGACCCAATACTCGTGGAGAAAATGTGACATAAGCAAGAATTTTTGTCTGAGTTTGTTTCTGTGTGTAAATTGCCATAGAGTAGGCTGTCAGCGGCCTTCACTCCGTGGTATGTTTACCTTTTATATCTCGTCTTGACGGTATCTTGTTATAAAAAAATTCCTAATTTCTT
The DNA here is from genome assembly GCF_015706575.1 of Patiria miniata. Classification (NCBI taxonomy): domain Eukaryota; kingdom Metazoa; phylum Echinodermata; class Asteroidea; order Valvatida; family Asterinidae; genus Patiria; species Patiria miniata. Next base: position 18,509,607 of record NW_024037061.1, read on the forward strand.
TGACATGTATGGAGAGCTAGTTAGTCTGGCTTCATTGTCCAACAAGTTTGAAGTCCGTAGACCCAAACTCGTGGAGAAAATGTGACATAAGCAAGAATATTTTGTCTGAGTTTGTTTCTGTGTGTAAATTGCCATAGAGTAGGCTGTCAGCAGGCCTCACTCCGTGGTGCTTTTACCTTTTATATCTCGTCTTGACGGTATCTTATTATGAAAAATTCCTGATTTTTTTGACATATATGGAAAGCTAATTACACTGGCTACATTGTCCAACAAGTTTGAAGTCCGTAGGCAATACTCGTGGAGAAAATGTGACATGAGCAAGAATATTTTGTCCGAGTTTGTTTCTGTGTGTAAATTGCCATAGAGTATGCTGTCAGCGAGCTTCACTCCGTGGTATGTTTACCTTTTATATCTCGTCTTGACGGTATCTTATTATAAAAAATTCCTGATTTTTTGGACATATATGGAGAGCTTGTTAGACTGGCTACATTGTCCAACAAGTTTGAAGTCCGTAGACCCAATACTCGTGGAGAAAATGTGACATAAGCAAGAATATTTTGTTTGAGTTTGTTTCTGTGTGTAAATTGCCATAGAGTAGGCTGTCAGCGGGCTTCACTCCGTGGTGCGTTTACCTTTTATATCTCGTCTTGACGGTATCTTATGAAAAATTCCTGATTTTTGGACATATATGGAGAGCTAGTTAGACTGGCTACATTGTCCAACAAGTTTGAAGTCCGTAGGCCCAATACTCGTGGAGAAAATGTGACATAAGCAAGAATATTTTGTCTGAGTTTGTTTCTGTGTGTAAATTGCCATAGAGTAGGCTGTCAGCGGGCCTCACTCCGTGGTGCGTTTACCTTTTATATCTCGTCTTGACGGTATCTTGTTATGAAAAATTCCTAATTTCTTTGACATGTATGGAGAGCTAGTTAGTCTGGCTTCATTGTCCAACAAGTTTGAAGTCCGTAGACCCAATACTCGTGGAGAAAATGTGACATGAGCAAGAATATTTTGTCTGAGTTCGTTTCTGTGTGTAAATTGCCATAGAGTAGGCTGTCAGCAGCCTTCACTCCGTGGTATGTTTACCTTTTATATCTCGTCTTGACGGTATCTTGTTATGAAAAATTCCTAATTTCTTTGACATGTATGGAGAGCTAGTTAGTCTGGCTTCATTGTCCAACAAGTTTGAAGTCCGTAGACCCAAAACTCGTGGAGAAAATGTGACATAAGCAAGAATATTTTGTCTGAGTTTGTTTCTGTGTGTAAATTGCCATAGAGTAGGCTGTCAGCAGGCCTCACTCCGTGGTGCTTTTACCTTTTATATCTCGTCTTGACGGTATCTTATTATAAAAATTCCTGATTTTTTTGACATATATGGAAAGCTAATTACACTGGCTACATTGTCCAACAAGTTTGAAGTCCGTAGGCCCAATACTCGTGGAGAAAATGTGACATGAGCAAGAATATTTTGTCCGAGTTTGTTTCTGTGTGTAAATTGCCATAGAGTATGCTGTCAGAGAGCTTCACTCCGTGGTATGTTTACCTTTTATATCTCCTTTTGACGGTGTCTAATTATAAAAAAATCCTGATTTTTTGGACATATATGAAGAGTTTGTTAGACTGGCTACATTGTCCAAAAGTTTGAAGTCCGTAGACCCAATATTCGTGGAGAAAATGTGACGTAAGCAAGAATATTTTGTTGAGTTTGTTTCTGTGTGTAAATTGCCATAGAGTGGGCTGTCGGCGGGCTTCACTCCGTGGTGCGTTTACCTTTTATATCTCGTCTTGACGGTATCTTATGAAAAATTCCTGATTTTTTGGACATATATGGAGAGCTAGTTAGACTGGCTACATTGTCCAACAAGTTTGAAGTCCGTAGGCCCAATACTCGTGGAGAAAATGTGACATAAGCAAGAATATTTTGCCCGAGTTTGTTTCTGTGTGTAAATTGCCATAGAGTAAGCTGTCAGCGGGCCTCACTCCGTGGTGCGTTTACCTTTTATATCTCGTCTTGACGGTAGCTTGTTATGAAAAATTCCTGATTTTTTTGACATGTATGGAGAGCTAGTTAGTCTAGCTTCATTGTCCAACAAGTTTGAAGTCCGTAGACCCAATACTCGTGGAGAAAATGTGACATAAGCAAGAATATTTTGTCTGAGTTCGTTTCTGTGTGTAAATTGCCATAGAGTAGGCTCTCAGCGGCCTTTACTCCGTGGTATGTTTACCTTTTATATCTCGTCTTGACGGTATCTTGTTATGAAAAATTCCTAATTTTTTGACATGTATGGAAAGCTAGTTAGTCTGGCTTCATTGTCCAACAAGTTTGAAGTCCGTAGACCCAAAACTCGTGGAGAAAATGTGACATAAGCAAGAATATTTTGTCTGAGTTCGTTTCTGTGTGTAAATTGCCATAGAGTAGGCTGTCAGCAGGCCTTACTCCGTGGTGCTTTTACCTTTTATATCTCGTCTTGACGGTATCTTATTATGAAAAATTCCTGATTTTTTTGACATATATGAAAGCTAATTACACTGGCTACATTGTCCAACAAGTTTAAGGTCCGTAGACCCAATACTCGTGGAGAAAATGTGACATGAGCAAGAATATTTTGTCCGAGTTTGTTTCTGTGTGTAAATTGCCATAGAGTATGCTGTCAGCGAGCTTCAATCCGTGGTATGTTTACCTTTTATATCTCGTCTTGACGGTATCTTATTATAAAAAATTCCTGATTTTTTGGACATATATGGAGAGTTTGTTAGACTGGCTACAACGTCCAACATTTTGAAGTCCGTAGACCCAATATTCGTGGAGAAAATGTGACATAAGCAAGAATATTTTGCCCGAGTTTGTTTCTGTGTGTAAATTGCCATAGAGTAGACTGTCAGCGGGCCTCACTCCGTGGTGCGTTTACCTTTTATATCTCGTCTTGACGGTAGCTTGTTATAAAAATTCCTGATTTTTGGACATATATGGAGAGCTAGTTAGTCTAGCTTCATTGTCCAACAAGTTTGAAGTCCGTAGACCCAATACTCGTGGAGAAAATGTGACATAAGCAAGAATATTTTGTCCGAGTTTGTTTCTGTGTGTAAATTGCCATAGAGTATGCTGTCAGCGAGCTTCACTCCGTGGTATGTTTACCTTTTATATCTCGTTTTGACGGTGTCTTGTTATAAAAAATTCCTGATTTTTTGACATATATGGAGAATTTGTTAGACTGGCTACAACGTCCAAAAAGTTTGAAGTCCGTAGACCCAATATTCGTGGAGAAAATGTGACGTAAGCAAGAATATTTTGTCTGAGTTTGTTTCTGTGTGTAAATTGCCATAGAGTAAGCTGTCAGCGGGCCTCACTCCGTGGTGCGTTTACCTTTTATATCTCGTCTTGACGGTAGCTTGTTATGAAAAATTCCTGATTTTTTTGACATGTATGGAGAGCTAGTTAGTCTAGCTTCATTGTCCAACAAGTTTGAAGTCCGTAGACCCAATACTCGTGGAGAAAATGTGACATAAGCAAGAATATTTTGTCTGAGTTCGTTTCTGTGTGTAAATTGCCATAGAGTAGGCTCTCAGCGGCCTTTACTCCGTGGTATGTTTACCTTTTATATCTCGTCTCGACGGTACCTTGTCATGAAAAATTCCTAATTTCTTTGACATGTATGGAAACCTAGTTAGTCTGGCTTCATTGTCCAACAAGTTTGAAGTCCGTAGACCCAAAACTCGTGGAGAAAATGTGACATAAGCAAGAATATTTTGTCTGAGTTCGTTTCTGTGTGTAAATTGCCATAGAGTAGGCTGTCAGCAGGCCTCACTCCGTGGTGCTTTTACCTTTTATATCTCGTCTTGACGGTATCTTATTATGAAAAATTCCTGATTTTTTTGACATATATGAAAAGCTAATTACACTGGCTACATTGTCCAACAAGTTTAAGGTCCGTAGGCCCAATACTCGTGGAGAAAATGAGACATGAGCAAGAATATTTTGTCCGAGTTTGTTTCTGTGTGTAAATTCCAATAGAGTATGCTGTCAGCGAGCTTCAATCCGTGGTATGTTTACCTTTTATATCTCGTCTTGACGGTATCTTATTATAAAAAATTCCTGATTTTTTTGACATATATGGAGAATTTGTTAGACTGGCTACAACGTCCAAAAAGTTTGAAGTCCGTAGACCCAATATTCGTGGAGAAAATGTGACATAAGCAAGAATATTTTGCCCGAGTTTGTTTCTGTGTGTAAATTGCCATAGAGTAGACTGTCAGCGGGCCTCACTCCGTGGTGCGTTTACCTTTTATATCTCGTCTTGACGGTAGCTTGTTATAAAAAATTCCTGATTTTTTGGACATGTATGGAGAGCTAGTTAGTCTAGCTTCATTGTCCAACAAGTTTGAAGTCCGTAGACCCAATACTCGTGGAGAAAATGTGACATAAGCAAGAATATTTTGTCCGAGTTTGTTTCTGTGTGTAATTGCCATAGAGTATGCTGTCAGCGAGCTTCACTCCGTGGTATGTTTACCTTTCATATCTCGTTTTGACGGTGTCTTGTTATAAAAAATTCCTGATTTTTTGGACATATATGGAGAATTTGTTAGACTGGCTACAACGTCCAAAAAGTTTGAAGTCCGTAGACCCAATATTCGTGGAGAAAATGTGACGTAAGCAAGAATATTTTGTTTGAGTTTGTTTCTGTGTGTTAATTGCCATAGAGTGGGCTGTCGGCGGGCTTAACTCCGTGGTATGTTTACCTTTTATATCTCGTCTTGACGGTATCTTGTTATGAAAAAATTCCTAATTTCTTTGACATGTATGGAGAGCTAGTCAGACTGGCTACATTGTCCAACAAGTTTGAAGTCCGTAGGCCCAATACTCGTGGAGAAAATGTGACATGAGCAAGAATATTTTGTCCTAGTTTATTTCTGTGTGTAAATTGCCATAGAGTATGCTGTCAGCGAGCTTCACTCCGTGGTATGTTTACCTTTTATATCTCGTTTTGACGGTGTCTTATTATAAAAAATTCCTGATTTTTTTGACATATATGGAGAGCTAGTTAGTCTGGCTTCATTGTCCAACAAGTTTGAAGTCCGTAGACCCAATACTCGTGGAGAAAATGTGACATAAGCAAGAATATTTTGTCTGAGTTCGTTTCTGTGTGTAAATTGCCATAGAGTAGGCTGGCAGCGGCCTTCACTCCGTGGTATGTTTACCTTTTATATCTCGTCTCGACGGTATCTTGTTATAAAAAATTCCTAATTTCTTTGACATGTTTGGAGAGCTAGTTAGTCTGGCTTCATTGTCCAACAAGTTTGAAGTCCGTAGGCCCAATACTCGTGGAGAAAATGTGACATAAGCAAGAATATTTTGTCTGAGTTTGTTTCTGTGTGTAAATTGCCATAGAGTAGGCTGTCAGCAGGCCTCACTCCGTGTTGCTTTTACCTTTTATATCTCGTCTTGACGGTATCTTATTATGAAAAATTCCTGATTTTTTTGACATGTATTGAGAGCTATTACACTGGCTACATTGTCCAACAAGTTTAAGGTCAGTAGGCCCAATACTCGTGGAGAAAATGAGACATGAGCAAGAATATTTTGTCCGAGTTTGTTTCTGTGTGTAAATTGCAATAGAGTATGCTGTCAGCGAGCTTCACTCCGTGGTATGTTTACCTTTAATATCTCGTCTTGACGGTATCTTATTATAAAAAATTCCTGATTTTTTTGACATATATGGAGAGTTTGTTAGACTGGCTACAACGTCCAATTATTTTGAAGTCCGTAGACCCAATATTCGTGGAGAAAATGTGACATAAGCAAGAATATTTTGCCCGAGTTTGTTTCTGTGTGTAAATTGCCATAGAGTAGGCTGTCAGCGGGCCTCACTCCGTGGTGCGTTTACCTTTTATATCTCGTCTTGACGGTAGCTTGTTATAAAAAATTCCTGATTTTTTTGACATATATGGAGAGCTAGTTAGTCTAGCTTCATTGTCCAACAAGTTTGAAGTCCGTAGACCCAATACTCGTGGAGAAAATGTGACATAAGCAAGAATATTTTGTCCGAGTTTGTTTCTGTGTGTAAATTGCCATAGAGTATGCTGTCAGCGAGCTTCACTCCGTGGTATGTTTACCTTTTATATCTCCTTTTGACGGTGTCTTATTATAAAAAATTTCTGATTTTTTGGACATATATGGAGAGTTTGTTAGACTGGCTACATTGTCCAACAAGTTTGAAGTCCGTAGGCCCAATACTCGTGGAGAAAATGTGACATAAGCAAGAATATTTTGTCTGAGTTCGTTTCTGTGTGTAAATTGCCATAGAGTAGGCTGTCAGCGGCCTTCACTCCGTGGTATGTTTACCTTTTATATCTCGTCTTGACGGTATCTTGTTATGAAAAATTCCTAATTTCTTTGACATGTATGGAAAGCTAATTACACTGGCTACATTGTCCAACAAGTTTGAAGTCCTTAGGCCCAATACTCGTGGAGAAAATGTGATATGAGCAAGAATATTTTGTCCGAGTTTGTTTCTGTGTGTAAATTGCCATAGAGTATGCTGTCAGCGAGCTTCACTCCGTGGTATGTTTACCTTTTATATCTCCTTTTGACGGTGTCTTATTATAAAAAATTTCTGATTTTTTGGACATATATGGAGAGCTAGTTAGTCTAGCTTCATTGTCCAACAAGTTTGAAGTCCGTAGACCCAATACTCGTGGAGAAAATGTGACATAAGCAAGAATATTTTGTCTGAGTTTGTTTCTGTGTGTAAATTGCCATAGAGTAGGCTGTCAGCAGGCCTCACTCCGTGGTGCTTTTACCTTTTATATCTCGTCTTGACGGTATCTTATTATGAAAAGTTCCTGATTTTTTTGACATATATGGAAAGCTAATTACACTGGCTACATTGTCCAACAAGTTTAAGGTCCGTAGGCCCAATACTCGTGGAGAAAATGAGACATGAGCAAGAATATTTTGTCCGAGTTTGTTTCTGTGTGTAAATTCCATAGAGTATGCTGTCAGCAGGCCTCACTCCGTGGTGCTTTTACCTTTTATATCTCGTCTTGACGGTATCTTATTATGAAAAATTCCTATTTTTTGACATATATGGATAGCTAATTACACTGGCTACATTGTCCAACAAGTTTGAAGTCCGTAGGCCCAATACTCGTGGAGAAAATGTGACATGAGCAAAAATATTTTGTCCGAGTTTGTTTCTGTGTGTAAATTGCCATAGAGTATGCTGTCAGCGAGCTTCACTCCGTGGTATGTTTCTCTTTTATATCTCCTTTTGACGGTGTCTAATTATAAGTTCCTGATTTTTTGGACATATATGGAGAGTTTGTTAGACTGGCTACAACGTCCAAAAATTTTGAAGTCCGTAGACCCAATATTTGTGGAGAAAATGTGACGTAAGCAAGAATATTTAGTTTGAGTTTGTTTCTGTGTGTTAATTGCCATAGAGTGGGCTGTCGGCTTGCTTCACTCCGTGGTATGTTTACCTTTTATATCTCGTCTTGACGGTATCTTATGAAAAATTCCTGACTTTTTTCGACATATATGGAGAGCTAGTTAGACTGGCTACATTGTCCAACAAGTTTGAAGTCCGTAGGCCCAATACTCGTGGAGAAAATGTGACATAAGCAAGAATATTTTGTCTGAGTTTGTTTCTGTGTGTAAATTGCCATAGAGTAGGCTGTCAGCGAGCCTCACTCCGTGGTGCGTTTACCTTTTATATCTTATTATGAAAAGTTCCTGATTTTTTTGACATATATGGAAAGCTAATTACACTGGCTACATTGTCCAACAAGTTTAAGGTCAGTAGGCCCAATACTCGTGGAGAAAATGTGACATAAGCAAAAATATTTTGCCCGAGTTTGTTTCTGTGTGTAAATTGCCTTAGAGTAGGCTGTCAGTGGGCCTCACTCCGTGGTGCGTTTACCTTTTATATTCGTCTTGACGGTAGCTTGTTATGAAAAATTCCTGATTTTTTTGACATGTATGGAGAGCTAGTTAGTCTAGCTTCATTGTCCAACAAGTTTGAAGTCCGTAGACCCAATACTCGTGGAGAAAATGTGACATAAGCAAGAATATTTTGTCTGAGTTCGTTTCTGTGTGTAAATTGCCATAGAGTAGGCTGTCAGCGGACCTCACTCCGTGGTATGTTTACCTTATATATCTCGTCTTGACGGTAACTTGTTATGAAAAATTCCTGATTTTCTTGACGTGTATAGAGAGCTAGTTAGTCTGGTAACAATCTCCAACAAGTTTGAAGTCCGTAGAGAAAATGTCACATAAGCAAGAATATTTTGTCTGAGTTTGTTTCTGTGCCTAAATTGCCATGGAGTAGCTGTCAGCGGGCTTCACTCCGTGGTGTGTTTATTTGCTATATCTCGTCCCCACCCTAACCCCTATGTGGTCCATCAGCCGAGCTGTATTTACTTGCAAAATCTCGATGTTAGGGCATATTTTTGTAAAAGATTCCCGGCAAATTTGACATGTATCGAGAGCTAGATGTGTTTACTTGCTACATCTCAGTTTTTTGGTATCTTGGTGTGAGCAATTCCAGCAAATTTGGCATGGATCGAGAGCTGGAGAGTGTGGCAACAGCTCCCAACAAGTTTGGTGTTCGTATAGATCCAATTTTTGTACAAAACAGTTGGTATACGCCAAAATATTTCTGGCCTGAATTTCTTTCAGCAGGTAAATCTCCGTACAGTGGACTGTCAGCCTGCGCTGTGTTTACTCGCTAAAACTTTATTTTAGGGTATCTTGTTGTGAGGAATTCCCGGCAAATTAGACATTTTGATCGAGACCTGTCACAGTGTGGCAACAACCAACAAGATGATGTCTCAAAACCGCTAACCTCACTGGTTTGACTGGAATCCTACTGCTGCACAATTTTAACGTGTTTTTTTAAGTGGGGTTACGACCGAGAATAAGCTTTATGCGGCCTCTCTGGGCTCCAATACATTTTGCACTAAATTTAGTAAGGCACCATTTACAGTCATCAGCCGACATTTAAAGGGAAAAATTTAAAAAAAAAAAAAACGCGTCGTCGCACCACTTTTGGGGCAATTAAGCTCCATACCAGAAACCGGACACTTTTTGGGCCTTAGTATCCGTGTATCTGAACGGAGAAAATGCGAGGCTGCATCCCATGGATACCTGATTTTACAGCCGCACCAGTGCGTTTTCGTCAAACTTATATTTGCTACAAGACTGCACATCGGTACAACAAATTCAAAGGAGAATACTTTGACTTTCATTTTGCGGTATTAAGGGAGAAGTATGAGATCGCTGGGACTCGAACCTATTTTTTTCGAGTATAAATGACAAAAACACCAGCATAAATATTATGTCATGGGGACGCTACGATCTTCCACCGAATTTGACACATAAAAATCACGCGGTTGTATGGCTGTTTAACTCTGCATAAAAAAAATGAGTGAACTTTCACCCGCACTCTACTCGTTGTTGAATTAAATGGCGCCCTCTTTTGATAATCGCGGATGCCAGTAAATGGCCCTTCACTTTGCTCTACCACTGCCCTGCAATTATTAAGCAGGGACAGCCCGGGTGGCGTACTTCAAGCGAAGTGCTTCACATCGTGTCCTGCCAACTGCCTGGGATAACCTTTTGACCGATTTAAAATAAGTCAAAACAATAAATTAAAACTTAGCCTTGTATTTCTCCGCTGGTTCTTGGAAATATAATGGCAGTGTGTGACATGCACAAAGATGACCAAATCCCATTGATTCTCAGTTTCCACACCCAAATACCACAATGATGACAAATACTGTATACAAGGCAGTAAGAATTCTTCGTTTCCTTTAATACTAATAATTTGATCATGGTTCTGCGAAAATTCCTGAAATCGTGGTTAATGTCACCGACAGACCAAGCTGAAACTGCACGAACACAGCCTCCAGTGTTTTTGTCTACATGTAGATGAACTGTCAATTGAAACGATGACGTCATGCATCAACTTATCTATATCAGGTGACTAAGGATGATGAACTTGCGTTGTCAAACTCTCAGCCGTTTTTTGTATAGCTTTACTATTTCTATTTTATTAATACAACTTGATCAAGTGAATACGCGAATTGGTTAAAAAAACTTCAGAATATTTTCTGGGCATGCGCACATCCAACCCGTGACCGTCGCAATGAATTGTTTGAGAACACGCCATTCTCCATGGTAACAAGAGGTTAGAATATATATGAAACAAAATGGAAAATTAAGAGGGAATGACAAATGGACATCAGAAACTTATTATGCCTCATAAAGACTTATGAGGCGTCGGACCTATGAGGCGTCGGACTTATGATATACGGCCCCACCTTGACATCCACGTATGGTACGTGACATAATATGCTTATACTGCCGGGCCGGAGCTATAGTACGCTAAACCGGTTGATACCCGCTAATGAACCCGGGTGATCGTATCACGTCCGTGAGGAATTTCATCGAACAGACAAAGTGGGCGAGATAATCTCCCCGTATACCATCATAATGACAGCATCCAAAATCCGTTCCTCAAGTGGATAAAAGAGCCCCGATTTGCCGCAGGGGATGATAGCCTAAAACACGACTCACCCGCGCAGAAGAAAACACACAGCAAGCTAGTAAAGTATATTCTTGAAGCATTCTATGTGCATTTGCGCCCTCAAGATTTTCCATAACACGTCTCTCCCGCCTACCACTGACCTACCTCCATGTACTGACGACGTCACTGCCAACACGTCAAAATCACGATCTTGATTGAAAAGTTTGACGTTGAACAAGTCCCAAAGGTATCTGCCCTTCATTCACTATACGCCACGCACTACGCCCACATGCACATGGTGTATTGAGCACCCACACAGAAAACTGCTAGTGCTACTCGACAAAACTGAACGTCTATCCAAGAGTTTTTCTGCTATCAGCATTCGAGAAAACCTGACATCATTAAGACAACACAACGTCAAGCGATAAGAGACATTTCCCCAATGGCTATGGGACTTATTTCACACTGGACCAGACGGGAGTTCTTTGTAGTTACAATCGTCGTAGCTATTTTATTACATGATGAAAATGTTCGAACGAAGGTAAGTTACAAAATCCATGGCCTCGTCGGGATCTTCAGTAAAGATCTTACGTTCACCCATGGAGCTAGTGTTTACCACAGTAACGATTGCTCATAGCATCGAGCTTGGACCCATAGTAAGGGTTGTGTGTATAAGTGTAACGTGTAATTCTGCAAGGAATTGGTCGTACAGGACTGAATTTACCTTGCACTCGGCGCTGTTGATGTTCTGATTACAGAGTATTACAAAACAACATGCGAAATCGACACCAAAGCTATTTTCTTACCCGGCTTATCAAGACTACGTTACGCATTATATTCCTGGTAACTAGGAGAAAGGCTTGAAATTAATGTGTTTCGAGCCTGATAGTAAATAGTAATTGTAACTCTACAGTGATTTGGCATCACATGTTACCGGTTCTGTTTTCCTTCCTCTAGTGCTGTGAATGAATGGATATTGGGCTGAATATGTCATGAAACATGACTTCTCGGTACTAATCGTGATCAATCAATTTCAGAGTGGAACAAGGCTCACAGCGACTGAATCCTCGATCTATTTTGGAGCATTAGTCTCTCAGAAAAAATTAAAGGGCACCGTTTCAGAACTGAAAGTTCATTTTCTTCTACGTAAACCCGTGTTCAACTTTTTCGGGTGGTATTCCCATCACTTTAGAAAGGCGTACGTGTACGGGCCTACACAGAGGAATTTACATTTGTAGTTCATATAGGGACGCATGGCATACTGTTGCACGTCCATCGGAGTATTAGCCGACAACGAAGTTGCGATGGGTGACCCTATAACGACGCCCCGGTGTCTTCGAACATGTCGACCTACATACGTGACATTGCTATCATGGCACGACCCACGAATGTGGGCAGAACATTAATCACTGTCTACAACAAGCCTGGCCGCTTGACATTGATGATAGGATTATACGTGTATCGTACGGTAGGCCTACATGTACATGTACATCGTACCACGCTGTAGGTAAAAAAGGGGGAAAACAGTCAGTTACCTTTGGCAAATTGACAGAATGATTCATATATCAAGTTTATTTTTCTGGACCTAGTATGGGCAAACCTTTATTGACTGACGGAGTACATGTTTTTGAATATAGATCACGTAATTTCGTTCTAAAATGCTAAACTGCTGCAGACTTTCTAGTCTAGATCGACTATATACAAGTCTTTTTATCACTCGACTGCATGCTTTTCAATTTCAAATGGCCTTCGGTGATATTGTAACTGACTTGCCCGTCTGTTTGCAATTCAAACGCAATTATACTCGTACACGTACAAGGTTAACGTGTTGGAGAAGTTTAGCGGTCGACACGTACCCAAAGGTTGCGACTTATAACATGGCATACATTGGGAGGGAAAGTTCCCCCCCCCCCCCCCCAAGTATTGTATGTAATTGACAGCGAAGTATAAGTAAAGCATGAAGCCGCACACTATTGTACCGTAATAGCCTGGGGGTTTTCGAATCGAGTAGGCCCTAAATTAATTGGAACTTAGATAGAGGGCCTACAAGAGACTCGAAGAGTGTTATTGACGAAACAAATGCTGTGCATGATTTTTCACTGTTTTCTCGAATGTGTAATTTCCACGGAGCTGAAACTAAAATAGGTTAGGTTTTAAACATTTTTTTCTTTGGGTTTTGATTACGGTGTTATTATTGCAAACGAACAAAGTACATAGCTAGCAAATGAACCTACATGTTGAGATTTGAAGGTTTGCATGGTGGAAAGATACTAAGACAAGATAAGTTTGCGGTAGCACCATGTGAATTAATCATCTCTTTTGTGAGTATGTGTGGTTCTCAAAAGAACCGGATATATGTTGTACATAATATACATACATGTATATGCCTTTAAATGACCCAGGTTCGGCACTTGTAAGTGGGAGCCATGAACATATTATTTACTGATGTTTATCTCCAGCCATGGTGATAGTGTATGTTTCAGTGAATCCTGAGCGATGAGCATTATTACGTCATATCCGTAGCCGCTAAATGTATGTTCCAACGCTTCCTCAGTTTCAAGGCCCCTTTATAACATCATTGAGCTGAGCAGTTCAACGAGGGGTCAATGACCTAGTGTGACACTACTACCGCGTTGTTTCGCATATTTATCAGAGCTGTTCAGTAGTGCTGGAATACATGCGACAAATGTTGGAATATTGTTAGATTCAAATTCAAACTTCAAATTCAAATCACATTTATTTCCTCTTTATGACAGAAACGAAAACATAATGTAAGTATTGAAACAAAATATAAAGGCCACTATAGGTGACAAAACCTTAGAAGCAAAGCTTGTATCAGGCATGCCATTACACAAAACAGACGAATAATAACAGCAAAAAAAACAATTACACGCATGTATAATTCTAAGCAGTAAATAAAGTTGTGAAAAAGTTATGAAAAATAATGTTAATAATGTTAATAGTGGGCTACGAGTAGGATCACCGTGCATACAAAGTCCAGTGGCAGAGGCACATTACATATCAAATTACATAGTATAATTTAAGTTTGCATTTGAAAATATTTAATTTGGTACAATTATGAATTCGACATAGTCGCTTAATTTGGTAGAGAAATTAGCTCCATGGTAACATTGTTTAGAATGAACTTTTTTCAAGGTGCGGTGTCGGCTTAAGTATATTACAGTACATACAATATCGTGTATGGCGTGTAAGCATCCCAAGCATTAATCAATAAGCATTACTGTTAATCGTTAGCTGGTATATCTGATGTACCTAAAAGCTAATATAGCTTTCCTCAACAGCAACTTCCAGTATTTTTCCCTGCAGTGACGTATTGTGAAAAAAAAGTTATGGAAAAAAACGTTTGTTCTTAGTGTCCGGTCTTCCAAAATGTTTTTATGTTATGCAGTGTGCGAGAATAGTTAACAGTGGTGGGGTACTTCAAATCAAAATTTGAAACTCATTTTGACTCGTGAGCCGATTTGTGCGTTGCGATGGCTATTTAAAACCTATAAATCTGTCCAATGCGATTGTCACTGGGGCTCCATCCCACCCCAAACACAGACATGCTATATGTGAACATTTCCAGTCAGGATTATTGTATCATTGAATGTAGGTTGAAAGTCAATCTCGAAACATCCTTGCCAGGCTGTCGGTGTCAGAGAAACCTTATGACGCACACCGAACAACAGACCGATGAGTCGGAAATCACGGCAGTTTAAGCACATTAGCTTTTGTTTGCGCCTGTTTCGAAGAACTGCTATCCGTCTTCATGGTAGACTTGACATAAGAACCGGTGCAAGATAAACATTTGTTTTCCGAGAACCACTGTTCTCTTAATTATGCGTGGCGTGCATACGTGTCATGTCACATGTGTTTTCTGCTAGTTCTTGTGGAGTTGAAATTAATAGGGCCAACAACACTGTTGGTTACAAATGAACATAATACAAACTGTTTTTAATTTGGGTCCATGCATATTCACACTTTAACTTGAAGACATGTTTTTGGCCTATTTGCAATAACATCCACCTCAATAATTAAATACATTCAAAGCCACATTTCAGGGACGACGTTTGTTTTGATAAGAACAAGTCGGCCGCATTTTCAAATCCCGCCCAAAGTGAATTTCTTCGTTCAAAGAATTATTTTTTTAGAATTCATCTAGAATTCGGATAATCGGATTAGGTTTTATTAATACGCAAATTAAAATTGCTATAAACGCTACTATTGTACAGTCAGGATTCAGGGATTGAACATTTTGTATTGTTTCTGTTCATTCTGAATTCAGTTTTGCCGTTATTGTTTTCAGGTCTCTTGTGCAAGCATTCCAAGTCACGTGCCACTGCAGGCAAAACATCGTGAGTACATAAAGTTCGTTATTTTTTCAGGGTACACTGCGAAAACTACTTAAGCACATAATGCGTAGTGTCTATGCATTGCACCACTCGCCTGATATACAAACATACCCCGCCCCACTCCCCCCCCCCGGCCAAAATTTGGTAAAAACGCACCGTTTGTTCATCTAGCCTAATTGGTTTCTTTCCTAACATTACATGCAGATCACCTGATTTCCAAACTGTCACATTACGAACTGGTCAGACCTTACCGGTCTACATCGGACGGTAACTTTGTGACCCATGACCTCTCCACGACAAAAGAAGAGGAACGGAACGTGTACGAGCGCGCCAAAAGAGACACGCTCCTTAACCAGAAATCGGGCGGCCGCACCTCGCGCCACGCCCGTAGTACATCACATCGGATAGTGGGAGGTGACCCCCACGATGACCTCAGGCAGAACCACCACTTCCGGGTCGACGCGTTTGGCGCACGTTTGACGTTAAACGTCACGCGCAACCGCTTCCTAGTCTCGCCCAAGATGAGAGTCGAACGGTACAACGAGGACGGCTCGAAAGACGTCTACCGACCCAATACCCTATGCTATTACACCGGCGGTGTCAATGACATTCCGAGGTCCTCCGTTGCTATTAGCAACTGTGATGGATTGGTGAGTAACCTTTCATTTGCTTGTTCGTTTGTTTGTGTTTAGTTTTATTTGTTTAACTTGCGTCCAATCCGCAGAGTACCACGGTACCACAGGCCTAATGCCGAATAGGCTAAGAGGCCCATGGAGCATGGGGAATGCTTATATAATTCTGCTTTTACGTTTCTCATTCTATGCTCACTGCGCTAGCAGAAAAAAATTGTGCTATATAACCTTGTAAGCACAGAATCATCAGTTGCGGGATGTACGCATGCTCATAGGCTGAAATTCCTCGCTTACCTGTGAAATAGCTAGGCTAACCGTATACGCACAGAAATGTATATTACAGTAGGCAGAGATTGTATGTAAGCAAAGCCAAGAAATTGGGTCCAGGCTTGCAAGTAAACTTGCTTTTGCACCGAATAATGTCCTCCGTTTGGTTTCTCGAGATCTTTGGATGTTTGCATGCGTCTCAGAATCTCGATTGATTCTTAACCCCACGAATGAATTGCGATTAATACGGAATGGTTGGTGGGGCATGGCCTGATTGTGGGATAAAAGTTATTTAGGTTTAACTTTAAGAAAGAAAAGCGCCGCAACTTCTTTAGTGGACAAACTTTGCGATGTGTGGTGCTAACGCGTTCTTAAAGCAACCATTGTGACTCGTCGTACCACCACGGGATGTCGGACAGTGCTGCATTTTGGCAAGTCTGAGCTAATCCGCTGTAGTTCCTCTCGGCACATTGCCAATTTTGATTGGCGTCAATTCAGCAAAGTTGAGTGACCCGCGGGGTTTTCTGATGTGATCATTCAGTGAAGTTGATGCACTGATGAGAGGAAGAAGACGGACCACCCCACGCGACGCTTGGGGTGCAGCGCAACACAATGATCTTGTTCAAAGCATGGTGCAGGCTTTCAAGAGGTACAGCAGGGGTGCTCTCTATGTAATGGCTCCTGAATCCGAGAAAAGAGAGACTACTGTGATATTAGACAGATTCTAGGACAGAAAGTCTTTTGGTACAGTTGCGAAGGGGGGGGGGCTGGTTTTCCGAATCATTTATACAAATCTGTATTGCTTTCTCGAGTACCCATAGGCAGTCCCATAATAGGCTCTAATCCGATGATCACAATGAAAGTCATCTTTAAAGTGGTTCAATACTCGCGTGGAGGTCGTACGCGCACACGGTGCTCCTTCAACCAATAAGACTGCCTTAATTCATTCGTCCTATATAAGAACTCGAATGCGGTTGAGGTTGGAGTACCACCTCAATGATGGCTTCCCTTTGTGGTCCCCGGATTGGTCTGTGTCCGATTATTATCCCTACCCACTTCTAACCTCTGCCACAACGCCCCTTGTACCCGAGAATTAGAACCATACCAAGGAATCTATGATATACGACTGGGTTCTCCAATTATGGATCAATCTTGGTCAAAGACCAGAGTTGGATTTAATCCTCGAATTTGCAGCCAGTGTCTGTCAAGCGCAAGCTGCGCTGCGGTTTACAGATTGCCATCCACAAGACGAATCACATCCTGTCTAATTATAGACTTTTTGGAAGTTAGCGCTTTCTGCGCAAATTTTTAGCCTAATATAGGCCCTATATTTCACTACACTGCACTCGCGCTGTCTTCAAGATCATGCGAGCTCGTGAGGCCTGGTAGCCTATAATTACTTGTAACAGTAGGCCTACATGCGTCGACTTACAAATACAAATCCAGCTGTCTTGAATTGAGCCAAGACTAATTGCGGATTGGTTTTCCTTCCGCCCGTGGGCAGACTTTGGTAATCACTTCGATCGATGTCCTTCTTGGATTTCGGGCGGGCTTGCTTTAATCTATTTGATCTATATAATATGCCTACACCAATGGAGATTTGCCTGTGCTAGCTGCTGCCGTCGTTTTTATCATGGAGACCATTAGGACCGTGTTACACCATCCTAGCCTCGCAATCTAAAAAAGGAAGCGACGTCAAACTGGAGTCACGGGGAGCTTCATGCATTCCTACATTTCTTCCTCGACAGTGAAGCCTCCCCACCCCAAATCTTTACCAAAAGGTCTGATCATCCGTAGTTTTGAAATAGTTCCACCGGAGATGTCCGGTATCTGATATTATAGATCTGTAGCGCTCAGACCTAAATCGATATCCCTTTTTTTTTCATCCGTACTATGAGTTTACTCATCCGGTTTTAACGATGCAGTTGTGAGATCATTTACTGAAGTCAACAGATTACCGAGTATCGATCGTGATCATCTTGGATGCAGAGGCTTTTATTTGGAGCGTAACACCGCTCGCTGTTGCCTTTACGCTCAATTAATTCCTAACCAACCGTAGAGTTATAGAAGGCAACGAACTTTCGATGAGCCTGCTGATATTTCAAATTGGCACTGAAACCGGGGCCTCAGTGAATGCTGTCTTTTGTTGAGACATGGAGGATGATGGTTGAGATGATTTAAAAAAGAAAAGAAGGAATGTTTCTGAATTCATACATATGGCTTAGCACTGATAGCCTCGTATTCGATGCCAATTTGAAATTCGTCTATTAGATATAGACCGTGGGAAGGTGTACGTTGGTCCGTAGAATCACCCTCGATGATCCGGCGGCTGACCGCATGATGAAATGCCAAGAAATTTATCGAAGAAACTCAAATATCTTGAGCGCGACATTTGGGCATAAACTTGCAAGTTATGGGCGTGTTGGCGGCGATACTGCGCAAGCATTATTTTTGTTCAGTTAAGCTTCAAATTTGGTAACTGGAATTGGTTTACATTAAAGTCGGAAAGAGTTTTGACATGGCCCATGATGTAGTATGAATGTAAGCGATCTTCCTGTAGAACTTACACTGAAAAATTGCCTGGGTTAATTTTACCCAAGAAAGGGTGAAAACTGCAACTACCCAAAATTGGGTTGTTCTATAACCAATTGTTTGGGTTAGAATTTCTGTTAAATTCAACCAAAAGTTGTAGTCATAAGTACTCATAACAAGACCAAATTAAATCTGGTCCTTTTTTACCACATATTTTGGTTGAATATAACAGAAATTCTAACCCAAAGAATTGAACCTCCTACAACCAAACCTCCTCTCTGGGCGTCTTCAATCCTCTAAAAAACTAAAGGTTTATAATTTGGGCGTAAACTGATCCACTTGCCTTGAAACCAGCATATCCCGTAAGAACGTAATGTCGCGCCGCCAATAATTCGAAGTTTGTAAAGTAGGAATAATGATAACCCACGTGGGCCGATTTTTTTTGGTCGATGGCTATATTAATTAGAAAAATAGCAATTTAGAAAAGGAATCAATTTGGGAGATGAAAATAGCGCGGGCCGGGGAAATGCAACTTTAAAAGGCATGTGTACTGTGCACCTATCACATTTTTGAGTTTCAATGAAAAACCTATTCGGAAAACTCCCGACCTGATCAGAATCCTGCCAATTTTGGTCACGTGGCCGTGTGTGGCACCGCCGCATGGCACCGGACCTAGTTTCTTCCTCTAGCTCTAGCTTAGCCCCATAAATGTGGCCTATTTACTGGACTGCCTCCGTAAACATAGGCCACACATCCACATGTACAAAAACGTGTCGACTTTGCCAAATTTTGATTTTCACATTTAGGCTTACTTTGTAGGTTTTTTTTTTGCTTTAGAAGCATTCTCACCCTCTTTATAGGCTAATCAGAAAGTGCTGCCGTTTTCAGATGTCTGATTTTTGTGAAATTTCATGTTGAAATTTTGATACGCAAACGTGTGCAAATGTATCTGGAAATTTCACGAAAAATGGACATGTGAAAAAAGGCAGCACTTTCTGATTAGCCTATTAAGAGGGTGAGTATGCTTCTAAAGCAAAAAAACCCTACAAACTAAACCTAAATGTGAAAATCAAAATTTGGCAAAGTGCGACACGTTTTTGTACATGTGGATGTGTGGCCTATGTTTACGGAGGCAGTCCAGTAAATAGGCCACATTTATGGGGCTAGCTCTAGCTATACAATCAAAACGTGTGCAGCTA
The DNA here is from genome assembly GCF_015706575.1 of Patiria miniata. Classification (NCBI taxonomy): domain Eukaryota; kingdom Metazoa; phylum Echinodermata; class Asteroidea; order Valvatida; family Asterinidae; genus Patiria; species Patiria miniata. Next base: position 18,529,118 of record NW_024037061.1, read on the forward strand.
GTTCGCAGGATCCGTATCGGAGGCCGGGTGGGTGAGCACGTCATTTTTTTTATAGGAACCTTTCTGATGAAGGGACACTCAATGGGTTTGGTCCATGTTTCAAAACAGCGAAAAGGTCCCTTTTCTAAATTCTTTGGGTGGGTTTGGGGATTAGCCCGGGGTGCCGAGGCCTTGAGGAGAGATATGGCCCCGTCGCCGCGCTGTGGAAGGTACATGACTTGTGTAGGCCAACAGTTTTTGGGCCATATTATAATTATGGGGGAACTTGAATTGCAAGGGTTAGGTGATCCTTATTTTGATGGGCCACTCACTGGGTTTCAAAACCAAACGATTTTTTGGGGGTCCTTTCAAATTCTGAGTCGGGGAAGGGGATTGGGGGGGGGGGGTTGTGTGCAGACATTGATCGGGGGGGGGGGGGGGGGGGGGGGGTAGAGAAAGTTGGGGGAGGGGGTACGTACTTGCCCTCAGTCAAGCTGCTCGCCACTTACAGTAACACTGAGGTACATGTTTGGCTGATTACCTGAATATTGTGTGGCAAAATAGTAAAATAAAAATTGAGCACAAAAATACAATCAACTGTTGCAAATAAAAATAAAATGTTAATTAACAGTAACACTATTCAGACGAAGTAAATAATGAAATGTTTCTCACCTGGGCTTTCTGCGAAAAAGAAAGGAAGGAGGCGGGCCCTTTTTTCCTCAACATCGGAGATTTTGAAGATGGCGGATGTATTTTTTCATTTGCTTAACTCTTGCTGATACAAACATTTGTCCAAAGGAGCTGTAACTCTTTCTACATAATAAGCTGCAAATTTGTTGGAAACAAATAAGGCAATATATTGACAATTATTTGCAAAATATTTTGCAAATGTACAAATTAAAAAACAAATTAAAGGAGCGGACTTGGACGAGGAACTGGTTGATGTTGTTTTCTGGCCTGAAAAATTGTGGTTCTGTATAGTCACTCTTACTAAATATTTGACCATGAATAATGCTATTGTATCTTTAGCCAGATGGTTGCCAGACCCAACAGCTCCATATGTGAGACAATGTCTAAAAGCAACCCCCAGCCCCCACCCCACGCAATGATTTTTTTTTTATTCTGTGCTGAGTTGAAACCCCAGCCCCTTCCCTCTCACATCTCCCCCTTTCCCACCCCCTCACCATCGTTGAAAATCGTTTGTAAATTCAATTTGTACAAAATAATGTGCCTCTTTTCAGAATTAAGTTTTTTTGTGTCCAATTTTACAGAGTGGCCTGATTCGAGCAGGCGATGAGGAGTATGTCATCGAACCTCTGGAATCAGTGGTTGGTAGGTCAAAGGTGAACATATCAGAGGGACATCTGCACATCATGTACCGGCCTAGAGACTTCAGGATGGAATCCACCCAGCTACAAACAGCTTGTAAGATCATCCAGGATCAGTTTAGGAAAATACAACCCTTGCTTTCTTCATAAACAAAAAAATCTATAGCTTCCCCCCCCCCTATTTTTTGTAGTCTTTGATGAAAGTCCTACCTTTCAGTCTACCTTTAATTGTTACCAATTTCTGTATTAACCTAATTCATAGCATGATTTACTAGGAACCATACCCATCCTGGCAAATTCCAACAATTACACCATAATTATGGGAAACTGCACACACATATTTCTGACTTTGATTCTGGAGGATTCCAACAAAACGTGCCGTTGGGGTTTGATGGGTTGAGTTCTGTTAGGGTTAGGCCAAAAAAAAAATATTCGGTCTCTGGTCAGACCAAAGTTCCGGAATTGACGCGGCCACGCGGCTTTTTTTTTTTTTTTTTTTTCTTCAAGCTTGGATTGTACAGACAAGGTAGGTACTATTTTGCTTTTTTGGTGTCCTCATGTACATTGGTGTCCTCCATAATTTGCCTTGGTGCTTTCGATCATTTGCCTTGGTGCAATTTCCCATTCCTTGGTGCTCTTTGGTAAAAAAAATTAAGGAGGTGCGGAAATAGAGGGCGCTGTTGGAGCTACCGCGGAACATTTTGAAAAAAAAAAGATCGACGCGCATGATTAAAATCGATGCGCGCGCTGACCAGAGACCGACTTATTTTTTTTGTTGGCCTTAATTCAGTTGTTTATTTGTGTGTGGGGTTCAGGGGAAGTAGAAAGTGCCCCATTGTCTGATCTGTGACTGACTGTCCGGCATTTGCAAATTCTTAAGGGGGGGGGGGGGGCGGAGGGAGACCTCTTTTGATCTATTGATGCTAATAATATTTTGTATATTTCATGGAAGGAATCGAGTGAAAAAACTATATGTACGGTCCAATTCGTTTTCACTCCATCTTTGCTGAATTTTTATAAGAAAAGAGTAATTCGACTTTTTGTTTGTTGCCTTCTTAGTCACAGCCAACTGTCCATAGTGGCCTGTTGTTATTGCTTATCTTGACTATGCATCTCTGTTTTCAACAATTTCAGTGACAGTGGACCTGCATCATGACACCCCCGAGGAAAACCGATCCACGAGACGACAGGACGCTGGCTCTGCGGAGACTAATTCTCACCGTGAGAGAAGGCGTGCTGGGGACCAGGGCCAGCTTCACTTTGTGGAGACACTACTGGCAGCCGATAATTCTATGACGAGTTTCCACGGCGTGGATGCCATGACATCGTACTTGCTAACCATGTTGAATATCGTAAGTTTTGGGAAACAAAGAGGTAGAAAGCCACTTTTAATAGAAAATGAAGAAGTTCTGAACTTGAAAACGTGACTTTGAATCAGCAAATACTTCAAAGTCCAAGAATTGAACAGATAACCTTTTTGACACATGAACATGAACATGTACATGAACAGTCATATCCCACTGAAATTTAGTAATGCTTTCTAAGCAGGGAATAATGATGGCGAATGACCACCTTTTAATTTGCCTGGTTTCCATGTATCGACGTAAGAAATGCGCAGTGAAACGCAAACAGGACCCAAACTGCAACGCAGACATACAGAAACATTTCATCCGGAAGTGTCGCCGACAACTCGGACAGACGCAAACTACCTCGCAGACGATCGGCAAAGTTGTTCAACTTTGCCGACTGTTCCGCGTACTGTCTGCGTAGTCTGCATAGTCTGCATCAGCTCAACGTCAATATTGGAACCAGGCTTTATGTGCACTTTATAAATATGTTGTATTAGGTAAAGTATAAAAAAAACCATGTTTCTCGTCCTCGCCCGCTTCCTTTTGGGGGCCGCCTGAATTTAAAAAAAAAAAAAAATTTTGAAAAATGCAGTAAAAAAACACAGAAAAAGTCCACAAATTCATCGGAAAATAAATACTTGCGAAATATGGGAGTAAAAGTTTTCAGTATAGACTCTGTCGGTCACTTTGTACACCACATAAATCTTCTTTCATTTTAAAAGTGTCTTTGAACAGTGGAAACACCAACGGTTGCAGCAAATGTTAAAATGGCGGCCATCTTGAAAAAAATTAAAAATAAATAGCCCCTCTTCCTCCTTTTTTTCAAAACCCGGACGAGAAACATTGGGTTTTTTTTTATTCGGCCTTATTAAATGAAGCAGAAGGTGTTTGTTCTGTTTCACTTTATACATTTCTGAAATGTGTTTTGAAATAGGTGAATGTTGCTTATCAGCATGACAGTATGCCCTTTGAAATCCAGTTCTCAGCATCCAGAATCATTCTACTCAATGATGATTTGGTTTGTAAAACATTCTTATTTATTTTAAAACAAGATATAGAATCTCAAAATAGGCTTTAATTTTGACATTGACAATTATCAAGTAAGTCACAAATCTTAAGTCACTCATAACTAATAAGCCATTTGCGAATAACCTATACCCTTTGCGAGTTAAATTTGAATAACATCTGGTACACTGGCTGACTTGCTCATAATGCTTGGCACATGTTAACTTTGAAAACTTCAGACCAAAGACACTGTTGCTATATCACATTATTGAGGGCAAGCTCTTGCATAGTTGCGTAAGAGACGCTCAGCATCAATGCATAGGTCACAATGGATGAGAATGGCGCAAAGACACCAGACCATTCCGGACCTGGGGTTGCTAGCGTAAGGCTTGCTCCGAATTTCGTGATATAGCAACAGTCTTTAATTTGGTCTGGAGAATTGAAAATTAAAATGTGCCAAGCATTCCAGCAAGTCAGGGTACCAGATGTTACTCGAATTTAATTCGCAAATGGCTTATTCATCAGTCACGCACAAGTCAGTCAGAAAGTTATTTCACAAGCCAGGCCACAAGCACAGGGGGTGTACAGCGCCCTCTGTTAGAGGTCGTTTGAATAGCTAGTCACATTGACTTGAGACTTGATGAGTTATGACTTCTGATGACTTGTCGTGACATTGGACTGACTTTATAACATCTCCTAATCTTTGTACCTTTACTCTGTCATATCCCTCCGAATCTTTCCCCTTCTGTAAATTAATTCTCTCGGGTCATTCTGACATTTTGGGGGCTTGTCCGGGAATTGAACCCAGGACCTCTTGCAAAATGTCAGAATTACCTCGAGAGAATTAATTTGCGGAAGGGGAAAGCTCATGTTGTTTACAAAACACAAGCGAAGACGAGAAAACGGACAAATCAAAATCTGACTTGTACTACAAAAATGGAATGTGATCTCTCCATATGCCCCTCACAAGCAGAAAATGTTGGAGAACCAAGGTCTCCCAAAATAGGAAATTGACACAAAATCGGATGGCAATAATATCTGAAATTGCACCATCTAGGCAGAATCAGCTGCAGGGCACTAAATTTCTAGCGCGGCAATCTGTGCTGAGCTGTCAAGCTTTCTGCCACACCTAATCAAAACAAAATCTTAGCAACGACACAATGCTCCCTTTCTAATGACCAGAATTACAATGTACTCAACCTTGGACCAACAAAAGATGTGATGACTACGACCAATGACGCAGATTGACATATACAAGTCATCTAACCACTGAAAAAAATTGCATCAAATTTTACTTGCTAAAAAAAAAGGTCTTTGTGACTAGGTTGTAGAAAACCAAGCCCAGGCGAGTTTGTCCAATGTGTGTCGATGGGCCACGACACAGACAGTTCGCGACGATACACAACCAAACCACCACGATTTGGCCGCCTTCGTCACCCGACTGAACTTTGGTCCAGCAGGTTAGCTCTGAAACATTTTTACTAAAGTAGCTAGTTCTCTGTTTTCCACATGTCATTGTTCTCTATAGAGTATTTGTGGTAAATTTTGATCAATAGGCCTTTTCACTTAATAATGGATGTCTCTTGCCTACCTGTGTCCAAATCATAATGGATCCAACGTGAATAGAACCAGGTCCAATCCAACATGGGCTGTCAAAAGGGATGCTAGTCATTGCATCGATCATCTTCATCACCACAAATGCTATTATCAATTGCTATCTAGCCTTTTTTTTTCCCGTTGATATCCTGCAACTTGCAACAACTTTTTCCCCCCTCAAATAGGTTATGCTCCAGTGACCGGTATGTGTGCCATGACGAGAAGTTGTGCCCTAGTCAGGGATGAAGGACTGTTGTCCTCTTTTGTAATGGCTCATGAGGCAGGTCATGTGTAAGTATTAAACCAAATTGTAAATTTTGTTCTTGCATTTATCATTGAATATTGGTAAGCACAGTATCAAAAATTGCCCTCCCTATGCTGTTTTTCGAGCTTCCGTCCCCAAAAATAGATTTTTGAATTGCTGTATATCCAGCTATGCAAAAGTGATTTACTTTTGAATGAGAAAAAAAGTCAGCCGATGTTTTGTTATTTAAAAATTCTTCAAAAATATCACTAATAAATTTTTTTTGCTGTAGAGGTGCAAAAGCAACCCAAATAAAAGCCTTTTTAGAGGGTTGAAAATGCCAAAAAATAGAGGGTAAAAAAACAATTTAGAATATAAAAAGTGTACAAATTGAAAGTTTGTTAGAAAATGTTTTCATCTTGTTGAAGAGCACGGAGTTAGCAAATATAAATAAAAAACTCCTCATTTTAGTCAAAGTGATATTTTCAACACACCTTTAACTATCACAATAAAAAAAACAACTGTTGTTTGCCTTTACTTTCATAGATTTGGTATGGAACATGATGGCGCCGGCAACGATTGTACGGTTGAGCCATATCAAGGATCCATCATGGCGCCTGTCGTGATCTCTACTTACACCGACCATTTCTGGTCGGACTGCAGCATTGAAGAACTCAATCGATACTTGAGGTAATTAGTTTGTGATTTGGTTGGCTGTCGAATTAGACTTACTGCAATTGTGCTAATTTTCGAATTTCAATCTGCTATTCATTATCGAATGAGACATGGAAAAATAAGTTTACAAATTTCAAATTATTTGAGGCCGACGGAAAAATCCACTTTCATTACGTTTCGGAATCATTATGTTACAAATTTCAATTAAGGTGGATCTGGCCGCGGCGCATTATAAATTTTCTATATTATTATCATTAGTATTATACGACTAAGTGTACTATTAAGGAGACACGTTATCATCATTCTTTCAAATTGAGGGAGACACTGGTCATTAGGGAGACATATTTATGTGTCCCTAATGTCACAGCCCCCCCCCCCCCCCCTTAGAGGCAAAAGTTTATTGTCGCAATTAGGTTATATTTGTTGCTCGTGGTCTAATTAGTAAAAATATTGAAATTCGTGAAAAAAGGATTTGGGTTAGGGCACATTTCAGTTTGAAAAATGTTGTGCACAAGTCTATGGCAATGTCTCCCAGATGTCTAATCCAAGGTAATTATTATAATTATTATTACTATTATTTGCAGGCAGATCTTTTTGCATGTAAAATGTGCAAAGGCAATGGCCAAAATAAAAGCTGCTTTACAGAGGGTTGTTGACTCCTAAATGCCCCCAAAAAGTAATTTGGGTCAAATGAAACATGCAAAAAGAATGAAAATTGTTTTAGAAAAAAAAATTAAATGTGTTTAAGAGCACGGAGAGAGAAACTTGGAGACACCATAGCTAACTCTCCTGGATGTGTCCTTGGCATGATGCAGGAACTATGATTGTCTTGAAGACGACCCGTTTGAGAGTGGGCTGCCTGAGGTGGATGGATACCCAGGCGAATGGTACAACATGGATGATCAGTGTAAATTTGACTTCGGCGATGACTTTGAGCTCTGTGGAGGCGTGAGTACAACTCATATCATTTTTTGTTCTGTCGTCAAATCGACCACAAGCTAAAGTTCGGGTTCTCAGCCCTTCATTGATAACTTTGAAAGTTAGTTTCCATTTTTTCAGTCAGGGAAAACTCAGGAAGCCTGTGGAAAAAAACAGGAATTAGGGAAAACTCGGGGAATTAGACCCAACAGGTAAAGGTTTTTGCCAGTTTGGCGTATATGCATCTCTGTTGCTGTGGTGAGGAAAGGATGGCTATAAGGGGAGAAAGGAGGCCGTCGCTTGTCGACAAGTTGCCTGTGTATTATCAGTATCTTAGTTGCTTTGCTGCAACCACCGTATGACTTCCAAGCAACCTCTTTAAAATGAAAATATGGAAATTTCTCAGTGCCATATCAGGGGAAACTCAGGGAATTTTGTTTTCAAAAAGTACTGGGAACCCTGAGCTAATTAGCTTTCAATATGTTTAATGATGGAAAATGGAGCTATATTTTATCACTGGAGAGCTAACTTGTACTCAAACTAGCCTGCTGCAGGGCACATCCTTATGCCGGTTGAGTAGTTTCTCTATTTATTTATTTATTATCGGGCAAACAAGATGGAAACATTAAAAACAAACAGGCCCGAGGATTTCCCAAAAGCGAAAAAAAATCACTATTTAAAGGTAACAGGTAAAATACAAACAGTAAACAAATATACTCACATATACATAAATAGACAAAAAAAACATTGACATATAGGACAATTTTAAAACAGCATCCAGTCATTAAACGTATTCTGACTTTTTTATGCGATGGTTGAGTTTCATAATCTTGACCAAAAAAAGACTTACAGGATGTTCCAGGATTTAAACTGTTTTCGCCACCTTTACATATTCCTGTGGGATCCTAGGTTATAGGATCCAAAACGTTAGCTGATCGCCTCTTTTGTCTCAGTTTTGTGTCATAATAAGTTTTGCATAAAGAAACTTAGGACACACGTATCATATCCTGTAAAACTAAGATTTCCTGCAGGATTCTCTGAAAATTACATTGTAAAAGTAGGTAGTATGGAGCTCTTTTGAGCCCTATTTATCTTAGTATTGACAGTGGAGCAGCACAAAATAGCATAGCACCATGAAATGGTGGGGCAGGTTATGGCCGGCATAAGCAAACATGTTGCATTCCTAGGTCTTCTGTCCCCTGTAGGTTCAACACGACCCCTGTCAACCACCATATACCAACTTACAAAGCTGTTAAGTTGCATAGTTTGTCAAAGTGTAACCAATCTAACCTGCATTTTGATTATGATTTGTTGAGAGAAACTTGAGGTTGGCGCAGCTGTACTTATAATTCCCACCAGTCGTATACTTTCCATCTGTGTGACCTTTTCAACATGTAGATTGGATTTGCCTCACATGCTTTGGCAGAGACCACATCAGGGTGCAGTTTTCTGTTGTTACCAAGTTTTGGAGACTTTTGGAGTAGCCCTAGAACTTTTTTGATTCCACAAAACCGATTGAACAGCTAATATCATAGTCTATGAACAAGTATGGATCCCCCACCTCTAGCGCTGGAACAGCTCTCTCTGGGATTTTCAGGCTTTCGAGCTACAGTGCCTGGGCACTTTTGTTTTCACCACCAAAAGAATCAAAATAAGAGAATGAAAGCGTATGACACCCATTTAAAAAATTCAGATCCCTTTCCAGCTGTACATATATACAAATCATGAGTTTCTGAGTATATGAAGCCCAGGAAGGGACAGGGTGGAAATTTTTTTTGTAATTCGCTAATTCGTTCCAAATTGCTAACTCGTTCCGACGAATTACTAATTCGTTCGCACGAATTGCTAACTCGTTCGCACGAATTGCTTATTCATTCCAACGAATTGCCAAATCGTTCGCACGAATTGCTATTTTGTGGGATCCGGGAACGTGTTAGTAATTCGTGGGAACGAGTTGGTAATTCGTGCGAACGAAATAGCAATTTGTGCGAACGAGTTAGCAATTCGTGCGAACGAATTAGTAATTCGTGGGAACGAGTTAGCAATTCGTGGGAACGAATTAGCAAATTACAAAAAAACGTTTCCACTCTGTCCCTTTCCGGGCTTCATATGAGTATGACTCTTAATGGCTATAATCTTTATTTCCTGGAAGAATGCAATGTCATACAAATGTATGAAATTCTTTCCAAACTATTGCTGAGATTCAGTTACACTCAAGAGTCACATTCCACAAAGTATGCCAAAACTACAGTAATGAAACCTTTGCACAGGTTTAAACAAAACACATTGCAAACATGTCCAACAGTTTGTGTCAATAAACAGGATAAGGATGTATTTGTTTAAATTCTCAGAATATTGTGCATGTGATATCAAAATGAGATGCTGAATCGGGTAAAGAGTAATATATTTTTCAAAAGGTATTTCCTCATAGGTTGTAGTTTGAAGAATATTGCTACATCATAACCGGACAATATTGTGAAGCCTTTGGACGGTAATTGGTTCGGTGAATTTGGTTTTTAACAACAGGATCCGATAAGTTGCATCGGACCCCAGAAACAACATACGGTACCAACCTGGTAACTTCTATTGGTTACATTAGACAAAAATGACACTGTTTACCAGAATTTTGGTCTGAAACCAAAATTGCATTAATTTCCTCTTCATAGAATTCATATGATGTCAAGTGGAAGCTTAACGAGTGAGACCATACATGCCGTACCAGGAACAATCAGTAATCTCTGCTTGTTGCTCTAACAGCATGTGTTTAGTAGATTTTCAATAAAATTCTTCAAACGGCAAGATTACTTCAGTATTTTTTTCCTGCAGATGTTTTACGTATCAATAAACTATATAGACAGTGTCATGTATTTTTCTTTAAGGCACAACTTGGAAATGGGAAATTTTTACCATTTATCGAATGTACCGCAAGACTCAGCTGCCCAGTGGAAATCTACCAATATAAACTATGGACATGCAGTCTCAAATTTCTTTTAAGGCACACCGTGGAAATGACACGGTGTTCTAGAAGTTTGGGCCGAAGCCAAAATTGCATTAATTGCCTCTTCGTAGAATGTGTGCCGTACTTATGTCAAGAGGAAGCTTACACCGTACCAGGAACAATCAGTCACTCAGTAATCCCTGCTTCTTGCTCTCACAGCATGTGTTTCGTAGATTTTCAATCAAATTCTTAAAACGGCAAGATTAAATCAGTATTTTTTCCCCTGCAGAGGTTTTACGTACCAATAAAGTATAGACGGTATCATATTTTTTTAAGGCACACCTTCGAAATGTGAATTTTTTACCATTGATTGAATGAACCGCAAGATGCAGCTGCTCACCGGAAATCAAGTTTCACTTTCACTGTGTCATATAAAATGTCATGAAATATTAACTTCAATCTGCTTATTTGCAGAATTTTGTTACAATTTTGTTTGTTTAGAATTTGGAATGTAAACTTGCAGGGCATGCACTTTTGGGTGCAAAGTGATTTGTTCAGTTGTAAATTGAATACTTTGGACAATTGCAAGGGTGGGAAGCTCAGTTATTAAAGTTGGATTTTGAAGATATGGAATAAACATCCCTCATGGAATATTCATGCATTAAAAAAACACCAAAATCTTTTGAAATATTCATGCACCAATATTATCAGACTATGAATGATTTTTTTTACCATACATCTTGCATGGTAATTTACAAACCATCTTGACTTAATTTTTGGACATTAAAGAGAAAGTATTGACAATAACGAAAAAGTGCACAAAAGCTAGCCTGAGTGCTCAGAATTGAAAGACAGCATCAAGTTAAAATAAAGTTGATAAAGACACCGTGATGGTATCACAAGCTCCTGATACGAGCTCTGTAACTCAAGTCCCAAAAGGTACCTTCTATTTACTGAAAATAAATTGTTAGTTCTTGGTATTCGTTGCACTGTTCAAGATTCTATAGTCAGCCACCGTCATGTGCAGAATATGGACAGCTGTTTAAGTCTATCAACATGTTGTAGCCGGGGCTGTAATAAACTCTTGTCTATTTTCCCAGGTGTCTCCATGACCCCAGGGGAAATCCTGACCCCGGGGGAACCTTTCGGCTAATGCTTTCAACAGTGTTCATAATTTTGTGACCCGCCTTGTTTACAGTCCCACATTCACAACTGATCTTTGATATGGGCTGTTCAGTTTGGAAATCAAGGGGCGGGAATCTTGGGGGGAAAAATGTGTTTATGTTTTTATTTTGAGCATAGTCTGATGTTTTCACATTCAATACAGTCATGATTAGTCTTGCAATATTGTTGTCGCGTTACTGTGATGGATCAAAAGTACACCCCAAATAAATCAGGCAATTCACGGATCCAGTGATTAGTAGCAGGGAACGAACAATAAAAAAAAGAAGGTTTTGGCATGGTTCTTTTGAACAGCCCATGGGTTCACTTGTGACCAGATCTAGATGGCTTGTGACTGACTTGTGACCCATTACAAGTCCCCCACAAGTCCCCGCAAGTCCCCACAAGTCCCCGCAAGTCTGTGCAAGTCCCCACAAGTCCCCGTAAGTCAGTGCAAGTCCTTGAAAGTCCCCGCAAGTCCCCGCAAGTCCCTGCAAGTCCCCGCAAGTCCATACAAGTCCATCACAAGTCCCTGCAAGTCCCTGAAAGTCCCTGCAAGTCCCCGCAATTTCCTGCAAGTCCCCGCAATTCCCTGCAAGTCCCCGCAATTCCCTGCAAGTCCCCGCAAGTCCCTGCAAGTCCCCGCAAGTCCCTGCAAGTCCCTGCAAGTCCCCGCAAGTCCCTGCAAGTCCATCACAAGTCCATCAGTCTCACGTCAAGTCACTAGTTATTCAAATGAACTGTTACAAAGGCGTTCCTTTGTCACTGTTCATCCCGTTACTTAATGACTATACTTATGAACTTGCGAAAAGACTTCTAGGACTTGTGATAGACTCGACTACAACACTGCAATACTGTCACTTTGATTAAGTGGAATGAAATCCAGAGTTTGATTGCTAAATGGAATGTGGGCATTTCTAATTCACTTCACCATTCAGAATGTATGTTTCTCTTTAGTCTCGAATACGTCCTATCAAGCTGTCATCGTATGCATGCTATTTCACATAAATCACATCTGGTTTCAACATATTTCTTGTATTCATTTTTTAGTGTAGCGAGACTGTCATGTAACATGGTCTGTGTTTGTATTTGAAGCCTGTATGCATTGTAATTACGCCATGTGACTGACAGATCTCCAACAGCCGACAATTAAATCTAAACTTTGTACTGAACATCGCATATCATGCATGTACCCTGCATTTTATCCATGATACAGGTATATCATCCTTATTCTGCCAAGTCCATATTGGGGGGGGGGGGGGGGTAGAGCAACTTTTTAATTCAATTTAGAACGTGGTGAGGTTTTGGTTACTTTAATCTATACCATCCCCATTTGCTACCAGAAAAAAAAGATCATTATTTCTGTAAGAAATGCATGTCTCAAAATGCAGACTCAGCAAATTTTTTTTTGTGGGATCGAAACGGAAAAAACTCTCAGTACATTGCTGATGGGATAGGCACCTTTGCAGATAACTGGCAAAGATCGTCTGGAATCAGATGCTGACAACAGTGATCGCCAATTGAACTGTCACTTTGCACACACACTGAAGTGCATTGCAATGGAAAAAAAAAATTACAAGGGATCAGGAAAACACTTGTGTGAGCATTACCATTGAACTGTACAGGGTGGTCAAAAATGTTTACACTTTATCAGAGGCAGATTTCTCAAAATTGAAGAGACGTGTTGAAATTGTTTTAAGATATTCTTGAAGTACAAGATCTTGGTGGTAAATGGTGAAAATGACGTTGAAAATAAAGCTCAAAGTAAGAAACAGCGGCTATTTACAGAATTTTTGTCACAAACTAGATTGTCCACATCTAAAGCCCTTTTCATGCTAGAGCCTGTCAACCCGGTTGTGGGCAAACCCAGTGTCATCCCGTGTTGATTTTTCGATTTTTCAACCCCACGTTCAACCCTGCATAGTTTCACACTCGTTTCATGCAAATCGAGCTGATCATGCTCAGTTACTACTGTTTTTGAACCCTGGCAAGAATTTCAACCCTGGTTGAAAATCTCAACCCTGGTCTGGAGCAGGGTTGAGTTCAACCCGGGGCAAAATCAATCTCAGGTTTGACGCAGGGTTGACGTAGGGTGGAAATTCTGTAAGTGTGAAACGATGCATGGTTTCAACCCTGCGTCAACCCTGCGTCAACCCTGAGATTTGTCTAGTGGGAAAAGGGCTTATGGCAGTCGTGTAGACCTAATTACAATTATTGCAATTATTTGTGTATGCAGTGCTATTGTGTTGACCATAATCTCATAGACTTGCGTGTGCATAAACTGGTTTATGACCATCTTTCTTTAAACCTTTGCCATTTCTTAACTTAGGCTTTATTTTAAGCTCCATTTTCACCATATACCACAAAGATACTGTAGTTTGGGAATTTCTTCAAATAAATTTTAACTTGTCTCCCCAATTCCAAGAAATCTTCGTCTGAAAAAGTGTTAACGTTTTTGGCACAATAAAATGTGGCTGAGGTTTATTTTCTACTTTTATTTCAGTTTTGTTGTGAAATGAAGTTGTAACACTTTGAACTGGAAGAATCCACCCGAGATTGGTGTTTTTTGTATTTTGCATTTTCACCACTATTAGTGTGAAATTCTACACATGGCCTAAACAATGTTCCACATTCAACCTACATCATTCTTCAAAATGTTGACTGAGTTGATTGTCCCCTTTTCTTTTTTTTTCTTAAACAATTAGGTATATTGTTTCTCATTTCACAGCGAACCCATAGACAGGTGTTGCGCCTTTTTTGCCGAGTCACTGAATTCCTTTCCAGCCTGGCTGATGGGACCAGCCATCCTTCCAAATGCCATCAAAAGAAGAAAGTAAGGCCCAGTGTGCTGGGGAGGGGTGGGGGAGGGGCTTAGAAAAGGGGCGTGTCCTCACAAGTTTGTCTCTAATTGGCCAAGTCCCAAGTGGTATGGTGTCTTAGATGTTGGTGTGATACGAAAGGGGATTGTATGAAAGTTGCTCTCTGTCCGTCCTCTTCAATAAATTCAATTTTTTTTCTCTATTCTTTTTTCTTAGCCACAAAAGTATTCAGAGTATCTACAACCCTATCAAATAAAAGTTTTATATTGTATTGCATTAAAGGTAGAGTATATCATTGCAGCTATCCAAAAAGTAACTGACAAAATCATTGTTAAAAAGCATACTTTGTTTAAAGATAGTAATGGCACGAAACTCCTTGTGAAATTATTTTTTCTGGCCTGCTGTCATTTTGAAGAAAACAGTAAGGTAATTTCATTTGACACGACGCACAGGCGTGCTCGGTTGCTATATTTTGTCGGTTCAGTGCGTGACATCGTGTAGCTGCAATCGGCTGAATGAGAACCTGGCCCGGATGCTGATTTTGGGCGCAATTCAAAACATTACTTGGCAACTTTTGAATTGAAATCAAGATCCCAGAATATTGTTTTCTTGGAATGTAAAGCATTCACTGAGCTAAAACTTCATCAGGTTAGTTGTTAAGGACCCTCCTTTAGATTTTGAGCATTTTTGTTGCATCAAAGGAATTAAAATGCCCCAAAAAACAATTAATGATGTACTTTACCTTTAACATCTCTCACACACAAAAATATCCAGCTGAAATATTGTCAGGCTGCAAACAAATCAAATTTGTAATGTAACTTATTTCATAAGTGAATATGGAGGGATTTGTGGTTTGGTATTTTATTCAAAACTGAATAATTTTTGTGTCGTTAAAAAGGACTAAGTCATTTAAAGATAATCTATTTGGGAAGTGAATTTAAACTTAAAAAAAAAAAGAAGGCAATGGGAGAGCAGCTTTTAATATGACAACACCCTGACATGACTTTTAAACAACTGGCATCTAGCAATCCAAGCATCAAAAAGCCCATAACCACAATGGCATTGAATTGAATACCTGAGAGAAAGACGGCAGGGTGAAACTCTAACTTGTTTTAAATGCATCTGTGGAAGAAACATCTAGGATGTTGGAGTTGGAACCTTTTTTTCTGTGCACACTGCGTAGTTTTATGCATGAGAAAAAGTTAAGGGATCTTCTTTTACACAGAAGGCCCGGAGCCCAAAATTCTTGAGGTGGACCCTTCTCCATTTCCGGTGTAAAGTTTACAGCCAAATTTTGTTTGTGGGTGGAAGGAGGTGGAGTTCCGCTGTTAAAACCACTTCCTTCTAAATCCCCTTCCCATTTCGAATAAACAAAATTAATATCAAACCTGGCCACCAAAAAACATGGCTAAGGCATCACCAAGTATCAGCGAGTAGAACTTTTCAGAATCGGCCAGCCATAGCAGCCTAACAGTAAACAGCTTGTTATGAACCACAAAATGTTGTCATGCTCATAAAATGAATCACCATCTGGACGTTATGGTTTTGAAGAGTTTGCCACACTATCAGTTAAAGTGTCATAAGAGGGCCAACTCAGGGCTGATGCTGAGAAGGTTTTCCAAAACAAAATCTTGATGAACAAAATAGACGAACAATAGACAGAGAATTGGGCCACTGCATTATTAACAAGTGACCCCAACTGAAACATCCTGAATATTAGAATTAAGTTAGAATTTAAACCAATTAGGGGCAACTACACACAAATGATGTACTGATGCAACAATTCATAATTGCTCTAAATTGAAATCGATGGAAAATTGGTACGAGTTGCGAAATGTCAAAAGTTGGCTTGTCTGGAACAAAATTAATTTGTTTACTTGAGTTGCTTTGACTACATTTTAGTTGAGTGTGGATCTGGAACCCACTGTCTAAAAGTACTAACAATGAGGACACCATACCAATTGGTAATTCCCCCCCCCCCATAGGTGCTTGACCCCAACGTTGCACTGGACCCAATTTCATCAGCGCTGCCAGGCAATAATTGTATGTTCATTCCACTCGGCTAAGAATTTTAAATTGTCTGTTGTAAATTAAACCTCATAAACCATGAGTCCCTTCGCTGAAAGTTTGTGTCTGTTTGTTCTAAAGTGGCACAACACTAAGTAGTAACTCGTATATGGTATTTGATGTTGAAATAACTATATTTAAAAGTAAAAAGTATGCAAAGCATATTTACCCACTAAACAGGCAAAGTTGGAAAACTATAGTGTTTTTCACTGAACTTGTTAAACACCAGTTTATGTTTTCTAGATTTGTGTCTGTCGATGAACACGATTCACTGTGAAAGCTTGGCAGCTTTGAAAAATTGGAGCCAGCTGCCAAAATTAGCCATGTTGTGTGTGTGTCTAATATTTCACTTGAGTGGTTTCATATAACACCGTGCACCGTTTGTTCCCCAAAAGGTTCAACTAAAAGTTTACTACTTAATATTTTTCGAGTACAAACACTTCTAATAATCTGTGATAAACTTTAATGTTAAATTTTGTCAATCAGCTTGGATAAAAATATACGGTTTGTTTTGTGGTACTAAGCAGTTGGATGACACAAAAACACTGTTTGATTGTACGACGTAATGTTTACATGTTTTAAACTAATATTGTACATCTTGAGCTTATTAGAGACAAGTTAAATCCAAATCCCCCCCCCCCCCCCCCCAGGAACCTTTTCCCCATCTTGTTTTGCAGGTAACTTAAAAAAAAAATTCCATGTTAGGAGGATTTTTTTTCCGAAATTGTAAAAAAAAAGTTATATTTTCACAAACAGTCCACTTTTTTCTCAAACACTTCTCACAAGTCTACAAGATTGTATTTTTCAAATAGTTTGTGCAATTCCACACAAAGAAAAATCTGCCTTAGAGTTACATATAAATACAAGTGTAGGTGTATAACTCCCAGTTTCTGGAAACCTACTTTCACAATATTGAAAGAAAATATAAAGTCCTAGGGGTTCAAAGATGTGAATTAAAAAAAAACCAGCATTATAACTGACAAACAGAGTCTTGAAATAGGTATCACAGTCAGGATGCACTAGGATTTTTTTCTTCATTTTCTTGAATTGGTGGATTTATATACTGCACATCAGCTGCAGTTGTGGCCTTGATTTTCAAGCTCTTTTGTATTTTCTTCCTGGAAAGTAGTTACACTTAAACTGTTCAATGACAGCCTAGGTGCCATCTGGATACTTAAAGGTGCATGTGTCATATAACTAGAGGTTATATTCATAGTAGTGTGAAACCCAGCTAAGCGGAGTTCACACACATGGTGTTAACCACTCCTTAACACTCTGTTCATGAACCCTGCCATGACCTCTGCCCTCCCACTTTTTTCCTAATTGGGATGTGTCTGTTAACACCATCACCTGGGTACATGTGATCGTTCTGTTTTGGTGTACCCAAGTCTATAAGACCTTTTGTTGTAAATCCTGTACCATCTTGTTACAGCATCCACGGGCCAGTACACTTGATATCTTTGCCACATCTTGAGATGATGTGAATAACCATGGATGCAGAACTTGAATAAACAAGTCTTGGATATTTAACCAAATGGCCTAAACAGAAGAAAAACACCCATACTGGAATTTGTATCCTTGTGGAGACCTTGTTCTCGTGTAAACTAAAATGTTAGAGTTTGAAAGTGTATAGTTTCAAACTGTTCCTATTTTAACCAGAGTTATAATTTCCCGGGCTGAAATTCGGACTTAATATCCCTTACATAAAATACTTCAATATGCGACAGATCAACACACCTTGGAAATTCGTAGTTTTTGATTAAAATTCATATATCTATTTCGTGATAACTTTGTGGAGACGTATTCATCTATAGAAATTGCCCTGTGGAGACGTACAATCTTTTGTTTCCTATTATGCACATGTCTCCACAGGGTACCGTGTACCACATCATGAGTCTGTTTAGGACTTTCATAAGCATTTTGTTACTATTCAAATAGTGTTTGTTCTTGAATACTATTGTACATAGATAATAGACAACTACAGGAGACATGCCACTATAAATACAATAGTAAAATGCTTGTTTCAAATTTCTCTGAAAGTTTTATTTTACTGGAGAAAAAGTTGTAGGCCTATATGATGTGTGTATGACATCAGAATTATGGCCCATGTCTGCAGTAGACATCTAGATATTTTGATGTTTTCAATTAATTGTAGTCCCTAATGTAGGTTACTTCTTGTTTGAACATCTGCACTTATTCTCAACTCTGTAAGGCAGGATTCAGAGCATTATTTCAGAGTTTTTTGTCAGATGTTTTCACTTACCATTTTCCTTCCTTCCCTAATTTACATTTTCGCCTTTAACTCTTTTGTTTTTGTTTTTAGCGTGCCTTTTAATTTTCTTATCACTGTACTCCAAAAATTAATTATATTCCATATTTGTTTCTATAAGCTAATGAACTAAAGACTGGTGTTATTATTTCTTTTAATAGCTGATTATGAGATGTAATTACTTAATCTCAATATTATCTCATCACTTTATTTAAACAATTTGGTATTGTTACTTTTTTCCCCCTTGAATTCTGTCGTCCTTTCATGTCTTGTTTTCTCACCTTTTTTGCGTTCCCTTCATTTGTTTATTCCGTGGATATATATTTATATAATCGTTGCTTCTTTGTCCTATATGTTAATTGGAAATTACGTTTGACATTTTTTTTTCTCGTAGATGCAAGTCTAGAGAAACATTGAAACCCAGAAACCTGCATCCTTGAGGGTGAAAAAAACCCACATATCCCACATCACAGCAGACGATAGTTTATTTCATGCAATTATGCCAGAAAGCAAAACTTGTGATGTCAGTTGCTTTTCATGCATGTACATGTACATTGTGTACGCATGTTTTAGTTCATTTTGATTGCAGAGTAAGGCCTGTAGTTAAGAAAAGACCAAAATAGCACATCACAGACACAGACACAGACCAAAAACATACATACGTTTTGCATAAATCTTCTGTGAGCTTTTCTGTCAGAAATTGATGCCCAGCATGCAACTCTTCCTCAGATCAGATCTGCTGATTTCCTTGTTTTTTTTTTTTTTACTTCTTGTGAATGCCATTACAAGTTGAAAAATACTGCACAAAGTCTTATTTGGTTTGGAATTTCCTCGTTTTAATTCGCAGTTGCATGCCTGTCATGCTCTTTTGCTTTTGAATTGCTTTTGCACATTGCTGCAACTTTGTATGACATATAATGCACCAGGTGGTAATTGAATGACATTGATAATGTTTGATTTACTTTCACAAACTTGACTAGATTGACTGTTTATTATACCTCTATTAAATACAAAAATCACATCCAGGTGATGCACAAGTTTTGCAGTGATATCTGGTCATTCTGTTGATGCGCTGTAAGGCTGATATTTTTTTAATTCAACATAAAAGTGACATAAAGGACTGTCATATTTGCAGTGTTTCCCAGTAAAACCAAACCAGCACACACAGAGGATTTTAAACTACTTTAGTGAAACAAAAGTATGTGCATTATGTTCTTCACTTTTTGCAAATAAACATTTAATCAAAGAAAAGTTAGAAGAAACTTTCTCTCTTTGCTTTTGACTGTAGAAATAAAAATTGTGTGTAGGAATAATACTTGATTATAGCAACAAAAACACTGTACATGTTAACATAAACAAAGTGAATTAGAATCCCATTTCTGAGTCAATTCCATTTTAAATTTTTGTGTGCAATCAGTTAAGCCTGTAATTTGCAAGCTTCAGGCATGATATTTTTTCAGACTTTTTGAATCTGAGAGAAAGGCATTATCAATATAGAAGAAATGCTTCTTTCAGACCTTTCATCGAATTTTCATCGAATTTGTTTTTTGAAATTGACAATCTCGTGATACCTGAAGCTTTAAGTGTAGGCTTCTTTTTTGTCTTCTCTACAGCGTGAAGATGATAAATCCTGCACGCAGCTGTGGTGTATAGATCCCTGGGACCCTCAGTATTGCCGCACCAAGAAAGGCCCACCATTGGACGGCTCAGAATGTGGATACGACAAAGTAAGGTCCACAATCACATTGGTTTGCCTTCCATACATTGACAACAAACAATTAAAGGGCAATTACTTAATTGTTTCAGACTGGTGTTCAAGAGTCGCGCCAAAACCATATAGTATTAACATCTTCGATTTTAGCAAAATTTTCCAGCCAACTTCTGATATACAGCCAAATGCCACAAATACTGATTCGCAAGAGTCATTTCAACAGCATTTGTGCGATATTTCTTGCCGAAACCTCATATGTTTCAATTCTCCGAGGTGTTCACTGGAGCATAAATTGTCTAACAATAGGCCGTGCACAACGGCCAATTCAAGATCAACACACGGTCCGCCTCCACAGACTTCACGGACTTTGTGTGTGTACAAAAGGCACGAGGGATTATAGCGTGTTAAGACGTAGTCACCTAGTCTAGGGGCTAGACGTTGTTATTGTTTGATAGGCGATAACCCGCCACCGCGAAAACCAGCCGGTGCGGAGGGCGTTTATCACGAACATTTCCAATATCACCCAGGAACCCGTCGGGAACAACGTCTGGGGAAATTCGTAAAATCTCTCCCCTGAAAAATGGGGGAAACTAGTGCGCATGCACTACTTCTGCAGGCAATTATCATCCATTTTCAGTCCCACGCACACTACACACCACAAAAGAGCTGACCAGTGAAGTTGCATCAAAGTCTTGCTGCATCTTTGATACTATTGGAAGAAAATTTAAGAGTTTGGTTCGGAACTACAATGAAATGTTTTGAATGCGCGCTGCATATATTAGGCCAAACAGGTGCGCGTGCATTACACAACCGATAGAAATTTCCCTAGACGTTACCCGGAGGCGAGTCGAGGCAATCTTGGCAATCCGTCGGCCGTGTCTGTGTATAAAAACAGCCAGTGCGTGTTATCACGTCCTCCGACGCGAGCTGGTTAAGAGTGACTTAAATTATAATTTAGAGTGACTTAAATAATAACTTTAAGGGGTGATTCCCGCTCAGATGTCATATTTCTGGCATTTAAAGTGGCTTTTCTCATTCCCCCCCCCCCAAAATCCAAAAAACGATGACCTATTTGCCAAGGTCAAGCCATGCACGAGCTTAGTTTTACTTCTCTGACGCTGATATCCAGTAGGAAATGCCTATTTTCATCTAAGTTAATCTGGCGAACGATATTAAAAGCCATTACTAAGGCCAAAAAAAAAAGTCTCCGGTTTCGGGTATGAGCGCGCGTCGCCGTAGCCATGCGGGTCGGCAAAATGAAAAGTTTTTTTTTCAATGAAAGATGATGTCTCAAAACCGCCAAACTCACTGGTTTGACTGGAATCCTGCTGCTGCACAATTTTAACATGTTTTTAGATGGGGTTATGATCGAGAATAAGCTTTATGTGGCCTCTAATATTTGCACTAAGTTTAGTCGGGCACCATTTGTAGTCATCAGCCGACATTTGAAGCAAAAAAAACAAGTAAAAAAAAAAAAAGCCGCATTGCCGCATCACCTAAGACGAAACCATTGCACTCATGTTGCACACATTATGTATGTCAGGGGGCCTGTGCGCGGCATTTTGGTAAGGCCTGGTCAATGGAGTAATGATTGTGTCTTACGACTAGCATAATGGGAGCCTTGTTCTACCTCAGTTATGGCCATTTGTCTATAAATATGTGTCAGTTGTAATCCCTTATAACTATCAGACGTCACGATTAAACCATTTCCACAGTGGTGTCTTCAAGGCTACTGCGTATACAGGGATGCTGAAAGACAGAACGGGGAATGGAGTAAGTTCTCGCAGTGGAGCGACTGTACGTACCCGTGTGGCGTCGGGGTACAGGTCAGAACACGGGAGTGCAACAATCCACCGTAAGTTTGTCAGATCTCATTTCAGTCTCATTTCAAAGTCATTAAAAATATGCAGCAGTACGACTCAAGCAGAGTCATGTATTTAAAGCCAGAGTCCATCATTTGCAGCTATCCAAAAAGTAACTGGCGTAATTATTGTTGAAAAACATACTTGGTTGAAAGATAGTAAGGGGTCACTAAACTCCCTGTGAAATTATTCTTTCTGGCAAGCTGTCATTTTGAAGAAATCAACGAAAGAAGGCCTTTCCAACGGTGCGTCTTAAGAAGCACCGTTGGAAATGTCTGTTAGTTTTTTTTATTTGGCGAAGCGCGCGCAACCGTTGACACGAGGCATACGCGCGCGCGGTTGCTATAATTCATCGGATCGGTGCGCGACATCCTGTAGCTGCAATCAGCTCAGTGAGAACGCGTCTCGAACGCTGAATTCAGGCCCGATTCAAAACGTGATTCAGCAACTTTTGATTTGAAATCGAGGTCCTAGAATGTTGTTTTTTTCGAAATATACAGCTGATGCTGAGCTGAAACTTCATCAGGTTAGTTGATCAGCACCCTTCTTTAGATTTTGAGCAGTTTTGTTGCTTCAAACGAACAAAATGCACAAATTACAAATGATGGACTATACCTTTGAAGGTAGAGTACAGCTAGTGTATTATTAGCAGCTATCCAAAAAGTAACAAATGAAATTATTGTTGAAAAGCATTGTTGGTTTAAAGATAGTAATGGCATTAACCTCTCTGTGAAATTATTCTTTCTGGCATGCTGTCATTTTGAAGAAAAATAACAGAAGGCACTTTCCAAAGATGCGTCAAGAGGCGGATTTTTGGAAACTTCCGTTAGTAGTTCGTTTTTATTTCGGCGAAGCCGTTAATGGGTGTGTACAAGCGTTGAAACAACGCACATGCCTATGCACGGTTGCTATTATTCGTCGGTTCGGTGCGTGACATCACGTAGCTGTAATAATCAGCTGAATGAGAAGGTGGCCCGAACGCTGATTTCAGGCGCAATTCAAAACATGACTCGGAAACTTTTGAATTGAAATCGAGATCCTAGAATTGTTTGTTTTGTCGGAATATACAGCAACTCACTGAGCTAAAACTTCATCAGGTTAGTTGTTAAGCACCCTTCTTTAGATTTCGAACACTTTTGTTGCTTCAAACAAAAAAAATGCACAAATGACAAATAATTCTCTACCTTTAAGTCATCTCAGGTCATCGCATGCTAATCACATGTTACAAGCTGCACCCAGTCTTGAGTAGTCTGCTTTAAAAAAAAAAAAGGAACTGAACACATTTTTAAAAATTATTCATGACCTATGATATGTGACTTCCAATGTTTAATGACTTGTAAGTGACTTGATTGGAAATCAGTGGTCTGCAGAATATTGGTTATCCCAGTGGAACATGGGAATGTGTATATCGCACGACAAAATCACGTTTGTGATTTATAAACTTCAGGGAACATGATCAAATATGGCTTCCTTGTGGATAAGGTCTATAGGCACTATCCTGGGTATTTTTCTTACACGTTTTTAGTGGAGAATACAAAATTAAACAGGTTTTACAAGATTTCAGTTACAGCCAGGTTAAAAACTGTGGAGTTCAACCTGGAGTTACCACTTGTTTAATTCAGTTGCATTCTTTACTTGACAGATGAATCAGCAGTATTCTGTAACGCAGATTTGTTTTGTTTTTTTCGTTCATTTTTTTCTTTTTTCAATCTGTAGGCCAGCCAATGGAGGCAAAGATTGCAAGGGGGAGTCCTATGAGTACCATCTCTGCAACAAAAGGGTAAGAACCGTTTCAGGAAGGCAATCCAGAGCCGTGCCAAACTAACACGTATTTGGAGCGACTCGGGTCTGAATGCAAATATAGATTTTGGTTTCAGCTCGGTAATCTTCATGTAATAATTTTCAGTGGCAGACTTTTGAGATGATTGGTGGCAGCAAATACATGTACACCAGTTCTTTTCTATTATTTGTGTCATTTTGAACACGCACACTTTAGCATAAAGGTAGCATCCATCATTTGTAATTTTTGCATTATGTTCGCTTGAAGCAACAAAAGTGCTCAAAATCTAAAGAAGGGTACTGAACAACTAACCTGATGCAGTTTCAGCTAAGTGAATGCTGTATATTCCGAGAAAACAATATTCTAGGATCTCGATTTCAATCTAAATTTGCTGAGTCATGTTTTGAATTGGGCCTGAATTCAGCATCTGACATGTTCTCACTGAGCCGATTGCAGCTACGCCATGTCGCGCTCTGAACCGATGAATTATAGCAACCGCGCGCATGTGTGCATTATTGTGTTAACGTTTGTGCGCGCTTTGCCAAATTAAAAGCGAACTAATAAAGGAAATTCCAAGAATGCGTCTTAATTGTTGGAAATGGTTTTTTTTGTAATGATTTCTTTAAAATGACAGCTTTCCAGAAAGAATAATTTCACAGGGAGTTTAATACCATTACTATCTTTAAACCAAGTATGCTTTTCAACAATAATTACGTCAGTTACTTTTTGGATAGCTGCAAATGATGATAAACAATTGAAAAGGACTGGTATGTTTGCTGTCACCAAGCACCTCAAAAGTCTCCTATTAAAAATTAGACTGTGATTGCAACAGTCGATTTTTTTTAATGTAGTCACTCCTTACTGTTTTAAATGTTACTTGTTGGTTATTTGAGATCGTAGCTGAAAATGATTGGACCAACCATTGCTAGCGCGAAATTAATAGGGAGAGGGAAACGGAAAGATGAGAAAAATGGGAAATGTGCAAAGGAGTACACCATTCTGAGTTTCACCTCAAAAAAAGGATTTGTTTTTCAATTGCTCTTATTCCCTAGCAAAGTTTTTCACTTTTGAATGAGACACTGACTGAAAAAACTGCACAAATTAACATTTAGTTATTAAATTATTTCTTCCCAAAATTTTAATTATTGGCTGCAGAACAATAATTCGGCTCTCATAGGGCGAGTATATTTGTGCGCAAAATGAAAGTCCTTCTTCAGAGGGTTGGAGACGTCCAAAATCGGAATAAAGTACTTTTTTCCATTAAAACAGAAAATACAAATTGTAAATTTGTTGGGTGAAAAGAATTTTGAAGAGTATAGGGTATGCAACTTGAAATGTAAACATTAGAATATTTATTTACATATTTGTTTTGCACATTTATTTACACAATTGGCATAGTATTCTTTCGTCTTCATATTAGCCCTGTGTTGGTGAATGGGAGGACAGACGGGCCAAACAGTGTGAGGACAATCTGGCAAGTTTTCACTTAGGAGGGAGACAACACAAGTGGCTACCGCATGAAAACAGAAACAGTAAGAGCTTTCAAATGTGCAAATGCACCTCCCATAAAAGCAAGAGTGTATTTCTGAAAGTTTGCAACATGTGTTGTATAAACAATAATACAGAGTGAAAATATTGGCGGTGTTTTCACAGAGTGACAAAAACTTCAATATCCTGTAAAAAGGTCATCCCGAGATAACCACATTTTCAAAACACATTTTCGACTAGTTTGTAGTTACAGATTTTGGAAATTTTGGCATCAAGTAACTTATTGGCTTTTTTTTTTGGCTAATTCAAAGTTAAAAGTCTCTCATAATTAAACAGTAATTCATTAATAAAGATATTTTACACTTCGTGAAAAGGGTCTCTATTATTTTTCCCATTTCTTTGTACACACTCTGTCACTTCATGACTACATAAAATGTTGTGAGAAATTGTAACATTAACGCGTGTAGTGCGCATGCGTCTGTTCTTTATCAGCATAAAGAAATGCATAATCCATCTGGCCCTGCTAACAAGGTTAGTTGTTGTCACTTCGTGAAAACAAATAAACACGGAGTTCAAGCTTTTTGTCAATTGTTTGTTTATGATAGTTACAAAAGTATACAATATGTCGCTTTGAAAGTTGGTCAAATTGTTCTTTTTGTCAAACGCAATAAATAGGCCAGCATAACTCAACATCAAAAAATTATTGATTTTCCAAGTTTTTGTCACTTCTAATTTTAATGTTTTACCATTACTGCTCCTGCACTTAATGAATGCTTTCAATTTTATACACGAATATTAACGCAAGTTCCGGTTCCTTCATATCTACTCGGGTATCCCCAATAAGTGGGGAATGAGAATCTTGTTTGCGAACACCGTTCGTGTGTTGGTTCCTATCATTCGGAACCCTGTTCTCGTGTTCATTCAACACAGGAACAGGGTTTCGAATACGCCCCACGTGTCATATACTAGTTTTAGATTTCTTCCAGAGCAATCAAACACAAATTTAATATGTGTTCGTTCACACAGAATCACTACAGTGCAGGCTCACCTGTATCTCTGAGACCACCGAAGACGTTGTTGTGACCAATTATAACGTGACAGACGGCACACCCTGTTCCTATGACGATCACTACAGTATATGTGTGCAGGGCCAATGTGTGGTATGTATAGCTTGTTATAGGCCCCGATTTTGTTGGAATGAGATTTTCTGCTAAAAACCCAAATCAGACCTCCAGATCCATGCAATGTGTACACTGTGGAGATCCTAACACTAGGCCATCTACTAATTTGACAAAACTCATTATCTTATGAAGGATCTTGGGACT
This sequence comes from Patiria miniata, assembly GCF_015706575.1. NCBI lineage: Eukaryota > Metazoa > Echinodermata > Asteroidea > Valvatida > Asterinidae > Patiria > Patiria miniata. Next base: position 18,555,632 of record NW_024037061.1, read on the forward strand.
TTAGACAAGTCAAAATGAATAACCTTTAAGGCTTTCTAACTCGTGGGATCGATCTTAGAGCAGATCGATCCCACGAGTTAGAAAGCCTTAAAGGTTATTCATTTTGATGAGATATTAAAAAGATAAATATTCTGATGAAGATCAGGTGGATCTTTCGGTGCATATGCACCAAAAGATCCTGAAGCAACTCTTAAAAAAAAATCTTTTACTGAGGGTTGCAGATGACTTATATTGAAGAAAAAAGTTTCATATGAATCAAATTTGTTTGAAGAGCATATAAACATAATATAGTAAAACTTTTTTCTTTTGTTTGTTGTTTGTCACATTTTCAGAAACTTGGCTGCGACAATCAAATAGACTCCACCAAAGTTGAGGACAAGTGTGGAGTGTGTGACAGTGACAACAGGCAATGCTCCTTCATCCAAAGGAACTTTGTCCAAGACCCGAAGAAAAGTAAGAGAGAGATCATTGATTATTTGAAGGATAAGCAGACTAGTGCGATACGAGACCTTTCTCGAGGCCTCACACTAATGCTGATATGAACATCAGTTTTTGTTAAATCCAGAGTCCATCATTTGCAGCTATCCATAAAGTAACTGGCGTAATTATTGTTGAAAAACTTGGTTGAAAGATAGTAAGGGGACTAAACTCCCTGTAAAATTATTCTTTCTGGCAAGCTGTTATTTTGCAGAAATCAACGAAAGAAGGCCTTTCCAACATTGTGTCTTAAGAAGTGTATATAAGTGCTATATTTCTGTTAGTAGTTCGTTTTTTTATTCGGCGAAGCGCGCGCAAGCGTTGACACGATGCACATGCACGCGCGGTTGCTATTATTCGTCGGATCGGTGCGCGACATTGCATAGCTGCATTCGGCTCAGTGAGAACGTGTCTCGGACGCTGATTTCAGGCCCAATTCAAAACATGATTCAGCAACTTTTGATTTGAAATCGAGATCCTAGAATGTTGGTTTTCTTGAAATATACAGCTGAAGCTGAGCTGAAACTTCATCAGGTTAGTTGTTCAGCACCCTTCTTTAGATTTTGAGCACGTTTGTGCAGAAATTACAAATGATGGACTATACATTTAAATTCCAACATGCATGAACCACAAAATACACTTCATCAGTGGGGTTGATGCATAGTAAAGTAGGAGGATTTAACATTATCATTTCGTTGGGGCAGTAGATCTCCTAAAGATCTTGAGATGAGAAGATCTCACTTTTGTTACCCCACAATAAATTTTGTGAAAAAATAATGAAAATCTATAGGCTACATATATATGTATTTGATGTGCTTTGTCTCTGAAAATTGAACCAATGGATTAACAAAATAACAGGTCTCGAAAGGTCTTGGAAAGGTCTTACTACACCATTGTTACACCAGTGGCACAGTGGTGGGGGGGGGGCTGTTATTTACCCCCACCCAATATTTTGTAAAGTGTACGTCCCCTTCTTTTCAAAAGTGTTTTTTTTTCACGATCGCCCTTTTTTCACGAGTGCCTTTTTTTGTAATGTCGCGCAAACATCTGCAATTGTGCCGCCATGAAAAGTGCCACCAATTGTCCAATAGTAGTGCCCATAATCGTTCGGTTTGAACAGCGCCCCCATAGGCTGATGATGCCCCCCCCCCCCCCCTGCCCCCTTTCGATTTTACGGAAGCCGGGTGACCGGCAAAAGAACCCTGTCTACCTTTGAGCACGGATGGGAGAGTGCCCTTTTTCAAGTCTACCACCTCCCAATAAAAATGCCCTTGTTATGCCACTGTGGCAGACAGAAACAGAAACCATCAGACAAACGGAAGTCCATACTTTTTTCTTTTTATTTATTTCTGTGGTATGGATTTCATTTGTCGGGTTTTTTTTGTTTTTGGTCTCAATATGTTCTTATTGTTTTCGGGGGCTTTCTTATTTTCAGAGTATCAAGTTATACACACCATGCCTACTTCTTCCCGCCACATTGATGTCCGAGAAAATACAGATACAGAGAGTTTTATTGGTGAGTATTAAACTTGCCTTTTACGTCCAAGCTTTGTCCCGTTGTCAGTCATGTACACATATTCCTTGGATCTGTTTTAAAGCTTTAAAAATATGTTTTTAACTCAACATGAACCTTCTTGAATAAACATCTTTTCCTATTTATATGCTGGTCTAGAAAAAAATACTTTGGGTAGGTAGTGTAGCATCGTTAGCCATTTGCCCTATTGTCTAGTGGTGGGTTAATTTGAATTGGAGCTGGAAATTTGCCAATGCTTTGTTTTTGCACATGGGCGCCCAGTTATATGAGCAGTGCACTAACACCAAATAATATAGTTTAATAGTCATGGGAAAAAGTCAGAATTCGTTCATAGACACACACTGACAAACAGTGCTATATGTTACATGAGGTGGAAAAGGACAGCAGTTTTAACACTAAAGTTTGATAGTTTTTGTTCCGGTGGATTATGATGGTTTACATTTTCAAGACTTCTTGACGCATTTGTTTATAGATGGCATCATCGCAAGTAACAATTAAGAATGTACAATTTACCGCGCAACAAAATGTGCAGGAGGGCGATCATGAAGTCATGAATAAGTCTGATTATTGATGCAAATGCTTGGTGAACCCTCAAAATGATGTACAGTGGAACGCCGCTATAACGAACATCGCAGGGTCCACAGAAATTGTTCGTAATAGCGATTGTTCGGTATATCTATTTTAAGCTGCCAGTGCTCTGGTACTCATTTTGCAATAAATAAGGCCCTTCAGAACTTCACCCTGCACGCCCTGGTACTTCTAGTTTCTGAAAGATGACTTTGAACACGTGCCGACTATTGAATTATGTAATTACACAGTTTTGAGCTTACTACCTACAGCAATGGGTGGCTTTCCCCTTCTATTCCTTGGGGAAATAATAGCCACATATTGCTCTTCTGTCGACATTTTTCAACAGCAATGTTCGGTAAATTTTGTACACAGAAATCAAGAGCCAAGGACGATGTTCGGTATAGCCGAATGTTCGGTATAGCGGTGTTCGGTATAGTGACGTTCCACTGTACCACGATGAAAATTAAGCCCCCATTCTACATGAAAAGCCCCCATATGACTTCAAGAATGCAGTTATGTGGTAGAAACAGCCTGACACCGACACTTAAATATCACTGGTTGAATTGTTCTCATTAGCTTTGCGTCGTCCAGCAGAGAAGATATACATCCTCAACTCTCGGGGCTCCCAGTCCGGGCCCCACTCCTTCATTGGGGGCGGAGCTCGCTTTGTGTACTCCCCCAACACTGAACGTCTCTACTCCGTGGGCCCCCTTCACGAAGACCTGGATTTACTGGTAATTTTTTATTTACGTTGGGACGAAGGGCAGTATAAGGAAATGATATTTGCAGTGTAATCTGAGCAATGTTTTATTCAAGGTACCTTTTGCAAGTTATAATGATACAAATAATAAAAATACCGGAGTCTTATGTAGCGCACACATCTACCAACAATTATATACCAAAGGCGCTAATAAATATAAATATATTTTAAAGACGGGTAAATGAAGTATTTGAAAAAAGATCCATTTTATGTGCTGCGGCGCATTAAGCAGCCACTGCCAGAAACACTGGGGCAAACCGCTTCTCTTAGCAATAAGTGTTACTGGGTTCTTTTACGTGCATTACACAACGCATCCGAAGGACGAAGCAATAATGGTTAAGTGTCTTGCTTAAGGACACAAGTGTCAAAACCAGGACTCGAACCCACACTCTCCTGATCAGAAGTACCAGAGCTTGAGTCTGGTGCTCTTAACTGCTCGGACATGACACTCCATAACAAGTTATAACAAGTACATCACAAGTCCCATCTTAAATTAATCACAACTGAATTCACAAATCTAATCACAAGTAACAGGGGATGATCAATAGCAAACGAATGTGTTCAATAGGTGCCAATTCGTCACCGACACCACGCAGTAACACTCCACGTGTCAAACAATATTTGTTTCGATTTTCAGTTTTTTACATCTTTAAACATTATTCATCAAGGCCTACCATTGCACCAAGTTTCAAAGCTTCAAGAGCTTTACTTTAATAATTACGCTAATTATCCATGGCAACTTTTGCGCAAAAGTGACAATTTTCGTTTTCACGAAGTAACACTCAATTTCCATTTATTTACCATTGCAATGCATGGCGCGCACTCTGCTCGTAAGTGAGCAAAAACGTTTTCATGAAGTAACACTCTCCTTGTATGAACGCGCGCGAGCGCTGACCTGAAGTTGCACTTTCCTTATGTTGTATGAGTGTTACTTTGTGAAAACGAAAATTTACAGTTTCACAGCTTTTTCGGTTTCACAAACTAACACTCCTCTTATTTCTTATTGATTTAATACACAAACGGGTGAAAAACAGCAGATTTAATGGATTCAATTCATCAAGTGTCCACTACGAGAAACCCAACTGAAAATACTCTGCCGTTTTGACGCAAAGGGTTGTTTTAGAAGGCGTTCAACTTTAGATGCCGTTTTCTCCGATTGCTAGTTTTTACTGGTATGTGGGAGGGTGTTACTTCGTGGTGTCGCTGACGAATTGTTTTGCTTGCCTTGACATAACATATTTGGGGCAGCATTTGCATGCACGCAATTCACATCTAAGACCTGTCCCTATGATGCCATTTCCACACTGCTTAGGTTTTCTGGACAAAGAACAGCAAGCCCATTAACATTACCTACAGCTACTACCTCAACGATCAAGCCCCGGGCCAACCTGCACCCACGACGGGTACCCCGCCACAGACTCATCCCCCACCGGTTCCCGACGAGCCTGAAGGGCCTGACACTTCCGATCTACCGGAGTACGTGTGGCAAGATGAAGGCTGGACTGATTGCACCAAGACTTGCGGTGGTGGTGAGTGTCAAACCCACAGACTCGTGTTGTAACAAGTCAACCAATTCTGTGACTAAAGTCAAGGCAGTGACTGAAGTACGGTCTGGTCGAGTCATTTGGTTAAAACAAGGTCCAGTCGATTCCTGTCGAGTCACGTTTTTCTCAAATCAATTCTGTGCAGCAACCGCGGGAGCCAGAAGGGGGGTTTTGAGGTTGAAACTCCCCCTGCTCTGATACCCCCCAAAAATATTATAACAATTATAGTAATCATAATTACCGATATGTCCCAGTGTTAGTTGAGACCATTACAAGACAAGACACAAGACAAGCACAAGACCGTTCATAAGACCAGCCACAAGTAATAGGGCACAAACAATGACAAAGGAATGACATTTTTGCAGTTTATTTGAATAGCTTGTGACTTGACTTGTGACTAAAGGTCTTGTGTTGGCCTTGTGATGGTCTTGTGAAGGTCTCGACTACAACAATGAATTATGTCCGCCTGTCCATGACAATTGGACATAAAAAAATCTGATGGACCTGATCATGACACCCCCCCCCCCCTCCCGCTGCAAAACCTCCCCTGGATCTGCCCCTGGTGCAGTCAGTGACACTGTAATTTAGTATCACAAATTTAAAAAGTGTTGGGTTTTAGCAAAGAGAGAGTTTTGAGGGATTCAAACACATTGCCATTGTGCACCATGCACTCAGGCGAAGAAGACATATGCATGGATTTTGAATACTCAGAATAAAATTATTTATACATATACTATTTAAGTGGTCACGAAGTGCCATTTACTGTCCATGCATACACAGAGTCAATACTCCCACTATCTGAACCCTTCCACTTCCAGATAATGAAAGGTTTGCGGAAACACCATGTGCAAATAATTTCTCAACTAAGAGAATGGTTCTGAAAAGAACCAGAGGTGTAAACTCAACTTTTTGGTCAGTATGCTCTGACTGTCTTCAGGCCTCTCCTGAAGACGGTCAGAGCATACTGACCGGAACGTCGAGTTTATACCTCTGGTTCTTTTCAGAACCATTCTCTTAGTTGAGAAATTATTCGCACATGGTGTTTCCGCAAACCTTTCATTATCTAGTAACTCCACCATGCAAAGCCTCAAATCTTACTTACCTTCCACTCCCCAATATTACTACTTCAAGACTTGTTTGCTTCGCAGGATTTTCCTTCCACCAGTTCAGATGCTATCGTACCAGCGACAACCTCAAAGTGAAGAAGACGTTCTGTGGTCATGGTAGCTACAACCCCAAGGACACCAAACAGCCTTGCAATGAACAGTCCTGTGAAAGCCTGTAAGATCTGCTTTCCGTTATTCCTACTTCAAGTCATTTATTAACCTTCCAGACATTTTGAGATCAATCTTATGTACCATTAATTCACACAGATGTCAGTTATGTTTTGTATTTGGTACTTAATGAAATCTCTTTGTTTCCGTTGACCCTGTATAGGAGCACGCACTAATTTGCACTCATTTATAACATAATTACAAAAATGAGCTTACAAAAGGACGTTTCCTACTTAGCATGAAAGTCTTTACTAGCTTAACAATTTTCATAAATGTCAGTTACTGCATTTCTGAGATAGGACTATCTGACTTGTTGATGAGTCAGTGATGGACACAGAGATAACAAAGTATAAATACTGCTCTAACCGTGACACTTTCAGGTCTAGCTCAACTAAAGGCAATTAAGCCAAGTCTTGTTTTTAAATAAAGAGTTGAATTTTTTTTAAGTAATATTGAGGTGAGCTAGCTAGTTGCATATGTATACATGTAATCAAGATTACACCACATCACATTCATGCAGATGATTTATATGGTCTTAATCATTGCTGTTACTCACCACATACATATTGGTTAATAGTTTAGGACTCCATCTTCTCCCTCAACCAAAACTGATCACGCTCACTATTGATTTACTCATTGCACAAATGAAGGACTTTCATGCCTGACATATGATTTTACCTTTAGAGTCCCAGAAAGAGAAGGACCACCCAAAACCACAACAATTGCAACCACCAGAACAACCGCAGCATCTCCGACACCACCAGCAACAACAACACAAAGACCGACGACCGAAGCGCCCACAACACCCCAGACAACAACTATCAAAGCAACCACTCAGCCTCCCACGACAACACAGCCTCCCACGACAACACAGCCTCCCACGACAACACAGCCTCCCACGACAACCCAGCCTCCCACCACCACCCAAGCAAGGACGACCACAGTGCAACCGACAACAACAATGACAACCACAGTGGCGACAACAAAGCTCCCCCCAATAACCACAACACAGCCGACAACCCAAGCGCCGCAGCCTACCACAAGACCGGCCCCAAAGAAACCCACAGGAGGCAAGAGGAAGCCCATCTTCAAGTGGAAGGCCAAGGAATGGCAGCCGTGCTCTTATACCTGTGGTACACAGGGCACTCAGGCTCGTGTTGTCACTTGCTCCAAGAAGCTCGGAAGGAAGATATCCACCGCGCTGGAAATAAAATGTAAAGAAGAGAAACCATCTGGAACCCAGCCCTGCAATCGGGAACCATGCCCTGCTCACTGGAGTACCGGGGAATGGTCTAGTGTAAGTCTTTAAAATCAACCCATTACGTTGAGTTGGAGAACCAAATAGAGTTAGGATCAACTCATCAGAGAAATAGGCTTTAGTTTCAGGCTGGCAAACTGTATGTATTGATTTTTCTTTGACCGTCAGATTCAGGTGTCAAATGGTTGCTGATTCAGAATTACACTCTTCACCCAAACAAAATTGTAGCCACATATCAGAAAATTGTTATGCAGATACCAGTGCTGTAGTCAAGTACTTTTTTCCAAGTATCGAGTACTGCCGAGTACTTAGGTTGCCGAGTACGAGTAGTGGTACCTCCGAGTACGAGTACTTGTATTCCGAATACGGCCATACGGCAAATGGTTCATTGTGCATAATTGGCCCAGGCCCAGTCAGACCGATGTACAGACCCAATCACGGCTAGCTGTTAAATGCGTATGTCTGGACGTGCACAGAGGAAAATCAGGAAACTTCGATTTCTCCACAAGCCAATCAACCATTTCAAACTGAATTAGAGTATCGATAAAATAAGGCCATGGTGTATAAAGTCAAGCTATAGCATTTTCCCCCGAGTACTGCTTTTCGAGTACGAGTACTTTGATGATCGATCACAATTTCGACATGTCGAGTACGAGTACTTTGCTGCCCAAGTACGAGTACCGTCATTTCGAGTGCGAGTACTTTGACATTCGAGTACGAGTATGAGTACGAGTACTCCAAAAAAAGTACTCGAGTAGTACTCAAGTACGAGTACCGAGTACGAGTACTACGTACAACACTGGCGGATACAAGCTTAATTATGAGAACAAGAACCATGAAATTAAAATTCATAATGAAGAGTTGATATAGGCAAAGGGACAAAAGCTCAAGTACGCATGCTGCTGCCAGGTACACACACCACAGAAGACACGACACGAACAGGTGTGCACATTGTACACAAAACACGATTGCGCATGTGTGCGTTAAGCCCGGTTCATACGCGGCGCAAAAGCGAACGCAAATTTGTGACATGGTGTCAAGTATTCATGCTGCGAATTCGTAAAAGTTGAGCACATTTCAACTTTTTTGTGACGTCAAATTCGCTTCGAATTCGCATTCGCGTGGAGTATGAACCAGGCTTTAGCGATTGGGCTACTAACGTGATAATCAAAACACTGACTGGATAGATTTTTTCAAGCCAAAATGGTCCTTGGAATTTATTGTCCAATAGGCATGTTTCTTATATCAACGTTTAGCGAATTTTATCAACTTTATGAACGACGTCACTCAAAGGTTGCGGAACTTTTCGTTTTGACGCTGTGGTAAAAAACCTTGGACATGGCCTCTTAAAAAAAATAATTTATGCTTCGTGGATGTGCACTGCTGAATAGGAGCACATAGCGTTACTGTGTTTTTTGGTAATTTTTCAAACTAAAATGGTCGTTATTTGGTTGAGCACTGACAAGGAGAATTTGATCCCTATAGAAAGCTGAAGATATCTTTCATAGTCTGATCACCCCAGATTTGCATGTTGCCTTTATTGTTTTAAAGATATGCAAGTTTTAGTCTCGCAATGTCGCACACACATAATGAATGTATGCACACAGTGTTACGATGAGCAAAACTGTCCAAAACTTTCATTACAAGTCTTCTATTGATTTTTCTTTTTCTTAATTCAGCTAAAAAAAAAAGGAAGAAAAAAAAAAAAACTTACTGCAAAACATATAGGAGTGGTCCAAATGTTTGAATCACATGAGTTATGAGCCTAATTGTGTTTTGGTACTAGTAGAATTTATAACACCTCACCCACAGATTCTGTGTCTTGATTGGCCGAGAGCGAGTCACATGATACTTTCTATTTTTGCCATCTTTCTGTGCACGGCCAAATGTACTATACCCGTAGCAACCAAAGTACTATATCATTAGCATTCAAAGTACTATATCCATGGCATGGTATTTGTGTGCAAATGCATGCTGGTGTGCGCGTAGCGCGTTTTGTTCCAAAGAGAGCGCGCCACAGAGTTGGGTTCAAACATTTCGTGAAGGGGTAGTTTGGAAGAGAGAAATACATGTTCCACCAATTTTGTACTGAAATTGAAGTTTATTTCAACTGTGTTCAGATTAAAATAATTTAAATATTGAAACCAAGCAGAATCTGTGGGCGAAGTGTTATAAAACAAATATTGAATGCTTTATCGCATGGTGTAGTAAAACTAGCCTTCCGCGAAGCATTCAATATTTGTATACAATGTTGGGCCGCCCCTTCCACTTTCATAGTTCATCTTCATGTTTGTTCTCTTGACTGCAGTGCACAGTAACATGTGGGGATGGTTTCAAGAATCGGGAGGTTATGTGTGGGGCACCAAACAGTGCCCCTGGAGAGTTCCAATGTTTTGATGAAGAGCCACCCATAACTGCCACCTGCAACTTAGGAGATTGCCCTGCAGGTAGGATCCAATTTTAACATGTCTCCCAAATTTCATGAAATTTGCGTCTCAAAAGTGGACAGTTTTTTTTTCTAACCAGCCTGGATGTGGTCAACATGAGGGTTGAAGTGGTGTCTAATTATTTCAGACAAGTTTTGCTGTATATTGTAGTTTCTAAGACTAGGTAAGTTTGCGGTAGCACCATGTGAATAAATCTCTTTTGTGAGTATGTGTGGTTCTGAAAAGAACCAGAGGGACTCAACGTTTCGAACAGTATGCTCTGCCCGTCGGCAGGAGAATGAGGGATTCCAACGATGATGCGATGTTAGGTGAGGCGTGAGAAGGATGCAAACCGGTGAAGCTCAAAACCGGTGAAAGTGAGAAGGATGCAAGTTGACTGAAGGATGCTGGATGATCACTGGAGCGTGTCAGTACACAGTGAGGGGGCAAAGGGGAAGGAGCTCAGGGTATAGGTGACCCATAGGCGAGAACTGAACCTAAGTTGTCCTAGGGTATAGGAGACCCATCGGACTTGGACTTGAGGATGGGGCGCCAGATGTCGCTGATGTAGAAACTGTCTTGGGGAACAGTGTTATGCTTGATGATCTCGATGGCTTCTCTGATGCGTCGGGGGTAACAGTGGTCGATGCTAGTGAGTAGTTCTGCTCGGCTCCAGTTGATCTGGTGGTATAACATCGCATCATCGTTGGAATCCCTCATTCTCCTGACGACGGGCAGAGCATACTGTTCCAAACGTTGAGTCCCTCTGGTTCTTTTCAGAACCACACATACTCACAAAAGAGATTTACTCAGATGGTGCTACTGCAAACTTATCTTGTCTTAGTATCTTTCCACCATGCAAACCTTCAAATCTCATCTATTGTAGTTTCAATGATAATCCAGCCCTGTCCACTTTAACTCCCTCTGACTCCATCACAGAGACTGGCTGCGTCCCTATGGAGAGCATCATCTGCCAACAGGACCAGTTCCGCTCCTACTGCATGATGCCCAGCTACGACTCCATCTGCTGCACCACCTGCGAGGAACAAGAAAATCTGCTCAGCAAGAAGAAGAAGAAAAAGAAGAAGAAGAAGGGCGGTCGTGGTCGGGCTGGCAGAGGCCAGTAAATAAACACAGTATCTTTTGGCTGACATTAGGCCTACTAATAATAGCCATATTTTTTAAATACGTTCGTGTATCAAAACAAAGGTAATCTAAAAGTAATGGGCTCATATGTAAACGTTTGGAAATTTTACAATGTCAAAGTGGCTCCATCTCGAAGGGTATTTCGTTAGCTTCTGATTGACACCTTAAATGCACCTCTTCAGTCACTGATGACTGAGCACCATTGATTGCAAAACAACGGCCTGAAAACCTCTTTTTCCAAGTTTGCTGAATAAGTGGTGAGTTAAGTTGCAGAAGGATGCGCCATCGCAGCTGTGGAGAGTACGTTCAAAGGGTATGTTAGAGGTATTGTTGCTTAAAATGGTTTATCAAGTTGTCTATAAATAATTACTCATTCCAAAGATTTTGTTTTTCATGACAAACTAGCGATGCAATTTCAAATTAAAACATGGCTTGCAATGGGCGTAGCGAAAATCCAAGTTTGGCCCAAGCTAAGTTTTGAGTACATTTTTGCATTGGGTAGTTATTATTTTAATGAGTAAACAACAAATCTTTGAAATGAGTGATTTAATCATGATCAAACATGATAATCCATTTTTGCTCAAACACTTTCAACATGTCTGTCTCCTCCCATTCAACATATAATCCACTGCGACTGCTCACTTTTTTGGACAGCTCAATTCGCCAATGATCAGGTAAACTTGGAAAAAGTAGGTGTTTTGCTTTGTGATGATAAACAAAATCTTTGGAATGATCAATCATTCATGGGCAACATTATTATGTACTGTTTCATGCACAGACATCTCTAATATGCCCCCTGTCAATGCTCTGTCCACAGTGACAGCGCATTCATTTACCGACAGCTTAACTCACTAACCGACAGCTTAACTCACTACTTATGTAGCAAAGTTGGAAACTGATCTATTGCCTCGCCCCCCAAAAAAACACATTATTATTATAATTCGGTTGAATTTGTAAAGAATCCTGTAACTCATACCTGATACTTTACTCTGAATATTTAAAGAGATCCTTATAGCTGTATAATACGTGCTCTACTTGTCAATTAAGTGCTTTTTTACAGAAGGTGAGACATTTTCACTTCTGCTGCTTAATCCATATCGTTAAAAAAAATTGGAACATCTTATTGACAAGGGATTTGTTGTATCAAGGGAAGATCCAGAGAGGTTACCTCCGCGGGGTGGAGGGTGTGCCAGTTTGGGGGCCAAAGGGCTAGCTCAAGTGAAAAAATGGCCCTATTTGAGAAAATTTTGGTCACTGCCAGGAGGGGTGGTGGGCAACCCCACAACCCCTCCGCACCCCCTGTGTTCCGCCACTGTGTATATATGTAAAAAGTGAAAATGGCAAATAGATAAGTATATATTCCACTTATAGCACCCAGCAAATTTCATGGCACTGTAAGGCCAAGTATTTCAGAGTGGGGAGTATAAAACAAGGGGAAACCTTCATAATTGAACAGACTATACTGCATTTATTACCTTTCGTAAAGGTATTTTTTATAAAGCTTTCTTGTAATCATACTGCAGTTTAGTACAAGTATATCTTTTAATTTAATTAAGTAAAGCTATATGTGTCTCTCCTTTTATTAATGTACATCATATTTACTTGCATTATACCCATGATATTTATAACTTGTACCACTATTATTTTAAAAAGAAATAATACAGTCTGTTTTCCCTACGTTTCAATTTATACTGAAAGTCTCAATGGGAGCTAGCCTGGGGCTACATGTCGTGACTTATCTTTAATTTAATATTGGACTGTCCACTTCAATCGCTATGAGCTGTAGCATGTTTTGGTTTTTGGATAAAATTGTTATAATAGCAAGGATCATTTTTGTTAACCCAGCCTTATTTTATTGCGTTATTTTAGAAAATTCATTATTAGTGCTTGCTGAATAAAACAAAACGAAAGATATGTAAATAAATTGAAATGATTTTTGTAAGTCTATATGCCATTTCTGCCTCCGCGAAAAAAAAGCCAAGTGGCATTTTGTCAAGTGCAGCAGTTTTCATTCATTTCAATGATTCCCCTAAACCTTAATACCTAAGTCACATCCCTAATTTTTTTGTGGACAGATTAACTTAATGCTGTTGACTTAAAGGGAATGAACAACATTTGCTTTTACTGAAATTTTACGACATAAATGGATTTGGAGGATTAGTATGTGATGGAAAATATTGTTAAACTGACTTGTTTCACGTTTTGGGCTTGTAGATGCAGGAACAACCAGGAAAACCAATCATGTTCGTGTAGCCTGGTTCCCTGACCCCACTTAAGATGAAACAAAGCAATTTATAGACTTTGGTGAATTTTAAGGTCAGATAATCAGTCTAGCAGGATTGTTCCCTTTTCACAGGTGTGTAATCAATTGCAAAGAAAATGCAAAATAACCAAATACGAAAATTTAGAAGCAGTTTTTGAAAAAAAGCCAGTTTTCTCCAACGCTGGTCAGCCGATCAGCGTTGGAAAAATACAATTTTTCTTGAAAATGTGAGCACACCAGGAGCCACGATTTTACAGGATGCTTCAGACTGTCATTCCCTAACAATCCAGTAAGGTGCTTCGTGATAATTTGATCATTTCGTTTTTTGATGTTTGCAAATGTTGTATCTTCCCTTTAAAAAGATATAAAGAGTTAAAATGTTTGGGGAAGTACAGGTAAGTCAAATATAGTAATTTTTACCCCCCCCCCCCACCAAATTATGTTTTTCTTTGTCCCCCAAACATTTTTGGGTGTGTGACTTTTTAAACGTAAGCTCACCTTGCATCTACATTGTATATAGAAGTTCCTTTGTCTTGCAGACATGTCAATTTTTGACCAAATTTTACTCAAAATGTAAGATTCACCTCCTTGCAATTTTTTTTTTATTTTGGCTTAAACATGTTGAATCCTGCCCTGCAATCGCATCCTTAAAAGTTTCAAGTCTGGACAAATGTCCCAATTGTAAGAAATGTGTTAATTTTTTGGTAAATATTTGTTACCACTCATGATAATAATAATGATGTGGTGAATAACAATTTATACCTCAGGTTTCAAAGCGCTTTAATTTACAATTATTATCCCTGCAGTTCACACTGAGACCATTTTTCTGCAGCTGCTCGAGATCAGTGCAATTTGTTCTGAACCTCCATATCAGGTACCATTTTATACTCCTGGGCGGAGACAGGCAATTGTAGTAAATAAGCGTCCTAAAACAGAGATCTCCGTCAGACAGGGAACCCAGGACTCCCATCTGTTGGGATGACCGCACGAGTCGGAAAATCTAACCATGGGACGTCAGCGCCCAATCGGATGATTTTTCTCCATTCTTCAAAATAAAGAATAATCTATATTATCTATTTAAGTTGGTGTATGCATGCTTTGGTATACGTGCTTTTTGGGTGTGGCACCTTGAAAAATAGATTCTAGCATACATTAGTAATGAGCTTTCCAATGAGACATCGCAAGAAAAAAAGCGGCCCACAAGTAATTAATTAATTAATTTCAACTTTTGAATTAAGAGCGGGACGCTCCTTATTCGTTCTCAATATAGTGTACGCAATTTCAGAACTGGAGCGCGCCATTGAAAGGCCTGCAAAAACAAACAAGCAAATTTATTTGTTACAGGATATATTCTTTTAAATTTCGTTCTGAAAAGAAAATCGAAATTTTGAAAAAGCACGTATATACCAACTTTAATAACTATGAAAACATGGTTATCCTGCATCAATATTTCTGAGTCATTTGTAGAACAGTCGATATCGATGTTTGACCAAATTTGATTAAAATACAAATTGTAATCTTGCAATCTTTCTAAATTGCAAGCTTTCTTGGAAGATGCCTCAGGGTCCCTATATCACATCCGTAAAAGTTTTGGAAAAATGTACTGTTAAGGGGAAATTCGATAGGATAGAATATTTGTAAAAAAAAAAAAATAATGTAGTGTTCCACTTTTCTGAACATGACTGTGAGCTTGCAATCTGAGAAATTTAGATAGAATTGCAATGGATTTGATGAGGGATCAACATTTGTCGAAATGACGATGGGCTTTTATAGTGCTAGTATTAGGGCCTGTGTGATCATCTTTGTAAGTAACATAAAATCCTAGCTCTTCCCCGGCCACCCCTAGTCTATGTAATTGACCACGGCGAAAGCCGTGAGATGGCTCCGTGGATAACGGGTGATACTCAGACTAGGCCCCCCCCCCCCCAAAAAAGCGTACAAATTTGATATGTGCTTCTGTAACATCAACTTGGAGAGTTGTGAGTATTCTTTTATTTATTTATTTATTCATTTACTTTTTTACTTATTTGTTTTTTGGAGGGAAGGGGGGGGGGGGGGGTGTCGTCTATGGTTAATTCTATGTCAATAAAATGCTAGTATTAGTACGCCCTCTGTTGATATTCCCGAATGCAAAAATCGAACCTTGACGGTGGTGGCGCCAACGTTGCAGCATAGGTAGGTCTTGCACCCAGGCGTACTAAGCGATCAAGCAAGCTACAAAAAGCGTGAGTCTCGACTGAAGTGAAGTCTGCTGAAGATGAACAAAACGTTTAGAAAATAACTAAACCGTACAGCAGAAGTTGTCAAAATTTCCGATTTTGAGGCAAAGTGTTTGCAGACTATTAATTGAATTTAAGAAGAAATAATGCCGCTTAAAAACAGGTGAGCAGTGTGACGTAACTTGGTTGGTTGGTGGCAGTTTTGGGGAACGCAGTGGCGCTGGCTATTGTTACGGCAGCCGTAACATGAACGCAATTTTCAACGGCTATCGTTACGGCATGGTATTCAACATCAAGATCTTTGGTTACTCATGGAGGAATAAGAACACACCTGTAGTTTGGAACCAGACTATGGTTCTCGAACTTTATTTCCTCTTTAAAAAAAATCTTTCCAAGGCCAAGCCACGGATTACGAAATCTATTTAGTGTTTCACAGTATATGCCATCTTGTTTGACATGCTTGTTTTACGTTGCTAAAAGAACACGTGTTGCTAGACCGTAGACGCTGGCACATTTTAGAATGACCGCATGACTTGGAAGTGCCAAATTTTTCCATTGATGATGTGTAGGCCCCTACACAGCAACGCTTGTCAAATTGCCCCGTCGGTAACATGGCGCACATTATCGTGAAACGCCTTATTATTAACAGCGCGGCAGCGGATTTGGGATTTGAACTTGGATCTCCGGCTCAATAGTGGTAGTCAAATGTGTAACCAATCGAGCTACCAAAGCGTTCTGGCTGGACGGGAAGTTGTAATTGTAAATGTGAGTTATGTGTTATAGATTCGCAGTGGTGATTTTGCACACCCGCCTTGCAAGCACGCCACTGGAGTTCGAGTACAAGCCTTGCTGTTGTTTTGAAACTTTATATTTTGTGTCTCACAATGTAAGAATTGTCTTATTTTATTGGTTTTGAATCGAATCCCACATTTAATTTGCAAAATATTTCATGATCTTCTATTTCTGATTTGTGGCTCAAGGGGATTTTTTTTTTTAAAGGGAAATAAAGTCCGATGTCGCATTAGGTCTGATTCCCATCTTGTGAATACAACGTAAGCATGGAACCAGACAGAGATTCGTCACGTTAAAATTCTAAGTCCATAAAAAACACTTAACTGCGCATGTTTAGTGCAGTGCCGGTCTGTCTGAGTACTCTGCCTAAGAAAATCGCATTTTCTACCACAAGAAACTGTTCAAAATTACAAAAAATGGTGTCACTAGAATGAAGAGAAGTCTGCTCACCTTTATGTCGAAAAAGTCATTTTGGAATGATAAAAAAAATCTGTGACTCTAATTTGAACAAAACTACAGAGGGGCCCATAACTACACAATCGCCAAAATTGCAAGTTCCTGTTGAACAAGCCAGCCAATAGCATTGATTAACTGTTAGTCTCAAGTAAAAAATATCCTCTTTCTTTTTTTTCCTTATACTAGGCACTATCGGAGACGATCACGCTCCAGTTCTGCCTCCAGTACAGAACGCTCAAGCCGCTCAAGGAAGAAACCGAAAAGCAGAAGGAAGTCTCGCTCAATTTCACCGTCTACCTCAGGTAGCTCACCCAGCCCGGACCGGGGAGCCAGCCCCTCTGACAAGAAGAGTTCCAAAAGCAAAGGCAAAACCAAGGACTCGGGGTCCAGGTCTCGGTCCCAAACACCAGTTAAAAGCAAGAGCAGGCGGTCCAAGTCGAAGGAGCGGGCAGGGAGCCCGACAGAAAAGAAGTCGTCCAAGAGTAAAGGCCGATCCAGGAAATCGCAGTCCAGGTCACGATCTCGGACCCCCTCTAAGAGCAGCAAGAGCCGGCGATCGAGGTCCCTGTCTAAGGATCGGGAGGAGCGAGAACGGGAAAAAGAACGGGAACGGGAAAAGGACCGGGAACGGGAAAAACGGCGGGAGAGGGAAAGGGAACGAGAACGCGAACGGGAACGGGAACGGGAAAGGGAAAAAGAACGTGAGAGGGAGCGGGAGCGAGAAAGAGAACGCGAACGGGAACGTGAACGAGAGAGGAACAGGAAAAGGAGGTTGGTGAAACGGTCTTAAGAAGTAATCGTTTGTTGTAATTTAACAGTTAAATGGAATTAAAACAATCAATTGATGTTACAGTAGATATTGACTCATCTCTTGTCAGCTTTCTAGCAGATATCCACAGAGTTAAGTCACTGACTTTCACGGATTCATGGATCTAGAATGTCGTGAATTATGGAGTGATACGCTCAGTTGAATTCCAGTCAGTGAGATTTATTTATGTTGCGGTTTGAAGACATTGAAAGGTTTTTAGACATTGAAAGGTTTTCACAAAAAGTATTTGTGGAGACCAATTTTTCCAAACCTTAAAACCCATAGAACAGACAGCAAGAAATAGAAATCTGCAGTGAAATTTTTTGTTCTCGTTTTGTTTTGTTCGCGATATATATAGGGCTCGGTCAAGAAGCAGAGAACGCAAGCGCTCGCGCTCCCGCAGCAGAGACAGACGCAGGTCGCGCTCCAAAAGTCGCGAGCGGAAGAAACGGCGATCACGCAGTCGTAGCCGGAGCCGGGAGCGCGGTGACCGGAGACGACACTCCCCGTCCCACAGCCCCAAACGGAGCTCCAAGGCTGCTCCAGACGACACAGCTGCTCCTGGCGAAGTGCCAAAGGTCAAGCAAGAAGCTGGAGTGCAGAATGAAAAAGATGCGGAGGTCAAGAAGGAGGCGGGGTCAGAGGTCAAAGAGGAAGGAGATGCAAAGCCAAAGGTGAAGGAAGAGAAAGGGTTGCCATTGGTAAGTTATATTATAAACTTAATAGGCTCTGTCAGTGTTCTCCAACATGTAGAACAAAACCTGGCGCCCCGCCATGCCCCGCCAAGAAGTCCCCGCCAAGCTTTAAAATCCTGCCGCCAGGTTTAATTTTTTTGACTCTACAGTGTACATTTACAACTAAAATAATTGATTTCAGTTGTTTTTCCACACATTAACAATGTATTTCGATGTCATCCCAGCCCGATCGGGGTTGTCTTAAAATCTCGCTGAATAGCACGGCCGGCCGTGCAAACACCAGCGATTCCCCATGCACCGACGTACTATACTATTACGCGCGATGTACACACGTCCACACTGCCAACTGAATCCCCAGTTCCGGAGTGTGCCGATACTTCAAGTAGCGACAACCCCGCCGCAAAAATATATATCTGTATTAGTACACACACACACCAGCAGGAGTACGTACGGCAGATCTTACGTGCAGCCAACCGACTTTCTTTTTCTCAGTGCTTGCACGCGCGGTACACAATATAATACGCATTGATGTTCTTGTACGAGGCAAATGAGCTCGAGGCCAAAACACGCGTGCACATGGTGTTCCGATCATGCCGATTGTCAAAGTTATAAATGGCGATCGTGTATGGGCCCGGTTCCCTAAGAGAACAAAATCCACTTTTAATTTATTTGACTTACCAAACTAGTTGGCGACATTTAAGAACATACAGGTAGGTCATAAATAGAGGGAAATTTGGGGGGGAAATGACGATGACAACGACAAAACGCAACATGAAAATAAAGATGACGATCGCACGGCACCGGCACCACCCATAAAATCGCGTAAAAAAACCCGTAATTTGTATCCCATTTTGTTTTTCAAAATTACAAAAAGGTTTCATTTGATCTGAGAGAAGTCTGCTTTAGGTTGAAAAGGAAATTTTTGAATGCTAACAAAATCGGGGGAACTGGCCTGGAGAATCGCCTCAGATTGCATCACAGAGCATCTAGAATCCAAAATTTTCCCGGGGCCCTTAAGCGGGCCCCGGACCCCACGCCATAAGGGCTTCGTGCTCCGCGCTCGCAGGAGTCCCCGCCGACCCCAGCGCCAACCTTTAATTTTCAAAGTTGGAGAACACTGGCTCTGTGTATTACATGACCGTGTATCCCCCTCTACTTATTTGCATTCTCAGTTGGTGCAGTGATTTTTTGTTTTTGTTTTGTGCTGTAAAAAGGGCCCATGTAATGTATTTTTTTAAATGCAGTCCTTGGAAATGCACCTTTGTGTCCCATTTAACCTTATTTTCAGATTTTGTTTTGGCATTTTCAAGGGTATTTGAAGGGTATTTTACATGACAGTAAGCGGAAAGAATGTTGCAACCTGACGCCACTTCGGTGGTTGTGTACAAAGTGTGTGGAGAGTCAAGAATTTTTTTTATGTATTTCCTAACAAAAATGGAAATGTTTTTCAGTCCCAGATTCCTATCTTATCGTCTTTTTTGCAATGACTGACCTCCACTGAGATGATATATGAACAAAAAATCAGCGTCAGGTTGCAACATTCTTTCCCAGTAAGCCAAATTTCTCTCACTGATGTTTTCAATTAGCAAATTATTGGGTTCACAATTTGAACAAAAAACCTCTTATTGAAGAGTGTCTTCCTGACGTAACATCGCGGCAACAGCGCCCTCAGTTGTCCGGAGAAGCAAGGAAAATAGTAACTGTTTAAAAAAATGCGCTTTTCAAAAAAGTCAACCAAAAAGGGATGTCAAATGTTTTCATACATTTAGGAGGCTAGAAGGTTGCCCAAAATATGTTCCTCAGAAAAATTATCTTAATGGACCCTTTAAAGGCCCACAATAACACGACAATACTTTCAGACAAAAATTACGCAGAGTTTGATGTCAGTTCTAAACTACATCGTTCGTTCTTCAAGGGCCAATTTATACATGGAGTTGTTAAAGCACAGGAAGTTGCCCGGCCCAGAATATAATTTGATATAGCAAAAACAAGTTATCAGCCAAAATGTCAAACGACTTAAACTGTTTGTGACAGGCTCTCTCAACTTATTTCACCTTTGCACGTGAATTTGCTGAACAACGTTTTTTTGCTTATTAGCTTCAAGAAACATTTGGTTTTCCTTGTCTCATCTTACAGGAGCAAAAACGTCTGGAAGAAGAAATGCAGAGAAGACGGGAGCGCATTGAACGATGGCGACAGGAACGGAAGAAAACGGTAGACATGGCTGCGGTCAAGGCCGAGGCTCAACTACAGGCAGAGGCCATGGCCAAGTCAAGTGGGAAGAAGTGGAGCCTTGAAGACGATGATGACGGTGACGATGATGCAGATGATGAAGCAGAAGAGGTCAGTTTGGGAGAGATGGATGAGAGGGGAAGGACTAACGGTTGAAGCGGAAACTGAAGCATGTAATTAATGTACGGGGAAGGTCTCTGGGTTGGGGGCTGAAGAGGAAGTTAGTTTGGGAAGGATGAGTGAGGGAATGGATTTGTGGTTGAAGCGGAAGAGGAGATCAAGTTGGGATGGATTACAGAGCAAATTTAAACAATACGTAAAACCTTGGAAAAGGCAGCAGGGTATCACTCAGTGAGATTTGAGATTAATATTCTCATACTACCGTTTTGCGTAGGAAATGGAGACCTCGGAGGAACCAAAGCCAGAACCCAAGGTGGAGCCTGAGAATGGCATCGTCAAGACCGAGGCGGCCGTCCCAGAGCCAAAAAGTGAACTGGACGAGGCGAGGGAGAAGATGGAGGAAGCTCGGCGCAAGATGGAGGAGAAGATACGAGCCAAGGAGCTCAAGCAGGAGCAGGCCGCAGCCGCGGCTGCGGCTGCCAAGAAGGAAGAAGAAGACGATGATGTCGACCCGCTGGACGCCTTCATGCTGGGAGTCAATGAAGAGGTCAAGAAGATCAACCAGAGTGACCGGAAGAAGATGCCAGGGGGTGATAAGGCCATCGCGGTACCGGCTACAGACCAAACCGAGGGAAATGGAGAAGTAAGTGGAAGAGTACTGTTGGTGTTCGTGATGGGATTCTTGAATTGTGGTGTTAGGGTTAGAGGTATCGCTAATCCAACTGGTAGCGATACTTTGTCTTTCTGGCAAGCTATTCAACCTGGGATTTGTTAAGCAATTTGCTGTTAGGAAATGTTTTTGTAAATGTAATTAGGGTCAAGGACTCGAATCCAAGGACTTGAATCCAACTGCTGGCAATGCTGTGTGCTTGGGCATGCTATTTGGCAAATCAGGGAGGGTGGAGATGCTTAACAACGATTTCAGAAAGGTGGAGGGTGTCGCCCGTCATTGTGACCTGACGTTAATCTTAGATCTTATTCAAGATTGTGACCTCTAATTTGACCTTATTCTTTCCATAGGTCAAGAAGTCAAAGGTCAGCATCATGACGGGGGTCGCGGTCAAGAAAAAGGCTGCTCCGATCGTCATTGACAAACTGACCAAAGGCGAACTCATGGAAAATGACCAAGATGCTATGGAGGTTTGTTTGTTTTTTGTTTTCTTTTTGTTTTGGTCATCAGGAGTTAAACATAATTAATATTTTTATTTTTTTAGTTCATTATTATTTTAATTTTTTTTTTCAAATAAAAAAGAGTAACCCCCCCCCAAAAAAACGAATGCGGCCCCAAATTTTTATGTGTGGGCGCCAATTTTCGTATGAGAAACTGGGATTTTTTTTTATGCTGCCTAATGCACTTGTCCTTTGTGAGACAAGCCCCATGACCCCTGAGAATGGTACTTTTGAGGTTAAAGAATTTATGGGGCACGTCATAGGTGCGTCAATTTTCTTCAGTAGGTGCTTTACAATCTGTTAAAGGTGCGTCACTTAGCAGGAGGTGTGTAGATTTTTTAAAAAAGGACGACTCGCTATTGGACAATGACCCTCCTCTCCTTGGGCCAATGGGGCCTGTCTTTACAATTAATAGGTGCATAATTACTGTTTCTGTCATTAATCTGTGGACTTTTTCTTTGGTGTCAGTATTCGTCGGAGGATGAGAAAGAATCGAACCTTATGGACCAGGTAGCCGCCCTGGAACAACGAAAGAAGAAAGAGCTAGCCACGGTAGACCACTCCAAGATAGAGTACAAACCGTTCAACAAGAACTTCTACGTTGAGGTGCCAGAGTTGGCTAAAATGACAGCTGAAGGTACGTTAATCTTTGCATTTACTTTTCAAGGGCTTGAATTTTTTTTATTTTTCATAATTCGTCACCGGTTTCACGAAGGGACGGGCATGTGGATTTTGAAGAAAAAACGTTTTCGAGATAATCGCAAGAGAAGTTTCTCCGTTTTTAAAACAGCAAAAACTACTTCTTTGCAACAACTTTATGCAGTAAGGAAACCTTGACGTAATTCTTTGAAAGGTAAACTTTAATTTGAACTCAGTAATTATAATTAATATAGTGGTTAATTAGCCCAAATTAATTAGTAAAGATGCCCGTCCCTTCGTGAAAACGAAAATCTCCGTTGACCTACTTTTACTGCCTTTCCGTGCAATACGTTTTGTACGTGTTCATGGGGGCAGGCATGTTCGCGTCTCTTCGTGAAATCGCAAAATGCAATTATCGAGATGCCTGCCCTGATGTCATTAATGTTATTCAGGAATTAAAGGGAACATGAAATTAAATTTTGATTGCATTTTTTTTGCTTAAATCAATAAAGGATGATGTTCTCAACAATATTTTGTGTATGGCGGTGTTTATTTTCTGGGATAAATGGGGGAAAATAATTTGTGAACATGTTTGGTCAAACTACTCCGCCCCACAAAGGGAAGCTTCATTAACATAAAACTTCGCGAGGGGTATGACGCAAGTTAAGGCAGCGACTTGCCGCGCTGCGGGGGCACCGGCATTGCGGCGTGCATCATAATACATGTACATATACATTGCGGCACTGAAAGTTTTTCTGGTGTTTCGTTCGGAATCGAGGAGAAATAACACCCGATTTTCGGCCATGCCGACAAGGTGTGTGGCTGCTGGGTGTAGCAAAACTACCAAGGATGGCGTAAGCCTGCATTTGTTTCCAGTAAATCCGAAATATCGGAGCATTTGGAGAGCCAAAGTGAAGGTAAATACCAGAGCAAAGTCATGAAAGTGGTCCGGGCCCAGTGAGTTCACGGCCCTCTGCGCTGCACTTTGAGCCGTCGTGTTTTGATGCTGGTCTGTACAGCAACAAGGGCATGCCCCTAAAAAACATCGAGTCAGTGTTTGAATCATTAGAACTCTGATTGGAATCGGACGAATCTGTACCATTTTCATCGGATTCGCTAAGGCAAGAAGAGGACGGTTTTCGGAACTTTCACGGTCATGACGGTCGTCGTTGTGTTCATTCGACAACGGTGGCACCGTGGCACGTCCACGTGTACTGTACATGTAGACACATTCGTACGGGTGCATATAATGCCACGTACGGGTACGCGGCGGCTGCACATACACACAGCACAGTAGCTTCGCTAATCCGTCTCGTACCCAGATGTCATTTACGGGCCCTGGATTTCTCTGCCTTTTTTTACGTCATGAACAGCGCCCTCATTTGGAGTTGCCGCAAAAATCAAAAGGGGGGGTTCAATTTTGGACGGCAAATTACCACACTAAACGTACACCAGAACCAGTTCTGCTTTTAATTCACATTTAATACACATAAATGAAGGTATATATAAAATAAAATACGTTATGAAAATTTTGGACTGCATGTTTCCTTTAAGGATGTTTGGCTTACAAAAACATGTCAGAATGCTTAAGTACCATGTTTTAAAAACAGCGAAAAAACTCGAAATCGAAAAAATTGTCATTTTGACATGCCCATCCCTTCGTGAAAACGGTGACGAATTGTGTACTGTTACCTAAAAAGACTTGATAAGATTATTATATATCATATTTTAATTGCACAACTTGGGTTTCACATTGCTTATTTTATTATATTTTTAATCATTGCATTGCGCAATAAGTTTTCAGAACTATGCAAAAAAGCAGACTTGTTCAAACATTGATATCTCAAGAACCAAAACGTCCCCAAGAGGCACAACAAACACTAAATTAAGTTATAAAGTCTTAGATTTGCAACATCTGATTATTGTTAAAGCAGCTTTTCATGAACCTTTCCTGTTTGTCAATCAAGCAATGAGCATTAACCAATCATATCACGGCATCATGTCAGGTGACGAGAATAGCCGAGTCAAACTCATTCATAAACCCTGAGAGATGGGCGGAGCTTATGGCCAAATTTTGGAAAAGTCCATAGGGCTCGCTCAATGACGGCCATCTCTGTAGGAGAACTGCAACTGCGCATTTTACACAATCAAGCACGCATTGCACAGTGTTGAAAATGTTCCAAACACGCGCGCTTTTTGCTCGAAATGTGATTGAAATACGACGCAGCCGATGCGCGTTATGCAAGTTGACGCTCAAAATGCCGATGCACGGGATGGTCTGTAGGAAATGACGTCATTTGAACGAGACTTATTATCTTGTGTTGGAATGTGTACATTTTGATGTTGTATTCCTTTGTATTTTTGTAACTTTCAATGACAGAGGCTGACGTGAAGCGGGCCGACATGGAAGGAATCAAAGTACGAGGGAAGGGCTGTCCTAAGCCCATCGATGCTTGGGTGCAGTGTGGCGTCTCCAGCAAAGTGCTGTCTGTTCTGAAAAAGTAAGTCTTGTGTGTTTATCTTCTGATGTCAAGATGACATGCTTACTATTTCAGTTGAATACTGCTTGGTAAAAACGAAGGCTTCCTTTCAGAAGGTGCCAGAGTACATACTTAAAAAATAAAACTTTTAAATTGGAAATTCTGTCCACAGAAAATGTTCAAAAGGATGTGGAACAAGCATGGCACTGTGATGGCTGGCAGGGATTTTCACGAAAATCAGTGCAATAAAAAAAAAAAAAAATCCGCTGTTTAATTACCCTGTAGTCACTGTAGCACTGGCCTGAGCACTCTAGGGTTTTTATTGATTTTTCAGTGAATAAACACAATGTAATACAGTTTAGTACAGTTGCTAGTTGTTTTGAAACCAAAACTGATACAAATACAATTGAAGGTGTGCATGGTGAAATCATTTATAATAAGAGTAAGTTTGTGCAATGCGACAAGAAATGTTTGTGTTGTCTTTATGTGGGGTTCTGGAAAATAATTTTGTCACGAGACTGGCAACAGGCAGAGCATACTGCACACCTGGCACAAAAAGAAACTAAGCAGTTGCCCAATCCTCCTTGTTTTGACATTTCTCGGTGAACAAAAAATGTGAAATTTACGTTTTGTCAGGGAAGCTTTCCAGTTCAATTTGATACCTCACTTGGGAACACTGTGTAAGACATAACGAGAGCGCAAACGCTGAAGCTCCAAGGGCAGAACACAATTTTTTTTGGGGGGGGGGCCCAAAACGAATTTAGTCCCCAAAAAGTGTGTCCAAAAAAATTACAGCGTGGGGTTCGGGGCCCGCTTAAGGGCCCCAAAATGTTTTGGATTCTAGATGCTCTGTGGTACGATCTGAGGCAATTTCTGACCACTTTAACCAATGTTTTTTGAGAAAAAGATGGTGGTGTACTCATTGCATGCCTTTATTGCAAAGTCACTTAAAAAAAAAGAATGGATTTTTTTTGGGTGGGGGGGGGGGGCATGGCCCTCTTTGGCCCCCCTGGATCCGCCCTTGTGAAGCTCCTGAAACCTGAAACCCCATAACTAAAAGTTGCAGGACCCTAAGTGCTTGAGCTCTTGTTATTTCTTAAACAGTGTTCCCAAGGGAGGATATCAAGTTGAACCAGAAAGTTTCCGTGACAAAACGTATATTCACCGAGAAATGTCCAAACAAGGATGATTATAAAAACTGCTTAGTTCTTTTTTGCCAGGTGCATAGCTCCTTGAGTTTCCTCTGGTTCTTTTCAAAACCACACCCACCAGAGATTTCATATCTGATGGTGCAAAAGATGACTTTCTGTTATTGAAATAAAGAATGAGTAATTGATCAAAATACAGTTTTTGTATGTTTGTGCCCATGTCAAGTATCAAGTGTCAAAAATTAACAGAAAACTTGTTTTATATCTTTGCATCTGTCCTTCTTCAGGAATAAATACGAGAAGCCCACGCCAATCCAGGCCCAGGCTATCCCAGCGATCATGTCGGGTCGCGACCTCATCGGCATTGCCAAGACGGGAAGCGGCAAGACTATCGCGTTCCTCCTGCCCATGTTCAGACACATCATTGACCAGGATCCCCTGGAGATGAACGAGGGTCCCATCTGTAAGTTGGCAGCTATTGCTGAGAAGAAATGAAAAGACTGCAGTTTCTCTGTTGTTAGTTGCAGATTATCTCCTACAACATGGATAAGACGCTGGTCAAAACCAGATACTTCTGGCCAGACTTTGAAATGGAGATAAAACAACAACAAAAATAAACGGATTCTTCTTTTAACTTTCAGTTGTTTTGTTTTGCACATTTTGATCCTAAATATGTCTAAAGTATATTGTAAAAGTTTCAGACCTTAATTGTGCCTCAAAGGCAATTTTTGGGATGTTTTGTGGAGGTGACAAGGTTTTAAATGGGCATATGTTTGCTGAGGAAAGTCCATGTGAAAAATTAAATCAACATTTAAAGCGACACTAGGTCCTGAAACAGCCCAATTGGGCTACAAAACCTGCTTTGAACGAAATTATGTTAACCGGAAAGAACATTTAAAACTAGGATAGAAACATCCACACAACTATCCTTTAAAAACTTGTCGTTTTTGTGTTAGTCCTGTATTATGGGTGCAAGAACAAATTTCGGGGTCCACTTTTGTAACCCCATAAATTCGAGCCGTTTGGATGCTAGTTTCATACGTACGCGTTAAGCGATTTCATTCGTACACGTAAAGTGTTCGCCTTTTGCGGATGTTGAAGAAACGACATTTTTTTTGCATTGGTGATTGGTCACCGCTGTTCCCGAGACACACAACGTATATATCGTACACTGTATGAGAACGACACGAAAAATGTATTCGTACTCTGTCATGTCCGATGTAAACAACCGGTTTTTTTTCATCTTTTCTCGGGAACGGTAAGACATTAGGTTGGTTTCCTTTCAACCACATGTTTGAAATAGGATAAGTAAACAATCCAAAACATGAAATTTTTGGGGATTTCAGGACCTAGTGCCCCTTTAAGTGTAAGATCCATATTTCGCATGTATTGAAAATTCAATTCCACTGGCTTTCTGCAAGAGTTTGTTTCCGATAGGACACATCAGAAATGTTTAAAGTCCCCCCCCCCCCCCAAAGAAAAGTACATTGAACTTTAACCTTTGGCCTTTTAGCTTTGATACTGACCCCAACACGTGAGCTGGCCATGCAGATCTACCGGGAATGCAAGAAGTTCACCAAGGCCCTTGGTCTTAACGCCATCTGTGTGTATGGGGGAACGGGAATCAGTGAGCAGGTGAGTACCAGTGATGGGCGACAGTACAATGACCCTAGGTCTACCACACCCTCTGATTTACTTCAGTATTTGCCAAAAAGGACTGCGTGCTTGCACTTCCCTCCATAAAGTGCCACTTTACCAAGTCTTCTGTCCAGTGCTCGTTGGCAATAAACATATCAAAGTAGACAAGTCTGTAGTGAGCTCCGCAGGCCTTGTTAACCTGTTAACCCTAACTCCCTATCCATTTTTGCTGGGATGCAACCTCAATCCTGAAAAATCCTCCAACTGCCTCCATGTAGAAAATGCATACAGCCTCAATCCTCCAAAATCATCCATTATTTCTTAAATAAGGGTGACCACTGCCTCGATACTGCAAAATCTTCCAGCAATCGCTGTCAATATGATGTTGAGGCCAGTGATATGCAGGAGCAGTGCAGAGGATTTCAAGTATAATCTAGGCCTAAATTTCTGCATGGCTGAGCATAAACAACACAAGGTCCAGCCCAAGACCTTGTGCATCTTCCAAAATCAGCCGTACATTTTTGCCATGTAGCCTGAATCCTGCAAAATCCTCCATTTTGCAAAGAGGATTTTGGAGGATTTGGGAAGGTTAGGGTTAACCTAGTACCATTGCAGATAATCTCTCTATGGTACTCCAGGGTTGATCACTTGTCTTTTGGGCCAGTGCATTCTCCACTACACTCCAGCTGGATCGCATTTTCCATTTTTGCCATTTGTTTTGGACTTGAAATATGTCAAACCTTTCTTATTGATCCAATGGCAAGAGATAGAGCTGAATCTGGAGAGAAGGTCAAGATTTAAAATATGGCCTGAAAAATTTTTCCAATTTCTATGATAATTTTTTTTTTTGTTCCTCCGGCACAGATTGCAGAGTTGAAGAGAGGGGCAGAGATTATCGTCTGCACACCAGGGCGGATGATTGACATGTTGGCCGCCAACAATGGTAAGAAACTTGAAATTGAACTGAACTTAATCCACACAGAATTAGCAAACCTCATATGAGCATAAAGGCCAATTTACACATACATGATGTTGTCGTGCGACAATGTCGCATTTTTAAAAATAATTATGCACAAATTGATTAGAGATAATAGGCACGACTTAGTCGAGTCAATGTGAACGCGCTCATTGAATTCTGCGTACTTTGACAGACGCGCAACATCGTCGCTCAACAAAGTCGCGTTTGTGTAAATCGGCCTTAACACTTGTTTCAGTCGGCATTCTACAGTCGCGCCAAACCGAGTATATCCGAAGATTTGAATTCAGTACATGAAAACGTCAATAATAATTTTTGTGATCTTTAATACTATTTAAGATTTTTCTTGCTGGAATCTTTTTTATTTTTTTGCCACAATTCTGACATACTTGTAGAGTGTTTAGATAAAAAAAATTGCTATCAAAAAGGTGGGGGGGGGAACCAACAAATTGAAATGTGGTGATTGAAATATTTAACACTTCCTGGGAACTAACTGGATCCCTTCTCTTTATCTTAGATGTTTTGAGGAAGAGTTTGATGGTTGAGATGACACAACAGGATGCTGCTCATGTGAAAACTGACACAAAAAGAACACACAACCAAACTTAAGAAATTATTACATTGATAAAAGACGGTAATTTTGCACAGAAATCTGTAAAAAAAATCAGGACAATCCAACTTTTGTGTTATTGAAATGAGAAGCTATTACTTTTTAATCCTGTTTTCAATTAGTTTAAGCGCACTAGATATCACATAAGGCACGTAATCTCTTTTTTGTAATTCTATCCCCGACAGGTTGAAGTTGAAAGGTGAAAAGGTCAAAGCAGTCTGCTGGGTCACTAGAGCCATGGTGTCATTAATGGTTAATACGCGACCTTTTAACAGAAGGTCATTGCCAGTTTGACCTTGTGATCTCATTGCCAGAACAGTTGACGTATACAGTTTTTGAGGGAATGGATTCTAAAATTATCTTGATGCTGATCTGAGTATTTTGCTGGGCCTTTGCTGAATCTATCAATATCCAATAGTTAGCTATACGTGTTAATTCTCTTCAGAAGCTTGAACAAAATTAGGGCTGTGCATCGGGTCTGAGTACCCGACCACTGATGTCAGGAACCGGTTCCAGAATATAGAATCGAGTACCGCAACCAAATTTACTTATTACTTAGTAATTTTTCAGAAAATGAAAAAGAAAGGTTTGGAATGTCATTTGTGGAGATTTTCAAAATGACAACCAGGCTACAAGGAAAAACAAAAAAATGATTCACAATTATGACGCTTGCGAAAACGCAATTTACACTGTAAAGCTACATATTGAGCTCACTGTACACTCGTGTATATTGCTATATTGACGCACTGATGTGGTAATATTATCGTGCGGACCTTTATGAATAATCTGTACAGCAACTTCTGAGATTTACATTTTGGGATTGGTTTTCTTTAATGGGTACCCAGGTTTCTTTAATGGGTACCCGGGTTTCTTTAATGGGTACCCGGGTTTCCATAAAGGGTACCCGGGTTTCCATAATGGGTATGCAGGTTTCCATTATGGGTACCCGGCTTTTTATAATGGGTACCCAGGTTTCCATAATGGGTACCCAGGTTTTTATAATGGGTAACCAGGTGTCCATAATGGGTACCCATGTTTCCATATGGGTACCCAGGTTTCCATAATGGTACCCGGGTGTCCATAATGGGTACCCGGGTTTCCATAATTGGTACCCGGGTTTCCATAATGGGTACCTGGGTTTTTATAATGGGTACCCAGGTGTCCATAATGGGTACCCGGGTTTCCATAATGGGTACCCGGGTTTCCATAATGGGTACCTGGGTTTCCATAATAGGTACCCAGGGTTCTTTAATGGGTACCAGGTACCCGTTGGGTTTTTTTTCAATCGGCTTCCCGATTCCCATACTACCGGTAAATGCACACCCCTAAACAAACCTCTGTTTTGTTCACTGCTCAGATCAATTAAAATTCTACAGAAAACAAGCTCACTGTACGATATTGTTGAATTCAGCTTTGTTTGAGTTAATGGTTAAGAATTATGTCAGGTTCTGTTCAGGCCAGATATGGCATTAATTTATCAGATGCATTCAAACCCTACTCTTTTCCTTGTTCACTATGTGTAAATGGCACCACATGATTTTTTCATTCGGTGTAAATCATTGAAATATTTTAACCTGTTGACTTGTTGCAATCATGATTTATACTTGTTCCGTTTGATACATATATTATGTGTCTCAACTGAAATGAAATACAAGGAAACTAATTTTATTTTCTTCTTTATTTTTTCTCTCCTTTCTTTTTCCATTTGTCTGCATGGCTCTTCCCGAATTTGTGTGCCTAATCCATTTTTGTCCTTCATTTGGTCTGTTTGTTTGTCTTTGTCTGTGTTTGTTTTTTCCCATGCTCTCTCTCTTCATGCAATGCTTGATATTCTGGCGTCCACTTTTTTTTTGGTTCTGTTTCCTCTTTTGCATCTGTTCTCCTCAATCATGTCACAAAATCATTGCTAACATGAATGTTCTTTCTTGCATGTATGCACCTACCTCTCCATGCACCATTCTGTCTGTCATCCCCCCACCCTCTTGTATCACCGTCTCCCTCTCGCTGTGTCTCTCCATCTGTCTCAACCTCAACATGTTTAACTCCCAGGCCGTGTGACCAATCTGCGGCGCTGCACGTATCTCGTTCTGGACGAAGCCGACAGAATGTTTGACATGGGATTTGAACCGCAGGTAAATATTTTTCATTCTGATTTCAAATCGCCACACTCTTGAAAAGGTATTATACAACGCCTGATTAAATTCCTGTCATCCTATTGGTAGGCCGTTGATCACATGTCATTAAATGAATCGTCCCATGGCCCGGCTGCACGGTCACATGACTGGTGACTCTGACCAATCAGATAACGCGGATTTATTCCGATGTTGTATAACAAAATAATAGATGTTTCACAAGCATAATTTATTCGGTGAAAAATGGAATGTTCCATTCGACTCACCTTATCATATTAAAGCCACATGTACAGTCCATCATTTGCAGCTGTCCGAAAAGTAACTGGCGTAATTATTGTTGAAAACATACTTGGTTGAAAGATAGTAAGGGGACTAAACTCCCTGTGAAATGATTCTTTCTGACAAGCTGTCATTTTGAAGTAATCAACGAAAGAAGGCCTTTCCGACGGTGCTTCTTAAGACGTACCGTAGGAAATTTAAATTAGTAGTTTGTTTTGTTATTCAGTGAAGCGCGCGCAAGCATTGGCACGACGTACACGCAGTTGCTATAATTCGTTGGATCAGTGCGCGACATCGCGTAGCTGCAATCGGCTCAGTGAGAACGTGTCTCGAATGCTGAATTCAGGCCCAATTCAAAACATGATTCATCAACTTTTGATTTGAATTTGAAAATGTTGCTTCAAACGAACAAAATGCACAAATTACAAATGATGGACTATATCTTTAAGCCTGGTATGCTAACATTTTCACGTAAAGAGAAATTTGAATTTATACTAACCATAGTTTGTAATGAGTAGATCACAAAAAACTGTTGGCAATGTGGTTAGGGGTCTTAGTTATTAATATTATTGTAATATCTTCATTGTAGGTAATGAAGATCATTGACAGTATCCGGCCAGATCGGCAAACAGTTTTGTTCTCAGCAACATTTCCCCGAGCCATGGAAGCTCTAGCGCGCCGCATCCTCACCAAACCCATCGAAGTCACGGTTGGTGGTCGGAGTGTGGTGTGCTCTGACATCGAACAGCACGTGGTAAGTCTGTGCTTAGTAACAAACATGTTTACTTTAGCAGAAAACAGGTCATCAGCCAAAGTGTCATGCAATGTATTTTGCTTTTGATTGGTACCCAGCTGAATCATACTCAGCGCATAAATTTCGCTAAGCAATATTTTCTGCTTCAATAACCATTCTATAAAGGGTTGTGCCGTGGCCTCGTGGTCTGGAGCATTGAATCCGTGGTCTGTGGGTAATTCTGCAGGTTGTGGGTTCGAGTCCAGCCTGGGGTCATGGTGAGTGTTCCCTTGGGCAAGGAACTTTGTCACTCATTGCTTCTCTCCACCCAGGAGTAAATGGGTACCTGTGAGGGCAGAGATGGTTATTGTGGTTGATTTAGCTGCTTTGTGTCAAAATGACAGCATCAAGCTGTATACTCCCCAGGGAGCTGAGATTGTCTTTGGAATGTTTCATTGGCCCAATGAGCAGGGTAATAATGATGTAGCGCCTTGAGCACAAATACTGGTGGATATGTGCGCTTTATACACATAATTATTATTATTATTATTATTACTGTACACTCACGTACATATGGACAAATGACCTTTGACCTTTATTGTTATGCAAAGGTTTGATCAATGATCATTTTTGAGTGGTTGCTTATGTAATGTAACCTAAGCCTGCACACTGATAGTAAAATATGAACTTCTCTAGTCCAAGGAAGGTCAAAATTCATCACAAAATGTCACTTTCCTCTGGCTTCCTACTGTACGATGTAGATGGCCAAATGTTGGTACCAGCGATGTGACTAACGTTTGTAAGCTGGTCTTGAATATTCTATTACACAAGTTCAACTGTTTCTTCTGTTGAAGCAACTGTTGCTACTAGTCGACCAGCGGTTTCTCAACTGCACTAGATTTAGGTTGCAAAGCACCTATATTCTAAAAGTGCAGATCCATGGACAGTTCTGTATTGGCATCGTTTTCCCCTTTCAGATCGTCCTCGAAGAGGAACAGAAGTTCCTGAAATTGCTAGAGCTTCTTGGGATGTACCAGGAGGAGGGCAGCGTCTTGGTGTTCGTGGAGAGGCAGGAATCGGCGGATTGTCTGCTGAAAGATTTGATGAGGGCATCCTACCCCTGCCTGGCACTGCACGGCGGGATAGACCAGTACGATAGAGACTCCATCATCCAGGTAGGTAGTCTTGGCCCACGATTGGATTAAAGGTATAGTCCATCATTTGTAATTTGTGCATTTTATTCATTTGAAGCAACAAAACTGCTCAAAACTAAAGAAGGGTGCTGAACAACCGACCTGATGAAGTTTCAGCTCAGCTTCAGCTGTATATTTCGAGAAAAACAACATTCTAGGATCTGGATTTTAAATCAAAAATTGCTGAATCATGTTTTGAATTGGCCCTGAATTCAGCGTCTGAGACACGTTCTCACTGAGCCGATTGCAGCTATGCGATGTCGCCCACCGATCCAACGAATTATAGCAACCACGCACGCATGTGCGTCGTGTCAATGCTTGCGCGCGCTTCGCCGAATAAAAAAACGGATTACTAACGGAAATTTCCAACAGTGCTTCTTACATGTAAGACGCAATGTTGGAAAGGCCTTGTTTCGTTGATTTCTTCAAAATGACAGCTTGCCAGAAAGAATAATTTCACAGGGAGTTTAGTCCCCTTACTATCTTTCAACCAAGTATGTTTTTCAACAATAATTACGCCAGTTACTTTTTGGATAGCTGCAAATGATGGACTCTGGCTTTAAAATTATATTCACCCAGTGCATCCATGGTGAGTGTGCTCAAGCTGCCTGTATGGTAGAGGGCGCTACCAACAATATGGATGCATGAAATTCACTCTTGGGATTCTTGATACTCGGACCCGAGATATACCAAGTGTACCTCACACACACAGATGTAGTCAATGCACATGCGTAATGTATGCTCGTAATTTCTTCAGTCCGAGTGCTAAGATTCCCATTTGATTTACCGCGTTGATGGTAAGCTCTATGGTCCATCTAGGCAGCTTGGCTTGGATTGCCATTAAGGGACTTAACAGGCCCTCAACCAGATTCCTTTCCTTCTTATTCTTGCAGGATTTCAAAACGGGTAATGTGTCCCTGATGGTTGCCACGTCAGTCGCTGCACGCGGTCTGGATGTCAAACAGCTGATCCTAGTCATAAACTACGACTGTCCCAATCACTATGAGGACTACGTTCACAGAGTGGGGTAAGTTAAGGGAAAAATGCAAAATGAAACAGGTGGTCAACTCGCATGTGAACCCCCGAGGTACCCATAAAACCATGTGCGACCTCGTAAAAACCATTAGGTAAAGCTAGAGTTACCCACCCGTTATATTTCGCGTACGGCACTTATTTGAGGATGCACAAATAAAGACAATATAGCGTATCGCAGGGCTCGAAATACCCAATGGACTGTTGGACCGAGTCCAGTTATAGTCCAGCGGATATGTGGAAAAATTGTGCACTTTTGCATAAAAGTGTGAAACTTGGCACAGATGTTTATATTCATGCGAGAAAATGTTTTAGATGTGGAGCCGTCGCAAATTTACCCTTTTAGGGGCGTGGCATCCATTTAAAAAAAGGGGGCGGGACTTGTCGTTCCCGCAGTGAAAATGGTTTTTCCCACTTGTTACAAAAGCAGGAAACTTCACAAAGACATAATTATATAGATTATTAGTGTTTTCCAGATTCGGAGCCACCACAATAGTACCTTTTTGGGGGCGTGGCAGCCATTAAAAGAAAAGGGGGGGGGGGTAATTATTATGCCCACTTTGGAAAACATTGTGCCCATATTTCATGAACGAATAAAACATCCCACAGACGTTTAAATTCATGAGAAAAAAAATTCCAGATGTGGAGCCATCTCGAACACACCCTTTTAGGGGCGTGGCAACCATATAAGAAAAAAAGGGGGGCGGGGTTTTCATTATGCCCACCCTGGAAATATTGTTCCCACACTCATAGAGAAATGGAACTTTCCTCAAACATTGACATTCATGAGAAAAAAAATTCCAGATGTGGAGCCATCTCGAACACACCCTTTTAGAGGCGTGGCAGCCATATAAAAAAAAGGGGGCGGGGTTCTCATTATGCCCAACATGGAAAAAATGTGCCACATCTCATAAACGAATGAAGCTATTCCCACAGACATTAATACTCACGAGAAAAAAATCACACGTGGAGCCATCGTAAACACACCCTTTTAGGGGCGTGGCAGCCATAATAAAATGGGGGGGGGGTAGTCATGATGCCCCTATAAAAGAAAGTTGTGCCTACCTTTCATAAATGGATTAAATTCCACTCGGACAATATATTCATAAAAATCTTTTTTTTTTAATGTGAAGCCATCACAAACCTACCCTTTTAGAGGCGCGGCGTCCATTTTTAAAATGGGGGGGGGTACTCAATATGCACAACGTGGAAAATTTTGACCGCGTTTCATATAATAAAATCCACCCCATATAGCTGTTTAATGTGTTGGAGTAGGACCGCCTTTATAGTTGGAAGTTACTGTTGACAAACCCTTTGTTTTCTTTCACTATGCATTCTTGCCTCATCTATATTAACCCAGTTACTGGTTCTGTCGTCTGTAGAATTATTGTTAACCTTTCAACTGCAGCAATATCTGAATTGGGGTATAAACTGGGGTACCTCAGTTAGTCCTGGAAAGACTAGTGTTACTTCTCCAAATACATTGTCCCCCCTGCCTTTTTTTTCTGACAGACCAAAAGGGGTTGTGTGGTGGGGGTACACAGATTCATTGAATGTGAAGTCATAGTGGACGTGTCCGCCACTTTGTGAGGCGAGTACATCGTGTTGTTACCCAATTTGCTGTCAATGCGGCGCAACGGGTAAGGGGTAGGGGGATTTTACACCCCCCCCCCCCCTAAAAAAAGGATTTCCATGGCCCTTAAATGTTAAATGTTAGAGTTTAGGGCTGCCATTGTGTGCTGTGTATTTGTAATTATGAAATCACTCTGGAATTTAGATGTGCATGATAATAAAGGTGCAAGTACACACATTGAACCCTATAACACGGGTTAGCCTACCGGTACTTACCCATGCTCTTTGGTGTAAGTCATTGTATTACCAAATAATATAGGTTATGGGCCAATCAACATTATAAGAAATCAACAACAAAATATAAAAATTGCAATTTTGGGCACAGTGAGTAGGCCCCTCACACCTCTAAAAGGATGAGTTTGCTGTGGCTCTACATATGAATTTATTATCTTGCACCAAGTTTGTGTGAAGTTTAGTCATTTATGAAAGTTCGATGGTGGGCAAATGATTAGTAGCACCCCCCCCCCCCATTTTTTGAAAAATAGATGCCATGCATCTAAAAGGATAAGTTTGTGATGGCTTCAAATTACAAAAAAAGGAAAGATTTTCATGAATATATTGTCCGTGTGGAGTTTAATCCATTAATGAAAGGTAGGCATGACTTTCCTTTATAGGGGCATCATGACTAACCCCCTTCCCCCCATTTTACTATGGCTGCCACGCCCCTAAAACTGTGTGTTTACGATGGCTTCACGTGTGACTTTTCTTTCTCGCAAATATTAATGTCTGTGGGAATTAGCTTCATTCGTTTATGAGATGTGGGCACATTTTTTCCATGTTGGGCATAATGAGAATCCCGCCCCCCCTTTTTTCAATATGGCTGCCACGCCCCTAAAAGGGTGTGTTCGCGATGGCTCCACATCTGGAATTGTTTTTCTCATGAATGTCAATGTCTGTGGAAAGTTCAATTTCTCTATGAATGTGGGAACAATATTTCCAGGGTGGGCATAATGAAAACCCCGCCCCCTTTTTTTCTTATATGGTTGCCACGCCCCTAAAAGGGTGTGTTCGAGATGGCTCCACATCTGGATTTTTTTTCTTATGAATGTCAATGTTTCTGGAAAGTTCCATTTCTCTATGAGTGTGGGAACAATATTTCCAGGGTGGGCATAATGAAAACCCTGCCCCCCTTTTTTTCTTATATGGTTGCCACGCCCCTAAAAGGGTGTGTTCGAGATGGCTCCACATCTGGAATTTTTTTTGTCATGAATATAAACGTCTGTGGGACGTTTTATTCATTCATGAAATATGGGCACAATGTTTTCCAAAGTGGGCATAATAATTACCCCCCTTTTCTTTTAATGGCTGCCACGCCCCCAAAAAGGTACTTTTGTGGTGGCTCCGAATCTGGAAAACACTAATAATCTATATAATTATGTCTTTGTGAAGTTTCCTGCTATTGTAACAAGTGGGAAAAACCATTTTCACTGCGGGCACGACAAGAACCGCCCCCCTTTTTTTAAATGGATGCCACGCCCCTAAAAGGGTAAATTTGCGATGGCTCCACATCTAAAACATTTTCTCGCATGAATATAAACATCTGTGCCAAGTTTCACGCTTTTATGCAAAAGTGCACAATTCATCGATATTTTGTCACATATCCGCTGGACTATTATGTAAACTGGTCAGGTGCATTCTTCGGCAATACAACACCAATGGTTCTGTTGTTGTACACAAGGATTCCCAGTCACCATTTACAACAATAAAATGGCCCAAAAAATGACATTACTTAAACCTTTCCTAATCAACACACTTTTAATTCAAACTGCAATTGTCTGCTGTCTTGGAAAAACAATTTGGTCCATAATTCTTTTGGAGCTACTAACCATGTAGTCTTGTAGATGGTAGACAGACTTTCAAACCCTGTAGTTTCACCCGATAACATTAACTTCATCCTCTCTGTAAATCTGCCAAATATGTTAAAGCTATAGTCCATCATTTGCAGCCATCCGAAAAGGTAACTGGCGTATTATTGTTGAAAACATACTTGTTTGAAAGATAGTAAGTGGACTAAACTTCCAGCGAAATTATTTTTTCTGGCAAGCTATCATTTTGAAGTAATCAACGAAAGAAGGCCTTTCCAACGGTGCGTCTTAAGAAGCACCGTTGGAAATTTAAATTAGTAGTTCGTTTTGTTATTCGGCGAAGCGCGCGCAAGCATTGGCACGACGCACAGGCACGTGCTGTTGCTATAATTCGTCGGATCAGTGCGCGACATCGCATATAGCTGCAATTCAAAATAATTCAAAACATGATTCAGCAACTTTTGATTTGAAATTGAGAATCTAGAATGTTGTTTTTCTCGAAATATACAGCTAAAGCTGAGCTGAAACTTCATCAGGTTAGTTGTTCAGTATCCTTCATTAGGTTTTGAACACTTTTGTTGCTTCAAACGAACAAAATGCACAAATTACAAATGATGGACTATACCTTTAAACACCCTCAAACCCAACAGGCGCACAGGCCGGGCGGGAAACAAAGGCTTTGCCTATACGTTCATCATGCCAGACCAGCAACGGTACTGTGGTGACATCATCAAGGCATTGGAACTGAGCGAGCAAAAGCCACCTCCGGATCTAATGACGCTGTGGACGGAGTACTGTGACCAACAGAAATCAGTAAGTCTGAGCAACAATGCTGTAGTCGAGGCCCTCACAGTTCCTCACAAGTCCATCACAAGTCCTCCATTCTCAGGTCAAGTCACAAGCTACTCAAAGAAACTGAGACAAAAGCAGAGTCCTTTCCTCGAACTGACTGAGCATTTGAGTGACTGACCAAAAGCGCCCTAGGCACTGTAGCTCGCAAGCCTGAAAAACCTGTAGAGAGGAGACGGTGAGAAGAAATTACAGTTTTAGAGGTGGGAGGAAAAGCCCATAAGAATATTCTGGGGAAAACCCACGGTATCAGGCCGGGACTGAAAACCCAATCCACATATTGGCCAAGGCGGGATTCGAACCCGGGTCACAGCGGTGGAACGCGAGGAAAGTACCGCTACGCCAACCTGACTTAAACTCAGACTTTTGGGTCCAGCTTGGCAGGCAAGCTTAGTCTTGTTTTGTTGTTGTTGGATTTTGGCAAATATCTAAATTTCTTCTTGATCCAGGAAGGGAAGAAAGTGATGCGGAACAGCGGTTTCAGTGGCAAGGGCTTCAAGTTTGACGACACGGAGCGTGAACTGGCCAACGAGAAGAAGAAACTGCAGAAGGCGGCGCTGGGCCTGCAGGACTCAGACGAAGAGGAGGCAGGAATGGACGTAAGTGTTTGTTGCGGGAAGATGTCAAATGTCATGATATATCACACTCAAGAGCAATTTATAAGCCGCCTTTTGCATGTGGAAAACTATTAAGTGACAAATAGTTCTTAAGACACATGTTTGTAGATGTCACAAAAGTTTTGTAGAAATTTTGTGCTGTAACGAGACGACCCACCCATCATTCTTGCTTTTAGATTGACGACAAGATTGAGAACATGTTTGCGTCCAAGCGACGTGTCAAGGAGGTCTCAGCCGATGAAATTTCGGTGTCCCTGCCCAACCCAACCTTGGCCAAGCCCGTGGACACCGCCAACATCAACCAGGCTAACCTGCAACTCGCGAAGAAGATGGCGGAGCGCATTAACCGGAATCTGGAGAGTGTGAAGCAAGTCAGTGTGGTGCAGCAGGCAGCTCAAGCCGTTATGCAGGGCAATACGCTGGTAGCGCCGGCCATCTCAGTAAGCAAATTTAGCAAGGCACAGTTTTTAGCAGGAACCCCGCAAAACAGTTTATATTTTTACATTGCTGTTTTCTAACAAGTTTTCTTCACTTGCGATGAGACATAAAAAAAACCACAAATCTAGCCATATTTAGTTATGGAATAGTTACTTTGCAAACGTCACATTATTTGGAACTGGAAATAGTTCAAGAGAATTTTCTTTCATGAGAAGCAAAAGCAACCCATAATAACAGCCTTTTTTTCAGAGGGTCAAGACACATAATATAGACAAAACATTTTTCTTTAAATGACACACCAATAGAAAACTTGTTTGGGGAACAAATGCAGGAAGTAACTTCAAGGTTCCTCAGATTTTATAGACTTCTCATAATCTGCAGTTTGCATTTTATTTGTCTTACTTACCAACAGGGCCGAACGATAGCAGAGCAGTTGGCCGAAAAAATCAATGCTAAGCTGAACTATGTGCCGCGAGGCACCGACGAAGAGGTCTCTGCGGAGAAGGAGAAACAGGTGTTCCGGAAGTACGAGGAAGAACTTGAAATCAATGACTTCCCACAGACGGCAAGGTGGAAGGTCACATCCAAGGTCAGTGTAGTTTTGAATTAAGCCTTCAGCTTCTTTCCCATTTTGATCGTGTTCCCTGAATTTTATTTACAAACGTATACGCAATTTTGTTGCGCGATAATTTCGCGCGCACGATTCAATGAGCGTCTTCACATTTACGCGACTTATCGCAGGATTTTTTTAAAAATCAAATTTGTTCACACGCGCGTGTGCGACATTGCCGCGTGACATAGTTGTTGCAACAAAATCAGTTATGTGTAAATAGGCCTCGTTAACTGTTGAATGGGATGGTGGCAGACTATTTATGCGTTCCAAGCCTGTCTTTCATAAATCTGGCTTAAAACATTAGGGTATGTTCAATCACAATGTTTTTATTATTCATCAGAGCACATTGGTATTGATGTGTAATTGACTTTATTTCATTACTTTTATTTCTATTCACAAGTTCCAAAAATGAAGATTTTACCTTGCTTTCAATTTAATATGGTTGCCAAGTAATGTTTTGAATTGCACCCGTAATGAGCCTCTGGGACACGTTCTCATCCAGCTGATTGCAGCTACGCGATGTCACGCACTGTACTGACGAATTATAGCAACCGTGCTCGCGTGTGCGTCGTGTCAAAGCTTGCGCGTACCCATTCACGGCTTCACCGAATTAAAAAAGAACTACTAACGGAAATTTCCAAAAATGTGTCTTTAGACACATCTTTGGAAATGACATTCTTTTATTGTTTTCTTCAAAATGACAGCATGCCAGAAAGAATAATTTCACAGGGAGTCTAGTGCCATTACTATCTATCAAGCATGGTTTTCAACAATAATTTTGGCAGTTACTTTTTGGATAGCTGCGCATGATATACTCTACCTTTAAGTTCACGGGATTAAAATTATGGACTAAATATTGGCCTATAAACATTTTAGCATACATTCTTCAGGGACCTCAAATTTCAGTTCACATTTTTCCGTTTCAAGAAACGTATCCATTTTATATGACTTCAAAATAATAGACTGTTACGGGATTACTTTGAGGAAGGAAATAATGTTTTATTTATGTCTTTGAAACTTTGCATCTCGGTAGGAGAATCTGGCTCAGATTCAGGAATACAGCGAGGCTGGCATCACCATCCGTGGGACCTACTTTCTTCCGGGCAAGGAACCAAAGGAGGCGGAAGGAGAACGCAAACTGTACCTTGCCATCGAGAGTAAGTCAGCATCAGATTTGTTATGGCTGCGAGTGGTCTATGTTAAAGGGAAAATACAACATTTGCAAACATCAAAAAATAAAACTACCGAATCATTTTGAAATACCTTGCTGGACTGTTAGTGAATGACAGTGTAAAGCATCCTGTAAAATCATGGCACCTGGTATACTGTCATTTTCAAGAAAAGTGGTATTTTTGTATCAATTTCCAACGCTGATCGGCCAATCAGCGTTGGAAAAAACTGGCTTTTTTTCAAATACTGGCCCCAGTTGACCATCGCACTTGTTTGCAATCGATTACACACCTATGAACGGGTACAAGCCAGCTAGACTGGTTCCCTGACCTTACAATTCCCCAATATATGTAAACTGCTCTGTTTCTTCTTAAATGGAGTCAGGGAACCAGACTACAGGAAAATGATTGTTTT
The DNA here is from genome assembly GCF_015706575.1 of Patiria miniata. Lineage (NCBI taxonomy): Eukaryota > Metazoa > Echinodermata > Asteroidea > Valvatida > Asterinidae > Patiria > Patiria miniata. The sequence continues at coordinate 18,597,774 of NW_024037061.1, forward strand.
TCTTGGTTTTTATAGCATTTTCGAACCCAAAACCTCAAAAAAGTCAGTGTAACTATATTTGCTATATATTTCCAACCCCCCAATTCCATCCATTTCTGAAAATTACAGCAAAAGCAAATGATTTATATTCCCTTTAAGTGGAGCATGTAATTTTCAGGGGGCTGAATCTTGCAAAGAGTTTTCATTGAGGGCTCAAACTTGTTACCCGTTAACATGATACTTTGCATAGTATCATGTTAACGCGTAACAATTTTGATAGTTTTGAAAATGGGTCATGTTATTGAGTCACTCTGAAAAAATCAGTGATTTTTGAATGGGATGCCCCATTTGTGGTATTTGTTTGTATTTGTTCATGTAGATTATTTTCTGTCACTTGAAACTGTTACTCTTTATGATTTTGCTTCGTCCTAGGTGCTAACGAGCTTGCTGTACAGAAAGCCAAGGCAGAAATCACTCGACTTATCAAGGAAGAACTGATTAGACTGGTGAGTACAAGATTAGTTGAATGCTGTTTTCTTTGATTTTGTTTTACCCTTTTGCAAGTAGGTTTGAGATTTGTTTTTTGCTATACGTGTATGCTAATCAATGAAAAATTTCATCAAATTTTCGGTCGCATCACGAAATGACGTATCGTGTGCACGAAGTCTATTGTCAGTCCGTCACTTCGTGGTGCACCTGACGAAATGTACAATCAATATAAAACTAAATGTAAAATTCCTTTTTTGACGCTTAGAAATTGAGTGTCTGGGCACAGAGAGGAGTCAAAATAGTCTACCATTGTGAAAATTGTTATTGTTGATGCCCATAAATATTAATTTGATGGTGAAAAGTAGTTAAAAAACCCATATTTAGCCAAAAAGCTGAACTTCACTTGTTTATTTTGTATTTACTTGCAGCAAAATTCCTATCAGCCAATCAACAAGGGACGATACAAGGTCTTATGAGGTTCCCCAGAACCAAAACACTATGAACAGTGGACAGCAACCATCAAGTATTTCATTTCAAATTTCATTTGTACACAATTTTTGAATTGGGGTCATTCACATGTGTAACACTTAGGTTACATTTCTAGATGTACCGGGACTTGTTAAATCAGCATGTAGCCTTGAACCAACTAGAGAGGGTGATGTTAAGCCTAAAGCGCACTCAGGCTTGGTCTGAATGACTTATTTGGCTCCAGCGTGCAATTCGGGCGATTCACAATGCAGAGCGCCACCAATAGTTAGCCACGGAGAGTCCATTTTTCCCCGTGCATTGTGAGAGATGGTCGACAAATTCGCAACGCGGGACATTTGAAATTGTTTGTTTTTTTCCGGTCAGTAGTTTCGTAAGCGTATGATTCGAGTATATGTTTGCCCTTTTCTTTTCTTTGTATCAATATGGTGATTTTTGGTAAGGCGGCAGAACGCTATGCCCCAATCTATAACAAATTAGCTCAAGTGTCTACTGACACTCATTCAAATGGGCCATATTCTGTCGACCGTAAACTTGAAAAGTTGACTCTCCATGGCAAACTCTTGGTGGCGCACTGCATTGTGAATCGCCCGAATTGTACATGCGCCTATGGAAGCAACTGAAGCAACTTTAGAGATGTGTGTTACTGCAGGTCTTGTAGTCTTACTACATTCTGCATGTTTGGTCCCACAAAAAATGTTTGCTAAGCAAAATGGATGGACGAATAGCTGAAATATTTGATGCTCACTACTTGTAGCTGGTTCCATTGTAGAATTTGCGTACTAAATTAATTCAGTCAGCTTTTCTTTGTTTTTTAGTTACCTTGTAATATAATCTCTGATAGTGGTGTTTCTCTGATGGCCCAACGCTAGTGAACAAGATTTTTAAAACTTTTCTAATTATGTCAGTAAAATATCATTACATTAAAGGCACATTACAGCCTGGAAAGCTCCCAATTGGTTTACAAAACGCGTTTTAAACGAAAAGCATCTTAAAGTGGATATAAACGTCCACACAACCATCCTTTAAAAATGAAGTGGTTTTGTGTTATTCTGGTGAGAACGAATTTCGGGGGTCAAAATTGTGTTGGGTGCTAGTTTTGAATCCTGCTGCACATGTTTCACCAGTGCATCGCGTTCTGTGGACGTGTGAGAAACAACGGTTGTGATGCGATCAAGCTAAATGAGTCGTTTGTCGGAAACTATCATTTGGAGATTCAGGCCAAAATAGGGCCACTTCATCACATCACTTCGTGTTCTGACTTCCAATAATTTTTGAACTAAAGATGGTATCAGCATGCGGTTTTCACAGCAGTAATGCTGAGATTGTGCTCTCTTCAAATCTGTAAAAAAACCAACAATTTGACCAGGGTCGACAAACGACTCATTTAGCTTGATCGCTTCACATGTGTCCCACAATGTTTGTGGCGTCAGAATTAAACAGGGATTTTCGTCTTGCGACAATGCGACATTAGTTTAGTTTCCTTTCAACCAGACCTTTAACGTAGGATAAGGAAACAATCCAAAACATAAAATGATCAGGCATTTCAGGCCGTAATGTCCCTTTAAATGTAATGACAATTTACCCTATTTTCTGGAATATTCGTACCAGTCTTTGTTTTCTTCGATACAAGGGTATATTTAGGAGTTTCATTCATCTGGAGGAGTAATGAGTATGTCATCCTAAAATTGACAAGTCCAAAAAGCTCCAAAATACTATATAAAGTGATTTGATAGATAATTTGTTATGAAAAGCACCTTCAGCGAACTTAAATGCTAAAAAACATCTTTTCTCAACCCTTTTCAAAATTCAGTTTAAGAAGCTTGATCAGTAGGCACAGACAGACAAATTCACCCAGCAAAAGCACTTTTACCAAAATACATAACTGATTTATTTTTTAACAAAATCATTTTTAGACCAGCTTCTTGCTTAAATCCCTTCTCCTAAAATACATACATAAGTAGGCTACATCCTTTCTTGAGACAAAATAGACTGAATGTTATTGCGTCATGAAAGTTTGAAAGCAAAAAGTGTAAATTTAAATGAAGTTTCAATAAAATACACTGTTTTAATGTACCTCAAGATTGAATGAGATGTGCATAGCTGATTGTGTTGTCGTATTTTGTTTTTTCATAAGGGGTGACATACATGTACATGTATGTATCTTTGGCATAAACATATAGTAAATGACGAAAATTTTAATTAATCTTAGAACATATTTTGCACAGAAACAGAACATATTTTTTTTCAAACAAATTAATTTACATCGCTTGCACAAACTTGGAACTGTTATGAATAAATGGAAAAGCATACAAATTTTCAAATGTTCAGTTGCAACTCAGGCAAAATCAATTTACCACAACAATATTAATTCTATTGAGCAGAATAATTGAAATCAATTCTTGAAATCAGTAATTAAAATCAACAGGTAACTGTCTAAGGAACTGTTTTTCAAGAAACTATTAATTTTACAGAAATTTTAAGATTTGTATATCTGCAGGAGGCAAAAATAGACATAAAATCCTGCACATAATTGACAAAAATTGAGCAGAATAATTGAAATCAATTCTTGAAATCAGTCATTAAAATCAACAGGTAAATAATGTCTAAGGAACTGTTTTTCTAGAAACTATTATTAATTTAAAGAAATTTTAAGATTTGTATATATATCTGCAGGAGGCAAAAATAGATGCAAAAACCTGCACATTATTGACCAAAATTATATATGCAGGGTGTCAAATTATGCCCGTTGGAACTTGAAATGCACATCCGCTTGTGTTACTTAGACAAGTATAGTTCAGGAGTCAGGAATTGGACTGTAATATCTTATTAGTAGAATAAAATACATGTGTACGCTTCCAGGAGCAAATACTCATTGCATGTTTTTGCGTAACTGTTACAGTGTTCTAGATGATTCCTGAAAAGAAATTTTGGGTGGGAGGCCTCATTGGGCTATCACCATGATCACACGGCTGATTTGGGAGATAAACCTATTCGGAGATATAACAAGGTTTTTCTCAAATGACCATACCCTCATACTGTGTGTCATTGCCACTGTAATGGATCAGCTGGTACTGTGTGGGCAGGGCACTGAACTGGGTCACCGGGGTGGCAGTGAGCTGAGTGGGTGGGGCTACATCGCTGACGGCAGGTCTGGTATTAAGGTCATTGCAGACGCCAAGTGAGCGGTAGACCATGCTGCGGAGATCCTCGCATCCCTGCTGCTGGGACCCGCTACTGTCTCCTGAAATAAAGAGGTGTAATTAAAACCAATCAGGAATTTCTAATGTCAGTTGCAATGTCAGTCTTTTCCAAATGGGATGCTTCAGACTTCAAACTGTGCAAATGGTAGGGGCCCCAACTTGGGAGGTGTATAGAGGAACTCCTTTTGACATATCTTAGGATAAAATTCATTTTGGGGATATTAAGGTGACAAAGCTTGGGTAGGTGTAACATTAAATGGAGATACCAGGTATCGTTTTAGAATTAAAACAGTTAACACATTCCTGTTTATATTTATGACTATCAATAAGGACTGTTGTAACAGTCTGCGTACTTCTATCAGCTCAAAATGGCGTCCACAAATTTGATCCATCTGATTAAATGAATCAATCCCAAACTCGAGAATTAAATTTGATATGTTTTATCGAAGTAGTGGCTTTTTTTTCTGGAAAAGGAAGTGCGTTTCTGACATTCCGATATGCCTACCTTTTGCTGTAAGTTGTTGGGTGCTTTTTGAGGTTTCACCGAGGATGGATTGAGGCTGCTCAGGGCTGCAAGTCATCTCAACTGACATTGCCTGCTCAAGGTTGTTGCTGGAAGCAGGCTGCTGTGGTTTGATGAGTTGTGGAGGGTTGTCTGTGGATTCCTGTTTTGCTTTGATCTCGCTCAGCTCCAGGGCAACAGCAAAGGGATCAGAGTCAGCAGCGGACTGCTGCTGAGGTTGGAACACCTGCTGTTGTTGCTGCTGTTGCTGTTGGAGCTGTTGCTGCTGCATCTGCTGCTGCAGCTGTGCTTGTTGGAGTAACTGCAGCTTCAGCTGATCTTGCTGCTGCTGCTGCTGCTGCTGCTGGTTGATCAACCCCAGTGTTGTGGTCACAGCTGTGTTGTTGCAGTTCATGTTGGCGACAGCTTGCTGCTGCACTCCGTTGGCAGTACTGCTGAAGATTTTGTTCTGGTCGGCTTGATCTTTGCAGGTGTCATTTCCCATGTTCTGGACTATCTGCCACATACTTGGGGTGTTATTGGTGTTGGAGTCAGCCCCCCACGCCTGATACACATCTCGCCCGAACGACTGATTGGAATGACCTGCAGAATCGTCTTCAGCTGGGGATATGTAGATCATCTTACCATTGGGAAGGAGGGCTGCTGTTGGTGTCTGCGGCTGATAGACCCGGGTGGGTGAGTACACAACAGGGACGTTGGGAGAGAAGCTCCCCCTGGTTGGGCTGAAGTAGTTGTAAGGACTGTGGCGAGCGCTGTGGTGCTGCTGAGCAAGATGGTTGTGGCCAGGAAAGGTCTGCCAGTTGGCCTGCTGGGTATTGACCCCCAAGGGCTGGCGCCGTTGATAGGTTGGGCTGCCCAATGGGCGCTTGGTCGGGGTGACGCGTTTGGGGGGCTTAGAGTTGGGGTCGTAGCTGTCATTGATGGACCAGAAGCCACCCTTGCGAGGGGCCAACTTGCCATCGGAGTTTTCTGCACGTCGGGACTTGAAGCAGGGAGTTGTGAGTGCATGCCGGACAGAACTCTGTTCAGAGGGAAGAAGAAGACAGTAGGATGTAGTGTTTTTGACAGAGTTACTTGAGATGGATCACAAGTCGATCATATCACTCGTAAGTCATCCAGTCCCAAGTCAACTAACAAACTATCAAGTGAACTTTTACATAGGCATTCTTTTGTTATTGTTTACCTCCTGTTACATGTGACTAGAGTTATTAATCTACTTGTGATTTAATTGTGACGTGACTTGTGATCCATCTGTACTATCAACATATCCACTCAGGAATACTTTCCACAGAATCTGTCATCTTAGGGTTGGGCAATTTGTTAGAATTTTGAAATAAACGTCATTCGTCTTGAGTCACACTGAGTATAAACTGCTTTATCGTGTGTTGTATTCTAGCAAATTCAGAAGCCAATCAAATGCTAGGACAGAAAGTGCTGATAGAAAAAATAAACAAATTATAAAAACCAAAAACCAACTTAATAAGAATCAAATCAAAACAAAACAAAACACAAATTACATGAGATACTCACCATCCAGCTTTTCTTCCTATTTGGATTCATGCGCAGATAATATGGATAGCAACATCTGCAGAGAAATAAAATTAAATATTACATTGTTTAGAAAGCAAATTTTGTAAATGTGCATAAACATGTGTGTCCCAACGTGTGTAAGTGCGCATGTCCATGGAAATGGCACTCAAAGGTTCCTTGTTAACAGCTGTATTGTATTCTGAGTCCATCAATGTCCACACAAGTCCACCACAATTCCTCCAGTCCCAATTAAGTCAAGTCACAAGCTACTCAAATGAACCATGAGAAAGCCAGTCTTTTGTTATTGTTCTTCCCTTGTTACTAGTGACCTTGTGAATTGCCTCACGATATACTTGTGACCAAACTCAACTACAACTCAGGAAAACAGCTATGCTTGAAATTAATATCACTGCTAAGGATGTTTGCACAAAGTCCATAGGGGTGGGTTCGTGTTCAATTCTGGGGGACAAGTCAGAGTTTTTAAAGTCTGGAGGTTCGACTCACTCCAACCCATCGTAGACCTCACACGGTTGCATCTCCTTCCGTCCTGTCACCCGGAACACCTCCATGATCTGCTGCACCAGGCCCACGTTGGGTTTCTCGTAAGTCAGTGGCGTAATCGTCTTCTTGAAGGAGTTCTCCTTTGGGGTGTTGCTTGAAGAGCGCCCTCGAGGAAGAAGAACTCGTCGGCTGGTTCCGCTGGGGCGGGCCAGGTTGTAGGCATTTGCATTTGGATGCATTTGGGCAAGCTGAAATGATAATTTAGAAATAAAAAAAAACAACTTTAAATAGCTTTATTTGTTAGCTTAATTGTAGAAAGTAAGTCAATTCATGGTTTTTACAGAAAAAAAGTACAAAGAAAATTTCATCAAGTCAATAATTGTACCGGTAGTTTGTTTGCGAATTCAATGGAGCCATAATTTAATTGCTTTGCTGAATATAAAACAAAGCTTTCAATCAAATGTGTTGAATGAACTCTGGCTATTTTGAATTTGTATGTAACATGCGGAAAAATGTATAATTCAGTTCAAAATGTTACCAATTCATGAGATTCTTAAAATTTTCAATTATATATGCTTTGTTTTTCACTGAATTTCATTCAAAACTAATAACATTAATCAAAACTGTAACCCCGAATAACTCTGATGACGAATGACAAAATCACCTTAGCATACTAAGATAAAACTTTGTGTTTATTCAGTGATGAATCTCAAAAACTGTTCAGGGTTTTGGGCAATACAGTAACTACTGGGTTGGAAACAAAAATGAGCATGAAATAAGTTATTCAGAAAATCACCTGCATTCCACTTGCAGTTTGTTGAAGAGGTACAGCAGCATAGACCACGTTGTTCATCATATTTCCGGAAGGGAAACTGCTGGACGCAAGATTGTTCAGAGTGGCAGTCATACCATTCACCATATTGGAGGAGGAGGTTAGTGTGGAGATACCGGGAAGAGAGTCTGTGACTGTCTGTTGCTGAGAAAACCCATTGAAGGAGCTGATGCTTGGCTGTAGATTCCCCACCTGACAGTAGCTCTGGGAGGGATCAGTGATGCTATTTGCAAATACGCCCAGGTCTGGCATCACTGAGTTGCTGGCATTGGACATTGGCGGCTGCACGCTCGGTGGTGAAGACGCTGGCAGGCTTGTGACGGTCGACAGGCACTCTGATGCTTCAGCTACTTGACAAGGAGAACTATCACTGAGATGTTCTTGGGGAGGGGGTGTATGGAGCATCGCATCCTGGAAGTTCTGATTCTCATTTGGTACCTCCGCAGCAGCTTTAATGACAGGCTCTGGGTGAGCTGCATACTCCTCTTGAACTTTGACGGCAGATTTTGCCTCTGGCATTGTTTCCATGGAGACTTGAGGGACCGGATGCATGACTGCAGTGCCAGGCTCACTGGCAGTAGGTGAGCCATGAGGAATCGCTGCAAGGCTTTCTCGGCTGAGGACTTCTTCAGCGCTCTGGATGACAGTGGCCAGCTGGGCTTCTGTTGGAGTTGATGTGGCATTGTCATTTGATGTCTGCGTAACAGCTTTATCCTCTGCAAAGGAGCATAGTGGCAAAAAAAATGATATCTTAAACAAATTTACTGATATAAAATGACTACGTTTGCAAAGTGGCGATAGGAAATCCGGAATTCAGATCAGAGTCTCTCATGAAATGGTTTTAATAATTAAATTAAATTATCAATTTCTTAGAAAAACATAGGTTGTAGGCCTTGTTGTGGATGTACTTTTACTGTTTTACTCAAAATTGTCCCCAAGAGGGTTTTCAAAATATCATTTTAGTTTAAATGGAACTCGGTGATGCATGACCAGATGAATTCATCCATATCTATCCATGGAAAGCTTACTGCATGCACCAACTTTTTGAAAACAATGTTCATGAACAAAAAAAATCATAGCTTTATTATATTATTAGGCCTATTTTTAGGTCTAATCCTTTTTGGGGAGGGGGGTGGGGGGGGGGGAGAGACAAGTACTTGCTGAGTTTCCAACCTAGGCCCTACAAACCTCCCAACTTGTAGGCCCCCTAACACTTTTTTAAAATGCTGGGAGAAGTAGAAGTGACAATTTATATTGGCATTAGGATCACCATAAACTGTGTCAAATAGATTTTTTTGGTTTTGTTTTTTAAGCCTTTATGTCATGGCCGAATAAAAATATAAATTTCTGTCCCTGTTATGAACATGAAGTGTTATGAACAAGAAGTCTTGAACTTGAAGATGTGTAGGGCCCTAGGCCTACACCCTAACCTGAGATTGGCCAGTGGCAATCTCTCAATGGATAGGCCTAGGGAGGCCTAGCTTTACTTTTTTTTATAGGAACAAATTTGGGATAGGGGCCTAGGCCTAACTCATGTAGGCCCTATTTTATTTATTGCTGCCCACCACTTAACAATGAAATCTGTCCATGTTATGAACGTGAAATCTTGAACTCCTCTGTAGGCTAATTAACTTCTCGAAACCTGAGAAATTTATTAAACTTGTTGGTGGGCAATTGTTATTGGATGAAGAAAGACGGAAAACTTACTCAATTTCAATTCAATTCAATTCACTTTATTTTCCACGTAAAAGAAGACGATTAGAGTTAAATGTAAACAAAATATGTGGATGGGGATCCCTAAAAAGCAATGCTTGTCGAGTAGAGATCCCCAGTTACAATCATACAAAAATATTACATATTACTCCATGTATCGACTCCTGTCCGTGGTTCCCTCTAATTTGTCACGCTTTTGTAACCGTTAGTGTGGACAGACCCAGTTAACTGGGTTTTTTTTTTTTGGCCTAATGTTTTGCCTAGGCCCACCATGTCTGACCACTGTTTACCGAATCCAAGTAAACTACGTTATGATCAACATTAAAATAGGTTACCACTTACCTTGGACTCCATCTGTGCACAGGAGTTGCAATATTCCTTCCTTCAAAATTGGTGTCACCGACTTGTTGGGACATTTTTCGTTACCGTCGCCCGCCATCGTGCAAGCTGAAGCTGAAGCGACTGCCGACTCCAACTTGACCGGGACAAGATCGCTCTCTGCCCCGTCCGCTCCGCCAGTTTTCACGGTTGGTTCCTCTTTTGCGTTTTCTGATTGCAAACTCAGCATGTTATCCCCTGCACCCCCGGTATTAGCAGCTGCCATCCAATAAAATTCTACAAGAACTTTTCCTTAGATATCACAAAAATATTGTCACAAAAGGACATGTGCTGATGATGACAGCGTTCAAACGCAGTGTTGTGAAGCGCTGGCGCCGGGCGTTAATGCACAAAATTTAAACGCGATGGTTGAACAAAATGTACGCAACGCTGCGGAATTTGAGGCGCGCACGCGCAATAACACATTCAAAATTTAAAGGCCTCCAAATGAGGTATTTGATTGGTCAGAAGTTTGTTTACAAACGCAAGCCCGAGCAGCAGCTTTTGGATGTCGTCTGCGCTGCACGATCGACCGATTGCATGCTATGATATGCTCATCTTGAAGTTGAATCACGAAATTTACTAGGGATTTTTTTATTCCTCAGAATTTTAATTGACTTTTCTCTCGCATTTTGTTTTGTTCTTCCAGCTTTACTACATAAGTTCACGGCAAGTTTAGCGCTATTAAATGAACTAACCATTTGTACTTTTTGTCAGCAAAATGTTTGAACATTGTTATTCATAATTGTTTTTAAGGTTTAAGCCAAATTCACAGAAAATCCAAGGTTCCCTTTTACGATTTAATTACATTTGGACCCCCCCCCCCCAAAAAAAGAAACATTTTTTTCTGACAACAAATTTAACTGTAGGATGAAATGTATCTTTTTTCATGGGTCAAATTTACATAAATATTTATACTGAACAGTTGATGCTAAAAAATTCAAAATGTGCAACAAAATTCTCCGGCGGATTCGACAAAAAATGTTGTAGGAATGTCTTCTGAAATGCTGTAGGAATGTCTTCTGGGGTCATGCAGACACCTTAAATGCAAGTTTCAAGTATTTGAATTTTCAGCCAAAATTGAAAACAGTTGCTAAGATTAACCTTACTTTTTAAACAAAATTTGGCCGAAAATGTATTTTTCTCAAAACAACGCAGACCAGGATGCAAGAGGAACATCAAGCAATATTCCAACAGCTAAAATTTCAAAGATTTGGGCAAAAATTACCTGCTTATTGCGGGAAAACTTGTTTATGATGCTCCCCACCCCACCCCCACCCACCCCCAAAAAGTCCTCCCCCCTCCCCCCAATTTTTGTTTTGAGGCGAAATCTGTTAACAGGTAGCTTTTTATTTTAAAAAAAAAAATGGACTGATTTCTCTCCAAATTTTTGAATCTTTAAAATTTATGTTGACTTCTACTTTTGGAAAAATAAGCCAAATAATTTATCTTTGAAGTAAAAACAGTTGGTTGGGGTAGCTCTATGGTTGGACAGTTTCTCGAGAAGTGTACTCGTGCTTTTGTTGAATGACCCCTTGATTGTTATTTAAATAAGTGAAGGCAGAGTTTCAGGGGGTACGTTCTCCCTATCAGAAAACAAGTAAAATCTATATTTTATTGAGTCTAAAAAAATGTGTGCTCTTTTTCTCGGCAGCTCTTGACCAACTAAATCGATAATTTTATCGATATATGAAGGCTCACTTTAGCCCTTTTTGCATCACGGAAAAATCATGTTATTGCCAAGAGGGGAAAACCTGAACTTCTTTTTACTAGAAAAGGCACAAAAAGTTATGGAAGACATAATGCTATTTTCAATATAAAATTCAAATGGTTAGGAAGCTTGAGTAAAAGAAACAGCAGACTTAATCTGTTTTCATAATTTTATCTTACTATAATTCCAGGAATCTCTGTCTGTCTGTCTGTCCGTCGATTATCTCCAGAACCGGGCACCGTATGAAGTTGAAAATCGGCGGGTATATTTTTCGGGACAACAGAATGTGCAGTGCAAAGTTTGAAGTTGTTTGGACCAGCGGTTCTCGAAAAAGCTGCAAAAAGCAGTATTTTCTGAGGCAAACGTGGCAGTATATAGCTTAGAACATAACACCCGCACGCACTGCCGTTCTTTTCAATTGTTTACGTCATGTTTAAGCTAAAGCGCGCGTGCTCAATATGACGCAAACAATGCAAAAAGGACGGGCACGCGCACGTGCATTGCAGGGCGATACACTGTCCAGTGTGGGTGAAAACTAATGGATCAATGGGTGAATAGCACTGCATACCATGTTTTCGTATGTACACGGGCACATTATTTTTGCAGTCGACTGAGCGACCATTGTAGGTGGTCGAACTTCAAACTTGGCAAAAATTTTGACGTAAGTGTGCGTTCAACCTGTGAAAACAACACCATTGAATCGCATGCGTTGTTTGTACGAGCATTTCTCCAAAACTCTGCAAGTATACAACCGTACCAGCGGGCAGCGGCAAAGCAATTTGCGTTTCCCGAGCATGCACATTTTAGACGGGCACTGCACTAGTAGTTCTAAATTCAAAACGCAACGCCCCAGGTGCGTTCTGCGTGACATCGCGCGGAACATGTTACGCGCGCGTCAATCTCCATAAAAGGGTTGTTTACATCTTACTCGCCAGCTGAACACTCCATTATTTTGCTAGAGGGATGTTTCAAAAAGCATGAAGTGAACTTGTTGAACAAAATCGGGATTTTTTTGAACGAATTATTTGATATTTTTTTACGGATAAGGTATTTATGAATGGGAATAAATATGTGCTCGGTCGGTATTTATCACTCTGTTTAATACCGCTTAGAGTCTGGGTGCTGATAATTACCCTCGCCTCCGGCTCGGGTAATTATCAGCACCCAGACTCTAAGCGGTATTAAACGAGTGATAAAAACCTCCGGAGCACACATTTATTCCCTTATTAAAAAGTATGACAAGTATTTGTTTTAACTAGCAAGTTTTTGTTGCAAAAAACCCCCACTTTTTTAGGCGGCCTTCAATAAATTTGGTTAGTAGGTGGGGCGCCCCCATGAAATGACACTCAAAACGACGGCGCGCGCACATGTGTACGTGTGTGTCCGCCATTTGTTGTTCGCGGGCAAGGACGATGTAATGGACGTCAACAACCATCACAAAGACGCAGAGTAAGTTGCCAATTTCATGCCTAAAAGTTACGCATTTTACCTTAAGTAATTGAGTAGGAACTACTGGCCACACTGGGGTACTTGTGCAACAATTTCAATTCAAGTATGGATAAAAATGGTGAGGAAAAATGAGGCAAAAAGTTGCAAGCACTGCATGTAAAAAGTAACTGTACAAAATGTAAAAGCGCCCCCTCGCGACGCCCATGTGTCGAAGGGCATTGTCGTGCCTGAAATTGACACCTTAATGGTATTGTTAACACTATTACAAGTGTCAATTTCAAGAACAGAAAGAAATTGTCGGAAAGATTCCCATATCTGGCCATCACGGAAAGAATGTTGCAACCTGACGCTACTCAGCGGTTGTGTGCAAAGTCTATATGGAGAGCCAAGACAATTCTGAGTATTTCCTTCGTTATACTAACGAAGAACAATTTTTCCTTCCTTGGTGAACACTATCTACAGGTACACGGCACCGCAATGGGCACTCGCATGGCCCCGTCGATGGCTTGCCTCTTCATGGGCGACCTCGAAGAACGCATTCTTGCCTCGGCCCCATGTCGCCCTTGGATCTGGTGGAGATATATTGATGATGTTTTCTTCATCTGGACCAGTGATGAGGACAGTCTCTTGACCTTCACTAACCACATCAATTCCTTCCACAGAACCATCAAATTCACATCGGAGTTCTCGGCTCACCAAACCCACTTTCTGGATGTCACCGGCCGCAAGCAAGGCAACTCACTAACCACTGACCTGTATTCCAAACCCACAGACACCCACCAGTACCTCCACTCCTCCAGCTGTCACCCCAGGCACAGCAAAACTGGCATAGCGTTTAGCCAGGCACTCAGACTCAGAAGAATTTGTTCTAATGATTCCGATTTCTCCCGCCATACACAGATACTGAAGAACAACTTGGTGGCCAGGGGTCACAGCTCTCGCCAAGTTCATCGTGCCATTGCCAGAGCTAAATCTATCCCCAGAAATCAAGCTCTCACGGGAAAGGCCCCTGATGCCATGGCCAAACCCATGATTCCCTTGGTTACCACGTTTCACCCCAATCTCCCTCCCCTCCGCAAAATCACTAATGACAATCATCATATCCTCCATACTTCAGATCGCCTTGCCCGCGCCATCCCCAACGGCCCCACATTGGCTTACAGGCGTCCTCGAAATCTACGGGACTTGATTGTTCGAGCTGAAGTCCCATCCTTAGATGCATCCCCTCCCACCCAGCATGGTACTTTCAAGTGCAGTTCCAGATGTGTTGTCTGCCAGATTCATATCCAGGAGTCTGACTCCTTTTCTGGCCACTCTTCTGTCACTACCCACAGAACCATTGGTAACATCACTTGTAACACCTCTAATGTCATATATCTCATTTCTTGCAGGGTCTGTGGAGTGCAGTATGTAGGTGAGACTAAGAATACGCTCAAGAAGCGTTTCTATGCCCATCGGTCAACGGTCAACACCAAGAAACTAGACACCCCTGTTGGTCATCACTTCAACCTGCCTAACCACTCCATTTCTGATATGATTTTGCAGGGCATTGAATCTCTTGGCCATCGCAAAGAGTCAGTTCGCCTCAGCAGAGAGAAGGTGTGGATGAATCGTCTTCGAACTATTCAACCACATGGTCTCAACATCCAACTTGGAAATGATTAATCCTTTTCTTCCTCCATTGTCCTCTGTTACAGATAATCCATCTGGTCTTCCTTGTTTGTGTTAACACATCTCCCACCATCTTTCATCCCTTTCCACCTCTATACTGTCCCCCCCCCCCCCCCGCATCATCCCTTCACTCTCACACTCTTTTGTCCGTTCCCACTCCCTGTGACCTTTGATCCTTCCCCTTTCTGGTCCCTCCCCTGTTTACACCAGACCCCTTGTGGTTTGCCATCTCCCTTTGTTTCTTTGTTCTCTCATCCACCCTCCCCTGCATCTTTCCACACCTTTCCCTCCTAATCCTCCTTTTGTGTTTCTTCTTTCAGCCCTGCATGTTTGTGTGCACCCCCATGTTAATGTATGTATCTCTGTCATTTCTGTTTTAGCCTCTGAAGAAGAACTTGCTAAGTTCGCAACGTCAGGCCACATTAATTTTAAGATTTATTTCCTAACAAAATTGGAAATGTTTCTCAATTCTCAGATTCATGTCTTATCATCATTTTTGCAATGACTGACCTTCATTGAGATGAAGAAAAAAGCAGCATCAGGTTGCAACATTCTTTCTGCCATCACTTGTCACCCTGTGCACAAAACAGGGAAAGAATACCATATCTGGCCATCACTAAATGTTTCCCTCCATTTTTCCCTCAGTGGCTATCAACCATCAGAAAGTGATAATAATGTGCTGGTAAAAAGTCAAATTTAGCAGGGAACTAATATTGAACTATTTACTGAGAAAACACAAATTTTCGGACTAGTCTCATACGTTTGTGCACAGGGATGACTGACAAGTGATGGCCAGATATGGGAATCTTTCCCAACATTTTTTTCAAACATAATCCCAGGAAAGCTTTGTTTGAAGTGGAGGAGGGGAATTTCTGGATGATTCTTGAACGAAGACAGTCAGTCTTACTTTGTCCTGTTTGCAAAATCTCTTTAAATTTTATTACAACTCCTAATCTGTCCTCTTTGACCGCCAAACGCTGACTCTCACCAACCGTCCTCTTCCGCCACCCATTGCCAACTGACTCAAGTCTTCTAAGAACAAACGTCAACCTCCAACTGTTACATGTATTATGGAATTCTTTTGCATAATATTATTATCTTGAATGACTCTAATGCGTGTACGCATGCATGCATGTAGGCAGTTGTTCCTGTATGCACACACGCATGCACCGGTACGTAGCTGTCATGCATATTAACTAGTTACTTTTTTACATCGCCACAGTTGGTTGATGGTCGCAAGGGCTGTTTTTTGTGCTGTGTTTTTTAATTTGCATACTTTTTGTCATTTTTTTCAGTTTTTCAGAGGAACAAGACAAATAATTTCAACATCCGCAAGACCCAAAGGTCGCTGATTCTACCCACAGTGTGCGCTCCAAACGCATATCAGGTGAGTCCAATGTATGATTTTGTATGATTTGTTCAAGCTAGATGAGTTGTTTGTCGACCCTGGTCAATTTGTTTTTGCAGATTTGAAAAGAACACAATCTCAGCATTACTGGTGTGAAAACCGCATGCTGGTACCATCTTTAGTTCAAAAATTATGGAAGTCGGGACACCAAGAGATGCGATGAAGTGGCCCTATTTTGGCCTCTATCTCCAAAAGATAATTCCCGACAGACAACTCATTTAGCTCGATCACATCATATTGTCGTTTAAAAATAGAAAAAAATAATAACTTCAAGGCGAACCCCTTGCCTATTGAATTTTTGATCAAACTGTTTTTTTTTGGTCAAATTTTGATAAAAATGCATTGCTAACACCTTACCAAATTTCAATTTTTGAAGGAAAAAAACACCTTCTTTTTTGTCACGAGTCTATTAAAAATAAAGAATGCAAGGCTAACCCCCTTACGGTTTTCAGTTTTTTGCTGAAAATTTATGTTTGCCCAATTTTGATAAAAATGCAAACCTAACCCGTTGTGATTTTAAAAATTTTTGATAAAAATCAATTTGAGTACAATGCTTGGCTAAATAACCCCAGTTTTTGATGCAACTTATTCTTCAATTCAATTTTGATAAAAATTTAAAGCTAACGGCTTACAATTTATAGTTTTGAGAAAACAATTTTTTTTAATTATTTTTTTTTTTAATTGCTAAGCTAAAACCTTTCCAATTTGAATTTTTGATGAAACTTATGTTTTGGTCCAAATTTCGATAAAAATGCAAGGCTAACCCCTTCTGATTTTGAATATGATACAAATTTGACCAGAGAACAATTATCCAGAGCTCACCAGTTAGAGCACTCCAGTCGATTTTGATGTTAATATTTTGATAAAAAATCTTTGTTAGATGTTTTTAATTCACAATGTACGTCATAAAATAACATGGAACAGAAAATGATTGCTGTGACTCTTTTTAACCATCATGCGTTGCCCATGCGAGATAGATAATAATATGCTTACGCTTTATTGATTACTAGATTTCAAGTAAGAAATATGGTGGTCTATAATTTTGCCGATGAAAATCTTCTCCTTAGAAAATTAATTATGGAATACTACGAAACAGATCTCTCAAAGAATTTCTGGGAGTTCCTTTTTCAAGAACTCAGGATCACCTTACCTGTTCTGCATTTAATTACAGCCATTTTTTGAAGCACACCCGTCATTTCAAACTGTCTCTTTTTGTTCTTTGTATCAGCAGCATAGTGGTAGTCAGCCAGCCAGCATGCCGGCTAGCCAGCCAACCAGCCGGGGAGCCAGCCAGCCAGCCAGCCTAGCAAGCCAGCAAAACAAGTCAGCCAGATGTGTTCACTAAGGTAGGACAAGACGTTTGGTTCAGTCATTGATTAAACTTATATTTAGTCCAATTTTGATAAAAATGCAAGGCTAGCCCCTTACGATAAAATTGATTTTTGTCCCATTTTGATACAAAATGCAAGGCTACATGTAACCGCCTATGATGTGGAATCTTTGGAAAAATAATTTCAAATTTAAGGCTCAAATACATAAGGCTCAACCCTTATGTTTTTGAATTTGTGATAAAATTTATTTTCGTTTGATTTTGATACAAAATGCAAGGCTACATGTAACCATCTATGATGTGGAATCTTTGGAAAAATAATTGTCAAATTTAAGGCTCAAACATAAGGCTCACCCCTTATGATTTTGACTTTGTGATACAATTTATTTTCGTTTGATTTTGATACAAGTTTCAAGGCAACAATGTATCCCCTTACCATTTTAAATTTCAAAATAAACAATTTTTCTCCAATTAAAATGGTTGAATTTCAAATTAAAGCAATTTGTGTCCAATTTTGATATGAATGCAAGGCTAAATTAACCCCTTTGAATATTTGATGAAACTTATGTTTCATTCCATTTTAATAAAAATGCAAGGCTAAGCCCTTACCATTTTAAATTTTTGATAAATAATTTTTGTCAAATGTTGATTTAATTTCAGCCAGCCATCCAGCCAGCCAGCATGCAAGAAGTCGGCCAGATGTGTTCACTATTATTTGGGACCAACCGTTTTGTTCAGCCGTTGATTAAACTTATCAAGAAACAAGTCAGCCAGATATGTTCACTAAGGTAGGACTAACCATTTTCTTTCAGCCATTAGCGCTCAAATTGAGCCTGTGAACACCCAAGACCCAGGATCTCAAGACCCAAGTACAGTTTGCAAGTGGAGTCGTTTGATGGATTGTTCAGAGTGAGTCAGACTCTAAGATGTTTATTTGCATCCCAGCGCGCTCTCCCAATGGTGTACAGTGGAACGCCGCTATAACGAACATCGTGGGATCCAAAGAAAGTGTTCGTAATAACGATCGTTCGGTATAGCGATTTTGAAATGCCGGTACCCTCTTTTGACCAATAGTGAAGTCACTGAACTGGCATTTCGCACATCCCGCGGCCGTACAAGGAGTTGTCACAAAATTTTAGCAACGGGTGGTTTTCCCTTTTATTCATTGGAGAAATAATAGCCATCTATCGCTCTTCAACATTAAAAAATGATGTAACCATGGGTGGTTTAGTGTTCGGGAATTAAAAGTGGCCCAAACAGTGTTTAATACATGTACAACCGGTAGGTTTTTTTGTTAATCTGTTGACTTTTTTTAACAACGATGTTCGGTACATTTTGTACATTAAAACTTGGAGCCAAGGACGATGTTTGGTATAGCCAAATGTTCGGTATAATGATGTTCGGTATAGCGGTGTTCCACTGTATGTACTGGTACATGTTGTGGTTGTGAGGTCGGTGGTGGTTGGTTTTGTGTGGGGTGGTGGTTTCTCCACAGATCATCGGCTCAAATTGAGCACGTCGGACGATTGGAGTTTTACTGGTGCTTCAGAAGTGCGGCGCAAGCCCAGTATAAGGTGGTGCGGCGGAATCGATTACTAACTGGAGTTTTGACTGGGGCTCCAGTTGAGGTGCGGTGCAACCTGGTTAATCGGAGTGGGACTGGTGCTTCGGTTGAGGTGCGGCGTAAACCCAGTTAATCGGAGTTGGACTGGTGCTCCGATTGGTAGCGGGGTAAACCCAGTTACAAGGGACGGGTTGCGTCCGCGTGAATGCTCTGGCATCCACGTGGGGCGTGGGTCCTACGCAGCGGCCTGGAAACCCTAGGATGCCGTGCCGTCCCTCTTTATAGGGGCGTGGCCCTGTATTCACAGCCGGCAAACGCTGCTACTTCCTATCAGACCGCATGAACCCGTAATGGGGGATGGACTTAGGGGGGCACGCATATAGGTTAGGGTGCTTTCCTGGTCCTTCGGGGCTGGGCGGGCGGACCGGACAGTCGATAACTGTGTCTGGCCCTCCGGGGCCTACCTTTTATCCAGCAATGGGCCTTACGATACTGAAAGCGTGTTTGGGGCTGGTATCCTGGGACCTTCTCGTGGTGGCCCTGTTTAAACCAACCTTACCAGGATATTTGACCTGGGCCCAATTTCATGGTGCTGCTTAACAGTTAGCAGAAAAGTTGTGCTTAGCATAGCAGAAAATGTGCTAACCTTAAGCACTATTTCACAGCGCTGATGTGCTAATGGCCGCGCGTGCATGGAGATTTCAATTGCTACGTTATTAGCAGATTTGTTTCCTCTAAAGTAAGCGTACCTTTTGCTGTGCTTATGCTTACGGTCTCCATGAAATAGACGAAGGCTGTGTTAGCATAAAATTGGGTGTTAAGCAGCGCCGTGAAATTGGGCCCTGCTCAATGAACATGAATCACAGTGTAACTTTGTCTTTCTTGCAGCTATTAACCTGCTCAGTGAACAATGATCACATGATGCATCAATTATTCAATTCTGCATAGATTCTGCAATTACTACCGGTAACTTGCCATTCAATTTCACAGACAAATTTCTGAAATGAAAATGCAGACTGACGGTCATCTTACACGGCAAGGCCTTCCAAATTTTATGCTGAAAAATATAACTAAGAACATTTGCTATTATATGAAAACGCTTTGTTTTTCGGTTTGCCCTTTTTTACAAAGAAATCCTCTGAAATTGCATCGTGCAACGTGAGCATTTTTCACTGAATAGGTCAAAATTATTACATGTACAATGTATATAATTTGTGCTTTCTGTATTTCAATATTTATGTTTTCATGAATTTTGATCAAATTGCAAGGTTTAATCCCTTACCGTTTGGAATTTGTGATAAAAGAATAATTGTTGTCCTCTTTTGATAGGTTTGAATTTTCGATAAAATTATTCTTGTTTCACACATATTTTTTCAAAAATGCAAGGTTAACCCCTTACCATTTTGAGTTTTAACTGAAAAAAAGTTGGGTTTTTTTTGTTCAATATCTCGATAAAAATTAAACCCCTTACTGTTTAGAATTAAAATCGTAACTTTGCCTTATAAAAATGCAAGGCTAACCTCTTACCGTTTTGATTCTTTGAAAAAAACAAATGTTTTCGTCCCTTTTTGATAAAAATGCAAGGCTTAGGCCTACTTACCCCTAAATGTTTTGAATTTTGCATACATGTACATGTATATTTGTATTCACCCCTTTTTGATAAAAAAACAAGGCTAACACCTTACCGTTTTGAATTTGTGATAAAAATTTGTTTTTGCCACTTTTTGATAAAAATGCAAGTTTAACACTTACTTTTTGAATTTTTGATAAAACTTTGTTTTATCCCCTTTTTGATAAAAATGCTCAACCCCAAGTTACTGTTTTGAATTTTTGATAAAAATTTGTATTCTCCCCTTTTGGATAAAAAACAAGGCTAACCCCTTACCGTTTTGAATTTGTGATAAAAAGTTGTTTTCGCCCCTTTTTGATAAAAAACAAGGCTAACCTTGAAAGTTGAAAGTCCATTGTTTTGAATGAGTTGTGAAATGGTTTTCCCCCCCAAAAAAGGATTATTTTCCTTTTTGTTTGATGTGAAAAAGTCAGGTTTTATTCTTCATGTGGTCATATATTTGTCATGTTTGAATTTGTTGAAGAGCTCATTCATGTTTTACTATGAAATGCAGTTTTAATGTAAGTTTGTATTTCATGCGCTTGAGTTTTTGTTTCAGAATCAGATTTTGTAATACATATAAACAAGTGTTGTGCTCAACTTGTCAGAAATTAAGTTGCTTGCATTATTGGTTTGGACTGTGAGGTTACTTGTAAAATGTAGCAAATTGGTAAATCAGAAAATATGAAAATAGTGTCGGAAAATTTCACTCCTTTCATTTGATCTGATCTTTCTATTGAACTCGAAAACAATGTGTATATCAATGGACAATTCACAGTCCAGGAATAATATTACATTTTCCACCTGACCTTTGACCCCAAAGGTCATGACACAGACGACGATATGGACTATACCATGGATCTTCCTGATGACTCGAGGGCAGCACGCCCAGACACGGAGAGAAGCTCGCCGTCTGCCAGCGACAGCCGACTACCGGCCTTGGAAATTGGACAAGCCTTGAAGGTGGGATCAAGATTTCTTGAATGAAGTTGGGGGAAAAATATGACTGGGATAGGGAGGCGATAAAAATATGGAACTTAGGGAGACCATGTGACTGCAAACATTGCACAAAAGAGAAAAACAGATTTTTGCTTGAGAATGACTAATGTGTCGTTACTGATGTAGACAAGTTTGCTCAACTGAATTTGATGCTTTCAGGTTGCAGTAATCGTGAGAGTTATCGGACAACTTCTGGTGTGAAAATCTGTTGTCTATTTTATTATTGTATTATTGACTCTATTTTGAATAGGGAAATCACATCCAAGGACTCATGATGCGAACTGAGAAAACCGTCCACAATGAGTACTTTGCAGTGTTGCATGTTTACTTTTCAACAACCACATCAAATGTTAAAAAAAAAAGATTTAAAAAAATTATGAATCTAAAGAAGAAACCCCAAATGTAATGGTCATCTATTTAACATCTGAACTTTGAACATGTAAAGGCTTTTCACAGATCACATCTCATTTCATAGTGTAAAAATGATCTCTTATTTCAACACAAATTGCTGGGGCATATGAGACTTTTACTTCGGTTTTACTTACGATTTTTATGGAAATATCTTCTGCATCTTGAAATAAGTTTATGGGTTTGAAAACTGACTTGTTTCTTAACAGTATTAAAGTCGAAAGATGTTTAATCTGAACATTTCTCTTTCCCCCTTCTCCCCCAAGGCTCGTGGCCAGATGCTCCCCGAAAGCGACGATGATTCTAGCTCCTTGGGCTCCGACGCCGACATCCCCCTCTTATCGGGCCGAGGCCACACCCCTTCCACTCGGGCCACGCCCAGCCACAAGATCCTGAGCGTGATCAGTGACGCCGAGCTGCGACGCATGACGCTGGCCAGACCGGCCCCGGGAGGGCGCTATTCGGGCAGGTCACTGCGCAACGCCATCACGGCGCTGCAGAAGCAGATAGACAAGCAGGATCCTGTTGAGGAATTCAAGGTCAGCTCAAAGGGAAAAAAAAGATCAGAGGACCATTTTGTTGTTTTTTTTATTTGGTTTAAATCTTACAAAAATTGCATGAATTTCTTAGGCTGGTAAACTTTCAAATGTGCAACAGAGTTTGCATCTGTGACCAAATTATGCACCCTCGGCCATTTTTCGGGTCGATTTTTACAAATGTAATCAACTTTTTCTTTAAAATGAAGGTGCTACGTAACGTCAAACTAACAGACAACTGTGAGGAAGCCAAGAAAGCCGTCAACAAAGACAAGAACAGATATCGCAATGTACTTCCATGTAAGTTGCAATTTGTAAATTGAGGTAATGTTTTTAGGGTGGCCCTCCAGTTGAAAAGTGCCCTCTGTTACGTAATCCTTCAAAGCATATTTATGATCATTTGCATTTATCCCAAAAGTAACCTTCCAAATTGTTATCCAAAAGCTGACTTAGCTTAAAGATCGTACGAGTTCCAAACACCCCGTGAAATTATTCCGTCTGGCTTGCTGTCATGTAGAGGAAATCACGAAATGTGGGTGATTCTCAATGATTAGTCAGTTGACTGATTGTTGGAAATACAGAGTGCTGTGATCGAAAGGTTGTGCATGATTTTCCACTGTTTCCTCCAAAAAAAAGTAATATCCACTGATCTGAAACTTCAACAGGTTAGGTTTTGAACATTCTTCTTTGGATTTTGAGTGGTGTTTTATTATTGGTAATAAACAAAATGCATGAAAAGCAAATGATTTCAGTTGGACACTGTGTTGCTTAAATTGCTCCTCTTTTTGATTGGTTTTTGTTTCAGACGACGAGACCAGAGTTGTGATCGAGCAGGCTGGCTGAAGCAACTACATCAACGCCAGTCACATTGACGTCTTGGTGGGTAAGGACACCCACCGCTACATCGCCTGCCAGGGACCACTGCCGCAGACTACCGGAGACTTCTGACAGATGGTCTGGGAGCAGAGGTCGAATGTCGTCGCCATGGTGACACTGGCTGTTGAAAGTGGCAAGGTCAGATTTCAAACTTAAGATTTTTGTAACAATGTGCATTGCTATTATGGTATTTATTTTGCTGTGGCCATGATAGTATATTTTCAACAAGCAAAATTTGGAAACATTTTTAATACTCTTATTGTGTAAAAAGTAAAAAGTGTAAGCAAATGCATCATGTTTTGGTTACAAATCACATCTGAGTTATAACAATTCCCTTAACATAGAAGCCTCGCAATTTGCAAACAAATGTAAATTTAAAGCCACTTCTAAGACATTTGCAGTTCAAAGCCAACAATTGAGAAAATGCAGTTTAAAGATTGAGGTTAAATGAAAGAAAAACTATGGTCTGAAAATACACTTCATTGAAGTGTGCAATACATTTCAGAACTTTGGGATCAAAACGAGACAATTGGCATCATGAATTCCTCAAAATCTCAAACTTGGTATAAATTGAATGACACATCTCTTGCCTACTTTTCCTTTTAAAGCGCGCGGTTTTGACAAACCATGCCACACTTACCTTCAATATCACCACTAGCATTTTATTTACTGTCTAAACTAAAGCAGAAGGACATAATACATACCGATAGCACGGGGAAAAAGACTTATTACAATTATGCTTGTGTGATGCAATCAAGCTAAATAAGGCATTTGTCGGGAACTTTCATTTGGAGATTCAGGCCAAAGTAGGGCCACTTCATCACATCACTTCATCACATCTCTTGGTGTTCCGACTGCCATAATTTTTGAACTAAAGATGGTACTAGCATGCGGTTTTCACAGCAGTAATGCTGAGATTGTGCTCTTTTCAAATCTGTAAAAAAAAAATTGACCAGGGTCGACAAACGACTCATTTAGCTTGATCGCATCACATGTTTCTTTGCTCATTTTGATGCAGGTAAAGTGTGACCGCTACTGGCCTGATTCCATGGAGACACCCATCACAGTGGCCGGCCGCTATCAGCTGAGACTGGACAGTATGCAGACGATTGACCACTTTGACATCCGCAAAATATCCATGAGTGATATGAAGGTATTGGATAGGAGGCAGAATTCGTACCATTCATTTTTTTTATGTAAAAATTAGTAGAGAGTCAGTCACAGGGTGAATACCAGTACATCATAGTCAATTTTTTTGGTTATTTTCCAGATGTTGATAAAAAAAAAAAAAACATGTTTCTGTGTGCAGCATGTAACCTAATTCATACTTTATGCAAAGTAAAGTAATTAAATTTTGGAATGGTGAACAACTCAATGAAACCACAGTTGTTGATGTCATAAATATCTCTTGACTTTCATTTTTGCATTTTGACATGAAAAATGGACTGGCCTTATTATGTGCTCGGCAGTTACCGGAAATAGGTTTGCGAATGACATCAAAAGGAGCCAACTTGGATTTTGTGACGAAACTGACACCAACCATATTTCGTGCTTAAAAGCTGTTCATATGCTACCTGTGCTACCTGCTCACAATTTTTTTGGGTTGTGTCCTTACTTTTCTCTGCTTCCCTAGACCAACACCATCCACTACGTCACCCATCTCAACTTCACCACCAGGACAGACCACAGCGTGCCCTCCTTAGCCCTCCCCTTACTGCGCTACACCAAGTACATGCGCAAGATTCACGCCAATGGGCCAATCATCGTCCACTGCAGCGCAGGAATCGGCCGCACCGGAACGCTGATCACCATCGATACCCTCATGGCGTTGATCGATCGGGACGAGCCGTTCAAGATTGTCAACATCGTCAGGGATCTGAGGACCCAACGCCAGGGCATGATTCAGACCAAGGTTAGCGACTTGAGTTTTTGTATCCAGTATCTACAGATTTTTTTTTTTCAGAAATAGGAATCATTTAAAATTGACTTTTTTTGTGCAACCCAATTTTGAGTACAGAATTGTTTCATTTATTTCCATGGCGAAAATCCTTTTCTGAGTACAATAAGTACATTGAAACATAACGTCGTACGGTATAAATAAGGTTTAAGAAACTGGACATTGGATTATAGGTTGGAACCTTATTATTTGGAGAAAAAAAATATGCTGAACATGTCTAAACAGTTTGCAAAACAACTTAAGTCGGAGTCCTTTCGTAAATAGTGTTTGACAACAGGGATGTAAGCCTTTCTGCAATTGCCCGATTTCAGGCTTTCTTAAAAAGAAATTGTCAATGATACCATACATGTGTGTATACTTTTCCTTTGTACCTCAAATTTCTGGCAAAAAAAATGTCAGAGTCCACTTGCATCCCTGGCGCATAGGATAAGAACATTAAAAGACTGCGTGTCTAACCACATATATTCCAACTCAAAGTACTTCAGCAAAAAAGCCGTGGTGCTAAAGCTCATTTCCTACTACACCGACTTGTGTTCCAGTTTTTCTCAGAAAAGGACTCGGCTTCAAAATTGGATAATTGTGATGCTGAATCCCATTTTTATCTTTGTTCATAACAGAGCTGGTTTGATTTTAGATAGTTGTAAATGTTTTAACAAACTTTAAATCAGATATGTATTTATGTTGTCGTCCATATTTTCTTATTTTTGTCTTCACCACAGGACCAGTATCTGTTCTGCTACAAGGCGACCATTGAACTGCTCAAGACTCTCGTCTGATACGCCAAGTATTCTTCTCAGAGATAATAATAATAATAATAATAATTTGGGAGGCTAATCATCCTTACTCGCAGCTGGTATGCTGAATTGCGAAGGACGCGGCTACAACGTGGTCGGGCCGCTGGCACGTAAAGGCGCCTATGGCTGCCGGCCACATCAACCCATATATGACCACGGAGCACAGCCTGAGATCGAAAGTGTTTGATTTTTCCGGAGGGAGGAAAACCGGAGGGCCCGGAGAAAAACCCTCGTGGCACAGGAGAGAACCAACGCACAACTCTACTCACATGTGATCCGCGGCCAGGATACGAACCGTGGTCACCTTGGTGAGAGGCGAGCACTTTACGCACAAGCCACCCATGTTGTTACAAAAAGTCTTGAAGGTGATATTGAACAGTGCAGGGAATGAGTCCATGATGGAAAAAAACAAGGTGGGGAGAATCATTCCTATGTGAATACTGCTCACACAAAGTTTGGTTTCGTTTAGAGAGTTTGGATGTCTCAGAAAGGAGGAAGTTTCGGTGAGCGTCTCAAGGTGTTAAGTGGTCAATCTTCCATTTTTCCATATACCTCCAGACTATTCTAGATTCAGATTGGTCTAAAAGAAAAAAAATTAATTTCTTGGAAGTTGTAACGGAAGCTGTATTTATTTTGATATGCTGTAAGAATTCTCAGATTGGAGAGTTTTTTTTGTAATGAAAGCATTATTTGCTCACTGCGGCACAAGATACTTAATTGATCATACTCGTAGATTTAGCAGAGATTTATTTTTTTTCAATACCCGTCCTTATATTTATTTCAAGATGGATTTGCGTGAATTTACTTTTACCCAGCCATATTGGATATAATTAATTGTAGTGTTTTTTTAAATGGACATTTTCAGTACTTGCATAAAGATCAATTTTTTTTTGCATTCAACCAAAAGACTACATATGAATATTTAACGCATGATAAAAAAATAAACCTTCAGAAATTAAGAAAACCTTGCGGACGTTTTAGCAAAATATATTTTTGCGCATTTTGTGAGATCTTTAATGATATATACAATTTTGCCATCGAAATGTTGAAATAGTGGACCCAAACATTTTGGACAATGTTGAAGTTGCATGAAAATTTTATTATTTTTGAGATGTCCGTCCTAAAAAATGAAATAATAAACTTGTTAATGAAAATTAAACTATTGCTGCATATGAAGTTAATAATTTTTTTTTGTAGAGCCGTTTTATCAACAAAAAACAAAAAAAGACAGAAAGAAAGATCAATAGTAGATGGAACACACACAAGGTAAACAAAAGGTTAAGATTGCGTCATCTTTTTTTTTTTGTGGTAAATTTTATCAAAATGTTGTTACAAGATGATATTACCATTCTTTAGTTGAATGAGTTTTTTTTTTAATCTGAAGTTCAGCACTTAGGGAGTAAAAAAGTGTAAATAAAGAGTTTAATCAGCCTTTTTTAAAATTATTCATTCAGAATTCTGTATTCATTCCATTTAATGTGTGATAATTACTTCTTTTTTGTGATATAAAAACATTGATTCCTTATTTGATCAGTCGCTTTTAATTGGGAACTGTCTCAAAATTCTTGCCTTGCGGAAATGAGGATCGTGGCTGATGAACTGAATGATCCTTGAATTTATACGAAAGCCTTAAAAGAAAATTACTGAAAATTGTAAAATTAGCACAAAAAGCGGTACGTGATAATTCTAAATACATGTAGGCACATGAGTTGTAATTTTTGTATTTTTGTGGAGAAATTTTGGACAAATTTTATAAAATGAAAAAAGAAAGTGCTTGAAAGGATCAGCCAATCCTGCTTTGCGTTTAATAATTGAACAATTGTTATTGAGTAACGACTCAGATGTATGTTTTTTTCTGACTTTTTAATGCAAGAATGACTGTTTAGTGACCAATGATGGCATTTATGTCTGCAAGAATTTTTGACAGGTCAAAAATTGTATATTTGAAATCCATTTGGCTTTAGTGTGTTTGCAGAACAATTTATTTTTGTTGTTGAAGCATTAAGAAAGACGGTATGCGGTTTTCATCTCATTTCTGTTTTCCTTTCTTTCTTTTTTCTTTGTACAATATAAATTCCAGTTACTCATATTCAAGTGTTCTTATAAGAATTAATGTACTTAAGTAAGAAATCAGAGAACTTTAGTGATCTAAAAACGTGCTTTTATTGTTATTGTACAGATATTTTACCATTTTTCACTACTTAAGGGTTATTCAGGTAAGCTTTGCTTAATTTGAGTGCGTTCGATTACTTCCCCCACGCTTACTCGTGCAAGCACGACAGCGTTCGATTTACCTCTCACGTGACTTCTCGTGCTTACTCAAGCTTGGCCCAAGTAACCGACTCACCGAGTCAGTTACTTGGGTAAGTATCCCATAAGGCCATGCAATAAACATGGCTGCCAACGTGACGTTCGGCGGGCGCCTCAGGCCGTGTCCGAAACAGGCTTCCAGAGCCACGGCTACGTCTATTGTCAGTGCGTCCCCAGCGCTACTTTCAGTGGGCGCGGACCTAGACCTAGCTCCAGACAGTTGATTCGGATGCAGCCTCAGTGTCATGTCAAAGTTCAACTTTCCAGCTCCTTGCACAAAACTTAACCCGGAACCGTTCGTTTATTTAGCTCCACTGCGCATGTCTGTCATCACGCGAGCCAAGCGCGAGTAAGCTGGGGGAAATAATCAAACGCACTCATTGTGTAACATACAGTCATCCATATTGTTGAAATGAGGCTGATAGATGTGCATTCTGATGGTTATGCAACACCACAGACTTCAACAGATTCCAAAATTATTTATTTCATAAATCTCTAGTTTATAAGTAACTATAAAGTATCTTTGGTTTCATGGTTTGAACGAAAAAAGATACATTTATTTCCGAGATGCGAAGGGAAATGTGTAGAGAAGAAAACTATAATTGGGATAACACTGAAATTATGTTTGATTTTTTTATGAAAAAATGACGTCAAAGTTTTGAGGTTAGTTGAAAAACACCTAATGTTAGAAACTAAGTGCATTTGTCAGAGGAATCAACAATAATGTACATTATATTGTTTTTGTTCAGCGAAACAAGCAAAAATGTGCCTTTAAACGTTAACAGGAAATTAGCAATAATGAATGGGACAGTTTTCAGTTTAAATCTTACACAGTTTTTGAGGATTAATATTTTATGGACCAAAAAATGACCAACCATAGCTACACATGGAAGTATTTCAAATGATTTTATTGAAATTATCCGTTAAAATTAACTACCAATGCTGTGTTTATGCACATTTGTATAAAAGCTGTAAATAGTACTGTAGAATAATTTCAGAGTACATATTAACAATGTATGAAGTCTGTACTATGTAACATTATTGAAACTGCCTTTCTAACTATCCATGGCATCGCAAGGCAGTGGTTTTGTATACAAATTATTCCTGTTATTATTTACTTTTCTCTTGTTTATGAATTGTTCTGTCGGTCATAATTATTTCAATAAATCAAATCAGTCATCAGTAATTTCAACAACAATTGAAGAGATTTCCAAAAAGGGATAAATGCCAGCTAAAATCCTCCTGGCTGTTCCAGGTCAGTTTCGGTGGGTGTTATGTACATGTAGCTAAACACAATTTAAAGAAGAGAGTAAAGCCAAAAATGAAGTTTAGAAGTTTGTTTTTACAAGTTTCATAACCATGCAAATTTCTCCCTTTAAAAAAGAATGGATTTAAATATCGCATTTTGAAAATAAAAGTCTTCGAGTGTAACTCGTTTTTGTTAATGCGTCTTCTCTCGAGATGTGTGGAATTGAACTGTAGCCAGCTGAAAAACATGATCTGTTAAGTTCCAATGCACTATTAGAATAATTATGTTTGGATCAAACAATTTGATTTGTAGAGAAAACACAATTGTTTGCCTTTTTTTGTTTGTCAAAAAATCCCATGCAGAACCTTTTTTAATTGAAATTTATTTAGGGAACATAAGAGTTAAGTTTATGAAATAGGGAAATGTACTGGGGGGACCCAAGTAGTGCACTGGTTAGTAGTTGTGACTGGAAACCCAGGCGTTATGGGTTCAGGTCCTGCACGCATCAAGAGTTGGGTCCGAATTTTGGGTCCGAATTTTGGGTCCGAATTTTGGGTCCGAATTTTGGGTCCGAATTTTGGGTCCGAATTTTGGGTCCGAATTTTGGGTCCGAATTTTGGGTCCGAAACCACTTTTCAACTATATCATCATTTTTTCATACTCATTATATATTTCGCCTTATGAATATTCATTGATTTCCTGATGAATATTCAGTGGTGAAACCACTTTTCAGCTATACCATCATTTGTTCATACTCATTATATATTTCGCCTTATGAATATTCAGTGGTGAAACCACTTTTCAGCTATACCATCATTTGTTCATACTCATTATATATTTCGCCTTATGAATATTCAGCTATACCATCATTTGTTCATACTCATTATATATTTCGCCTTATGAATATTCAGTGGTGAAACCACTTTTCAGCTATACCATCATTTGTTCATACTCATTATATATTTCGCCTTATGAATATTCAACTATACCATCATTTGTTCATACTCATTATATATTTCGCCTTATGAATATTCAGTGGTGAAACCACTTTTCAGCTATACCATCATTTGTTCATACTCATTATATATTTCGCCTTATGAATATTCAGCTATACCATCATTTGTTCATACTCATTATATATTTCGCCTTATGAATATTCAGTGGTGAAACCACTTTTCAGCTATACCATCATTTGTTCATACTCATTATATATTTCGCCTTATGAATATTCAGCTATACCATCATTTGTTCATACTCATTATATATTTCGCCTTATGAATATTCAGTGGTGAAACCACTTTTCAGCTATACCATCATTTGTTCATACTCATTATATATTTCGCCTTATGAATATTCAGCTATACCATCATTTGTTCATACTCATTATATATTTCGCCTTATGAATATTCAGTGGTGAAACCACTTTTCAGCTATACCATCATTTGTTCATACTCATTATATATTTCGCCTTATGAATATTCATTGATTTCCCGATGAATATTCAGTGGTGAAACCACTTTTCAGCTATACCATCATTTGTTCATGCTCATTATATATTTCGCCTTATGAATATTCATTGATTTCCCGATGAATATTCAGTGGTGAAACCACTTTTCAGCTATACCATCATTTGTTCATGCTCATTATATATTTCGCCTTATGAATATTCATTGATTTCCCGATGAATATTCAGTGGTGAAACCACTTTTCAGCTATACCATCATTTGTTCATGCTCATTATATATTTCGCCTTATGAATATTCATTGATTTCCTGATGAAACCACTCTTTTTCCTTATTATAAGCTATTGAACAATTGCTATTGGACAAATGCTAAATAAAGTGAACACACAAGGTATAAAAGCTTTTATTTCCATTTTGTTTCTCTTTATTTCTTCAATAATCACATCATTACGCTGACAAGTTCTTGAATTTTAAGCACCAAAGCACAAGGTAAAAACACATTTTTATCCAAAATTTACAACGGTAAGGGGTTAGCCTTGCATTTTTATCAAAAAGAGGCAAAAACACATTTTTATCCAAAATTTACAACGGTAAGGGGTAAGCCTTGAATTTTTTTTCCAAACGGGGCAAAAACATGTTTTTATCCACAATTTAGAACGGTAAGGGGTTAGCCTTGCATTTTTATCAAAAAGGGGCAAGAACACGTTTTTATCCAAAATTTAAAACGGTTAGGGTTAGCCTTGTAATTTTATCAAAAAGAGGCAAAAACACATTTTTATCCAAAATTTACAACGGTAAGGGGTTAGCCTTGCATTTTTATCAAAAAGGGGCAAAAACACATTTTTATCCAAAATTTAAAACGGTCAGGGGTTAGCCTTGTATTTTTATCAAAAAGAGGCAAAAACACATTTTTATCCAAAATTTACAACGGTAAGGGGTTAGCCTTGCATTTTTATCAAAAAGAGGCAAAAACAGATTTTTATCCAAAAATTAAAACGGTAAGGGGTTAGCCTTGCATTTTTATCCAAAAGGGGCAAAAACACGCTTTGATCCGAAATTTAAAACGGTAAGGGGTTAGCCTTGCATTTTTATCAAAAAGGGGCAAAAACTCATTTTTATCCAAAATTTTAAACGGTAAGGGGTTAGCCTTGTATTTTTATCCAAAAGGGGCAAAAACACGCTTTGATCCGAAATTTAAAACGGTAAGGGGTTAGCCTTGCATTTTTATCAAAAAGGGGCAAAAACACATTTTTATCCAAAATTTAAAACGGTAAGGGGTTAGCCTGGTATTTTTATCCCAAAAGAGGCAAAAACACATTTTTATCAAAAATTTACAACGGTAAGGGGTAAGCCTTGAATTTTTATCAAAAAGAGGAAAAAACAGATTTTTATCCAAAAATTAAAACGTATAGGGGTTAGCCTTGTATTTTTATCAAAAAGGGGCAAAAACACATTTTTATCCAAAATTTAAAACGGTAAGGGGTTAGCATTGCATTTTTATACAAAAGGGGCAAAAACACGCTTTGATCCGAAATTTAAAACGGTAAGGGGTAAGCCTTGTATTTTTATCCCAAAAGAGGAAAAAACACATTTTTATCCAAAATTTACAACGGTAAGGGGTTAGCCTTGCATTTTTATCAAAAAGAGGCAAAAACACATTTTTATCCAAAATTTACAACGGTAAGGGGTAAGCCTTGAATTTTTTTTCCAAACGGGGCAAAAACATGTTTTTATCCACAATTTAGAACGGTAAGGGGTTAGCCTTGCATTTTTATCAAAAAGGGGCAAGAACACGTTTTTATCCAAAATTTAAAACGGTAAGGGGTTAGCCTTGTAATTTTATCAAAAAGAGGCAAAAACACATTTTTATCCAAAATTTAAAACGGTCAGGGGTTAGCCTTGTATTTTTATCAAAAAGAGGCAAAAACACATTTTCATCCAAAATTTACAACGGTAAGGGGTTAGCCTTGCATTTTTATCAAAAAGAGGCAAAAACAGATTTTTATCCAAAAATTAAAACGGTAAGGGGTTAGCCTTGCATTTTTATCCAAAAGAGGAAAAAACAGATTTTTATCCAAAAATTAAAACGGTAAGGGGTTAGCCTTGCATTTTTATCAGAAAGGGGCAAAAACTCATTTTTATCCAAAATTTAAAACGGTAAGGGGTTAGCCTTGTATTTTTATCCAAAAGGGGCAAAAACACGCTTTGATCCGAAATTTAAAACGGTAAGGGGTTAGCCTTGCATTTTTATCAAAAAGGGGCAAAAACACATTTTTATCCAAAATTTAAAACGGTAAGGGGTTAGCCTGGTATTTTTATCCCAAAAGAGGCAAAAACACATTTTTATCAAAAATTTACAACGGTAAGGGGTAAGCCTTGAATTTTTATCAAAAAGAGGAAAAAACAGATTTTTATCCAAAAATTAAAACGGTAAGGGGTTAGCCTTGTATTTTTATCAAAAAGGGGCAAAAACACATTTTTATCCAAAATTTAAAACGGTAAGGGGTTAGCATTGCATTTTTATACAAAAGGGGCAAAAACACGCTTTGATCCGAAATTTAAAACGGTAAGGGGTAAGCCTTGTATTTTTATCCCAAAAGAGGAAAAAACACATTTTTATCCAAAATTTACAACGGTAAGGGGTTAGCCTTGCATTTTTATCAAAAAGAGGCAAAAACACATTTTTATCCAAAATTTACAACGGTAAGGGGTAAGCCTTGAATTTTTTTTCCAAACGGGGCAAAAACATGTTTTTATCCACAATTTAGAACGGTAAGGGGTTAGCCTTGCATTTTTATCAAAAAGGGGCAAGAACACGTTTTTATCCAAAATTTTAAATGGTTAGGGTTAGCCTTGTAATTTTATCAAAAAGAGGCAAAAACACATTTTTATCCAAAATTTAAAACGGTCAGGGGTTAGCCTTGTATTTTTATCAAAAAGAGGCAAAAACACATTTTTATCCAAAATTTACAACGGTAAGGGGTTAGCCTTGCATTTTTATCAAAAAGAGGCAAAAACAGATTTTTATCCAAAAATTAAAACGGTAAGGGGTTAGCCTTGCATTTTTATCCAAAAGGGGCAAAAACACGCATTGATCCGAAATTTAAAACGGTAAGGGGTTAGCCTTGCATTTTTATCAAAAAGGGGCAAAAACTCATTTTTATCCAAAATTTTAAACGGTAAGGGGTTAGCCTTGTATTTTTATCCAAAAGGGGCAAAAACACGCTTTGATCCGAAATTTAAAACGGTAAGGGGTTAGCCTTGCATTTTTATCAAAAAGGGGCAAAAACACATTTTTATCCAAAATTTAAAACGGTAAGGGGTTAGCCTTGCATTTTTATCCCAAAAGAGGCAAAAACACATTTTTATCCAAAATTTACAACGGTAAGGGGTTAGCCTTGCATTTTTATCAAAAAGGGGCAAGAACACGTTTTTATCCAAAATTTAAAACGGTTAGGGTTAGCCTTGTAATTTTATCAAAAAGAGGCAAAAACACATTTTTATCCAAAATTTAAAACGGTCAGGGGTTAGCCTTGTATTTTTATCAAAAAGAGGCAAAAACACATTTTCATCCAAAATTTACAACGGTAAGGGGTTAGCCTTGCATTTTTATCAAAAAGAGGCAAAAACAGATTTTTATCCAAAAATTAAAACGGTAAGGGGTTAGCCTTGCATTTTTATCCAAAAGGGGCAAAAACACGCTTTGATCCGAAATTTAAAACGGTAAGGGGTTAGCCTTGCATTTTTATCAAAAAGGGGCAAAAACTCATTTTTATCCAAAATTTAAAACGGTAAGGGGTTAGCCTTGTATTTTTATCCAAAAGGGGCAAAAACACGCTTTGATCCGAAATTTAAAACGGTAAGGGGTTAGCCTTGCATTTTTATCAAAAAGGGGCAAAAACACATTTTTATCCAAAATTTAAAACGGTAAGGGGTTAGCCTGGTATTTTTATCCCAAAAGAGGCAAAAACACATTTTTATCAAAAATTTACAACGGTAAGGGGTAAGCCTTGAATTTTTATCAAAAAGAGGAAAAAACAGATTTTTATCCAAAAATTAAAACGGTAAGGGGTTAGCCTTGTATTTTTATCAAAAAGGGGCAAAAACACATTTTTATCCAAATTTTAAAACGGTAAGGGGTTAGCATTGCATTTTTATACAAAAGGGGCAAAAACACGCTTTGATCCGAAATTTAAAACGGTAAGGGGTAAGCCTTGTATTTTTATCCCAAAAGAGGAAAAAACACATTTTTATCCAAAATTTACAACGGTAAGGGGTTAGCCTTGCATTTTTATCAAAAAGAGGCAAAAACACATTTTTATCCAAAATTTACAACGGTAAGGGGTAAGCCTTGAATTTTTTTTCCAAACGGGGCAAAAACATGTTTTTATCCACAATTTAGAACGGTAAGGGGTTAGCCTTGCATTTTTATCAAAAAGGGGCAAGAACACGTTTTTATCCAAAATTTTAAATGGTTAGGGTTAGCCTTGTAATTTTATCAAAAAGAGGCAAAAACACATTTTTATCCAAAATTTAAAACGGTCAGGGGTTAGCCTTGTATTTTTATCAAAAAGAGGCAAAAACACATTTTTATCCAAAATTTACAACGGTAAGGGGTTAGCCTTGCATTTTTATCAAAAAGAGGCAAAAACAGATTTTTATCCAAAAATTAAAACGGTAAGGGGTTAGCCTTGCATTTTTATCCAAAAGGGGCAAAAACACGCTTTGATCCGAAATTTAAAACGGTAAGGGGTTAGCCTTGCATTTTTATCAAAAAGGGGCAAAAACTCATTTTTATCCAAAATTTAAAACGGTAAGGGGTTAGCCTTGTATTTTTATCCAAAAGGGGCAAAAACACGCTTTGATCCGAAATTTAAAACGGTAAGGGGTTAGCCTTGCATTTTTATCAAAAAGGGGCAAAAACACATTTTTATCCAAAATTTAAAACGGTAAGGGGTTAGCCTTGCATTTTTATCCCAAAAGAGGCAAAAACACATTTTTATCAAAAATTTACAACGGTAAGGGGTAAGCCTTGAATTTTTATCAAAAAGAGGAAAAAACAGATTTTTATCCAAAAATTAAAACGGTAAGGGGTTAGCCTTGTATTTTTATCAAAAAGGGGCAAAAACACATTTTTATCCAAAATTTAAAACGGTAAGGGGTTAGCATTGCATTTTTATACAAAAGGGGCAAAAACACGCTTTGATCCGAAATTTAAAACGGTAAGGGGTAAGCCTTGTATTTTTATCCCAAAAGAGGAAAAAACACATTTTTATCCAAAATTTACAACGGTAAGGGGTTAGCCTTGCATTTTTATCAAAAAATAAAACACATTTTTCATGTTTTCATCCAAAATTTACAACGGCAAGGGGTTAGCCTTTCATTTTTATCAAGAAGGGGCAAAAACAAATTGTAATCGAAAATTCAAAACAGTAAGGGGTTAGCCTTGCGTTTTTATCAAAATGGGGGAAAGTTACGTTTTTATCACAAATTCAACATGGTAAGATGTTAGCCTTGTAAATTTTTTCAAACCAGGGCAAAATTTTTTTTATCACAAATTCAAAGTGGTAGCAGGTTAGCCTTTCATTTTTATCAAAAAGGGACAAAAACAATTATTTATCACATATTCAAACTGGTTCGTAGTTAGCCTTGAATTTTTATCATAACTGGTCAAAAGTTAACTGTGTATCAGAAATTCAAAACGGTAACGGATTAGCCTTGCATTTTTATCAAAAAGGGGCAAAAACAAATTTTTATCATCAAAACGGTAATGGGCTAGCCTTACATTTTTGTCAAGAAGGGGCAAAAACAACCTTGTACCCCAAATGCAAAAAGGTAGTTTTTATCAAAAAATAGCACGAACGTAAAGTTTCATCAAAATTTCAATACGGTAAGGGGTTAGCCTTGCATTTTTATCAAAATGGGGAAAGTTAAGTTTTTATCACAAATTCAATACGATAAGGGATTAGCCTTTACTTTTTATCAAAACATGTTCAACTTATGCCTGTGCAAATCCTAAGGTACCGGTAAAAGTGGCGAACAAGACATTGTTTAGACTTACCACTTAGACGACCCGCATGATGTCAGACTTCTTTAGTGTATCGTTTCAAAATGAATGTGTGAATTTCAAGTTTGCATCGATACATTAGGTCTCGCATATGACCAAGAAAAATTACCGCAAATAAATGTTTAACTGGAAAATACAAGACTACCTAGTCGAGCCATAAGCCAAGCTGTTTACAAAATCAGTCACAAGTCATCACAAGTCAACCAAGAGTCAATCAGTCTCAAATCTATTCAACGTGACTGATCTGATAACCTCTCTGCCCAAAACAGCCAAGTCTGCTCTGCTCTCCGCAAATCTTGGGTGTCGGCAAGCTCACCTTGGCCCCCTCTCCAAGTCTCTTGTCCAGTTTTTCACACTCCTTGTTGACAATGTGATCAACCTCATTCTCATCAATCTGAATGGAAAAAAGAAACAAAAGTTTCATTTTAAACAACATTTTCTCTGTATCTCTGGTAACTGTGATTTTACAAAAGCCACAAATTTGTTTCCATGTGATACTTCAAATGCTTGGCACTGAAAGCTTAGTTCTTTATTTTTCTGCTCCTGTAGTATTGAATAGTTATCTTTGGTTCAAGTTAGGGCACATCTTAAAAGTAGAAATGCTCCAATTCCATAAGCTTCTTTTTGGAGCACTGTGTGTTCCCAATGTGGTCCCAACTGTGGCCTAATTACAGAAGTTTATTTCTGCACCAGGCGATTTTGACTTTGACTCAACCATGTGTCCCGTCCGAAATTTCAAGTTAGAATGATTTGCTCTTCTTTTGACATTGACCTTCAATACTTTAAAACATAAATCAAATGGCTTTTTGTGCTCGTTTTGTTTTGGCATGGTACAAAAACCTGGCTACACTTTTAAAACAATTTTGTAACAGAGACTCAACTTCTAAGTGGCATTTGAAAGGACCATGGCACATCTTGATTTTAGACGTAAATCCACTCATGAGCTAGTATATAACATTTGAGCAGATTCGCTGATTAATTATGCAAGACCTCTAGATTTTGACCAATCAGCGGGCACTTTCTATATCAGGCCTTCGGTCATTCACCCATTGTCGCATCATATACATCATTAAAAAACCTGCAGACACGACATGGGATACGCTGTGAATTGAGCACACAAAGGCTGTGGTCAGGCACTCTGTATTATGTTACGTGATACACCCCAAGCTTGTCTAGATTCTATAGATCAATGCCCGGCCGTTGTTTTAGTATAAAACACTGCATCGGAATCAACCAATCACACTTGTACATGTTGTCAAGATTTCGGAATGAAATGACGTCCTGATTTAGTAACGTTGACTCCAATTGGCTGGCTCATGGCACAGCACACATTTGCATTCCTAGACGTTTGACCGGAGTTAGGGCTAGAACGGGTGATACTCAGACTACTCATGAGCTGAACGTAATGCAAACTGGTGCAAATCTACAGCAGGTTTGCCTGTCTGAGACATGAGGATAAAATTACGACTGTTGGACAAAAACTCAGGTTTGAGCTGCCATCTATACTTTTAGTGTAAAATTTGTTTGGACAAACAAGGTCAATGATTGGTAATTATCTGCTCAATGGTAATTTCACCTTTGTGAAATGAAAATCAAGTTTGGCATACTGATTTTTTGGGATGGCTTGACTCTTGATCGCCAGTCGGAACCATGTGGATATAAATTGCCAAATAAACACAAGATGTGAGTAAACTTACTTGTTGAG
Source organism: Patiria miniata (assembly GCF_015706575.1). Lineage (NCBI taxonomy): Eukaryota > Metazoa > Echinodermata > Asteroidea > Valvatida > Asterinidae > Patiria > Patiria miniata. The sequence goes on from NW_024037061.1 coordinate 18,636,514, forward strand.
TTCTCTGGGCATGTTTGCCCTTTCCAGCAACTGGCACAGCAACAGTTCCATGTTGCTAGACTCCAGCCCATCAAGCTTGACGTCGATACACAGCAGACTGTTCAAGATCTCCCTCCCTTCCAGAGCCTCAAACTCCGCCCCCTTCCCGAGCCCTCCCATGCCTACAACAAAGAGTAGCCGCCGAAGAAGCGTAAGTAAGCCCAGGAGTCATCATTGATGCATTGGACATCATGGATCGCTATCAGCGGGGCCGTTTTGGTGTCTAGTTGGGTGTCTTGGACGAAATGACTCAGGAGACGTTGGAGGATTTAGTGCACCCTGCTGGGGAGAGGCTTGCAACGGACTCATGAGAGAAAAGCTGGGGAGAACCAAGAAGGAACACTCGGTGTCAGGTGGCTTGGAATTTATGCTAGCAGTAACTCTGCATTTGGGTTTCTAATAAAGCAGTGTAACCCATTTCATCATAATTTTAAAAGAATCGATCTGGAGCAAACCATTACCTAGACATTCATGTAGGTACATTGTACAGACTGAAAAAGCCAATAACCTAAAATAAAATTGAGTACAATCAAATCATCTTTTACTGAATCAAATACAACTCTTCTGGAAAGCTGTTTTAACAGGTTTTTTAAAAATATTGTTATAGGCGTATAGGATCATTTGCATTTAATCAGATCAGACTGGTTTTTAAACGTTATACAAAATGTTCTTTTGCTGTAATTTTCAGATACCGTATAGAAGGATTCGGGGGTAAGTATTTAATAGCAAGTATTTTAACACTGACCTATTTAAAGTTTTGTGTTCATAGATGCTGGGAAAACCAAGAAAAAATGCTGTTCTTGTCTTGTAGTATGGTTTCCTCACCCTCACCCATAGGCGTCAGGGAATTGTACCGGTAGGGTCAGGGAACCAGACTAGCTGGCTTGCTCGCACTCACGGATATGTGTAACCGATTGCAAACAAAATGTGTACTAACTATAATTGGCAAATTGGGGGCAGTATTTTAAAACAGTCAGGTTTTTCCAACGATGGTCGGCCGACAATCATTAGAAATTGATACAAAAATTCCACTTTTCTTGAAAGTGACAGCACACCAGGTGCCATGATATCACAGGACACTTGAGACTATTATTCACTTAAATTTCAGAATTATTTAGTAATTTTGTTTTTTCGATGTTTTTCCAACGATCAGTCAATTGACTCATTTTTTGACTAAAGAGTTACAAAGACAACTAGAGGTCAAGGCGTTTGTTGAGTTACAAACGCAGAGTGGTCGGGCTGACAGCTATTTCATTAGACACAGCCCAGTTAAGTTATGAATAATTTTATGTCAGAACAAAGGATCACGAAAATGTAACCTTTCCAGTACAACCAATGATTTTGTTTAAAACAAAAATGTATCCGATTTCATTATACATTTTATGTACACGTACAAGCCTGTCTAGTTTGATGACGTCATCGGTCCGAAAAGGGAAAGTTTAATAATACTGATTAAGTTCGGAGAGGCGATGTTCATTATGAAGTTAAAATAACGTTTGCAAATATGGAAAATATAAGTGTATGTATTAGTAACACCTAACTTCCGGTTTGATGACGTCACAGCATTAAATATCCAAATGTCAACATTGTAACAGATATATCATTATTTGGGCTACGAACAAAGTCATAAGACAGGGATCAAAGTTAATGATAGAATTTAAAAAAAAAATTGATCATTTTCAAATTCTCCCCACAGTAACTTCCGGTATGATGACGTCATAATTTTCGAACCTTGCAAAGATATATGTACCGTAGTTGATACAAGGGGCGATTTGGTTAAATTTGGAAGGATGGTTTTTAAATTATAAAAAGAGAAAACCATATTTGATGTACATGTACCGCTAGAGGGGGCCCCTTCAAATGATGACGTCATAATGCTGTTTTTGTGTCCTTTATTCCGTTCGAAACACTTCCATAATTTATTTGCTTAAAGTAAAGAGCTTCCGCTTTCGAGTTATATTCAATTTTTATTGCACTTCCGGTAACACCGGAAGTGATGGTCAAGCGGTTTTGTGCCCGGGAATAAGAATTGTTGCCCGAAGCATCATTTACAACCTCACGCAAAGACAAACACGATATTCTATTTTGTTCTAAAGATATAGCTGAAACTATTTTCACAAATTTGGCCCATAAATTGCTTGTAATTTGATATCTGCGGACGGGGGTTCAAGTTCATACCAGGTTTTATCATAATCCCATATCGTTTGGAAGAAATTCGGTTCGTTTTGATATTGAAGCTTCTGTCTGTATTCTAAATTCACATTGACCTTGCGGTTGACCGGAAAGTAAAGGTCAAACGTGTTCACGTACACAAAAAGAAATGTTCATCAATTAAATGGTCTATCTGATTACCAGGTTGGAATATGATTGATCATTTTGTTCAAGAGTTATAGCTGAAAGAAGATCCTCGTTTTTTCAACTAAAATCGCTTGTAATTTGACACCCGATGACGTCATCATGACGTCAGAGTAATATGCACCACTTGGGATGAGGGTCGTTATATATATTCAAAGTTACAAGTTCATATAATAAACCGTTTAGGAGAAAACCTGAGGAGAAGTATTGTCCAGAAAAAAGAGAAAGAAAGAAAGAAAGAAAGGAAGAAAGAAAGATTAATCGTAACAACTCCAAAGAGTGGTCGGGTTGTGCCCAACCACTCAAAAATTCCATTCATGATCAAAAGGTTATGCACTTTTTTTTTTAAAATGTTTTCTCGAAAAAAAAATAGCATCCACTGAGCTGAAACTTCAACAGGTTAGGCATTCAACAGTCTTCTTTTGATTTTGAGTGGTATTATTATTGGAAACAAACAAAATTCATGAACATCAAATGATTCTATACGCCTTTTAAAATAAAGATCTTCCCTTTTTTTACAATGACCGTTTTATTTTCAAAACGGACTTTCCTTGGTGATATTATGCCCATTTCAAGTTTGTAAATTTAACAGAGATATAGCTTGTTAAATTTTTCGGTTATGCATTCTTGAACTGATATACAAATGGAATCACTTACTGTCTCGCATTCCCTTGATGATCAACAGGTCATCAGCTTGCCGTAAGGGACGTCAATGACTTCATCAACCCTCAGTCGCTGGACGATGACACGGTCCACCTCGGGGCTGGTCAGATCCTCACAATTCCAGTGAACATTGGCAGAAAAATCATCATCGTCTATGGGAAAAGGATAAGGTGTATTTCCATAGGCACATGAGCATATGTCGGCTTTAGCCAAGTTACTAAGACAAACATTGTGCAAGAGAACGAGTCACAAGCAAGATAAATCACATGGAAATGAAGCTGTAACCGGCGTCTGCGCAACAATGAACAAATTCTATTCTTTGCAGTGTTGTAACGAGACACAGAATGTTTGACTTGAGTCAAGTTGAGTCATTTTAAGGAAGTGACTTGAGTCAAATCCAGCTGAGTGGAGTAACAGTGTCTGGTTGAGTCAAGTCAAGTAGAATGTGTGCTCAAGTCCATTCAAGTCACTGATATTTGAACACCATCGAATAAATTACAGAATGGAAGAAGGAACACAAGGCACCAGTCTGTTATACAGATCCAAAGATTTTTAAAATACTGCATGGTACCCAATAGACAGTTTCTGCTGGACGTTTCTACCAAAGATCTGCGTACCAGTTAACAAGAAGTGAAACTTCAGTTTTATCTCTCGAAGCCGAAGATGAAACCAAGAATTGAGTAAACTCTGGTTCATTATAATACACGAGTTGGGAGTCTGTGATAAGGCATATATTTGTACGCGATAAACGGCCACAACTTGACGGTAATACGAATATAAAACTTTGTACTGCTCACAGAGTTTTAGGACTCAAGTGTTATTAGCCTTCGACTAAAGAAGAGTTGAGTCTTCTGATGAGAGACTCGAGTCCAGTTGAGCCAACCCATTGGGACCTGAGTCAAGTCAATTTAAATCACTGACTCAAGTCATTACAACTCTGCTGCTTTATCAAATTTACTTGTGATTTCCCAATTCCAATCTTAAATACCGGTACTTGATTACTGGAGTACATGTATGCATGGTATGTAGCGTCATTTTGACAGCCAAGAAGTTGTGTTTCCTTTCTTTTAAATCTGGAAAAAAATACCATGTTCAGGAAAGGACATTTTGAAAAAACGTTTAACGGACAAATCAATGTCTCACTCAAAACGGCATAACAAAAAAAACCAAGTTGGCCAATCCTAACGAAATCTGGTGTACGGATTTTTGGGACATACTTCATACTCCAAATCTTGTGCTTTAGCACCCTGGTGAGCTTATAATTTGAGAACCATAATGCGTAGAACTGCGCAATTTTTTTTGGAGACTGCTACAACATTAAGGTCCTTGTGACAAACACCAGCAAATTCCAACAAAGTCTTCCTACATGTATGAAGTACATGTAAAGCATCGATTACCTATTTTTGCATTTTGCAACCTTTTCCGTGAAACTGCCCTTTTATAGATCTATGCCCGGCCCTTGTTGTAGTATAAAACACTGCATCCGAATGGACCAATCAAACTTGTAAATGTCAGTGTTGTAGTCGAGACCGGATAGTCCGAGACCGAGACCAAGACCGAGACCTGAAGATTCGAGACCGAGAGCCCCTTCAAGGCGGACCGAGACCGAGACCAATATGGTCCGAGACCGAGACCGAGACCGCTGATAATAAATAACAATTGTCGAAATAAAAAAAAACAAGACACGTTATTATAGTTGAAAGTTGTAACCTTTCTATTCACAAAGATTACAGACCAAAATTTTGACCAGTGGCAGTGTTGACAAATTGATACATGACACCTTACTTGAGCAAAAGTAGTTACACTTAAGAAATATGGGCTTTGACATGTTGTCTGCACCCAATCGTGACAAAAGTAAAAAGTTAAAGGTAGATGTTTCATCTGTTATAGGAATTCGGATCCTAAACTCCACAGTCACCCCTTGGTTTCAGCTTTTTCAGGTTTCTAACGGATATTTAAAGATGCAATTTTAATTTTACATTGTGCCTCTTTTTTCCTAAAATAAATATAGGACTTAACTTCTAACAAGACTTGTGTACTTGATTTTAAAAAATGGGAGCTAGAAAATGTTGAACTAATTTTAAAATTTCTGTCATAGAATGTGGACTTGTACATGTAGACACACAAGTTGTGAGGTGGTAGCCAGAATGTGCCAGATATGGATTTTTAATTTTTTTCTGAACGGGATTTTAATTTTTGAGAAATAATGGGGTACTTCAAAATGAGCAGCCAGAAAATGGGGTCTCATCATAAACTCTCATGGCAACAGTGAGTGGTAACTGGTAAGAGTGTGTGAAAATTTACTTTTTCTTCAAAATACTGTCCCAAATTAAAGAGAACATTGTGTGGGGTTGAAAATATCACTAATTTGAAGCACCTCATTTATTATCAGAATACAAAATGCAAGTGATTACGCCCACAGGGGTGGGCTAAACTACAAAATCCCCGAAAATGGTTGACCCTTATTGCATAAATTGTTACAAGTTTATTCTTTGCTTTCAGGATGTGCCCGTCTCAACAGATAAATGCCGAAGTTGTTCCAAATCGTTCAGTGACTGGTACTGCTGCAGCTTTACATGTACTTTGGGGACTTTCCAACGTGCAGTTGAGTCCAAACCGACCACGATATATAACAAGCTTGATCTACGGGCTAGCAAAGTTTTTAACCATCAACGGTACTGAACGAAGTGAACAAAAAGTAATCGATCGAGCTGTAAAAGCTACATATTGCCGGTCTCGACCCGAGACCAGCCAAAATATCGAGACCAAAGGGGACCGAGACCGAGACCAAGACCGAGACCACAGCTTCCGAGACCGAGACCGAGACCGAGACCAGCAAAAAGTGGTCTCGAGACCGGTCTCGAGACCTACAACACTGGTAAATGTAGTCATGATTTCTGAATGAAATGAAGTCACGATTTAGTAACTTTGACTCTGATTGGCTGGCTCACGGCATAGCACACATTTGCATTCCTAGACGTTTGACCGGAGTTAGGTCTCGAACGGGTGATACTCAGACTACTCATGAGCTGAACCTAATGCAAACTGGTGCAAATCTACAGCAGGTTTGCCTGTCTGAGACATGAGGATAAAATTACGACTGTTGGACAAAAACCTCAGTTTTGAGCCACCATCTACACTTTTAGTGTAAAATTTGTTTGGACAAACATGGCCAATGATTGGTAATTATCTGCTCAATGGTAATTTCACCTTTGTGAAATGAAAATCAAGTTTGGCTTACTGATCTGTTGGGTTGGCTTGACTCTTGATCGCCAGTCGGAACCATGTGGATATAAATTGCCAAATAAACTAAGTAAACTTACTTGTTGAGTTCCCTGGGCATGCTTGCCCTTTCCAGCAACTGGCACAGCAACGGTTCCATGTTGCTAGACTCCAGCCCATCAAGCTTGACGTCGATGCACAGTGGACTGTTCAAGATCTCCCTCCCCTTGACAACCTCAAACTCCGCCCCCTTCCCGAGCCCTCCCATGCCTAGAACAAAGAGTAGCCGCCGAAGAAGCGTAAGTAAGCACAGGAGTCATCATTGATGCATTGGACATCATCAATCGCTATCAGCGGGGCCGTTTTGGTATCTAGTTGGGCGTCTTGGACGAAACGACTCAGGAGACGTTGGAGGATTTAGTGCGCCCTGCTGGGGAGAGGCTTGCGACGGACTCATGAGAGAAAAGCTGGGGAGAACCAAGAAGGAACACTCGGTGTCAGGTGGCTTGGAATTTATGCTAGCAGTAGCTCTGCATTTAGGTTTCAAACAAGGTGGTTTAACTTATTTCATAGGGGAATAAATGTGTGTTCGGGGGGTATTATAACACTCTGTTTAAGACCGGTGGGAGTCTGGATGGGTGATTATCACCCAATTATCACTCCCACTGGTCTTACATGTAAACAGAGTGTTTAATACCAACCGAACACATATTTTTTCCCATTCATAAATACCTTTTCGGTAAAAAAAAACCAAATCTTTTTGGTCCAAGATTCAAAACAAGTCAAAACCTAGATGTTGCCAACCATTTTGTTCAACAATTTTATTTCATGTTTTACGAAACACCCCTCTGATATATAATATGGAATGACCCTCCACAACATAAGAACATTGGCGTGTGTGTCGCGCGTACTGCGCGATGTCGCGCAAAACGCAGCTGGGCTGGTGTAGAGTGAATTTCGGACTGCGAACATGGTGAAATACTGATTCACTGATAGAATTGTGCATGCATGCGTAAGGAATGTGAACGTTCAACCAATGAAATGTTAAAAGGCACCGGATTTCATGCGAGTCCAAATTTCATGTGACACTGGAAAAGTGTTTAAGACCAGCCAGCCGTGTCTTTATCATCCGTTTAAGACCGGCCACGTTACGGGCTCTCGACCAATAGGAATACGTAAACTGTCTTAGGTATTTATGAATAATGATATAAAGAGAATCGATCTAGAGCAAAACATTACCTAGACCATGTACATGTAGACATGGGTACAGAGGAAGCTTGGGAGGGTATTGCATTTTACTATTCCGCGGTGTCCAATGACAACAAACCGCGATATTCACTAAAACCGCGATATTTTAACTGGGGTATATTATCAGGAAAAGGCATCATTATTTTCCTGTACGGCTCGCTCGGCATCGTATGATTCAGGCGAGTCTGGATTTGTTTTTTTGCACGTTGGTGCCGACGCTGCTAGATTGTACAAGGGTATTACCGAGGCCTACAATGAGAAATGACTTTGATGTTGTGCTTTTTTTAAATATTTTTTCTTAATTTCCCCGGACGGCGCGACATCGTATGATTTCAGGCAAGTCCGTTCCCTTCGTACGTGCACCTTGAACACAGCATGGAATCTTGCTCCATGACTGAAGCCTGGGTAAGTTTTGGCAGTCATAACTAACTAACTAAGATTGATGCGATTTTTCCTGTTGCTGATAATCTTGGGAACTATGTTTTGGCAAAAATTACTCATAAATGATGATGTACAATTCAAAGAAAACCGCAAACACGGCAGCGTTAGCAGCTGGGTTGCAGCTGCTGAAGTACAAAGTATCAGGTTATCAAGTCCGTCTTATCTGTCAACGGTAATTGACAATGCATACATTCTGGACACTAAGGAAGAATACCGCGGTATTCAAATTCCATACTGAGTTCACCGGTGTTTCAGTATTCATGAATCATTAGTTGGTATTGATCGGTATTAAAAAAAAAATGTGACTATCCGGTAAAACCGAAATACCGTCCAAGCCTACAAAAAGCCAATAACCTTAAATTAAATTGAGTACAATCAAATCATCTTTTACTGAATCAAATACAACTCTTCTGGAAAGCTGTTTTAACAGGTTTTAAAAAAATATATTGTGTAAGGCGTAGGGCCTATAGGATCATTTGCATTTAATCAGATCAGACTGGTTTTGAAACGTAATATGTATGTATGCTACATTTGCTTTTGCTGTAATTTTCAGAAATGAATGGATTCGGGGGTAAGTATTTTATAGCAAGTATTTTTACACTGGCCTATTTAAAGTTTTGTGTTCATAGATGCTGGGAAAACCAAGTAGTCTGGTTTCCTGACCCTACTTCCGACGAAACGGAGCAATTTACGTCTGGGAATTGTAGGGTCAGGGAACCAGACAAGCCGGTTTGTTCCCACTCACAGATGTGTAAACCAATTGCAAACAATTGTGTACTAACTATAGTTGGCAAATTGGGGGCAGTATTTGAAAACAGTCAGGTTTTTTCAACGATGGTCGGCCGACAATCATTGGAAATTGATACAAAAATTCCACTTTTCTGGAAAATGACAGCACACCAGGTGCCATGATTTCACAGGATACTTGACTTAAATTTCATAATAACTTAGTGATTTTGCTTTTTGATGTTTGCAATATTAACTTTTACACCCCATGAAATGATTCAGTCTGGATTGCTGTCATTTAGAAAACCGAGAAACACATTGTATTTCCAACGATCAGTCAATTGACTCATTTTTTGAATAAAGAGTTACAAAGACAAAAATTATGTTTCATGATCAAAAGGTTGTGCATCTTTTTTTTTTGAACTTTTTTTCTCGGAAAAAAAAATTAACATCCACTGAGCTGAAACTCCAACAGGTTAGCCATTCAACATTCTTCTTTTAATTTTGAATGGTGTTATTATTGAAATCGAACAAAAGTCATGAATATCAAATGATCCTATACGCCTTTTAAAATAAAGATCTTCCCTTTCTTTACAATGACCTTTTTATTTTCTAAACAGACTTTCCTAGGTGATATTATGCCCATTTGAAGTTTGTAAATTTAACAGAGATACAGCTTGTTAAATTTTTTCGGTTATGCATTCTTGAACTGCTACACAAATGAACTCACTTACTGTCTCGCATTCCCTTGATGATCAACAGGTCATCAGCTTGCCGTAAGGGACGTCAATGACTTCATCAACCCTCAGTCGCTGGACGATGACACGGTCCACCTCGGGGCTGGTCAGATCCTCACAATTCCAGTGAACATTGGCAGAAAAATCATCATCTATGGGAAAAGGATTTACATGTAAGGTGTATTCCCATAGGCACATGAGCATATGTCGGCTCTAGCCAAGTTACTAAGACAAACATTGTGCAAGAGAACTAGTTAAAAGCAAGATAAATCACATGGAAATGAAGCTGGAAACCGGCCTCTGCTTAACAATGATCAAATTCTATTCTTTGCAGCGTCGTAACGACACACTGAATGTTGTGACTTGAGTCAAGTTGAGTCATTTTAAGGAAGTCAAATCCAGTCGAGTGGAGTAACAGTGTGTGGTCGAGTCGAGTCAAGTAGAATCTGTGCTCTAGTCAATTCGAGTCACTGATATTCGAACACCATCTAATAAATTACAGAATGGAAGAAGGAACACAAGGCACCAGTTTATTATGAAGATCCAAAGACTTTAAAAATGCTGCATGGTACCCAATAGACAGTTTCTGCTGGATGTTTCTACCAAAGATCTGCGTACCAGTTAACAAGAAGTGAAACTTCAGTTTTATCTCTCGAAGCCGAAGATGAAACCAAGAATTGGGAAAACTCTGGTTCATTATATTTATAATACACGAGTTGGAAGTCCGTGATACGGCATATATTTGTACGCGATAAACGGCCACAACTTGACGGTAATACGAATATAAAACTTTGTACTGCTCACAGAGTTTTAGGACTCAAGTGTTATTAGCCTTCGACTAAAGAAGAGTTGAGTCTTCTGATGAGAGACTCGGGTCCAGTTGAGCCAACCCATTGAGACTTGAGTCAAGTCAATTTAAATCACTGACTCGAGTCATTACAACTCTGCTGCTTTATCAAATTTACTTGTGATTTCCCAATTCCAATCTTTTTATACTTGATTACTGGAGTACATGTACATGTATGTAGCGTCATTTTGACAGGCAATAAGTTGTGTTTCCTTTCTTTTAAATCTGGAAAAAAATACCATGTTCGGGAAAGGACATTTTGAAAAAACGTTTAACGGACAAATCAATGTCTCACTCAAAACGGCATAACAAAAAAAACCTAAGTTGGCCAATCCTAATGAAATCTGGTGTACGGATTTTTGGGACATACAGTAGTTCATACTCCAAATCTTGTGCTTTAGCACCCTTGTGAGCTTATAATTTGAGAACCATAATAAGTACATGTAGAACTGCGCAATTTTTTTTGGAGACTGCTACAACATTAAGGTCGTTGTGAGACAAAAACCAGCAAATTCCAACAAAGTCTTCCTACGGTATGAAGTAAAGCATCGATTACCTATTTTTCATTTTGCAACCTTTCCCGTGAAACTGCCCTTTTATAGATTTACCGTATGCCCGGCACTTGTTGTAGTATAAAACACTGCATCCGAATGTAAATGTAGTCAAGATTTCGGAATGAAATGACGCCACGATTTAGCAATGTTGACTCTGATTGGCTGGCTCACGGCATAGCACAAATTTGCATTCCGAGACGTATGACCAGAGTTAGGGCTAGAACGGGCGACACTCGGACTACGGTACTCATGAGCTGAACCTAATGCAAACTGGTGCAAATCTACAGCAGGTTTGCCTGTCTGAGACATGAGGATAAAATTACGACTGTTGGACAAAAACTTGATTTTGAGCCGCCATCTACACTTTTAGTGTAAAATTTGTTTGGACAAACATGGTAAGTGATTGGTAATTATCAGGCTTCAACCTTAGCGGTGATCCGCTGGCCAAATGGCAGTTGAATTGCCAAGTGGTCCGGCTGGCCAGCCGAAAAAATCTGCGTCAAAAAAATGCTTGTTGTATTTATTTGGTTTCTTACTTACATTCGCTATTTTTTTCAAAAGAAACCTCCGTTATTTTTACAAATTCGCTTCGCGATATAACTACTTCGCAACTCGATGTCACGGTGACTATAATCATGTGCGTAAATCCAGCCCAATGCGGCGATGACTGGTTCCCGCCAAGCCAATTTAGAAGACATCATGATGAAAATGCGGTAACTAGTCTGTGCACGGCTACCAGTATGCGAGCGATAGCGCTAGCATGGCTATGCATTGTGCAGGCGCCAGGCACGTGCTCTGTCAACTGGTCGGATTCGACATCGTAAAAATGCCAAGAAAACACCGATGGAGAAAGAACATTTTTGCAAGTTAATTTACAGAATTGATCTAGCTTGTCTGTGTATGTATTTTCTGTGTTCAAGAGTTCATTTTGAGATCGCACTACTCGTATTTGGAGTGATACATGCCGTGTGTTTCCCGAAATTTTTGACCGTAAAAACGGGTCTGTCGGCCCATGTGACATGGGCTCAGGTGACATGATGACATGGGTGTTGATGACTATAGTCTTGTTATGACTTATGTGAAACTGATTAACTGGTGGGTACACGCTGTATAAGACGGCCCAGTCAAAAACCTGGCGGACCAGTCAAAATTCTAGCCAACTGGTCCGGCTGGCCAGTCAAAAAAAAGTTAAGGGCAACCCCTGATTATCTGTTCAATGGTACAAATGTACTTTCATCTTTATGAAATGAAAATCTAGTTTAGCTTACTGATTTTTTGGGATGGCTTGACTCTTGATCGCCAGTCTGAACCATGTGGATATAAATTGCCAAATAAACACAAGATGTGAGTAAACTTACTTGTTGCGTTCCCTGGGCATGCTTGCCCTTTCCAGCAACTGGCACAGCAACGGTTCCATGTTGCTAGACTCCAGCCCATCAAGCTTGACGTCGATACACAGCAGACTGTTCAAGATCTCCCTCCCCTTGACAACCTCAAACTCCGCCCCCTTCCTGAGCCCTCCCATGCCGAGAACAAAGAGTAGCCGCCGAAGAAGCGTAAGTAAGCACAGGAGTCATCATTGATGCATTGGACATCATCAATCGCTATCAGCGGGGCCGTTTTGGTATCTAGTTGGGTGTCTTGGACAAAACAACTCAGGAGACGTTGGAGGATTTAGTGCGCCCCGCTGGGGAGAGGCTTGCGACGGACTCATGAGAGAAAAGCTGGGGAGAACCAAGAAGGAACACTCGGTGTCAGGTGGCTTGAAATTTATGCTAGCAGTAACTCTGCATTTAGGCTTCTTACAAGGCGGCTTAACTTATTTCATAATGACTTAAAGAGAATCGATCAAGAGCAAAACATTACCTAGATATGGATACAGAGTAGGTTTGGGACGGTATTGCATTTTACTCTACCGCGGTGTCCAGTGACAAAAAATCGCGGTATTCACTAAAACCGCGGTATTATGTTAATTGGGGTTACGTCATTATCAGGAATAAAAACCTACTAACCACCAGGCACCACGAAGCCGCGGGCGCGGCGTAAATCATGCAAATGCTTTGTGCCGCAAATCTCCAACACTAAAGTGTCCTGGTTTCATCATCAGTCAATTTGTTTGTAAAAATATATCATTGTGGCAGATTATTAAAAACGAAAAGCTTACTTTTTGTCCTATTATTTTGTTCGAATGTAGCAAGGCCTACCGGTACTAAAAATATCGATGCCTGACCACACACAATGATACCCCTTCTTAAAACGAATGCTTTTAGGTTGGTATCCATTGTGAGTGATTCAATATTAAAAGCTCATGCAATTTATGCCGAACACCAGCGAATCCTCACGTGCTTTGCTGGTGTCATGTGAAAATCGCACTCCTATAAAAAATAATCGCACTCCTCCTCACGTGATCTGTCATTCTAATCCAGTTCGTTAGTGTGACGTCACTTCAGGTTAAACCACGCTCACTGACCATTAAGTAGCACCATTGGAACCGGAGGTTAACGCAACTAATGAGTATTTATCCAGAGAACGCTGGTAATCAGTGTAGCGTGCGCATGTATGAGTTTTTACTAATGAACCGGATAATCATCATCTAATGTTAGGCATGCGCAATTGTGAAGGCCGTAATATGAAGTTGTCGGTGCCGACCTTCATAACCAACGGACCAATCATACCAAAACATGAATGGAAAATATGCTTTCTTTGGAGTATTTTCTTTCCTCAATTTTCATCTGGACGGCTCGGCATTGTACGATTCAGGCGAGTCCTTTCCCATTGCACATCACCGTCGGTACTGGCCTTAATAACCAACGAACCAACTTTTACACCCCATGAAATGATTCCGTCTGTCTTGCTGTCATTTAGAAAACCGAGTAATGTAGGGGATTTCCAACGATCAGTCAATCGACTCATTTTTGAAGAAAGAGTTACAAAGACACAAATTATGTTTCATGATCAAAAGGTTGAGCACTATTTATTTTTTTTTACTGTTTTTTCGGGGAAAAATGATATCACTGAGCTGAAACTTCAACAGGTTAGCCATCCAACATTCTTCTTTTGATTTCGAATGGTGTTATTATTGGAAACAAACAACATTCATGAACATCAAATGATCCTATACGCCTTTTAAAACAAAGATCTTCCCTTTTTTACAATGACCGTTTTATTTTCAAAACAGACTTTCCTTGGTGGCATTATGCCCATTTGAAGTTTGTGTTGTCACAATGGGCAAACAGAGATACGTCCTGTTCATTTTCTGGATAATGCATTTTGAACTGACACACCCTCTACAATTCATTAAAAAAAAAATCACCTTACACTTTAAGTGTATATTTAAGACATCTTTGTTATGACAACTCTGCAACAGATCTGAAAACAGACCAAAATTGCCCACACGTTATCATTTCTGGTTGTGTTTCAATTTCAAGCTCTGCCAATTTGCGTCTGTTTGTTGTTAAGGATGACTCACAAATGGAATCACTTACTGTCTCGCATTCCCTTGATGATCAACAGGTCATCAGCTTGCTGTAAGGGACGTCAATGACTTCATCAACCCTCAGTCGCTGGACGATGACACGGTCCACCTCGGGGCTGGTCAGATCCTCACAATTCCTGTGAACATTGGCAGAAAAATCATCATCTATGGGAAAAGGATAAGGCGTATCAACATGTGTATTCTGATTATAAAGATGTAAAAAGGAAACCCAAATGTAAATGTAAATTATAAAAAATCTAATAAATATTTTCAAATAAAAAGATCATGTGAAACGCCAATGTGTCCTCTTTCCAAGAATACATTGATTGTGTCTGTGGCCGCGGATGACTGAGCATTCGTTGTTATTCTGTCAAGAGTCAAAACCTGCACTGGGCCAAGTTTGTGCAAAAGGGTTACTGGTATTCTGGGCATGTGGAACGGCTTAATTCAAGGAAAGAAGACATCCTTTTCTTTAAAACAATGTATTCAATTTTGACACAATGATTTAACTTCTGTTATTGTTGAAGTTAACCCCTCATAGCCCAATGCCTTCAACGTGGCCACCACCTCTATCCACACAAAGCCTTGCACGAAGTGTAGTCCAAATGTTTCAACCTTTGCATAACAAACCAGCTACCAATCTTAGCCAGGTAAAACTTGGCTCAGAACAGGTTTTGACCCGTTGACAGAATAACAACGAATGCTCAGTCATCCGTGCCCACAGATAAACAATCAAGATATCATTGGAAAGAAGATACTTTGGGTGTTTCACATGATACATTAACTTGTTTGAAAATTTATTAGAGTTTTTATAATTTACATTTTCATCTGGGTTTCCTTTTTCTGATACAAGCTGTAGGGCCTATAGAAAAAAAAATTAAAAAATTGAAAACATAAATTTAGATGGAGTTTCATCAACGGCTTAGGAAATCACCCGAAGCCGAAGACGAAACCAAGAATTGGGAAAAATCTGGTTCCGGGATAGTAATTTGTGTGCTACATTATAATACTCGAGTTGGGAGTCCGTGATAAGGCGTATATTTGTGCGCAATAAATGGCCACAACTTGACGGTAATTTGTTTTATCACTACAAGATGAAATGCATTATTCTGCACAGACACACACTGTTGATCAGTCACGTAATTTTCTTCAATCAGCTGGTTGTTGCCATGGGGTATGTGTGCGCGGTAAACAGTGGGCTACTCGAATGGGCGCTGCCGGGGAACACCTGGCTGCCCCAATTAATTGCCAATGTGACATATTGAGGCCAGAGAAATTGTTCATATCGCTAAAATGATATGGACTGCCCAAAGGGGCAAAAGAAACCATTGATACAGTGTATTAAGTCAAGTTCATTAATTAGGCCAAGAAAGTTAACTTCGGCTTAGCTTTTTGAAGCCGCTATACATGGAAAATATTTTCTCCCAACAAATGTAATTTCCAATATTTCCAAACATAAAACTTCTACAAGAAAATCAAAGTTTTATTACCATTTTTAACAGTGTCATTCTGTTATGGGATGATATTGATTGGAGCGAGTCACAGACATTTCAGGACCAACTCTTGACTTTTAGAGTGCGATACAGCTAGTATAAGTTGGAATTTAACCCATTCCGTCTGGTTGGGTTCTTCGTCTTCCCTGAGATGATACGCCCTTAACGATACAAGAAACAGGCCCGGAGGTCACCTCCCCCGTATGTCAGTGGTCGTCGCCGCGGGCCTGGACGTCCCCGCACTTTAGTGACGGTCGATTCTGCGACCAACGATGAGAGCACCGCGGTGATCAGCGCCACGGCCCCGGTCGGCGCGCCGCCGTCCACAACCGCTACAGTAAGCGGTCAGTCAGCGGAGGATCAGCCTGCGCTCGCCTCACACCCAGCGCCAAACCAGATTGTCTCGGCGGCGGGTTTCAGCGGAGGTCCTAACACTACCGGAGCAAGCGTGGATATGGGTGGTGAGTCAAGCTCAAGAGCTACATGTAGGCCTATATTACAAGCGGACTGCAACCTAATCCCCTGGACTCTTTGGTTACCAATAATAGTAATTTAAGTGTGGGCCTAGGTTTTAATCCAGTCAATTCCAGTAGGGCTAATGCTAGTAGTAGTGGTATAATCAGTAACGTTGGCGGTATGACCGGTAATATTGTAATCGGTAACTCAATTGCACCTGCAATTCCAGTCCCTCCGATCGGTAACAATAACGTAGCAATAGGCCTATTAGGCAAAATCAATTTGACCAAGCCGGTACTAGTTTTCCTTTAGGGGGCCTACAGGTATCTGCTTATTCGGGCAAGATGGGTCGACCCGCGCCACTGCACTCTTTTGGGAATGATGCCCCTATTGATGTCCACGTCCCTCCATCCATAAAAGAGAAGATTTGGAACGGACAGTACGTTGATTTAGCTTCGTTATATCGCGACAATGCCACTAGGGTACTGACTTCCACGGAGAGTGAATCTGAATTAATCATGGCAGTCGAACAAGGCAAGGTGGTTTTTCGTCCGGTGACACCGCACCCCCGTAAAGTAGATTCAATCGATAAGTGGTCAAGCGCTTTCATGTGTTTATGGCGATTTATACTACGCGTCATCCGGGGCATTTCCTTGAGTTACTCAAGTATGCAGAAATTGTTCGTACCGCAGCTGTACAGTTCCCCGGTCTTGGCTGGTGCAATTACGATGAACAATTCCGCTTGCGCATGGAGGCGAACTCGAAATCGATTTGGGCCGCATTGCGGGACCTTTTGTTCATCGCCCCTTTCCGAATCTCCAATGTTCTTGTCCCTAAGCATCAGCACGGCTCTTTTCCCCTCATCCACCATTTGTCATATCCCCTGGGGGATTCAGTTAACGACTTTATCGATAAAGATATGTATAATTTCAACTTCCTGGTTATGATTATGAATGACAGTTTTCTGGTTATGAATGAGAGACCGAGCAGCCCATGGGTAAGCATTTATCATAGTCAAACTTATTCTGAAACTGAAAACCCAAAAGTTCGTAGTCAGAAGGAGAGAAGGGAAGAAGCTGAAACGCAGATCTGATGTCTGTTTTTGCTAACCAAGCATGGGGGCTACTGACATAGCTATTTCTATGGCTGCATCTTCCCGTCTCTCCTTCTGACTACGAACTTTTGGGTTTTCAGTTTCAGAATAAGTTTTACTATGATAAATGCTTACCCATGGGCTGCTCGGTCTCTCATTCATTACCAGAAAACTGTCATTCATAACCAGGACATGCAGGAAGTTGAAATTGTATCTGAATATAAATACCTTGGAACCATATTTGATGACAAGCTTAGATGGGATGAAAACACATGTGCTACTGTCAAGAAATGCCAACAACGCTTATACTTTTTATGTAAATTGAAGACCTTCTCTGTTGATAAAACGATTCTGAGTCTTTTTTATCGGTCATTCATTGAAAGTGTACCGTGCTTTTACATTCATTTCCTGGTATTTTAACCTAAGTGCTAAGAATAGAAACAGTTTGCAAAAGATTGTTAACCTTGGGTCCAAAATTACCGGAGAGCCCCAGAGAGATCTTAGTCAGTTTTGCGAACAACAAGTACTAAGAAAAGCCAAGTCGATCGTAGCCAGTGAAAATCATGTGTTGAAAACCATGTTCGAGTTTCTTCCATCGGGATGCCGTCTAGGATGCCCTCCATGTAAAACCAACAGAAGGAAGTTCTCATTCATCCCAGTGGCTATTAAACTTATAAACAACTGATAATTATTTGTGTGTTTTTATGTTCATCATTTTATTTGTCATTTTTATATGCAACCATTAATCAGGGGGTATCAGTATCAGTATCATTATCATTAATCGAGCTGTCATTACTCCAGTGGCTGTTGTCAATAGGTCCATCAGGTCCATCATTTTAAATTGGACATTTTTTAAGTAAACGTTTTTGTTTTCATCATGTGTACATTACTCATCTAAAGATACTATTTTTTAGATAAGATAAGATTTTACACCAATTTTAATTGAGATAAGGACATGTTGTTTGTGATTGATGTATTTATATTTACTTGACTTGTAATTTACTAAGTGTCTTTAATGAGCTGTCCAACCATATGTAATTGCCTTTTTAAGGATAAATAAAGTATTTTGAATTGAATTGAATTGAATTGTGCGCTCTTTGACATCTTTAGCACCTTTTTGGAATTTCATATCAAACGAATTTAAGCAGCAGACACTATAACGCATTACCTACAGTGATGATGATTTTTTGTTCATTGGCCCATCAAAGGAGCGCTGTGAAGAACTTCTTAATACCTTTAACCCTAACCCCCTAGGCTCTTGCACTAGAAAGGATACCAAACCTAACAAATTTCAACAGCTGCATACAGGTCTGTAAGCACTGGTACCAAAACTGCCAAACTCCAACAGGCCTTGTACGGGGAACAGTACTAAACCTGCCAAACTCCAACTGTTGGAGTATGATTGACTTGGTATGGATGGGCCTATGCATTGTCGAGTGATTGGATAGGGATGGTACCAAACCTAACAAAATAAAGCAATATATTTGACCAGGAACTGTACTGGGGACCGTGGGTGAGCGTACCCACGAAGAAATGCCTGTGAACTCCCATGTACATGCACATTTGACCACAAAGTGTTGCGGAGGACCGTGGGTGAGCATACCCACGAAGAAATGCCAGTGAACTCCCTCAAACTCCAACGTGTTCACAAATCTCATGCCCTTCTGCCCCGAACCTCACAAAATTCAACAGGGTCTCCCTGGGCCTTTGGTACCCAGTCAATCAAAGTCCAACACCAGCTGGCCAGTGTTCGGTACCAACCCTGCCAAAATCAAGCAAAACCCGCTGTTGGAGCTTGATGGGCTCAGGGTTGTTAGGGTTAAGGATGTTTGTGCTCAGCTACAGGTACCGCTCGCAGAGGAAAAGACGGAGGGCCCCTGTCAAGTTATTACTTATCTCGGTTTAGAAATCGATACAGTAAAGCGCGAAATACGGGTGCCTCACAACAAGGTACCGGTTCTTGTGCTCCGGGAGAACATTCAGTCAAGTTTGGGATGAAAAAAGTTGTCATTGAGGGAAATTCATTCTATGGTAGGTTCACTCAATTTTGTATGTCGTGCTATATCGCCCCGGGTCGAGCGTTTACCAGGCGTTTAATTGACTTGTCCCACGGTTTAAAGAAGCCACATCACCATTGTTCGCAGGGCGGCTATCAGACTGGGGTGTAAGCCACAAGTGCGTTGGAAGGGTCTGGGTGGAGCGAGATACGGTGATGTACCGGTAGCTAAACTAGGGACGGAACTTGAAGCCCTATGGCTGCATCCGGCGATGTTAATTGTTCACATTTGAACCAATGATTTGGTCGGCACAGATTTTTTTCTGCATGCGCCAGTGCGTTGCACTATTCATGCAAGAGTGTCGGATTCTTTTCCTCACACTTGGTATGGTCGGATATCTTGCCACGCGCCTGCTACTTTGAAGTGCGACTAATCAGTCAAAAATGGAAATGAAGCGGCGGCGAGTAAATAAATGGGAGCGTTCACTTGGCCCTCGCATCGGCGTGTCGGTGCTCAACCACCCCCAGTTTGCATGGTCGGATTTCGCGCTGTTCCCCTATGATGGCGTTCACCTTTCAACTACAGGAAACGCACAATTTCGGGCCAACCTTCGCCACTGTATTAACGCCGCATTTGTATAATTATTGGGGTTTTTTTGGGGGGGAGGGTGCGCTGCCTCTCGTTCCAGTGGGGCGCGCGCTACGCGTTTGGCGGGAAGTTACTGGGTACGACAGGCAGTGCCTCAATTCAAAAGAAATAAATAGTTCTTAAGTAAGATTTTGAATTTTGACCTTAACAATTTTCACAAACTTCATTTTTAATCTTTAGAAACACTACGCCTAGCACCCTCTAGTACTGGTGAGGCTTATTCCAACCGTATTTCCCAACGGTGGGAAACAATCGGCGTACCTTTTTCAAGTTTATTCTTAAGAAATCAAGGCATATTTTCAAATTTATTCTGAAGTAATATAGGCATATTATTACTTCAAGTGATGTGACAAATTACACTGTGACTAACACCCATTTGTACTGATGGGGCTAGTATCTAACCGTAGTTTCTAGCGGTGGATACATGTATATTCGCGGTGAATGATTGGCAAGCGTGCCAAGATTTTGGGCCCAGTGACAGTCCGGTACAATGCCTAATTAGGGAACAAATTTCCTGTTCTGGCAACACGTATCCTGATCAGGAAACATTCACCGTCCAGTACAAATGTCTCCAGTTTTGGAAACGCATCAATTGTTTCCTGATCAGGAAACATTTGTCAACCTGTAAAGTGTTTCCAGAATAGGAGACACTAACAATGTTTCCTGATCAGGAAACATTTGTCAAACTGTACAAGGTTTCCAGAATAGGAAACACTAAAAATGTTTCCTGATCAGGAAACATTTTGAAAAAGTTAAATTGTTTCCAAAGCAGGAAACACTACTCTTCCAAATCAGGAAACAATTTTCAATTTGTAAAGTGTTTGTAAGTAAAGAAACAGTTTGTTTCCTGATTATAAACGTTCTACTCAGGATTTTTCCCCTGTCTGAAAATGTTCCAAGGAAGTGCTCCTAAATGTTTTTTTTCCTGCCAAAAAAGAGTGAAAGACTTAGGTTAAGAAGTGAATCATCTACCGTAGCTTTTAGAATATTCTTAATCATTAGTTGTTTGAAAGTTTGATTTGCATTTTGCAAAATTTAAAATTTAAAAGAAAGCAAAACGAATTGAAAAGTCTACATGAGCACAGAATATGATGGTGTTTATAAACAAATTTAAAACATACACTAAAATAAGTTTAACGTAAAAAAAGGACATGGAAAAATATTTGCAAAGTTACTCGAGAATACATTAATACTGTTTAAGAATATTTATAAAAATTCAAAATGTTTCTTCTAACTCCAAATGATAAACAAAGAAATATTGTTGTGTGAATTCAAGTAGTCTTCAAACTGCTAGCAGTAAATTTACTCTGAAAGTCTCAGATATCAGAGTTTGGACAAACCACAGTCACATTAAAAAAAAGGAAATGTACAAAATGTACACTTAGTCCCCTAACCTTTTAAAAACAAAGAGAAATATGAGTATGTATGCTGCATCACTACCTGGGTACTGGTATAATCTAAACCTAAGGACTAGTGTGCCAGTCTAATAAGACAGCTGCTGGCATCTGATGTGTGGTCAAAAGAAGTCTCTAAGGGCCAATAAAACGTGGGCCAACCTCCTGCCTCCCCTGTACTAAGGTATGGTGACTTCCAAGAAACTGTGTGCACCTCATTATATATGCAGTAACTTAAAGAATTAAGGGTCTAAAGTTTGGCTATACCAGTACTACTGCACTATGGACACCTTGTACTCTGTACAAAAAAAAGGAAGTTTGAATTATACACCAAAGTTTGAATCTAAAAATGTGTAGGCCCATTCGCCGGTACATGTATAGGCCTACATAAAAAGTGGAAAATAGGATGTACATACCGGTAGGCCTGTACAGTAAAATAAGGAATCTATTCTTGAACTTAAAGAAGTTAATGTAGTTGTAAACAAGAAATTCAATGGATATAAATCAAAATAAGGGAAAAACAAATCCTTCAAATTCATGGAAATCAAATAAATCTGAATGAAAAAAGTCCTCAAAAGGTTGATCTTACTTTCTTAAATCTTGCAATGGCAAATACAAAAGTGAATCTAGGCTTCCTGAAGATCAATGAATCCACTTATTCAATAATCAGAGTAACGTTATATTCTCTGCCTATAACAAACTTCAGCAAAAGTGTACAGCCTACCTCTATGAGCCTACATTAGAAGCCTGTGAAGCTGCGGTTGCATGGTAACTATGGTAACCAAAGTTTCTGGCCTTTACCACAGGGATTGATTATGTAACATCATTATCACTAGATTGCCCTTGTGCACAAGTAGTATGGGTATCATATTCCATGGTAAGATGAAATCCTGCATAATGACCAGTTTTCTGGCCTGACTTCTGAGCGTTACAAGAGCAGCACAATGCTAGCCCATCATGTGTTAAGAGACTTTTCATAATTGATTATACAATGTAAATTACATGTACCGGTAGTACCTCCTCTAACTTATAACATGGAACTCCATAGTTATAATGTAGCGTACATGTACATGTACATGTACATGAAGTTCATGAACAAACATTTAAAATATATTTTTTGTCAATGTATGGAAATGGAGATTTCTATCAAAAGGAATTTAATTATAAGCCATCAAAATTTTCCAACTCACAATTACAACAAGGGATTATAAATGATAAGACAAACACAGAACATGTTTACTACATGCACACATGTACATGTACCACAAAAAATGAAGAGAGCATAGTTTTCAGTCCCAATTTGACATGCATGATGTTGACCTGACAGATTCAAAAGTAGATTTATCAAGTGTTCAAGGAATGCCATATTTATTTGGGGGATCTGGGTTTTGCAGAATCTACCGTGCTACTAATATATTAAAAATATATACTGGGTAAATGTGTGGATTATTAGCTTCATCATAAAAATAACATAAAAATAAATTATGTAATCAAGTATGCAGATTCATGTATTTTACATACATAAAACTTAAAAGTTACGAAAGGTCAAAGGTGTAATAAAAATACCACAATTTTTAGCTGTCCACTGTGCCAACTTAACTCCACCGGTACCGCTGATAACTTACCGACACACAATGATGAAACACTTTAAAGGGAAAATACCACATTTGCAAACATCAAAAACCAAAATGATCAAATTATCACGAAATACCTTACTGAATTGTTAGGGACTGACAGTCTAAAGCATCCTGTAAAATTGTGGCTCCTGGTGGGCTGACAGTTTCGAGAAAAACTATATTATTCCACCAGAGTTGGAGATAACTGTTTTTTTTTTTTTTAAAGTGTTCTTATTTTTTCATATTAAGTTATTCTGACTTTTCTTTGCAATGATCACACACATGTGAAGGGGTACAAGCCTGCTAGACTGATTCTCTGACCTTACAATTCCCCATTGTGTATTAATTGCTTCGTTTCATCTTAAGTGGGGTCAGGGAACCAGACTACAAGAACATGATAGGTTTTCTTGGTTTTTCCAGCATCTACATGTACAAACCAAAAACATGAAACAAGTCAGTTTAACAATATTTTATATAACATACCGGTACTAATCCTCCAAATCCATTCTGAAAAATTGCAGCAAAAGCAAATGTTGTAGGGCCTACCGGTACATTCCCTTTAAATGCAATAAGCGAAATGTTGGAAATGAAAACAGACAAAATAAACCATTCTCAAATTTACACCTCAAAAAAACCCCAAGTGATTCATTCTTCACAATAATTGACTCAATCAAAATCTCGTTTGACTTTCAAATTTACTCATGGACATGATGAAAATGTAATTTATATCTGGAACTCACTCAGCTGGATAGAACATTCCACCATCTGTAATGGGTTCTTCTAAAGCAAATCTGAGTGACAGCAAAGGTGTTTCAAGGGGAAATGCTTATCACTTTTGTTTGACTCACACTAAAGTTTTACGAAGACTCAATTTGTGCAATTTTAATTTTGCAATTGTCTGACGTGATTTTTACATCGGTTTCAATAGTACATGTAGCATACATCCTGTTCACTCTGGATATTTTGTTAGAATTCCATTTCCAAATTTAGATTTTCTCTGAAGGAATGCTGTTTGCACGATAGGATGCATCCTAAAACAATTCCACCAAACAAGAAAAGTTAGGCCTTGATGTTTGTCTTGCCTTCCTTGTGTGCATTATATGGTAGGCACACACACTTGTGGCTTTCCCTTGGGTTCAGAACATAAATTGCTAATGGCATGAATGGTATGCAGTGTTTTGTGCATGGATGATACTGTGACAGGCTTTACTTGCACAGACTGACAGATTGCCAATGCAACCACAAGTGGGGGGGGGGGGGTTCTAGCCACAAATTGTGCCTGGCTGCTTTGGGCTGAAAGGAGCAAGGCCGCAAGCAACACAATCATAGCAGTTCTACCATGGAGGTAGAACACATTGCGTGTCTTCCTAAAAAATTGTACCAGCTATTAGTCCAAACCCTTGCAAACTATAGGCCAGTTAATAGAAAGTTATTTCAGAACAAATAAGCAAAGTTATTTGCAGACATTTATATAGTCTCCAGGATCAAATTAATTTGGCCAAAAAGTGGTCTTTCTTATTAATTAAAATTAATTCAGTGTGTGACTTGGGCCTTGATAGTTATTTTTTCCTCGTGCAAAGTAAATGTTGGAACATCATCAAGGGCCGTCATTATTTCAATCATCAATGCTCACAGAGCAACTTTCAACCAATGTAGGCCTACATGAACATATGAATGAATGAATGGGAAAATGTATTCCTCCAACATGAATGCTAGACCTTAAAATGAATAATCTCCAGGGATAACATGTGCAGGTACATGTACATACAGCAATTAACCCTATCAGTTCGGAATCCTCCAATTCTACTTCATACAATTTTGCACACAACATGCACCTTTACATACCGTACATACATGTAGGTTTGCCTTTTCATATCACATGGTTTATTGATTGGCTCTCCCTAAAACCAAATTGTTTTGCTCAGCAGTCATGCGGAAATCGTGAAAAATGGACTGCAAGTTGCTGTGTGTGTACAAATTGTTGACCACCCATGACCACACAAAAGTCATATAAAAAACCCTGAAACTTCTCATATTAAAATGCTGGTCCTATAACCAACATTTTAAAGGGAATATACATCATTTGCTTTTGCTGTAATTTTCAGAAATGGATGGAATTGAGGGGTTAGAAATATATAGCAAATATAGTAACACTGACTTTTTTTGAGGTTTTGGGTTCGAAAATGCTATAAAAACCAAGAAAACGATCATTTTCCTGTAGTCTGGTTCCCTGACTCCATATAAGAAGAAACAGAGCAGTTTACATCCATTGGGAAATTGTAAGGTCAGGGAACCAGTCTAGCTGGCTCGTACCCGTTCATAGGTTTGTAATCAATTGCAAACAAGTGCGATGGTCAATTGGGGCCAGTATTTGAAAAAAAGCCAGTTGTTTCCAACGCTGATCGGCCGATCAGCGTTGGAAATTGATACAAAAATACCACTTTTCTTGAAAATGACAGTATACCGGGTGCCATGATTTTACAGGATGCTTTACACTGTCATTCACTAACAGTCCAGCAAGGTATTTCAAAATGATTTGGTAGTTTTATATTTTGATGTTTGCAAATGTTGTATTTTCCCTTTAATGCAGACATCCTTCATGGATATATGCACATTTTTTTACAAACCTAATGGTTCGCAACTTTGTGCAACGTACCGGTACTGGGGTACTTTATAAAATAAGCAACACTTTTCAAACAACATTGTACAAACATACATTATGTTGTCTCCAAAATAAGAAGCATGTTCCCTGAACAGGAATCATGTTGAGCTGTCTCCAAAATAGGAAACAACTGAAAAACTCAGGACTGTTTCCATATCAGGAAACATTTGCAATACCTGTTACCCGATAGGCCTATGTCTCCAAACTTAATTGGAGATGCTGCATGATGTTTCCTATTAAATACAAAACATCATAAATGACTGGAAAATGTGTCTCTTGTTCAGGAAGCATTGTTTCCAGCTTTTACATGCAACATTTTGTAATCCATAACTTTAGGTAATGTGGTAATGATATTATGCCACAAAATATTCATAATAAATGAGTTAATATTTCCTCAAAACGACGTGGTGGTGAAGTCCGGCAGTCACAAGATACACCCATTTGAAATGTTCTTTGCATAAAAAAAAAGTATGTATGTATGTAAAAAGGTGAAAACCCAATAAAAGGGTTTTTTTCACATTGGAGATCACTCCCACTTTTATGCATTATTTTGTTCATACATGTTTCAGTTTTATTTAACATTAGTTTTATACAGTTTATTAAAGTGATTTGTTTCCCATTATGGAAAAATGTTGCCAGATCTGGAAACAAAACGTTTCCTGATTGTGCCTAATTGAACTACATGTACAAAATGTACTTTAATGAATATGCTGTTAATTATCGAAAAGAATAAGTAGAATATAAACATCCACACAACTATCCTTTTAAAATGGGGCATTTCTGTTTTATTTTTGTGTAAATGCTTGTAAGAACTACTTTCAGGGTCCACTTTTGCGACCCAAAAAAGTCGGGATGTTCATGCCAGTTGTGATGTGTTCGCCTTTTGCGGAAATGTAAGAAACCACATTTGTGCATTGGTGCTTAAAGGGAATATACATCATTTGCTTTTGCTGTAATTTTCAGAAATGGATGGAATTGGGGGGTTGGAAATATAAAGCAAATATAATTACACTGACTTTTTGGAAGTTTTGGGTTCGAAAATGCTATAAAAACCAAGAAAAACGATCATTTTCCTGTAGTCTGGCTCCCTGACTCCATATAAGAAGAAACAGAGCAGTTTACATACATTGGGGAATTGTAAGGTCAGGGAACCAGTCTAGCTGGCTCGTACCCGTTCATAGGTTTGTAATCGATTGCAAACAAGTGCAATGGTCAATTGGGGCCAGTATTTGAAAAAAAGCCAGTTGTTTCCAACGCTGATCGGCCGATCAGCGTTGGAAATTGATACAAAAATACCACTTTTCTTGAAAATGACAGTATACCAGGTGCCATAATTTTACAGGATGCTTTAGACTGTCATTTACCAACATCCTATTAAGGTATTTCGCAAAAACTTGGTAGTTTTATTTTTCGATGTTTGCAAATGTTGTATATTCCCTTTAAGTGACATACATGTACAACGTGTATCGAACATTGACTGAGACGACAGGTAAAATGTATTTGTACATTGGACTCATGTCCGATGTAAACATTTTCCATCTATTCTCGGGAACGGTAAGACATCAGGTTGGTTTCCTAAATCAACCAGATGTTTGAACTAAGTGAACAATCAACAGCATGAAAATTTCATGGATTTTTTAGGACACAGCTATGCCCCTTTAACTACATGTACCGCATGTTAACTCAGTGTCACAGTACTTAGTGTGCCATCATCTTTATAATGAAGCAGTGTCGGAGTCGAGTACTCAAAGCCGAGTACCGAGTTCTCTGAGTACTTTAGGGGCCGAGTCCAAGTACACTGTGACGAGTCCGAGTGCAAAGCACCGAGTACGAGTACATTCAAGGCGGAGTACTGGGCCGAGTACCGAAGTCCGAGTCTGAGTACAATACCAAAAAGTACACACACAAAAATAAATAAATAAATAAATAAATAAATAGGCAAGTAAATAAATAAAAGAAAGTAAAACACAACTAGAAATGTGTTTGTGGACAAACACTGGGCTATTTCGACCGTTTTAGCAATAACTGCCTCAAAGGAGTTTCATCCAAGTTGAATGAACAATTCCATGAGTATTCTATACATGGTGGTCTAACTCTCAGTGTCTATCGGATGTTTTAAAAAAAATGACGTCATGATGACGTCACACATTATTCTAAATTGTCTGTATCTATGACCTAACAAACCTATTACATGTACAAATAGAATTTCGAATTTAGCGCATTCCATTGATGAGAGGCTTAAAGGTCCAAAAATTGAATAATTCTTAGATAACATGATGAGGATAAAATCACAATTTTAGGATTACGTCACGTGACACCTGATGACATCATGATGACGTCATGGTTCAGCCTGAATCTTCAGATGGTGGTTTAAGTGTATGCCAGGTTTGAATTAGATCGGGTCGTATATTAACTAATTTTGGGTAATTGATGAAAAATTTAAAATGATGTGGTCATGGTGACATCACTGCAGATTTTGCTTTTATCTATACCTACCTACCCATCAAGTTTCACAACAATCCAACATACCCTTATATGTGAATAAAAAAATCACGTTTTTGATGATGTCATGATGGCGTCACACGTTTTACAAAATTTTGTGCATGGTCTATCTTTCACCTAACAAACCTTCTACAAAAAGAATTCGAATTTACCTTGTTCCGTTCATGAGATATGAGTAAAAGGTCCAAAAATTGAATAATAATTTAAAAATCACATGATGACGTCATAGTGACGTCACAACAATTTTTGTTCATAACTCTTCCCAGAATACCTGCATACCAAGTTTTAACCCGATCGG
Organism: Patiria miniata; assembly: GCF_015706575.1. Lineage (NCBI taxonomy): Eukaryota > Metazoa > Echinodermata > Asteroidea > Valvatida > Asterinidae > Patiria > Patiria miniata. The sequence goes on from NW_024037061.1 coordinate 18,664,980, forward strand.
ACTTCCGGTTCTGTAGATATAGGGTGTTAAGGATGCATTTTTAGGATGACGTCACGTGACACGTGATGACGTTATGATTTGGCCTCGGGCTGAATCTTCAGTTGGCAGTCTAAGTGTGTGCCAGGTTATAAGTTGATCGGATGCGAAAAAAGTCCTAAAGTCCTGTGTAGAACGAAAACATGTGTTATCCAATGGGAAAAAAAATGGAAAAAGGGGGGGGGGGGGGGAAACAAGAAAAAAAATAACAAAGCAGGGTTGGCTGATTTAAATCACCTTGATTTAAATCACTGATTTAAATCGGTATTTAAATCAAATGATTTTTTGTAATCATTTAAATCAACTGATTCCACTTAATTACAAAGTGTAAGATGATGTTAACACATTCAAACGCCCCTACTTCATTAACATCGGCTCAATTTAGGTTTTGCATAATTACACAAAATCATTGTTCTGAGTAAGTCAAGATCTGATTTTAAAAGGTTTTCTTCAAAGCTTTTAATTTTAAAGAGAGCACACTCACGTCTGCTTTAATCATTCCTTGATCTGTTTACAGTAATATTGTGAATCAACTGCACTGGTGTAGGCTTACATGAACCATCAAGAAGTGTATTAAAAGTCCCAATCAATAGCCCTAGTCCTAACATTTCTCCCTACAAATTTAGATTGAGATTTATATAAAACCAGAAATACCGTTTCGGGATTATTCCCAAGCAAAATCCTACCTTGGGAAAAATCCTTATATGGTCTCACTGGTAACGACTTGAGTTCTAGGTTGCAATGGAATTGATAAAAAAAGAAATGTACTCGATTTGTACTCCCGAGTACTGGGGTCGAGTACTGAGTCCAAACCAACGAGTCCGTGCCAAAATTCGAGTACAAAGAATCGAGTACGAGTCCAACTAATTTTCGAGTACTGATAGTCGAATATGGGCCGAGTAACTGAGTGTACTTGAGTTGTACTCGGGTACGAGTACTCCAACACTGTAATGAAGCCAAAACTTTTTTGTTGAAGTTTAATTACAATACCCTAATCACACATCATGTTATATTATTTAAAAGTGTTTCCATAAGAAGATACATGTTTCCTTAACTGGAAACATGGCAGGCATGTTTCCAAAAATAGAAACAATCAGATGACTCCAGTTATGGAAACATCAATAATGTTCCCAAATCAGGAAACATTGAAAGCGTTTCCAGAAGTGGAGATGCCTTAACTGTTGCCTGAACAGGGAACAATTAGATGTCTCCAAAATTGGAGACACTTTACAATGTTTCCCAAACAGGGAACATCCGTGATGTAAAAAAAAGAGTGCTTCCTGTTCAGGAAACAATAATTTAATTTCATCTAACTGTTTTGACCTGCAATTTTTAATGATCTATATCTTTATATAACGATATATAACGATAAATCAACAATATGGTATTTTTGTCTAATAAATGACTGAATAATTTCACAAAGAGCCTAAGCGGTGAGGTGTTGCAGACTAAAAATATGAGAATTTGAAATATTCTTTTTTGAAAAAAATATATGTAAAATTAATAATTTAAAAAAATTGTTTTTTCATTTTGTTCAATAAGTGATATCGAAAATATTTTATCTTCAAAAATAATTTTTTTCAATGTGCTTAAAAAATTATGAGCAAAATATGATATTTGTGATTTGTATCCTGTTTTGGAAATGTGTTGCCTGATCTGGAGACAAATTAAATGTTCCCTAATTAGGCAATGTACCGGACTGAGTGATGCCAAGCATGGCAACGATTTGGGGCAAACGTACACACAATGTACATGCCCCCGTTTTTTCTGGCCAATGTGCCAAAACTGTTTGGGTTAATAAAATTTGAATACAACGAAATAAAATAGCTGCTCAAAAATACTATGCCAAAAAGTCAAACTTTTGTTTCAAGGTGTTTTTGTGTGTGGTCTGAGATTAATACGAATATAAAACTTTGTACTGTTCGCACAGTTTTAGGACGCAAGTTTTATTAACCTTCGACTCAAGTCGAGTCGAGTCTACTGATGAGAGACTCGAGTCCAGTCGAGTCAATTACCCATTGGGACCTGAGTCGAGTCAATTACATTGTAAATCATTGACTTGAGTCATTACAACTCTGATTCATTGTTCAGCAAAGTTGTGTGCTTCACAGCAACATGAAATATGCTCTTATTGAAGGGTTTAGAGGTGAAATGCCCCAAGTATGACATCACCCCAACTACATTGTATTGTTGGGACCACTGCCATATTTTGGGCTATAGTTGGGACCACTGCCATATTTTGGGCTATACTTTGGACCACTGCCATATTTTCGGCTACAGTTGGGACCACTGCCATATATTGGGCTACAGTTGGGACCACTGCCATATTTTGGGCTATAGTTGGGACCACTGCCATATTTTGGGCTATAGTTGGGACCACTGCCATATTTTGGGCTATAGTTGGGACCACTGCCATATTTTGGGCTATAGTTGGGACCACTGCCATATTTTGGGCTATATTTGGGACCACTGCTATATTTTGGGTATAACAGGCTTACCGATGGTTTGATGGTGTTCAGGTTGTGGATTTCCGTCTTCATTTTTGCCACCTTGCTCTACTTGTACAAGTGTCAGCTGCATCTGTAGGCGCTTGAGCCTTTTCTCCAACTCGCTCATCTGACGGCCTAAGTCCATGCTGCAGCGAGATGGCCTTCAGCACCTCCACCAGGCTGAACTCCTCATGCAGGCCCAGGCTGCGGCCAGGGAATAGGCTTTGAAACCTAAAAAGAAAAATTAACATCTATTCAATTAATAAAGTGTCAATTTCATTTTCTTGAGCAACAGTTCCAATTTCATAACGTTTATCCAAAAACTTATTACGTAGCTCCGCCAAGGAGGCTACATGTATGTTTGCACCAGCGTTAATTGGTTTGTGATTTGGTTGGTTGGTTGGTTGGTTTGTTGGTTATGGACCGATTTTCATGAAAGTTTTTGCGGGAGTGGTCTTTGGTACAAGTACAAATCGATTGGATTTTGGAAAAGATCCAGATCTACATGTTCATCTGGATGCAGGATTTTTTTACAGATTTTTTCACCCATCATATGGAAAACTTTCAACGAATCGCCCTGCGTGACCCTCTTTGTGTGCGTGGCACTGACCCTGTATCCCTTATCACCCACCTTATCTAACCACACAGGTCAATGGACTAGACCATTTTATACAATGGGGGAGTGGAAAGGTAGACCAACACAGGCATACATACACAAAATGTCTGAGTTTAAGGATTTGTTTTTGGGTCTGCATGCAGGATTTTTTTTAAAGGATTCCTCACCATAAATACGAGTATTTCTTTCAGGTGAACTGACAATAAGGCGGGAATTGTTTATCCTTGGTCATGTTGGTACATGTAGGTTTGCACACTCTGAGTGCTTTGCTCTAAATTGAATTAAAAATAAGGAGATCCATATTGGAGTGAGTACAAAAAGAAGGAACATTGATAAAATCACCATGCGAGTAGACACATGATACATGTCACAATATGACACAACAATGTTGCGACAAGAATTAAAAATTGGGATTTAAATCGGTGAATTAAATCAACGCGATTTAAATCAGCCAACCCTAATAGGCATGTAAGGGTGTGTGATTCAAGTCACTTAACTATTCTAGCAGGCAGAGAATGAAACATATTCTGTACTCAATTGACAGAGAATTGACAAAGGAAACATAGGTGTGCGATATGTGAGTTCAATACGTAACAGTTTGACAAAGTTAAGTGAATCATTGTGTTAAGATTATGTGGTCCGCACTGGCGCAGCGCTGGCCGGCCACGCCCTTCGACTTCTGCCGGCCCACATTGCAACATGTACACCCACGTACATGTATCACCCCCTTTGTGACATAGTGCGACACCGGTTTTGCCACTAACAATATAATGAACCATGTATGTCAGTCGGATCAGAAAACCCCAAATTTTCCAGTGCGTATGATGCCAGAAGGTGCTAATGACTCCTTGCATATTAAATTCTGTATTTTTAAAGCAAAAATCAAACAAATTACCTTGAATTTGGAGAGTTTTATTTCCTCGTATAAACTTTTTCTTTGACATAATTTACAAGTGTTGTGTTTGGTATTGCTGGAAAGAGCAAGATTTTGTCTACAGAACTGACCTAAAGTATAAAGGTTAGGAAATACCAAGAATGATGACGCTTAAGGTTGATAATATTCACGATGGCGACGGGCAACATCGGCGGCTAATTGTCATGATTGTTACATGTATGCTCATTTTGATTGTCACTGATTGTGTAATTCTAGTTTGTTTGCACTTTGCACACATTTGCATATCTAAATGACGTCTGAAAAATGCTAAACTTCTTTTCTATGGCTAGTATAAGTTAAGAGGGTTCTAAAGCATAAATAAACAACAAAGTCTAAATATGAAAATGAAAACTTGACAAAGTTCTATATGTTTGGGTACATGTTCCAAGTGTGGCCTATATTTACAGAGGAAGTCAGGTTGTACAGCAAATTGGCCACATTTGTGGGGCTGGCTATCACGGATGGTGCCTTTTGTCAGATTGTTAGCCCCATAAATCATGTGGCTTAAATACTGGACTACCTCTGCACTACATGCATGACATGTGGCCTGGGGGTGGAATGGATGGTCCCATTGCTATTTGTAGGGGAGCCGAAAATCAATTCAAAACGAAATTATTTTGTCATTTAAACATCACCCCACTTATCTGAGCTACAGTAGTGTGATCTGTGATCGCTTGCTTAACCCTCCTGCTATTTAAAGGGAATGTACATGTACATCATTGGCTTTTGCTGTAATTTTCAGAAATGAACTATTTGAGGGGTTAGTATAATAGATCAAATATTGTTACACTGACATTTTTGAAGTTTTGTGTTCGAAAAGGTTGGAAAAACCAAGAAAAACAAAAATGTTCAAGTAGTCTGGTTCCCTGACTCCACAGAAGATAAAATGGATCAATTTATAGATGATGGAAAATTGTAAGGCAAGGGAACCAGTCTAGCTGGCCTGCACCCGTTCATGAACATGTAACCAATTGCAAACACACATTTGGCTGAAAAAAATGGTAAATTTGGAGCAGTAGTTGAAAAATACTTAGGTTTTTCCAACGCTGATCGGCCGACCACCGTTGGAAATGTATACAAAAATACCATTTTCTTGAAAATGACTTCACACCAGGTGCCATAATTTTACAAGATGCTTGAGACTGTCATTTACCAACATCCTAGTACCTTACTAGTAGTAAGGTATTTCGTAAAAACTTGGTAGATTTATTTTTCGATGTTTGCAAATGTTGTAAAACTTGTATATTCCCTTTAAGAGGTCACCAATGGTCAAAATGTTTGTATCTCACCTCCTGGCATACTGTGTACAAACCAATGGGGGTCTTGACCAATATGAACCAGGCTGACATTGACAACTCATATTTCCATGGCATAGGAATAATTTAATAGCAAAAACCATTGAATTCCGTACCTTCAGAGGACTGACGATGATTACGATCTTTTACGACGGTTTTCCAAAAGCATGGCGTCTTTGCTGTAAGTTCGGCCAGTGATCAGTCTTGATGTGTAACATAAGGAGATTCCTTTTCGTGAGAAACCGTCAAACAACAACCGACAGTTCTTTCGAGAATAAGGGAGCGCAAAGTAAACTCGCAGCCGCTGCGCACGTGTGTCTGACAGCTGTCTAGGTTTCGTTCAATAGAGGGCGCGCCACATAAATAGTGGTCTCCACCTGTATGTCTATGGTCTCCACGTGCATGTACAACGCGCATCATCAACACGATTGAACAAGACAAACTCGTTTTCGATCAACTACTCAAGAAATATAACTATGTATTAAATTGAAATTTCGCGCACTGAGTTTCCACGATGTGTTACATAAGGAGATTAAATATCATGTGAAAACATGAAACAACAAATATAATATGATCGCAACAATGTAGTGTTTTAAACGCGAAAAATCGACGTTGACTACCATTCGGATTGTATTTGTAGCGCTCGTAATAGCTTCATTGTTCGACGGTTTCTTATGAAATTAAATCTCGTAATATTGAACATTATGACAAATAAGTGTACGAAAATTCAATGTAATACTGCTAATACATCATGTTTTTCTTGAGTTGTTGTCCCCCAAAATGAGTTTGGTGGTGGAGATCGAGACCACTATTTATGTGGTGCGAGACCACGAGGGGTACAGACCTGTAATTAAATTGGCCCATCATTGCCTACGCGAGCCAAATCACAATTTGTGTCCCTGAAATATACTTTGCTATTAGAGCAATTATTGTGGGCCATGAAATTGAAGGTTTATAGAACAGAAGAGCAGAAGCCGTGCACGTGACTGCACGCTTGTATTTCTGTGGGTTTTTTTCTGCTATAAAATTCGAATCCGACTTTAATAATAACAGTTGCAGGGAAAAAGTCGAAAACTGTTGAAAAAAAAGGGGGGGGGGGAAATGAAGACCAGGACAGGAATCGAACTACGAACCTCAATTCAGAAAAGAAAAATAACTTTTGTGCTATAAAATTCGAATCCCACTTAAACAATAGGGCCTAACAGTTATAAGGGGGAAACAATCGAAGAGTGTAGAAAAAAAGGGAAAAATGAGGGCCAGGAGAGAAATCGAACCACGAACTTAATACTGAGAACCCTACGCGTTTTCGTCATAGTTTCTAACTTTGCGTGCATGACGTCATCATTATAAAATAATTGAGGTCTTCATATAAAGTACACACAGGCACGTGGAACGGAGATATTTTCCCACTTCATGTAATAATGAATTATTAATAAGTAAATTGATTCCTTTCAGCCAAGCCCGTTACAAGGTTTGTGGTTAAATCAATACATGAAAACCTTCGAATAATGGCGCGGTATCGATTATTGGTACAGTATACCTTAAGCCTGAAGTGATGGACAAAAGATGGACTTCGCAACAACCATAACCGCGATAAACAAGTCACAATAAAAAGTTCGCCGTTGCACACTTTTCACTCTCCTGCGGATCACAGAACGGGTTTAGGCGCCCATGTGCAGCGAATGTCAGTCGGTCAAGGAGTTCGCGGAAACGCTTAAAAAGAAGCAACATTAATGTCCTTCAACTGACGTGTGACACTTTATGCGAAGCAAGCAACGACTTCCCTTCATCTCTGTGTGGTGTGCCTAAGCGTGCCAAGACTTCTCCCTGATCCAATACCATCATTTCAGAGAATCAAGACCGTTTTCAACATCTAAAGGACCGCACTACGATATCTCGGCTAGCGGTCACTTGAACTGGCGGTGAATTGAACTAACTGAGAGATAAGTCCGTTGTTAATTAAACACTCCACACTAATCGTTGTTGTTTGTTTTCGCCACCCATCTTACGCCCGCCCACAATCAACGAGGTTTTAGTTGATGCTGGTAGTTACGAATGATAATAGTTGGATATCTACAAGGTTGCTAGTAGCCGTAAAACGCCGCCATGAACAATTGCTCTCACATGGATGTGAAAAGTACAATTTGAGGTAAGATAAGATAAAACATTTACGAGTTACGAAAGAGTCTGTCACGTCAAGTAACATTTTCCAATTTTTCTGAAATATTATAATGTTTTAAGTTTGTTCCCCGAAAATTAAAAATATATACATTTTCGAAAAGTCAAGTTATCCCTTTCATTTTTTGGGCGATATTTGGTCCGAACCCTCTCAGTCAGTCGTTGACGTTGTAAAATCAAATGCTACCGGAGACCGAAGGCCCCTTTAAAAAGAATTCCCCGAAATTTCCCACCTGACAAGGAACTAAAAGAAACGACCGGTGTTGTAAATAAACACCCAAACTGATGAATGAGTATCGTGGGGTTGATATTTCCTCGTTTCCCTCTGACAATGTGAGTCAGAGGTCCCAATAGGGCAAAGGTATAACCATGAATTATCGAGAACTGTATTCAATAATGATGTGTTCTGTGCCGCAAGGTATAATGCGCCGGGAAATGTGTAATAATGTGCATCATAATCTTGAAATAAATGGGGGGGGGGAATTCGCTGTGTTAAAAAAAAAAAAAAGTTTAGCGCGCGAGTCCTAATTTGTGAAATATCGGTATACAGATTTTTATCCGTTAAATTGGGTATAATATTAATTGAGATTGCTGTGGCTTTTTCTGAGCATGTGCTGACTCTGGGGAGATACATACATGTATGTTTTTAACTTACGTCGCAAAAAAAGATCAAATTTCGGGAAACGACATGCGTATGAGACGTGGAGTGAAAACATTTCTTTTGTTGGTGTTCTGTATGTTGTTTTTTCTGGCTACGGAGTTCACTGTTGGGTGTTGCTGCTCAATCAGGTGTAAGGACATTAATAATAATTGGCCACGTGTTCAGCTATTCTCCCCGCGTTTGGTGTATTTCCATGGGTTCTTGGCGGGAGGTTGGAGGACGGACATCAATAAGTCAGCTAATTCCAGGATACTATTTATCGATGGGTTCGTTGCTCGCAAGCCCATTGTGACACAAGGTTTTCTTCAATGGAAGTTGTACTCCAGGCTCGTTGTCGCGTTCTGCTTCATGTCTTTGCAATTATTTTTTTTACTCATGGATACTCGTGGTACGGTGTATCCGTAATGCCAACGAGTGACCGGTTCTTTACAATGAAAAAGCACCATCAAAGTGAGGAACAGTGTAACTTTTATTTTAGAAACTGCCCACCCGGAAAAATCTTATTGTGTGTTACGAAAGCGAAGGAAGGTTTCTCGTGTTTTTTAGGCAACAAATTAATATTAAATGGCACAATTAATGTGTTTGTGTTCAAATTTCTGGTTTGGCTGCTGCCTTTGAAAACGCGGATCCCTGTAGCTAAGTGGATTTGTCGATAACAATTACATTGTGTCCATTCGCAGGCGAAACCTTACGACTTGAAGTCAAGTCTGTAATTTGGCCGGGTTTTGGTCGCCCGTGGACAGCTGAATGTCACTCAACCGTGCCTGGCCGCTGTCAGTGATTGGCAGGTCTGCTACCAATGTGATAGTGTTATCGTCCTTGCGTTGAATTAAAGTGATACTAAGGCTTAAATAATAATAACATTAAACATTTGTTTTGATTGCAGGATACTGACATCATCAGATTATGCAGCAGCATTATCAATGAGATACAAAACTTCACTTAACGGATAAGCAGTGAGTCAGATCAACCAAGGATACTTGTACAAAAGTTGTATTCGTCTATACAAGCTGTTTTCCTTTGACTTGTTAAACAGAAGGTCGTCGCCATGACTGGCGGACCGGGCAGCACCGAGCGCCACTACCGTCGGCTGCTGGACAAGCTCAAAGCCCGCTCCAGCCGCATCTTTGTCAAGGCCCAGATGCAGAACCGCACGCAGGAGCAGAGATTGAAGAAAGTGGTCAACGTCCTGGAGAAGGACCGGGACCTCTGCATCCGCAAGTCTCATGAGGGGATCTGGCGAGTGTCGTCTAAGGAGTGCCCCATGCCGCGGCTGGCCAAGCCCGAGGGGATGCCATCGTACCTGGCCCGTCCCCGCGCCACGACTCTCCCCACCCCGGCTGAACTAGCCACCCTGCTTCCTAAGAAGAGAGTCAGGGGACAACAGCGCTATGCGTCTCACGCTGAATCGGTGGCCACCAGCAAACCGCCTCCCAGAGAATACAACAAGATGTCCAAGAGAAGACTGTCCTCGATGAGATCAGATCAGCTCCAGATATATCACTATCGGAAGGTACTGGAGGACTTTGAGGAGGCAGCGGAGGTTTTCCCAGAAGGCGATGGGGCAGACGAGCATGCGACTGCCGCGGGTGGCACCGGAGAGAAGATGGAGACACCGACGCAGGGAGACAGGACTGATGGGAAGTGGGCAACGCCGGTGACTAGGACAAAGAGCGTTATCAGCGAGGCAAGCAAAGCCCTGGCAGACAATGAGAGCACGGCAGCGGCTGAGGAATCAGTGAGAATGGTCATGAAGAAGCTCGGCATGCGTCCTCAGTCCAGCCCGATGTCTTACTCCCGAAGACCGCGGCCAAAGAAAAGACGCCCTCAGACGAGTGTCGGTACCTGCGCCACCATTGCCGAGCAACAACTGGACTCCAATAGCAAGGTGCTGCGAACCAATTACCTGGACATGTACAAAGTGCAGCTGAAGAACCACGTCCGTCGCATGACTTCAAAAGGTGAAATGCCAGCGCCGTCTATACGCATTGATGACATGTCGCCACACCACGGCCACTGTGATGAGCAACCCAAGTCGGGTCTTGACATGAGCGTCCTCTCGCGGGCGTCCACTCCCACCAAGGCCCCTTCGCTGGCCCACAGTAAGTTCTCCTCGCCAGCCTTTTCGCCCGAGTCACGTGGGATCAGTAACAATCCCGGTGCCAAGAAAGAAAGGCAGTCCACCCTCATGCAACAGACTGCCTCGTCCACATCACGCTCAACACCGAGACGTCAACTGCGCAGGGTCAGCACGCAGATCATGCATGCCACCACCTTCGACACGCTACAAGATGAGGTGCAGAAAATGCAAAGCTACCGCAATTTCCGGCGGGAGTCTCTGCAGACGGACGATGTCGCCAACCTTCAGGACTTGGAGGACGGAAAACTGTTTGAAGAGATGAAACACTGTCGGTACATCAGGTGGGCCAAAGCAGACGAAGCTTTAATCGAGGAATCCAGTGAGAACGAACCCTTACAACACCAACTTGCGCTTCTGACCCTAAAGTACGCCCCTCAGGTCCAATCAAAGAAAAGTCGGAACGAAAACACATGACCAGACGATTTATACTTCACACAGTTAATTAATTGGCAGTGTTTTAATTGGATTAAAATTTATTGGATTAAACATCAAATGTTTAATATTAAAAGAACACTTCTAGTCTTCTACTATGTTATGAATTTAGTTAGACACGTTTTTTGTTTAAATATCCATATCTAGCCGAGGTATGTTCCTTTGCTCAGACAATCTACATGTACACAAAATATCTTTCGATTATTAAAATCAAATAACAATATAAATGAAAGCAATATGTATTTTGTTTTGCAAACAACTATAAAGCCTTTTTATTCGAACTTATTTCAGCAGAAAATGTACACACATCTTACAAAATAAACAATTCAACGTACCGGTATGTAGTTTGTGTGGATAGAAAAATTCGTTCAAATACTTTTGACTTACAGTCGTTAAAGGTTGCACATGTGCATGTTTCAAACTGTACAATCTGATCTGCAAATTATTCAAGTGTCAAGAAAATCATTTAGTTCAAAATACTCAATCCGCAAAATACCCTTTAATCCTTGACTTGCATTGACTTATTGGATTAAACTTTCAGTAGTTCCAATAAGATTTCAAAGGTTATAACAAATATGGGTAAACTTTTTCTGAGGTGCAGGTCTTACTGCACGTATTGTTTTAATGATTGTGCACTTTCATCTGGAATGTGCCATTTTAGAATCCAAAGACACGTTGTCCACTAGACATGCTAGATAATAAGTTTCACATTCCGCAGCCATCTTGAAAACAGCGCCACAATGTGACTTAAAGCAAGTCGAGGGGAACAAATTTGTAAAAGAGGTACCGGTAGGTCACTGCCACATTGCAATTTCTGCTTGATATACCAACTTTTTAATGCCAATTTTTGAGCCTGCACTGTAACATGAAAGACTAACAACTTACAAGAGAATGTCAAGACAGAAATAATCACAATTTATGTATTCTTGGCCTACAGATTCCCCCTCCCTTTTTTTGGTAGCCGAAAACTTCTTACTAGTTCTTACTTTTTATTTTATATAATTTTTCCCCAATCCTGGGATTTGTAGAGATGCCTTTCCAAATCCGACTTAAGTTTAACAAAACGGTTTATTTTGACTTCCCATACACTGTACATGTATGTGTGACTGCGAGTACTTGTATTCACGTTTATGTGTGATAGTGTTGGATTCGGCTACAACATTTAAATACTGTACATGTACATGTAGGCCATGTATCCCAAGTGACTATTTTTTTTGCAGACAGTTAACAAGTAACTGGTTGAAAATTGAAATTAACAAAATCTGGCAAAGAAATATACAATACTTATTATGTCTTTTACGTACAGTTGACTCTTTCAAACAAAAATTCTGGTCATTGAAAAACCAATCTTTTTGTCTAAAATGAACCATGCATTATTAATACAATGAATGTTTGTGAGTGCAATGGTAAGAATAATTTCATGAGGTGACAGATGAAATGTTCCATTCCACGAGGCGAAGCCGAGTGGAATGGAACATTTCATCTGTCACCGAATGAAATTATTCTTTCTATTGCACGAACGTGAAACATTCATTATTTGTTTTATATAACACCTGAATAAATCCTCGTCATCTGATTGGTTGACTTTTAATAGCCAATTTATTCAAGTTAAAAATTGTTTGACAAGTTTGACAAGTTCAGAGTTATATTTAATTTATGCAAACTGTTCAACAGGTTGAGAACTATCATATTCAATTTATCTCAATTTAAAACTTTTCCATAAGTTTAGAACTTAAACAGTTCAAGAAGTCCAGAACTTTTATTGTATTGCCAATTTAAACACCACAGCGCCACCTTCAGCAACATGTGCAGTAACAGTGCAATGGTACTTCTAATCACAGTGCAATAGTACTTCCATTGCACTGTGCGCTGCGCGCCACGCGCGCGCTGTGCATTGGTACAAATAATTCAATGACATGTGATCAACGATCCACCAATCAGATGACGGGGATTTATTCAGGTGTTGTATAATTCCTAATAGGGAACGATTTTGGTTTATAGGACCTATAATTTATTTTAATGCAATCCTTGAAAGTATACCTTTGTGTCCCATTAAACCTTATTTCCATTTTTGTTTTTGCAATTTCCAAGGGTAGGCCCATTTGTTGCCTTTTTATGTTAATGCAAATGAGCAAAAGTGTGATGTAATTTCAGGCATAAACCTCAACGTTACTGCTACATATATGTACATTGTACTTCAGCACTACAAGTTGTCAGAATTTTAAATGTTTTGGCAGTAAGCCAATGAGCAAACTTTTGTCACAAATGTTTTTAATTGACATAGGCCTACAATGTAATTTGAACGCAACACCCCTAAACTGAACAGTGTCTTCCTGAAATGACAACACAGCAACATCGCTCTCAGTTGTCCAGAAAAGCATGGAAAACTTTAAATGTGTAAAGAAGTGCACTTTTTAATAAAACAGGGATGCCAAATAGTTTTCATATTTGTTCCTAAAACAAATTAATCTCATGACCCCTTAAATACAGAGATTTCTGATACCACATTATGGCTACGTCATGCGGAGTTTACAATGTACACATGAATCTACTATCAGTCATTGTATGGTTACTCAAGAAAAAAACACAATTGAAAGGCCAGAATGAAAAGGGGCGAATCATCCAGGATTGACACTGCTTGCATCTAGCCAAAGTTCTTGATGAGACCACACCACTAAAGCTTCAATTGTGATTCTAAACTACAGGGTGTCCCCCCACAAAAGAACCCTCAAACTCAAAGTACCCTCTTTGTTACAGCTTTTTAAAAGTTTCTCAGAAACATTGATACATATTTGAAAAGTACAGTTCATCAGCCTTTCAGCAAAAACAGAAATCTTTCCAATCGAGCTCTGTCAATTCATACAAGTGTCGCTTTTTCATATTGTCCGCGGTCTTACAAATGAAATTGTCATTTGTTAGGAATGTGACGGATTTGGGGTGAGGGTAGTTTTGCTTTCTTTGACTTTTAAAATATTTCTCCCTTTATATGGTTCTTTTATGTTTTTTTTTAATTTGTTTGTAACAAAGGTCATTTCCTGTTTTTGGAAGAAATGGTAGTCCTGAAAGTGAAAAAGACTTTTGTTTAACTTTTTAGATGTTTAGGCTACTGTTCTGATGCCCTATACTTGGTTGTTTCATGGATGCAACTTTTGAACCTTGTTCTCATGAACGCCTAGTCCGAGTATCACTTGTTCTCCATGGAGCCCTGTCTCCGGTAAAACGTCTGATCTAAGCATGCAAATTTCTGCGATCCCGCGCACCAGACAATTGGAGTCGACTTTACTAAATCGTGACGTCATTTCATTCCGAAATCTGGACTAAAGTTTTTGATTGGTCAGTTCGAATGGCCGGGCATAGATCTGTAACACCTCGACAAGCTTGGCAAGGCATACGCGTATCGCATACATGTGTATTATAAATACAGAGTCCATGACCGCAGCCTTTGTTTGCTCAATTCACAGTGAATTATTGTCGTGTCTAGGTTTTATTATCGATGTCTATGACGCGAAAACGGATGAATGAACAAAGACCCGATATAGAAAGCACCTGCTGATTGGTCAACATCTAGAGGTCAAGAGGCGGTTGTCTTGCATAATTAATCAGCGATTCTGATCACAGTCAGTGGCCGTGTCACGCACACAGCCCTGTTTGATCTCAGTTTCTCGTCCCAAGGTCAAGCACGCATGGCCCAAAAGTGTACGCGAGATTTTACAAGATTTATTCGAGACTACAGAAAAACACGAGAAGTGCCTGGATACATGCACTGTTTGGCCAGAATGGCTAAATAGGTGAAAATTTGAAATCGTGTGCTTTACAAGTATTTTGATAGCAAAAATAACTGCTTTTGACAAATATAAAGGGTTGTTACGGCCTGTCAAACAAAATCATATTTTTTATCAACAAAAGCGAGGGCCAATAGTGTTTAGGTGTACATGTACATTGGATTCTTAAAAAAGACCGAAAGAAACGGCAAGGCTCAGTAGATAGAGGAAAGTATACGCTTCATTTTCATGTGAAACACGTGCAGGAGACTTCTAATGTTTGGTCCAAATCGCCGGTTGAAAAATGAAGACTTTTGCAAGATTTCATGATTTGCAATCACATGTACGCGTGTAAATGAACGTACACATATGTAAGTACGCAGACATACGTTGGCCTGAAAACATTGTGAATAGCACGTGCGAACGTGCAATGAATGATTTATGAATATTAAGCAGGCCATACTCGAGCTCGACCAATCAGTGGGCATATGGGTCACAAGGTCACACTGTGTTTGAGTTCCCTTTTCTATGCTTTACAATGGCGACGATCTTTTCGCGTTGTGAAAAATGGAAGTTGTTGGAAACTTTACATGCATTACATGTACATATGTAGGTGTACAATGTACGTCGAATTCTTAAAATACATGTATTAACGACATCACGTTCACAAGTTTTTTGTAGATGAAGGTTCATTCTTTCCTTTGATTACCTCAACATTCGGGAGACTTTCGTCGTTCTAAAAAAAAAAACCGGAAATTTCTTGACCTAATTTTTAGTCGATTTGTCCGTGAAATAATATCGTCAAAATGCATCGAAATCCTTTTTTTGAGAAAAAAAAAGCCTTGATGGATGTAATAAGTAGGTCTTTAAGTAACTACCAAAAAGAACTTCGTTTGTTTGGATCGGTTGTGGTTTGCCCTGAAAATTCTGAATTTTCTGAAGCCCTTTTTACGGCCATCGTTTGCTGGCCTCACGTTGCTGTCAGTTCTGTAGACGAGAAAATAGAGCAGCTACGCGTGACACGGAAACTGACTGATCAGATATCATAGACCCTTGCGAAGCAAAGGTGTACTACATAGACTAATGGACGCTGTGGACAAAATGAATATATAATTTTTGCCACAACTCAACAAGTCTTGAACCGATTGAAATTATGTTTTCAGTATATTAAAGCTAACAAATTAAGGTTTTATGGACAAATCAAAATAAAATTGACTTTGCTTTATAAAGCTGTGACAAAGAGGGTGCTTTGAGGGTTCGGTTTTTGGGGGACATCCCGTATATGTATGTATATGTACAATGTATGTAATTTCTAATTCCATTAAAAGGTATAGAGTAGATCATTTGCAGCTATCCAAAAAGTAACTGACAACTTATAGTCGTAACGCTTACTTGGTTTAAAGATGGGATGGCTATAACCTCCCTGTGAAATTATTCTTTCTGGCATGCTGTCATTTTGAAGAAAACAACTAAAGATGGCCATTCCCAAAGATGAGTCAAGTGACGCATTTTTGATATTATTCGTTGGTTCAGGGTGCGAACTCGCGTAGCTGCAATCTGAATAAACTGCACTCACAGAGCTTAAAGTTCATCAGGTTAGTTGTTAACCTGTTCACACCGGATGACATGCATGTCCCCAAAGGTTTTGCGATATTCAGAACGGATGACGGATAAACACGCAGGGAGCGAGGCCGGAAATATGAGTGTGCTGCCCGAGGATGATGGCTTCAACCCGCCTGGCATGAGGTCGAGTGAAAAGTAATCCCGCGCCTCGTTCCGTTCCTGTCAAAATAATCCCGGCGTGAACTGGTTAAGCATGTCTTTAGATTTTGTGCGCTTTTGTTGCTTCAAAAGAAAACAAAATTTACAAATGACAAATGATCTACCCTACCTTTAAACAAGATGATCATAGAAGTTACAAAGGCCTGCACAATTGATCACTCTGTCATCTATGGCACAAGGGTTATGGGCAATGTATTCTGAGGAATACGAAACCGTTCAGTCTCCAGATAGCTCACTCGACATGTATTCTGAGGTTTCCCACCTTTTTAGTCAGCGCTGTGTTCCAGCTGGTAAACATCTGTTCCTTAGAAGGCGTTGGTGTCTCTAGATGAGCACCATGAAGCATCAGCTCCTCTGGAAACCCTTTATCCACCATGTACTGGTCCTGAGGCACGACCAAATCCAAGACGTTTGTGACGATGTCCTTATCTGATGCTCTGCCTCCCTACGATTTTGACTCAAATCACGATCGACACTGCCACAAGGAGTGCACACACACAAGTAACTCAGCAGTGCTGTGTGATGTGTTGTCTGAATTGGTCCAGGCTTGTACATGGACGCTGTACGAAGATCTTGGCACTGTTCAAGACTCCTCGAAACTGCTTAGTACACAGCGTGCCTTGGAAAGGCTCTCTGTAGATTGGCAGTGTTTTACCTCGCTGAGCACTTCCAATGCCGTGCCAAACTCCGGAGCCAAGGATTTAGCCCATGTCGATACTATTCGGCTGCAGTGCCCGGTTGATACTTGGAACCGGTCAGCCAAATCTGCGTTCCGCAGGCCCATGTGCTGCTTCATTAACACCATCAGGAAAAGGTCTTTAGACTGCAGTTTCCTGCATGGCCCATACTTGACGGATGATCTAAGAAAAGAAAATGTGATACATAAACATGTTGATATCATTCGTTAAATATACATACAAATCGTCACCGACACCACGAAGTAACACTCTACCGTGTTAAACCATATTTTTTTCTGATTTTCAGTTTTTTTGATTTTTAAACATTATTCATCAAGGCCTACCATTGCACGAAGTTTCAAAGCTTCAAGAGCTTTACTTTAATAATTACGCTAAGTATCCATGGCAACTTTTGCGCAAAAGTGACAATTTTCGTTTTCACGAAGTAACAATCAAGTTCCATTTACCATTGCAATGCAAGGCGCGCACTCTGCTCATAAGTGAGCAAAAACGTTTTCACGAAGTAACACTCTTCTTGTAATAAGTTGTATGAGCGCGCGCGCTGACCTGAAGTTGCACTTTCCTCGTGTTGAATACATTGAAGAGTGTTACTTCGTGAAAACGAAAATTTACAGTTTCGCAGCTTTTTCGGTTTCAGGAACATCAAGTGTCCACAACGAGAACCCAACTGAAAATACTCTGTCGTTTTGACGCAAAGTGTTGTTTTAGAAGGCGTTCAACTTTAGTTGCCGTTTTCTCCGATTGCTAGTTTTTACTGGTATGTAAATGGGTGTTACTTCGTGGTGTTGGTGACGAAATATGTAGCCACGTAGTGGCCAGGGCAAGAGTATAAGATCACTCGCCAATGTTCTCATGCAATGTGAGAACGAACAAGGAGACCTAAGAATGAAAATGCTGAATGTGAAAGGTCATTACTTAAATTTGTTTTTACCCATCTCCAAGTGATTTCTCATCATTTTTCTTGAGGAATACCAAGATAAAATTTCAACATGAATGTTCCTTGGGGTGTTTACGACTAGAAATCACTCTGTCCAAAATTACAGCAAGAGAAAGGGCAAGGCAGTGTGAATTAAGATTTCTGGAGGTTCACCGTGTGACCTTTTACTTTCAGGCTCTGATGCAGTAGCAGATGTATTATTTCAAATACTAAAAAATTATAATGAAGAAAAATTGTACCTGTTTAAACCTCCTTTTCGAACTTTGTTGCCTGCCTTTGGCCCTCGCCAAAACGGCACGTTGGTCAGCTTGGGCTCCAGATACTGGAACACTGAATCAAACACCGCTTTTGATTGGAGGCCAGTGTAAAACTGGACTTTCTTATCCGATGTCAACAGCTTTGTAGAAACGCTGGTGGGCTCAGACCGTGTCTTTTGTCTGAAATGTTCATCCTTGGTGCTCGTCTCCGCTACCAATTTCAATTTCTTGGAGACGATTTCCTCCGTATCATTTACGGGCGTCTTTTGTCTCAAATGTACATCCTTGGTGTTCGTCTTCGATGTCAACAGCTTTGTAGAAACGCTGGTGGGCTCAGACCGTGTCTTTTGTCTGAAATGTTCATCCTTGGTGCTTGTCTCCGCTACCAATTTCGATTTCTTGGAGACGATTTCCTCTGTATCATTTACGGGCGTCTTTTGTCTCAAATGTACATCCTTGGTGTTCGTCTTCGCTACCGATTTTGATATCTTGGTGGCGATGTCTTTCCGATTGTTTATGGTCGTCTTTTGTCCGCAATGTACATATTTGGTCACCATGATCAATTTTGCTTTCTTAGTGATGATGCTCTCTAGTTCATGTATGCGGTGTGACAGCTGGTTTATTTTCAAGTCTTTGTCACAGCAGCCTCGGCAAGTACAAGCTTCACAGCAGCGACAACTATAGCTGTAACTGTGCTCTGACAAAACACTGTCCATCTGAACGTCTTTACCAGCCACACATTTTGTGAGTTTCGCTACAGGTGTTTTATCTTGACCCTTGGCTGATTCCAATGTCTTTTTCAAAGGAAGTATTTTCCTTTTAAGAACACGCCTTGCCGGTATAGGGGTGCCAAAGTCCCGCCCCAATTTCAACCAGGGGATAGGATACTCTTTGCTGGGCGCCCCGTTGACAAAATGCTCCGAGCACAAAACACTGTCTATTCGTGGCTGCCATCTTCTGGGTGTTATGCCAGACCCACCGGTCTCGTAACGATCGACTCTCTCCACCCACTCTTCCCGAACGGTCAGGTTAGCTGGGAAATAATGAAATCTAAAGGGCGGCGAGCAGCCACAACTGCCGTGTGGTAGACCGTGCTCGTCACAGCTTTCAATTTGCCATTTCTTGAGATGTCTGCTGCTATGGTGGCAGATTTTGCTGGCACAGATCCTCATTGTGAGATGATTGTGGCTTCCTGATGACTGAACTTCTCAGCCTGCAATATTAAACAAGGAAAAAAATTAATATCAACACATGCATATATTTAAGTTTGATGATCTACATCGTATCTGAATTCTGAAAGTATTTCAGACTTCTTCAAGTGTGCCATGTTAGGGAACAATTTCTGGTTTTTGGAGTTCGGACGAAATTTTATGACACTAGAATTATTTGCAAGGGTTCAACAGCCAGCAGTATTAAGCCATAAATGTATTCTTTGTATATTCACTAAAATTGTTCCCCATGGTTAAATGGGGTTTGTTCCTATTTGTGGAATTAAACAAAACAAACCATAACATTAATTATTCAAGGTCTTAGTACTAGTATTCAACTTGATGAATATGAAGCTTGTCAATAAAAAGAGATACATAAGAGACTTAGGATTCAGACTTTTTTCCCTTTGATTAAAATGATCCTTTAGATAAATTTGGAGAAGAAACAACAGTAGATGAAAAATGGACATGATTCTAACCAAGGTCTTTCAATCAGAAACTCATCCCACTAGCAACTAGGCTATTGTGGCAACCTGACGACATCTGTTCTTTAAATTCCTTTAATGTAGCGAGTCAACTAAGTATTATGCTGTGATGTCATTGTTCTTTCCTAATGAATAAACATAATACTCCCTAGGTTACTGATAAAAAATGCCGCTATCTCCAGGTGTGATACTGGAGCTACCGTTCTGCATTTCCTGATCACAAAGAAATCGGCAAGAAATTTTCTTTTTAGTCGTTAATGTATACCGTGCAGGCTCAAAAACTGGCATTAAAACAGAAAGAAAGTTGCATCCTTTTTTCATCATATATTATCTCAATCATATGAAGGTCAGGCATAGCTTGAGTACATGTAACTCCAGCTCTAATGCCTATCGCGTTAGAGCTGGAGTCACAACTACGTTAAAAGTACCGGGTCGTAAGAATCCCGAAATCCCGGACTCTGTATCCCCAGTGCATTACAAAAACAGTCCATTTTCCCTATATTATCCCGACCCAGATTCCCTAATTCATACCTTATACAATGCAACAGACATTCACGAAGCTAGTAATCGACTTCAAACAGAACAATGAAGACTAAAATATGAAATTTTTTGATGATTTTGGTGGCGATTCTTGAGAAACCATGAGAAAACGTCGCGCGACACTATTCTGCCGACTGCCCGTTGACCAAAAACCCCCCACATCATTGGCAAATAAAAACATCAGATTTACCTCAAAACAGCCTCCAAATTACTAGATACGCCACCTGATGAGGTACAAGGAGAGATCGATGATTAAAATCAAAGTGCTAAAGTTTGCTTACGAGTAGGATGAAAAGTGAAATTTCCCGTTCAATTCCGAGGGCTCCCCTCGAGATCGATCGTGAACAACAATTTCCAACTCGTGTTTGAACGACTCGTTCATTCAGTGGTCTCAGCGTGATTTCGGTAACGAGCGCGATGCATCGATTATGATAATGAGTAGACTTGATCATGTTTGTACAAGTGCATTTTGAACGATGATACGGAGTCATGTAGCTTGAACTGGTTTCTGCTGATAGCTGCCCTAGTTCCCGACTCTGTATCATAGTTCGAATGCACTTTAACCATATCCAGTCTACTCATTATCATAATCGATGCATCGCGCTCAGTAACGGAATCGCGCTGGGACCACTGAATAAACGCTGGGCACGTACGGTTACATCGCGTCGTTCAAAACCGTGTCGGAAATTTAACGATCGATCGCGAGGGGAGCTCTCGGAATTGAACTGGAAATTTCACTATTCAACCGACTTGTAAGCAAACTTTAGCACCTTGATTTTAATCATCGATCTCTCCTTGTACCTCAGGTGGCGTATCTAGTAAGTTGGAGGCTGTTTTGAGGTAAATCTGATGTTTTTATTTGCCAATGTTGTGGGGTTTTTTGGTCGACGGCAGTCGGCAGAATAGTGTCGCGCAACGTTTTCTCATGGTTTCTCGAGAATCGCCACAAAAATAATCGCAAAAATTTCATATTTTAGTCTTCATTGTTCTGTTTGAAGTCGATTACTAACTTCGTGAATGTCTGTTGCATTGTATAACTTGGTATATATTATGGAATCTGGGTCGGAATAACATAGGGAAAATGGAGCGTTTTTGTAATGCACTGGGGATACAGAGTCCGGGATTTCGGGATTCTTACGACCCGGTACTTTTAACGTAGTTGTGACTCCAGCTCTAATGCGTGGGCATTAGAGCTGGAGTTACTCAAGCTAGGTTAGTTATTACAAAAATGTAAATTGTAACTCTAGGGACTGAAAAACTTAGGAAATTTTTGCAATCGACTCTCTATAGTCTTTGTAGCCTACACGACATCAGAAATGGCGTCTGGCATTGTGTCTGGATACTACATTCTTTCCATTAAAACTAAGTCAGTATATCGAGCACTCCTAGAACTATGAGGCTCCACGTAGTGGAGCCTCATAGGTTCAGAACCCCGCAAAATTGTTGTCAGCACAAAACACTAATTAAGTACAAAAACGTCCATCCCAACCAAGCTTTTTTCCACAGAACCGCTGCACAGTTTGCCCCTAAACTCCGTACAATACGTCATGATATACTCACGTTATGTGCACCCAACAAACATCGGTGGATTCTGTCTGTTTTCGGCAAAAATGATGAAAAATATGCCCTTTCAGCACTGAGCCAACCTGACACTTGAAACGTGCACGCGCGCAGAATGATCGCAGTCATTTTCGGTTCGATCGCTCGGAGCGCGCCGCGGGGGGTATGGTGAAGGAGCGGAACAATAGTATGCGCATGGGCAATTCTCCATGGGAGAGCAAAAAATGTCAAAAATAAATGTTTACATATTAAACCTTTTTTGTACTTTTTCCAGACCTAAATTAAATTGGGAATTCAGTTCAAAAAAGAAATTGAAAAAAAATTAATATTTCTGGTAAAAACAGTGATTTTTGCAATTTATGATTAAAAAACGTTCAGATTTGGTAAAAGAATAAAATTTTGTGTATGTATTACTTTCTGAATTACAGGGGAAAGGTTTGATTTATTTTACAATGTTACAAGTTACTAACATTACTCAGCGTCATTAAAAAAAATCTATATATATAAATATATATATATACGGTAGTGTAGGTAGTCATTTAAAAATGTCAAAATTAGCACGTAATTCCGTTACCGAATAAATGGCAAAAGTTACTTTTTTCACAAATTTTCTTGTTTTTTTTCTTCAAATCATGTGTGTTGAGAAAAGACCCTACTACAAACATAAATTAAAAATAAAAACTTTCAAATAGTAATTTCTTGGCATTTTTCCAAGTGGTAACGGAATTACGAAACGGTAACGGAATTACGGTAACGGAATTACGCATGCACAAAGTATGCACATTTTCTCCAGATTATGTACATGACATATAGGAGATTTGCATACATGTAACCTTGGACAATAAATTTAAATACTAAATTATGTACTTAGTTAAATCATTTCCCTCTTTAATTTGCTATTATACAATTAAAAATAATCAGGTGTTCCATTAATATTTTTTACTTAAACTTTGTCTTTTTTACTATTTCAAAAATGCTAATAGTTGTTTGGATGCTTAAAGGGAACATACAATATTTACAAACATAAAAAATAAAACTACCAAGTTTTTACAAAATGCCTCGATTGGGGAGGGATGGCGCTGCCTCTTTGGGAGACAGCGGAGAGACAACAGAGATGTACATGTAGAGTGACAGTAGTTGAAACTGTTGTTGTTCCTCCGAGGATGGAAATGCTTGTTCAAGGGAGTCTGGAAGGTGCACGATATGATGGTACCATGTGGACTGATAGAGCCCACAATCTCGATGACAGAGAAAAACCGTATCCTGGTAGCACCTTCAGTAGTCAGAACTGGTTCCAGTGTAGTCCCCTTGCGCCTCATAAATCTTAAAGATGATCCTGTAACCCTTTACCAAGGTACAACAGCAGCATTGCTCTATGCGGTGGATTCAATAGGCCCCGAGCTTATGGCTGACCCCCCCCCCCCCTCCTGACGTTGGAACAGAGACAGTGCGGGCGGCAACGGAAGAGAAAGGGGATATAGAGGACCTTACTGTGCCCAATCACTTACAAGATTTGTATGAGAGGTCATCCAGAGTTCCAGACACCTTAATAATCAGGAAAGTAATCAACTAAAGGAGCTACTCATCAAGTATCAAGGCCAATATTCTTCAGGGGAAGGAGACATTGGGCGGACGGATTTAGTGAAGCTCTGGACTGAATGGTTTGCATGGTGTAACAATGATGCGGTACTTGGACTAGGCTGAGTTGTGACAAGTGGTATGTGACACGAAATTGTCTCATGATTGCCAAGGGAGAGGAATTGTGTTGTCTCTCTGAACGCGGAGGGGCAGCAAAACGACGGAATTGGCTGTCGGGACTGTATGGAAGCCGTTTTGATTCCTCAGTGGGCATGCTCGTCACGTTGTACGGTGTGGGTAAATCAAACCCACCAATCTTACATGGTATGCCGTCGAGAATGGGTACAAGCGGTAATGTGTCACCCTTAGAAGTTGGACAGCAGCAGTGTTAGTCTTGGCGGGAAGATGCCACTCGGCCCTGTACATCCCCCTGATCAATGATTGTTTGCTGTCAGTTTTTACCCAATGCCAATGGAAACGTCTGGTAGTGTTTGCGGAAAAGCTTGTACAGCTTTGTTTAAATGCAAGAAGCATTGTTATAGTCATAAGGATGACTACAGCCTCGGCTCAAAATGTAATCTTTAAAGGAGCTGCGGGTTTTACTTTTGTTGAAAAAAAAAATTAGTTGACGTTTGTTGGTTTCATTTGATATTGGACACTGCCGGGAGCTGTTTGAAGGAGCGGAAGAAGATTTCGTCTTTATTGTCTCAGATAAGAGGCAAGAACGGTGACAACGACGTTTTATTCCACCGTCTTCAGTTTCGACTTTGGGCCGCCTAGGAGATGCTCGTAGTGATGTCCACTCTTGGACCCCCCCCCCCCCCCACGATGTCCTGTTCACTGAAAAGCCTTAACAGTAGTTAACTGTTGGTCTGGCCTGTGTGAGGAGAAAGAATGGATTTCGGCGGCGGAGAGACGACGAGGACAACGTGTTGACGAGCAGGCAAAAACGAGGGATTCTCTGATTGGATGGTGATGGATGAGTCGTCAAGAAGAGCTCCAAGGATTCAAGATCGGTCGCGTAGCCTGAGACTAACGTGCGCGTTTGATCGTGTAGTTAGGTTAAAGTTAAGTTGGTCATGTTTGTAAAGTGTTAAATTTGATGACCAATAAGTACACTGCATTTTGTTAAGTTATTGTTTTATCTTAAGGACACAACCGGTGTTTTTAGATGCTTGAAAAGTTCGTTTAAGAAGACTTGTTAATAATGTTGTATATAAGTCATACGATTTGTGTTTTGTAAGTGTTAAAAAAAAATGTTTTGTTACTGTTAAGGTTTGAATAAGTTTGAAAGAAACTGCGTTATCAAAATTGTTAAGTTTTGTTCAAGAATATAAAAACCGTAGTTGTTACTGTGTTGCGCAAAGAAATTAAGTTAAATTGGCGATGTGAGGACACATCCTTCTTAAAGGAGGGGGTTGTGTAGCGGCGCACGGCCGCATGGTGGCGTATTCACCAAGCTGGAAATTGGGGGTGAAGCCACTTTCAGCGCGCGCGCTATCTCGGTACCTGGGGATCCAGGCACGACAGTGCACGCGCGCGTATATTAGTCGTACGATGGGCCAAAATAAGCAGAAATTGGGTTCGCGCTTTTATTTAGGCAGTTCAGATCTGAGGCTGGTTGAAGAAAGACAGAAACAACGCTGGTTAGATAAAAGATTATATAATGTGAGTACTTAATTTGGCGGAAGATTGAGGAGAATTAGAATAGACAGAAAGAGAGAAGTTCATCCTTGTGTCCGTGTCACATTTATTTTATTCGTTGTATCGTGCTGTTTGTCTTGTGTCTACCTTACGTTAATTTTAGCATAATTGTCCACAGAGAAAAGCCCTTAGACCGCGAGGACTCGTTACAATATTTTGATCTGCTAATTTTCACTTAACTTTCCCCTTGTGCCATTTTATAAACTTCTAAAATTTGGATTGTGATGAGTTTATGTTGAATTCAATGTTAATGTATTGCATTTACCTATTACATGTAAACCTATGGCGTAATTCCGTTACCGCCCAGGCGTAATTCCGTTACCGTGATTAAAATGCAAATTATGAAAAGAGTGATTATTTTTTCAACTTTGTTCTGAATTGTAGTTAACAACAACCCTGAACTCTACAAATAATAGGAAGTGTCCAATTTTAAAATTTCAAAACTTCAGAGTTTTAATAATTTATGCAAGAACTCAAATATGCTTGTCCTCCGTCCATAATTCCATTACCGATATTAAGCTCCGCCCCTTCAAGGGTAATCTTGTGGGATTTTTTTTTTTTTTAGCGGTCAATCAATTCTATTGGGTCTTGGCTCCCTTTCCATGTTTAGATTAGTTGCCTAGCATTGAACATATTTTCTTGGGAAAGAATAATCTTTGACAAAGTGACAAAATTCCGTAATTCCGTTACCAAAGAATTGCCCACATGAGTACAAGTGCAAGTACGTACCCCCCGCGGCGCGCTCCGAACGATCGAACCCGAAAATGACTGCGATCATTCTGCGCGCGTGCACGTTTCAAGTGTCAGGTTGGCTCAGTGCTGAAAGGGCATATTTTTCATCATTTTTGCCGAAAAACAGACAGAATCCACCGATGTTTGTTGGGTGCACATAACGTGAGTATGTCATGAGGTATTGTACGGAGTTTAGGGGCAAACTGTGCAGCGGTTCTGTGGAAAAAAGCTTGGTTGGGATGGACGTTTTTGTACTTAATTAGTGTTTTGTGCTGACAACAATTTTTCGGGGTTCTGAACCTATGAGGCTCCACTATGTGGAGCCTCATAGTTCTAGGAGTATATATCGAGCAGAAATTACAAAATCTCGCAGTGACCTACCTCTGCACATACATGTATCCAGACAATTTGAGCGTCAGTATCACACTGGGAGGAAGGTACACTTATCATAATTTATGCCTACGTCACCAAGTTGATGAGCAGTTCGTATGACGTTACTAGAACATGAATTATGCAGATACGTGCCAACGGCTGAGGCATGCGCCAGATGAAAGCGCTGGCTCGTATGCAAACGATAGCCTAGCAAAGCTGACCGTCAAGATAGCGGCGGTTTTATATTCCCCCATGGTCGAACTAGCCCGTTTGGCGAGTCAAACATTATTAGTACAGCTACGGGCAAAGATGAAAAGAAAAGAAAGGAAGAAATAAATCATTGCATTCAGAAAGCAAATCTGTTGCTGTATCAATGTATGGTTAAAACACTGACGAGATTGCCTCAGGATACTTAAAAAAGGACAATACGGCGGGCAAGCACAGTAACCGGCCCTGATCAAATTACATTACATTTGAACGGCATAAAAACAAAAACGACATCGGCAATGCATTTTTTTTCTTTCTAGTTTATTCATTTTTGTAGATAGAGGATCTTGATACAATATTATTTATTCCCGTTCCTTTTTTACGAAACTTTCAGTTTTTATATCCATGTCCATGCAAACTTACAAGGAATTGTACGTGCCCGTAAAGAAGTTTAAAAGCAGCAATGTCAGTGATGTTCATCAACTTTTTCGTTTGCAACCAAAAGTGCTAAAAATCTTAACTTGGCCGGCCGGTGCTTAGTAATTGAACAACTAACCTGATTGCAACTTCGTCAAACATCACCACTGAGAAATAACTTGAACCTCAGTTTAAAAGTTAAAAATATTCAACAAAGTTCTTTTGAAAGCCCATCTTTAAAAAAACAAAAGAGTGGATTTTATAAATCATATATTGTTTGCGAATTGCTAATGACTAGAACTTGTTGTTGACAGTTGTTGAAACAAGTATTCTGTGTCAATTTCTTCGTTGTTCCAAGCAGTCAGAATGATGCACAATAAATTGCTTTTTTTTTGACGAAACAGGTTTCTAGGGTCATTGCGTTTTAATGGTGATATAATTTGAACGGATTGAGCAATTTCAGTAATTTCTTTTTTATCTAAAAGTAGTTTCTGAAATAGGTTTTCCAGTCATTATACTACTTATTTTGGTGCTACATATTTTTTTTAAATATGAAATATATTTTTGGAGGTTTGGGTTCAGCTCTCTTTTTTTTAACTCACCCTGCACTGCTGTTTAATTTAAATAAATGCAACGAAAACTGTTTTATACTCAAGGCTTCTGCACAGTTTTCAGGAGCCATACATAAAGCTTGATCTCAGTCCACGACGCGGCGCTAGTATAGCGCCGTGCATGCGATGCACGTGTTCGCAACAAGGTATGCATTATGGTATGCATCTACTACCATCATCCGGGACATCCATGTGCATACGTACTGCATAATTCATGTTTCCAGTGATGCTAAATGACCTCCGTGGCGAAATGTGACGTAAGCATAAATTATGATAAGTGTACCTTCCTCCCAGTGTGATACTGACGCTACCAATTTGTTCCCCTCCACTGGCTTTATTTAGTCACACGGTGGCGCTGTTTTCAAGATGATCGCGAAATGTGAAACTCCCTCATAAATCCCCGAATAACATGAATAATACGGCAAAAGTTTCGTACCCAAAAATTCCTCCAGTTCAGAGTTCTAGATATAAAATCACTTTACCATCCTATGCTATATAGGCTAAAGAATAAGTGGGTGTACTCACGATTATCAGTGGCGCACGGGGCAGGTAGAGTGATTCTGCAGGACACAGCATGATCGGTAATCGTTAGCGCAACTTGCAAGTAAGAAATATACTATTGAGGGCGCCCTACTCGTGTTGACGGAACCTTTGAAAATGTGGTTCAACAAAAATTATGCAGTATATAATTATAGGCCTAGAGAGGGTGTACATGAGTGAATAAAACTCTATTCAAGTGGCCTAAAAATAAATACCTAAGACTGTTGTGTACAAAAAAAAAAATATCGCCCATATATCCCGACCCCTGAAAAAAAAAAATAAAACTGTCGCGACATAAAAAGAACGCCTTCAGTACAGGGCGCCGCCATTTTCAATTCCGATGGTTTCAGACCTTTCAATCGACTCCCATAGAGTGATAATAACACAAACTTCCAGTTTTTTAATGCTCACAACTGAACTCTTGATCGCCAAGGCGTTTGAAATTTTAATCAATTTAATCTAGTATTTCTTGAGTTGTTGCCCTCAAAACAGGTTTTCGGTGTTCTAAATTGAATATTCATCTAGTAATTTGTCATGCCTGTTACATTATGAGACTTAATTTAATGAGAAACCATCAAACAATAAAAAAAAAAGAGAGAATACCCGAAACAAATTTAGTTTTTAAACGTGAAACTGCAAACCAAATGAAAAATGAAAAGTCAACGTCCATGAAAATAATAATACAGACGTTGTTTGCGCATTAATAACCCGAGCTCACCAGGCCAAGCTATATTAAGTTGTATCGGTCTTGATGTCTTACATTAGGCGAGTAAATTTCGTGAGAAACAGTCAAACAACTAAACATTTCTTTCGAGAAAGGGCGCGCTGAATAAAACTAGAGGTCTCGCACATGGTCAGCACCGTAAAGACAATATGCGGACCACAATCTGCCCATTAAACAAAAATGCAACACTCTTTGTGGAGACGATAACTCAAGAACAACATATTGCATTGAAATTGCGAACGATTATTAACCATATTATTTGACACAACCCCGGTGGCGTAGCCACGGGGGGGGGGGGGGCGACCGCCCCCCCCCCATGAAACCTTGTTGCCCCCAGTCGCCCCCCCCCCCCCCCCCCCCACTGAGATTTTTAGTTTCTAAAAAAAATTATCATTGATCTACATGACGCCATGGGCCCTATTATGTACTACAATGTATGTTTGCTTAGAAAATATTGGTTAAAGTGGTCAGAAATTGCCTCAGATACACCACAGAGCATTTAGCTCAGAATTCTGGTAGCTGACTCAATGACTCCAACCTCGAAAACAATGTTCACAAAAATGTCTTATGCCTTTAGCTGAGAAAACCTTGAAAATTATGTTTAAACTGTTATCTTTTGTGCTAAGATAATTATTGGTTAAAGTGGTAAGAAATTGCCTCAGATCACACCACAGAGCATCGAAAAGCCAATTTTTTTCGGGGCCCTTAAGCGGGCCCCGAACCCCACGCCGTAAGGGCTGCGCGCTTCGCGCTTGCATCAGTTATGATCAAGGTATGTCCCCCCCCCCCCACACTTTTGAGAAGCGATTGACGCCCCTGCTTGACGCCCCCCATGAAATGTTCCAGCCCCCCCCCCCAGCGCCCCCCCCCCACTGAAAAATTCCTGGCTACGCCACTGCACAACCCGTTTGAAAATTGACGTGAAACGAGGTAGAATGCAATTAATACGATTTAAAGAAAATAGGCCTAAGCGTTTTAATCACGAAAGGCTAATGCCGAATTTTAGTCTCTTTTGCCACTCTTTGTGGGGACGATAACTCAAGAACAACATTATTCATTGGTTTGAAATTGCGTCCGATTATTGACCATAAAATGTGACACAACCTGTTTGAAAATTAACGTGAACCAAGGAAGAATATATTTAATACAATTTAAAATAGTCCACGACGACATGCTATCGCAAAAAATTAATTGGAGCATTGAATTGAATTTTGGCCAGATGATTGGTCACGAAAAGAAGACAAAATAGACAGAAGATTTAAACGAAATATTGTTTTTCTCTTCCTTAACAGTGTCTTGTGTCGCGACACGTAGCAACACTTGGCGATGGGCTGCGGTGGAAGTCCAAACAGAACATTTGCCTCACTTTTGCACAGGAACGATCGTTCGTGGATTATCGT
Source organism: Patiria miniata (assembly GCF_015706575.1). Lineage (NCBI taxonomy): Eukaryota > Metazoa > Echinodermata > Asteroidea > Valvatida > Asterinidae > Patiria > Patiria miniata. The sequence goes on from NW_024037061.1 coordinate 18,695,274, forward strand.
TCCTGTGCAAAAAAGTGAGGCAAGTGTTCTGTTTAGACTGCCACTGCAGCCCATCGCCAAGTTTTGCTACGTGTTGCGACACAAGACACTGTTTAGGAAGAGAAAAACAATATTTCGTTTAAATCTTCTTTCTATTTTGTCGTCTTTTCGTGACCAATCATCTGTCCAAAATTCAATTCAATGCTCCAATTAATTTTAGTCTCTTTTGACACTCTCTATTGAGACGATAACTTAAAGAACAACATATTGCATTGGTTTCAAATTGCGAACGGTTATTGACCATATAATTTGACACAACCCGTTTGAAAATTGGCGTGAACTGTGGGAGAATACATTAAATATGATTAAGAAAAAAAGGGCTGAGGATTACGAAAAATCCATTCCGATTCGGAGTCTATTTTAATTTTAAAAAAATGAAGCACTCTTTTGAAGACAGTAGCTCCAGAAAAAAAAATTGTCCTGAAACGAAACTTCGTTCGATAATAAGTCGTGATGTAATGACAGAAAAAGTGGAATCGACTGGAACCGTGGAAAAAAAATACACACAACGACACTAACCAACGGCCAACAGTGCATTTGCCAGGACGCTCCGCACATTTTGCTACCGTCTATGATTTTTCCTTTATGAGGGCGCCCTACACAACCACTGATACATCAGCACGCCGTAGAATATTTTAAGTTTCGTTCAAAAGAGGGCGCGCCACATAAATAGTGGTCTCAACAACGCATCAACACGGATGCTGCACAATTGAACAAAAAGAACAAACTCGTTTCCGATGAACTACTCTAGAAATACAAAATGGATTAAATTGAAATTTCGTGCAATTAGTTTTCACGATGTGTAGCATAAGTAGTTTCAATGGCGTGAGAAACTGTGGAGCTATAAATATAATATGATCGTAACAATCTAGTGTTTTAAACGCTAAAAATCCACGTTGACTTCCATTAGGATCGTATTTGTCACAATTAAAACCCTGTATTGTTACAGTCATAATAGCTTGATTATTTAACGTTTTTCTATGAAATTAAATCTTTTGATGTGAAATATCATGACAAATGAGTGTACAAAAATACATTGTAATGTAACGTGTATTTCTTGAGTTTTTGGCCCCAAATCGAGTTTGGTGGTGGAGATCGAGACCACTTCAGTGGCTTTATATTTGCAAAGGAGTGTAGGGATCATTTTTATCAACCTATGAATTTGTGTATTATTATGCAACATATCATTATACACCCACGAAACCTTTATTCAAGTGGCCTAAAAATAAATACCCAAGGCTACCTATCCGCTTTGGGAAAATAGGGGTCGTCTTCTTTGGGTGAGAATTTATGGTCAAAAATTGAAAATAAAATAAAAGATGACATATCGATCGCCATTTCTCTCTGTAGCTTAAAAACATGTGAGAGTTCTGAGTATATTTAAAAGAATTTAGAAGTATGGGCATTTAGCACTAGTGTCTATGGGAATTTTAATACACTGTAAGGACACTCCGTATTTTCTCGTCATGGAACAATATTTTTTTCAAAAAGCGGGCGCGCTACACAAACACATGCCCACCACACTCCGACACCTGGCCATTCGAGTTGTAAACGCAATTATTGTGAAAACGGGAACTCAAGATAAACACATAGTATTGCAATGCCATTTCCTGTAATATTTTGCCATGGTATTTGACACGAAACTCTGGAAAAGTGACAGGAACCGCCGAAGAATGAATGTAATAAAATTTAAGGAAATTGCAGTACGAAGGACAACTCCGAATTTTATCGTCGTGCGGCAATTTCTCACAAAAGAGGGCGCGCTACACAAACACTGCTCACCGCGCTCCGACCATAGACATAATAAAACCTGAAAAAGGATAAAGAACACGGATGTCTCACTACTGAACAAAAACAACACACCCATTGTGGGGTAATAATTCAAGAAGCATCATGTCTTTAACTGATATTTCGTCCCGAGCGTAAGTTCATGTGTAACAGTCTGAACACCAACACAATGTACAATATTATGTAGTGAAAGTTTTAAACGCGAAATACAATCCGTTCAGAGTGACAGTCAACTTTTATGAAATGAAAGCAACACATCCCTCTCGCGAATGAGAAATACAGTGTACGTGTTTTACTGTCTTGGAAGTTCGTTTGATTCGCTATTTTGCAAGGGCACTTTACCCACAAATGTTTGTCAACTAAAAGTTACCAGATGTTTGAAATCGAAATGTTGTTCAGTGACCTTTTTTTTAATGAAAATTTCATTCTATGAAAAACCGACACACTAAAAAAAAAACATCACCGAAAAATAAAGCGTTTACTTGTATTTCCAAAAAAATGCAATCCAAACTTTTGGCAATTCGCAAAAGCATATTTAGCTGAACATGTTTCTTTTCTTAGGCAATATTTACAAACAACTTAATATTCCGATTATTAAAATTGAAATACCTGTAATAAATTTAATCGAATAAATAAATGAATCTTCAAACTGCATTTTTTTTTAACTATTAAGCCTTTTTATTCGAACTTATTTCAGCGGAAATTTAAACACACCCTACAAAATATACATAACAACATAGTAAGTGTGGTTAGAAGAAAATCATAAAAACATGCGTGTACATGTACATGTAGTCGTTTCAGTTACGTTTCAAACTGTTATGTTCAATCTGATCTTCAAATTCTGCAAGTGTCAAGAAAATTATTTCATTCAAAATACTCAATCCGCAAAATACCCTCAAATCCTAGACTTTGAGCTCAATAGAGTTGTCGCTATGATAGACAAAAAAATAATTAATTTTCAAGATTTACATATTTACAATTTCTTTTTAAACTTAGCTGTACATTTAACAGTGAAGGCAATAACTGAATCAGATCTAAAATAAATTAAGCATGTTGCATTCGAAAACACGACGGCCGATTCTAAGGATTAGCTACAATCAAGATTTAGTTAATAAGATGATAATAGCGCAATTCTAAAACTTAGAGTATCGAATAGGAGTTAACTAGATAACCACAAAGTATCCGATGCTGCAGGTTCAGGTAGCCACAAGTTAGCAAGCAGTTCTAGTTTAAGTTATGGTATAGAGTTCGGAGCTGTTATAGTCTGGTTCTGGACTCGCTTTTCCGTGCACAAGTCAGCTTGGTGACCTCTCGCGTGCAGGTTTCGCATCGCACCTCACAACACCAGTGGAACTTGCAGTTGCAGCTAGAAGACACCACCACCTTGCTGCGTTGGACGGCGAGTCCGCAGGAGGAGCAGAGCCGCTTACAGCTCCGTGCTTCCCACGCGGTCACCTCAGTGCCACGGCCTCTGAGGCACTCCCGTCCCAGCGTGCCCGCGGTCCCCACGGTGGAGTTGACGTGGCAGTAGTTTGGGGACGGCTGGAGGAAGACTAGGTCGTTCTGGGTTTCTGCCCGGTCCTCCTGTGCCTTCTTCTCGTTGGGATGCAGGCCGCCGCTGACGTAGTCTACCAACACAGCCGTTTCGTAGCGCTTCCTGAGAGCCTCACCGATGATGCCGAAGGCGCCGAGTTGATCCCAGCAGGTCTGGATGGAGCAGCTACCAGAAACTCCGTGACACTTGCAACGACGAGTCAGGGTCTGGCGAACGGCCTGTCATGAAAGCAAAGTACAAGAAAAAACACTAAGACATGTTTACCAATACCAATCATCAACCAATAACAAACCTTAATTCCTCAATGCCGTGATTATGAAAAGCTCATGCTTTACAGTTGTGTATAGCCTACATGAGTTTTGGGTTTGGCATCTTGAAGAGTACATTTTCAAATTGAATTGATAATTTTCTTACATTACAGTAGTTATGAGCTTTCCAATGAGACATCGCATGACAAACATTGGCCCACGACAAGTAAACAAATAATTAATTTCAACTTTTGAATTAAGAGCGGGACGCTCCTAATTCGTTCTGAATAGTGCGTGCAATGTCTGAAAAGAGGCGCACCATTTAAACCAATTTTTAAAACTGTATCAAGGCCTGCAAAAACAAACAAGCAAATGTATTTGTCACAGGACATTATATTTCATTAAATTTCGTTCAGAAACGAACATCGAAATTTTGAAAGTTTGTAACAACTTCCAAGTATGCGTAAAATATCAATTTAAGCATGCACGACAACATAAAGAGGTGCACGACAAAATCTCCAATCGTCTTCACAAATCTCTCAAAGTTCAGTTTTGCACATTCATTTCAGGACTTACCTTTCTACCGATGTCGTTGTTGTGAAGATTCATCAGTGCCAGCGCGTCTTGCCCCTGCTCCATCCCATCCACAAAGACCTTGGCAATCTTCTCGCCGAATTTGATGTTGTCGCTGCAGCCGCCCCACTTCCAGTCCTCGCCTCCTGAAGGAGAAAAAATAAAATAAAAAGTCAAATCGTTGTCTGTTATGAGACATTTCCCAAGGAACACAAGTTAGCTCAAATATAAAAAAGCACAAGAGACACAACACCCAATACTGCCGAACTACGTCAAGAAACACGATTTTTTTTTTTTTTTGCGAGATACGCAATAAGAACATGACACGAACCAAAATTAAGGTTTTTTTCATCAATCTCGTTTAACGATATGATAAAAATTGTCGTCAAATAAATTATTTCAGAAAAAAATAACTGATAAAAAGCCAGAATGAAACCCAAACAATGCTGGAAAATTAGGTTCTGCCAAAGGATTTTGCTTTATGCGCTACATACTTATGTCTGAAAAGTTTGAAAAGGCAAGGGCGGATCTTTCTTTCAGGTAACGGGAGGTGAGATTGAGTCTAAGGCGTGCGGGAGACACGCCCGGCTGGGGGGGGGGGGGGGTCCCCGGACAATGTTTGAAACCTACGATGATTTCTCCTGCATGCTAAGGAAATTCAAGCTTACATTTAGGATTTTTAGAATTCCACTCATTATTTTGTGCCACATTTTACTAGTTTCATAGTTAGCGGCTGAACTGGGGGTGGTGGGTCCGCTACTGAAAGGCAGAGGGTGCATGCGTAAACTGAAACTTGCAAATAACTCACTGTATTTTGTCCGAGAGAGGCATACTTTTCGAACAAAGTACATGTACATTGTACATGTCCGCACCATTTTATTCAACAAAGCCAATGAAGTCTTACCTGTTTTGCCTCCTCTCTTAGACTCGTCGCAGCCGCAGTTCTCGAATTGTCCCACGGAGCAGTTCTTGGTCAGTGAGTACATGACACCGGCAGAGCTGATGGCGTGAACGAAGGACATCTCACGGGTAGCTGTGGAAACAAAGGAAAAGAAGGAAATCATTACTCGGTAATCGAATAATGTACATGTATTCATACAGCCTGATGATGACTAACGCTGCGTAAATGATGAACGAGGAGAAATTAGATTCGTGTTCAATGCAGCAATGACGTCATGGTTCTGACGTCACTACAACATGATGTAATATGACGTGCAATGTACATTTATATGTAATGAGACAAGGAACAAAGTGGGAGAGGGACTTACGAAGGGGTTCGTTGAAGAGGGCAAGCGATCCTTCCGGGCAGTTCCAGCGGTCCCACTGGAACCTGTGCCGGCACTCCTTCATGGCGGTGGCCGCTCCGGCACTCACGCTGTCGGAGTACGAGATGTACCTCTGGAGACCCTGCAGATGGAAAGAAAGAAACCAGAATTTTATGAGGAAATTTAATACAAAATTGTTTGGACTATGAACAACCTAACCATTTAGGACGTGCTCTGGGGAATTCCAATCAGTTCAAGAGTGATTGATGCCAATTTTCTTAAGTTGTCTTCATATGTTTCAAAAGATCAATAATGTACTTCATGAATCGAGATAGCCATTATTAAAACATGCCAGCAAGTCTTAGGCGACACGAGGCAACAAGTAAGGCTCACATGACTCACCCCACAATGGCAAAACCCAATCCCTACGCTACCCTTTGAGCTACCGCGGCAGCCCAAAACACGTCCTGGACCATTACACTAATCCACGACCCCATTCACCGGGTAATTCCGGTCAGACAATGGGTGGCAGTCTCGGCTATTCACCCGTGTCCGGGGCAAGTTGGGTTGCTAATTTGCAACTAATGAGATCATGACCAGAACTTATTACTGAGGAGCTGATGAATAGATGACGAGTGGGCGGCAGCGGCCTTTGATGCCTTTCGATTGGAAGCCCGGCTAAAACAAGATTTACATACGGGCCAATTAAGTTGAGCGAACCCCTCGCTGGGACGAACAATGACGGGTAAGCGACCCGGGTCCAAACTCTATCAAAAGCGCGTCCAAACTTTGTCAAAAGCTCTCACTAACATGTTACAATACAGTTGTTGAAACGATACGGCAACATGCTGGGAAGGAGGGGTAAGAGTTCTGTAATCCTGAGGATGGTCTTTTTTTGTAGGTTGATGGAGTAGAGATGCTTGCCCGTTGACGGGAAGGCTAGAGAACATTACTCATGGATGACTATACATATAGTCATCCCAAGGACTGACCCAGTAACTCATATAAAGCAGAGACTGCAAGAGTGTCTTTGAGGGCATCAACAATAGAGATTGAGGGTCTGATGGAGGGTCAAAGAACGCCCAGATATGCACTAAAGGAGGGGAAGACACAGGTCGCATTAGGGAACAAACAGAAAATATCCTTGGGCATCATGTCTCATCCTGTCAGGGTTGTCCTTAAATTCATGGCTCCAGGGCGAAAAGGGATAGCATGCTGGCATAAGGGAAGGATAAAACCACTCAAGTAGGTGTCATCATCGCGGAGATGAAGAATATCATAACCGCAAACATAGTTGAGGGACGGATTGAGATTAAAGTGCATGTCACTCAGGACGGAAGACGCGGGTGGGCAACAAAAATTGCCAAAGATTCTTAGAATGTGATAAAACTTTTTGACTTACCTTTGAACCGGACAGAAGAAGATTACTTGCCGGCGCCCTGGAAAAATGAGAAAAGGAAAAAACAGGAAACGTAATGATTAAGAAGTACAAGCTACAGATGTATCAAAATGAAAATCAGACTACAAGGGAAAACAAAACATATGTTAGATTTAAGATGCTTCAGTTTTAAAATTACAGTTGACACCGTAAAGCTATAAGCTCACTGTACACACTGTTTTGAATTTTGGGATATTGGAACCGTTTTTTTCTTCCAATCGGGTACCCAGTTATGCGCAATCGGATTTTGTTTTTGTAACTAGACGACATCTGACTGGAAAAAAAGTATTCTTTTTTATTGAATAGGCAAGGGTTTGCGAAAAACAAAAAAAAACAGGTTTTCCTAAAACAATATACCTTCCGGAAGAGGACCAAAGTTAGTCAAGTCGAATTTGTACATGGTTGGTTTTTGCAAAAAAAAAGCTAAAGGCAACATCATCTGAATGTTTCTGTTTCTTAATTCAAATGAATTTGGTCAATTGTTACCATGTATAATTAACCAAAAAACCAACTGTCGTAGAGTATCAAAGGGAAATTAAAACTTCACACATGAAAACATTCCGGGGAAAAGGGTTATGGACTTACCATCCTCTGGCGAGCAGCTGTCCTCCAGCGACCATCATCAGAGAATGAAGGATCATACACTGAACCAACATGACGATTCAAGAATGTAAAACAACTTGACGAAATTCTCAAGCCCAAACTTCAAAATGGTAGCCCTGAGTATCGAAAACGGGTTTAATGACTGGAGGTGAAAATTTCGAGATGACGCGGCAGTGAAGTCTTGAAGGAAAGTGACCCGAGAGTTTTGCCCCGTTCAGAGAGTCACTTAGGGAGGGTGGAGGAGAACAATGCCCATCAGTGACAAGTGATGTGATTCGCCTTGACAGGGTCAGACTCTCTCCGCCCAGCCAATCAGCGTGGGCGAGACGTGCCAATGCGGCGGCGCATCAAAGCTGACCGCAAATTTGTGAGGGGTATCGCATAGACGCCCTTTGCGTTTGGGGTTCCGGCCGCCACGAGCTGGCGAGTTTGGACGGACTGTGAGTGCTGGTTTCCGCTTGGGCAACCCTGAAAAGGCCAGGGCTCTTAGTCTTCCCAAAAGAGCGATTATCCTCAACCCCAAGATGGTTTCAGAATTGGAGCTGGAGGAAAATGATGCCCAGTGCCTGGAGCGGTGTTGCCTTTGAGAAGTACATCACTTTTGAAAACCTCCAAAGTCTCTCTTTTGACTGAGAGTGGATTAGAAGGAAGACATTATATCACTCTGCTTTGGTTGAAGCATGTTTGGGGCAGGACAAATGGGGTTTTCAAAGTAGCTTTGTCATCTGTACTCAGAAACGTCACTCAATAAGCAGGAATGTATAGGTTGCGGGGAAAATTTAAATTCCATCTCATTACAGAATTTTCTCTTCACTTTTGTAAGAGCTTGAATGACTCGGTCGTGTACTGTTGTTGACCGTCGTATCAATTTCCATGGCCCGTCAAAAATAACAGATGTTATGAAGGCATTTCACTGCGAGACCAACTTAATGAGTACGAACTTGAGGAAAACACGTTTAAATCTTGGTTAAACAAAACCAGTGAAACATAGGCCTACCTTACGATTGAAATGAGAATCACATTTCGTCAAAAAGTAAAAAGGATTTTTTTTTATAACTGCGTAAGGAAATACGCTACAATGTACAAAAGACATATTTTCAAGACAACTTATTCTGGGATTTTTGAAATGTGGCACCGACAAAGTACAGTGTTGCCAAAAGATGAAACCAAATCACTTACTGATTGGGAAAATTTAACTATGCCCCCAAGACGTCATGTTCATAACCTAATTCAGCTAATTTATGGAACGTTTTCTGTGTGGTTAGTGGGCAAAATATGAAGAGCATTTAAAGCCCCTTTTGGATTCCCCAAAGAGCGCCAGAAAATCTGCAATCCGGAAATTGAAAAAAAAATTCTCAATTAGATTTCTCTTTTTTCGACCCTGCTTCGCACGTCCAATGATGCATCGTGATATTGGACTTCCATAGGTCAGAATTGACTTGAAAATAGCGCCCTCTGCCTCAGGTTCAGCTGGTTGCAGGTTCGAGTCCCGCTTCGGTGTTTGTTAAAACATCTAACTTGGCTATTGACAAGTTTCAAATTGGCAGTGAAGCCGAGGGTCTCGGTGCTGTCGTTTGTTGAGAGGATTGAAATAAAGAAAAGGTCCTCAATTCATACAATGGCTCAGCACTGACAGCATCGGTTTCCATTCTTGAAATTTGTCTATTATAATTTGGTATACAGAATTTCGCCATTCACAACTAAAGTTCAACGTCTACAGCGCGATAACAAAAATCCGTCACTTGTTATCGAAGCAAATTACCGACCCAGGGTTTACTACGAGAGCGAGGACGACAATTAATTAGACCTTTGGAACGGGGTTTTGCGTAAGCGGTTGTTCATGGGTGCAGACCAGTAAGTAGACCCGAAATTGCCTACGCCGGCCAAATCACGATCTGCATGCCCTCAAATTCTCCGATATTAGAGCATTTTGAGAGCTGTGAACAATTGAGGATTGGTAGAAACAAACAAGAAGGGTGGAAGCCGTGCAGAAGACTGTTGCAAGCTCGTATTTCTGTGAAATTTGGTTCATAAATTAGGCCCCAAAATGGCTCTATTTTGCAATGGAGCGTAGGTGTCCATTTTTAAAATGGCGATGGGCTCACAGGCCTGCTTTTAGGGGTGATCATCTTTGGCTGGAATTTTCTTCCAAAAATCTTGGATACCCCCCCCCAAAAAAAAAAAAATTAACGGAAAATGAAAGATGATGAAATGAGCTTTTATTTGATGTGTGTCTCAAATACCTTGGAGAGTTGTGAGTATTGTAAATAATTTTGACAGAGGGCACAGACAGTAATGGCGGGAAAGGGCAGCATGCATGCACAGTATAAACGCAAACACTTATTGAGTCCGCGATGACATCATTTCAGATATAATATTCATATGTATAGTTTTTAATATATATTTCGACATTATTCCATCTTGCAGAGAAATATCCAGCTCACTTCGTTATGATAATGTATATGGTCGTTATAAGTAATATGAATATCCATTAATACACTTTGTATATACATACATATACATACAGAATTATCAGACAAAGCTTATTACATCTTAATATTTATATTTTTACTTTTGTTGTAAAAAAATTAACTTGGAATGACGAGTTCGGACTCACACGTATACACGCACTAGTATACAGCATTCAGTTCTACTTTGGATTTTACACGAACCAGCGTTATAGAATAATTGTGTACACTCATTTAGACATTTTTGTCTGTGGCTAATCACAAAGACTCTTACAAAAGACGGTCGTCAGTAGACCAGCTTTTTAATAGCTGCGCTCTGATTGGCTCGGCTCACTGAACAAGTATGACGAAGGGCCAATCAGGCACCTCCGTGTCACTGACGGTGTTGACGATTAATGGCGTCTGTAGTTGTCCAGTTGACCGCCCTAACGAAAACGCGCCCTATTCATCGATACTTAATTGACACACGTCCATCACTTGTTCTGAGTGTAATGAACGTTTTGTAAACAAATTATTGTCAAACTGCAATTTCAACAAACAAATGACCGTCATTTTGTCGATCTGAAATCAAACGTGCAAAGACATTCCCAACAATAATCTTTGGCACTAGTGTTGCTTATGAAAACCCGATGGGACCACGCCTCAAACCCACTTATTTTTTTTTGTAACCTGTGTCATCTTTGTCAAGAGACCTTCACATTAAGTTTTGTACAGAGATACATTTTTCATGGCTTTGGAATCTGTTTAAATAATCGCGTGTTTTTTTCTTCACAAAGAAAATCAATCATGTTTCTTGTCCAATCATAATGGTTACACCGCGGCCGTGCGCAGAGCATGAGAGGCGCCGGTTTGGGACGCCAAATATCGGTTTGGAACACCAAACATCGCGTGTCCTGAACGACCAGCTGCCGCAACCTCCACACGGCTCTGGTAACACTCAAGACTTGTCTTTTCGTCTTTTCTCTGAGAAAGATTCTTAAAGTCGACATGTTGTATTTTTATCACATTGGCAGGTTATACACAAACGTCATATGACTAAGGAGAATAAATTTGGAATGTAAGTACTTGGATTTTTTTGTTGGAATGCTCTGTACAACTGCACTTTTATATACACGTATACAAGGTCACAATCCACTTTCTGACCTACTTAAAATATTGTATTTTGCTATTTACAATTATACATCCCACGATCAAACAATAAAATAAACAAGTCGATCTAGCGACAGATGTATCACTCAGGCTGAAAGAGGAAGAAGACAAAAACAATATTCAAAACAATAATGACTAAATTAATCACAGACTGGACCGTTCTCATAAATCCATATTACAAACTTTAAATCGTTGTCCGAAGATATGAAATAAATACAAAATTAATGTAGAAATTACGAACCGCAGATAATAAAAATAGATTGTAGCGCACGATTAGTTCTAACCATCCGGTGTGAGGGCCGGTTAGTTTTTTTTTTTTAATCTTGGAAGGTGTTCCAAGCACTGTACAAGAAGTGACACCATTATCAGGAAGAAGATTTTTCATCCTTGATACGAATTTTCACCCTTTTAAATTTATTTGGCAAATGCTGTCCGGCAAGTAACCCAAGAGCCTCCTAATAAGCACGTAAGATTTATGTCAATGTTTAAACTATCATCCACTACATCGTATTTATATAACTTTTTTGAAGACAGTTTTTCTACGTAGAATTATCTATAGTACACACGTCATCCAGATGAATCCACATTAAAATGACACAGTCTCATCTTCGTCATCTTCTTAATGTCTTAAGGTTCCTCTTGGGCTATCGTCAAGGTTTCAAAGGTCGGAGGACGGTGTGACAAATGTTTTCGTCGATCCGTATTTTCGTTCGAAATCTTTCTTTTTGGGATCTTCATCCGTACACGAACAGTTTGTGACAATTTTTCAATTTGACATTATATTTAGTACTGACAGTTCTCTCGATGTTAATTGAGCAAACAAAAAAGGTTTAATCGCCATCACTTTTTCAATACCGTTTACCCGAGGACACACACACAGTGTGCCATTCAGAGACGACACCGCCGGGCAGAACTTGACAATTACTAGAGAAGACATTAACCCAAGACGAATCGATTGTGTCTGGTCTCCAAACACCCATACGCCATTTGTGAAATGTGATGCTGAAAGTGTCTACTTAAGAAAATCGCAAAGGGCTTTCATATTAAAAGAGCTACCTGAAGCGCAAAAGGTAAAATCAATTTCCCTAATGTGCGAAGGAAGACATATCGTATGTCAGGATGCCTGGTTTGGGCAATGCAATTTTTGTTTTTAAATTTACGCACAATTGAACAATGTCGTTGAACCGAAGCAAAGAAACTAACAAAGGAGCACAGTAGGGTATCTACTTTTGAGGGCATTATTTTCTTACTGAAAGAGCAAAACATTTCTACATGGATTTTACTGGAAACACAATATACAAATAATGAACTGTTTATATGCAACTCATTTCCAAACGATTTTTTTTTAAAGAGACAAGCTGGTTTAGCTGCATTGCAGTGATAATGAAATACTTATTTACATTCCAACAACACGGTGTTTTACGGGAGCTGGAATAGCAAAGAGCTACAACGCACCAAGCCGGAGAGAATAGACATTGTGAATGTTCAACGCGTCCACGCACAGACATAGACCATAGAGACGTACAGGGCTTCATTAAAACGAGATTGGGTGAAGGTTCACAAAAGTACTATGAAAAAAAAGGTATTGATCGTTTGCACTGCGGCCATCTCTGAGGTGTGTGCTTCTGTTTAGAAGGGATACGCATGCGTAGACCTCGTTGTGCATTGCTTATGAATTAACATAACAAAACACACCTCAAAGATGGCCGCTTAATGCAACCCATCTATATGTAGCAAATTCCAGACTGACAGCTGTCAACGTACACTGCATCACTTTAAATTGTAACAACAAAATGTCTCAACTATAAACCCCTTGCTCAGAATCGCCATATCAAAGACTCGCACGTCTTTACTTAATATAGCACACTTTTGCATGGTAATCCACGTAAGTGAGTGACCATTGCCAAATGCAGGCTGTCTTCTTCCCAACAGAGTCAAAGGTCAACAGTCATGGTCAGTCTAATGCTCAAGTCGCCTCAAGGTGGCGCTATTACAGTGATTCTGGTAATTTCAGAGAATGCGTTTATCAATGGTTTGCATACACACAACGTATACCATTGTTAAAAAGTATCGTAGGCCCAAGTATACGGAATACTTTAAACCCAGTCATGCATAAAATTCCAGTAAACCTTTCAATATAAATCGCACTTATTGAAAGACACTAGACACGTCTGATGTATGTCCGTGAACTACACGAAAATCACAAAATACATCATGGCGCCCTCTCGCGATGGAAATGCATTTTTTGTCTCACTCGCACCCACCCCACCCGTACTCGACCGCTGGTACCTACTTTGCTGACATCACAGGTTTTAAATGATAATGAAAATTAAACACGAAAAAAACAAAACAATTTAACCTGGCACGATTCTGCAGCCGTCAGAACAACATTTTTACCAGTAAAAAATGGACTCGAGTAATCACAGCAACCGGCTTATTCAGACTGTACCAGCGCCTGGGTTTTCTGGGTGCCGTGGGAACGAGAGACTTTCTTCAATTCAAATTTGGACATTAAATTTAATTCCATAGGCCTGTATCCACTTGCTGAACAGCCTATCAATGACGAACCATTGAACCAATTCTATCACCTATTTCCAGTCAAGCTTGACGACTTGCCGTTCCAACTTCGAAAATAATCCTTTCCCTTTAAGATGTCGACCGCCCTCTCTCGCCTGTCCGCTTTCCTAGTAGTATTTGACGCAGTCGTTGGAAAGGGGCAGACATTAGTCACAATTTTCCTACTGTCTGAATAGGTCATTTGCGTTGAAGAGATATCCCGATCGGATCCGAGTGGTTGATTGTAAAATTCACCGAGTCTTCCGGTTCAGTTGAAAGCCCGAGTTATTTCAAACGAAGTCTCAACTCCGCTCCTGTGTCGCCTATGCAATGATCAGTACCAAAACCAAGCAGATATTTTTCCAATGCCGAAAGTTCTTTCTCTAAGCCTCGTTCTTCTTATCCAAACGGCCCAACGTTTCTCACAACACATCCAATTCGAAGCGAAACACAGTGGCTTTTGGGTTTCAAGTAGACTTTCATGTAGGCTGGGGACCAAAAATGTCCTCACTGAGTTTAAGTGAAAAAAGCCACGTGATCAACACATTCATGCTCAGTCTGGTTCCCCGCCCGCTCTACGTCTGGAATCATGTAAGCGAGTGCCAATGGGCTATAGTATCTTTGGGATGGCTGACCATTTCGTTCCAATGTTCTAGTTCTTTGCCTCTTGCGTACATGAAGGGCCCTACAACCACTCTTCCTATCTGTTTATCACCTAGAAAAGTAGGAAGAAGAACCGATCAATACAGTTGCTCCGTGTTGCAGACCTTATACGGGCGATTCACAATACAGTGCGCCACCAAGAGGTTGCCACGGTGAATCCATTTTTTGCAGTGCATTGTGGGAGACGGTCGACACATTCGTCATGGCGCGTGACACTTAAAACTGTTAGTTTGTCCGGTTAGTAGGTTCGTAAGCATATGATTCGAGTATCCTTCGGTTTTTTTAGCTTTTCTTTTTATCAAGATGGTGTTTTTTCTGTGAGGCGGCAGAATGCTACGCCCCGATCTATCAAAAATGTCAGTTGTCTACTGACATTTGTAAAATCGCGGGCGACCGTAAAATGGACTCTCTGTGGAAACCGCTTGGTGGTGCACCGTGAATCGCCCGTATTCTTAAATAAACTTCAGATTAGGTGAGGACTCTCCGTGAAATTATCCTCTCATCGATGAAATGGTGTCAGGGCGAATATATTGAGGGCCTGTAAATATGAGCTCATTTGCATGCCTTGGGCATGTTGAAACACGCAGATTATTAAATCTTACACAGTGCCCTCTTAAATCTTACACAGCGCCCTCTTAAATCTTACACAGCGCCCTCTTGTGTTGACACACAGGGTCCATTTGTATCAAAGGCTAAATGCACCAATAAAAAAAAAATACTACAGGCCTACCTTTCATGGCTGGGGCGTGTTGCATGGCAGTGACGGATATGCTGAACATGTCCGTGTTACTTGAGGGAACCTTGAACTGGAAGGACTCGTTGAACGTTGGGTTGGACGTTTTCTTGACGATTTCTGTCTTCTTGGATTTGACGACTTTGCTGGCACTCATCAAGGCCACCTTGACGTAGCAATCTGTGGGAAAAATCAGGTCGCGAAAAGTGAACATAAGCCATTTTAAGCATAGACCTATAACTCGAAGCGGCCATCTTAGACGGCATCATTTGTTATGAATGCATACATAGGCTAACTCACGAAACCCCTAAGATGGCTGCTGAGCTGAAGGTCTATTTGTAAAACCAAAATCCGGTTGCCCAAGCCGCAGTAGGAGTAAAGATGAGTCTTGCGAAACTAGTTTGCCTGACATTCCTGAGTTGCAATCAATTCATCATAAGTAATCGTAAGTCATCAAAAGTCATCACAAACTTTCATAAGTCAATCGTAAGTCATCCAATTGCAAGTCAGGTGACGAAGTATTGAAATTGACGGTAAAAGAAAATGCATTCCTAAAATGCATTTCTTTCGTGAATAATCCCCTGAACTTTTGACTTGACATGTGACTTGACATGCATAGACTTGTGTCTCACTCAATAACATATTCCGTGAAAGGCACCCCGAAAGGAACTGAACATTGCATCACAAGAAGCTTATCTAGAAAGCGGCTATAATACATTTGGTAGTACAGTTTTAATGTAGCCAGCAAATACAGTGCGTTTCACTAGAGTGGCCGCCACGCGATCATTTTCTGCGTTATTTAAACTTTCCAATCGACGTATTTGGTTAAGATATGAATAGACATGAGATTTTTTCTTTTTTTCTCTTGTTTTAACTGGGTAGCCCATTCAGTGGAATCAACTGGTCTCCCACGGGGCACAGTAAACAGAAGACAATGTGAAAATGTGGGAGGAAAACCCCAGATGAATAGTCTGAGCAAAATCCACGGAATCAAGAATGGACTGAAAACGCAATCTTGGGCCAGAGAGGAATCGAACACGGGTCACAGCAGTGGGAGGCGAGGAAAATACCGCTACGCCAACCTGACTCCCCAGGTAAATGAAGCTACGAGGACGCTATTTATTGCATGATCTCCCCACTCACCTACGTGCTGGAACCCGTCTAGCAACCGGATGCCTTTGCCTTCGATCATAACCACCGTCAGTCGATCTATGCTGTCGTTGTAGTTCAGAGAAAAGTGAAGGTCCCCGGTTTCAGATGAGACCGTCTGAGGTTTAACAACATAATAACGATGAGTTGGCACTAGGCTTCGTATAAGGGTCATGCCATCAATGTAGCATCAAATGTTTTCAAGTCCCTTTTACATCTGATATAAGATTTTGTAAAAACAGGACACATTCTTTAGCGCCATCTATCTCTACGAGTGATTACCTAAAGCAAAGTACCTACTAAACAAATAAAAACAATAGTTTGAAATCTATTTGAATGATACTTTGCAAATTACACAGGTCAGGTGAAACAGGGACACAAAATCGTCACACTTTTGGTCCCCACATTATTTCATGGAATGACCCATAAGTGAAACTGTGCTGTGAAACCTATATCAATGGAGAAAGCGTAGACTTGCTTCAAGCCTACCTCTGTGCACTCCTTCTCCAGGTCGAGCCACATGACGACTTTTTGATGAGCCTCGCAATCAAGGTCTTTCAGTGGATAGAGGGCGTGCCCGATCAACTTGTGGCGTTTGGAACGGTCTACGTCGTACACCGATAGTCGAAGAGTTCGCTGCTGTAACGCTTTGAATGTAACCTTAACACGAAGAAATGAAACAAAGCGTTGGTTTGTATAGGAAGTGTTAAGAATTCGCAATTCTCCACATGTCATGAAACGTTCTTTTATTTTGGTGTAACACTTAACTTAATATCCGTTGAAATCGACAATCTCCAACCATTTCAGTTTGGTACGACATAACGTTTGTCGTTTGATCAACAAATTCAAAGTGAGCTTCCGAATAAACAAAAAGCATGGGAAATGGGATAAAGTACAGTGAGAATAAAATATTGTTTATGTTCTAAAAAAAGGACACAATTAGAGGTCCAGTCAGACGTTTTAATTGGAACGAGTGATATCATAAATTAAAAAATAATAATAATAAATACCTGGAAGACAAAACTTTCGTCGAACTTTGGATTGGTGGTTTTCCGCTTGACTTTAGACTGTAGGTGGCGCCTTTCTTCGGGCAGCAAGAAGACCTTGACTAGCGGGTCGCATTGGTTGACGCTGCCCCGTACCCGACTGGGAAGGTTCTTGGCCTTGATCAGGGAGACTACCAATCGCTCGGACTCCATCTCGTACTCCACAGCCAGCCAGATGCGACCGATGTGATCGTCGGGGAAGTCCAGGTCGTCCTCTTCGTCTTCAAGACGATAGAGGTCAGGGTTGAGACCACCTAGCACGAAGGCACCTGCAATGGAGAAATAGCTAATAATTAGCTACATGTGTCAAAAGTAATCACGAGCAAAACGTGGCCCATCAGGCCGGCGTTAACGACTGAGAATATTTCTGTTCCCCCTGGATCGGTATTCCGAATTTAGAAAAGGTTAATTAGTCAAAAGGTTCAATAGTCCGAAACAAAAATAAGGTTCACTAGTCCGAAAGTTCATTATTCCGAATCAAAAATAAGGTCCGATATTCCGAATCGACAAAAAAGTCTGAAAGTCCGAATCGATAATTAGGTCCGATAGTCCGAATCGAAGGTCCTATTGTCAATTCGGACTATCGAACCTTATTGTCCAATCGGACTATCGAACCTTATCGTCCATTCGGACTATCGGACCTTATAGTCGATTCGGACTATCGAACCTAATCGTCCATTTGGACTATCGGACCTTATAGTCGATTCGGACTATTGAACCTTATCGTCCATTCGGACTATCGGACCTTATCGTCTATTCGGACTATCGAACCTTCGGACTATCGAACCTTCGGACTATCGAACCTTCGGACTATCGAACCTTCAGACAATTGACAATAATCCATTTGAACCTTCGGACTAACGAAGCTTTGGACTAATGAACCCTCGGACTAAAGAACCTTCGGACTATCGGGCCGTAACCGCCAGTATCCACCACAGGTTACTCCCCAGCTAATACCGGTACCTATACCCCTGGGTGGAGAGAGGCAAGTTGAGGTGAAGTGGCTTGCCCAAGGACACAACATATGACCGTGAGCAGCTGGATTCGAACCCCTGACCCTCTGATCATGAGTCACGGAACCCTAACCACTAGGCCATACTCACAATTCACACAGCGCCACAAACTTAGTGATAAGCACACAAAACGGTGTTCCGAAGAGTTCCGAAGACCAGTACCCGCTGTCAGTGCAGATAGGTTGAACTTGTCCGCGAAAAAAATTGCTCGAAACCGCTAGTGAGTGGAAAAAAAGCCAACGGTAGAAACTAGAAAGTAACGCAGACGGTTCGGTCAATAAAAATGTGGATTATTAGTTTAGTCGGAAAAGGGGGGTATCGTGCACCCTCGGAAATCAATTTCTAATCAACGTTTCTAGGTAAGAAAAAATGCGTAGAAAACGATTTGCTATGTTAAAAAATTCAAAAAATGTCCCACGTATTGTTTTTATGCAAATTAGTGCCGCCATTACCGAAAAATCTATTTTTAATTATATCTCAGCCAATATTGCAGATAACTGAACGAACTAGGTGTCTAAACCCATGTTTTCAAGGTCAGAGATCACAATAAAACTATTCTGGAAGTGACCACATGTGTCTGTGGCATAGGAATATGCAAATTAGTGCCGCTAATACCGGAAAGTCATGTTTTTGGCATATCTCGGCCAATATAGCACATAACTACACCAGTAAGGTGTCTAAATCCATGTTTTGAGGGTCAAGTATCATTAGAAGACTATTCATGAAGTAACTATGTGTGTCTTTGGCATGAAAATATGTAAATAATAAAGTGTCGGTTTATCCGCTCTTTGATTTTTAGCCAATATCTCGGCCAATATTGCACTTAACTACACAAGTAAGGTGTCTAAACCCATGTTTTGAGGGTCAGGTATCATTAGAAGACCATTCACGAAGTAACTATGTGTGTCTTTGGTATGAAAATATGTAAATTCTAAATTGCCGGTTTATCAAAAAAATGATTTTCCGCCAAATTATATTCAATTTCAGCCAATATTACAGTTGATTTTGAATATGATGGCTTAAAATAAACTTTGATCATTATTGCTTATCAAAAACCCTTCTGTCAACATTAGCTGCAATATTGGCCGAGATATTGGCTAAAAATCAAATTTCTGATAAATCGACACTTTAGAATTTACATATTTACCTGCCAGAGACACACATAGTTACTTCGTGAATGGTTTCTAATGATACCTGACCATCAAAACATGGGTTTAGACACCTTACTTGTGTAGTTAAGTGCAATATTGGCCGAGATATTGGCTAAAAATCAAATAGCGGATAAACCGACACTTTATTATTTACATATTTTCATGCCAAAGACACACATAGGTACTTCGTGAATGGTCTTCTAATGATACTTGACCCTCAAAACATGGGTTTAGACACCTTACTGGTGTAGTTATGTGCTATATTGGCGAAATATGCCAAAAACATGACTTTCCGGTATTTGCGGCACTAATTTGCATATTCCTATGCCACAGACACATGTGGTCACTTCCAGAATAGTTTTATTGTGATCTCCGACCTTGAAAACATGGGTTTAGACACCTAGTTCGTTCAGTTATCTGCAATATTGGCTGAGATATAGTTACAAATAGATTTTTCGGTAATGGCGGCACTAATTTGCATAAAAACAATACGTGGGACATTTTTTGAATTTTTTAACATAGCAAATCGTTTTCTACGCATTTTTTCTAACCTAGAAACGTTGATTAGAAATTGATTTCCGAGGGTGCACGATACCCCCCTTTTCCGACTGAACTATATGTTTAAATGGACGACACTAAGCACTTTTTGGCTACATTTGTTGACAGAGAGTTGGAGTATGGAGAAAAGGGGGATATATACAATGTAGCTTCCGCGACAATTATTAGCACGCCGCGTGTAAAATTATCCAGACCTAGACATGCTAGGCACACAATGCGGCATTGACAGCGGGTGTAAACTCTGTAGCGACATCACAAATCGACAAAACCTGTACTTTCCTTGGCTGCGATATGAAACTTGATATGGTGATTGGTGAGGCCATGCGAACATTAACGTGCGCAAAAAAAATAAGGGCACATACTCCCTGTGCTATCAAAAGTATACGAATGGTGTACAGGCGTTCACATGTTGACGGCAAAAAAACTGTGCCAGGCAAGTAAACCCGACCTTAAGCTAGCACTCGCCTGGCCAAAAAAGAAAAAAAGAAAAAAAAAAGACGGCCGGATATCACGTGATCAGCACCTGCAGATTTAGGTCTCGACCTTGGCAGCAGACTTGGGAGGATCGATCCCAATCGAATCCGGCGTTCGCACCAGATACGGTTTCAGTAGTAAAGGGGAACAGAGTCGGGCTTTTGTCTTAATGGAATTATGGCGAATAATTGTACGAGGCGACCCTGAGTGATTTGCCGCCGTATAATCTAGCCTCCTCCGGTAAGAAATCTGCGCAGACGACACCCATCGTGTTGTTGGTGGGACGGTAGATTTCAGTCCAGACTGGGTTGATAATATAATTGTTTGGGGGTTTTCATCACTTATACTAAAATTGAAAACAAGCTTTTTGTTGCAGGGCAGGGTCGTTTGTTTCGATAACCAACTTTGAGTTTAAGTATATTTCAGGCTGCGATTTGATTAACTGTCAGGATAAATTGGATAAGCGGATTTTATACGAACCGAAGTTTCTGAAAGGCAAGATGCTTGTTGACACACGGAGGTTCCATTAAATGACGATATTTCTATCAAATGCGTATATATTTTTCATCTGTAATGATGGGGAAAACGCACGGAAAGGACTTTTGTGGTAAAAACTCTTTGAGAGGAGAAATATCTAAAACGGCTAACGATGTAGATGTTATTAAGATAATAAATCAACTGTCAATCCTATCTCATGTAGGGTCTTGTTTACTCGAAGCCACGAAACTGTTGACGTCACAAATCACTTAAGCCAAATTGCTTTCGCTCGAAACGAGGAAACAGATACTTCTTCATAAATAAATTACACAAAAACAAAACATGTCTCATGTGTTTTGATTGGATTAACAGACACGCCGCTTCATTTCAAGGATGGTTTGGTTATCTCTAAACATCCACTTCAATAAAACATTCAATAAAGGAAGATAGGCGTACGTATATGGGGCGCAAATCATAAAAAAATGTAATCAAAAGACAGAAAAACATATCAATAACCATAGCGGCTATCAGACAAGTGTATTTTGACTCTTCTAAATTAACATCTTGGTGGCGCCAATTAAGCATATTTCTGAGCGAAAGAGGGCGCTGCATCGACGCTATTTTCTGGCCACAAATACTAGAAACATTTTACTTATTGAAGCAGTGAAGTAACTTCACTTAAATCTAAGAAATAAAGACTGTAAAACTGTTACTTTTCAGCTGAAGTAATATGTTAATGCATCAATGGCCTTGTAACCACGTCTATAAATACCCCCAAATGACGTTGCTGTGTACAGCGCCCTCATTTGTCCAGAATAAGACCAATTACACCTTGGACGCCATTATTCGCTCTTTTCACGCTCCGCCATTGGGCATATACACAGCCTCGATCTGGCAACCTTATACACAATAAAAATAACCGGTTTCAGTGATCTGAACCCCGACACGGGAATCACTGAACCGGCTATATTTATGGTGTAAAGTTGCCAGATCGAGGCTCTGCATGCCCATGGCGGAAGTGTGAACAGAGCGAATGATCTGAAGTTTCTGGTTTATTTTCCAGAAGTTGTTTTCCAGAATGTCAAGCTACAGTCTGTTTCTGTCGATACATTGGCGGTATTGGAGTCCTATGTGAAGGGGCACTTCCTGGAGTATTAAGTTTCTTGAGGGGTACTGTATGGTTTGAGATACAGTTTCAAATCATATCAAGTTTTTTCGCGCCTAGTTCCGAGTGAAGACAGGCTCTGCGTGGGGCCGGGACGCAGGCCCCGAACGGGTTGTACTTTCTACTCATCATCTTGTGAACATCAGTATACAGCGTCACAACAACAATTGTCAAAGGTTTTAATGCACGGGGACATTCTGTAATTGATACTATTTGGTTCCATTTCACTTTTCAACAGTATCGATTCTTACCTGCAGGACTCATCACATCGGCCACGGAAGATCGTCGGGAACCCGTGCGTGAGTTCCCGTAGGTTGGGGAGCCTCCACCCTCGGTAGAATCGCTACACACGCTCAGACCGCTGACGCTGTCCCGTCGGCCGTTGGTGTCTTCGACCACCGAGGGTCTACGTTCACGGTCCCCTAGAGGCAGGCTGGGCGGAAGGCGGTCGCTGAAGGACGGCCTACGATCGGCTGAGACGGACGGTCGGCGCTCGGTGGCCCGTGCGTCAGGCTGATCCAAGCTGTCACGGCAAGGAGAGTTGATCGCCAATGGGTAATTGAAGGCCGCTATCCGGTCCCTCGTGTTGGGGGCCGGGGGCAGTGTGAAAGGAACGGCTTTCAGGCTGCAAGGGAAATCAAATCGGAGGAATGAAAAGGCATTCTGATACCCAGAGCCTGTTTCAAATAATCACAGTATTCTAATACAATTACAATACACTATTTCTTCACCATTCATCTTTAAAGAGCAATGCATGCAATCCATTGTAATGGTACTTTTTTTCATTAAAAATGGGATAACAGAAAAGACTGCCGAAGTAAATGATCGCAGTTAGACAATTAAAATACAAAAACATATGGCGACATCCAGCTGTGCCCGTATGGATTCAACTGTATTTCAATATGTTAAGTGTTTGCTTAATTCCTGTAAATGACATTAGTTTTTCGTCTTAAGTTATACCTTAGGGAGACCGGGTAGATTTAGCAGTCATTTGAATGTCTTCCTAATGTCACAACTCCTACATAGAGGCAACATTTTACCCTTCAAAAATAGGCTATAGAATTGTTTGTTCGTGGTCCAAAACATAATGTATACCAAGTTTCGTGGGGGTAGGATAAGGGAAAATGGGGGTCAGGGTAGGTACAATTCGCGGTAATTATAACTTGGACTAAACTAATCAGCTCGATGCACTGTTCAGTGACGCAGATGCTGAAAATAGTGGCAATTTATAGAAATGTCAAGGATATAATTGATTGTTAATAGCGTAGATTCATTGAACTGCATTGGGTAAATACGCTCTTATTGATGAGGTTCTCCCTGGGGGAGTTTTCTCAGTGTCTCTGGCCAATTACACAGCATGGGGAAAGGCCAAGCCTTATTCCCACGTGGAGATTAAAGACGCGTCCTTCCTTTCACGCCGGACTAAATGACGGTATCGCTTGCGCTAGAATGCTCCCAAGCTGCTTTCCTTAGGATTCGGATTCCCATGAGTCCTGACTTTTCAAAGCCGAGTTCACAGCCATAGGCCATTTTTAAACCTCAGCTACGTCTCATGTTTTAGGTTTTCTCTGTCACATACGGGAACTATTTGTGTGTAAATGTTCAAAATAAAGGAAAGACTCAATTCAAAGCATTGTCTCCGTGTGGAAGAATGTGATGTTGCGGTTACAATTCCTATAGAAAATAGACCTATAGTCTCTAATGTCAATGACCTAAAGTCGAAGCCACGAGGTGAAGCCGAAGACGAACCCGAGTTGAAAGAATGGCCAGAAATCGCTCCACAGATAATCACAGCGCCCTCTCATTGGCAATGTTGTGACGTCACAGCCATCAACTTTGATCGATGCCTCGCACGCGCCGGATTCATTACTAACGTGAAAAAAAGTCCGACGCCAGACGATCGACTGATTCTACCCCATGTGGTCAAAGGCACTAAAGGGGGACGAGATTAAATTCAATGGTTGTTGACCGTAATGCAACGATACGAGTGTCGAGTCGTGCCCCTCAAGAGGGCCAGTTGTACCGAGGGAGGGCGCCCTACTAGTAAATTGCGACAGGACAAGATATCGCAAGGTTATTCCATTGCACCTGCAATTTGTTAGTCAGAAGTCTTGTCAGCTGGACAAGCTTTGTTCCAACAAGCTTTTCCAACACTCTTACAATCCTAATCAATCAATATTACGGAATCCCTGCGTGGACAAAAGAGGTCGCCGTTTAAGCCTATCACCAAGAACGTGTAGCGATAAATTCCCTTATTCATTAACGCTATTCAATGGTTATATATTCTGTGCGTACCAGAATTTATGAAACAAGTAAAAAGATGAAAAGCTCCGCTTCTTTATTATGGTTAACAATTCCGTATAGGCTTACACGCCATTCTGAGAAACAAGGTACAAAATGTTCATTTGGAAAGCAACACATAGGCAATTCACATTATTTTCATCAAGTAAATAATTGGAAAAGCGAAATTTGACCCAAAACGGGCTTACAAAAAATAATGCTTAGACATAAATGACATTTTACATTTCTATCATATAGTTGCGACAACTCTCGTTTATTATATCATCAGCATGAACATTTTGGTTTGATATTCTGCCGTCAAATTTCAGGTAAATATGAAAGGGTAAGACTGGGGGCTGAAACAATTAAAATTTAAATTTCAAGCCGGAGATTCCATTTATTCTGTCCTCAAAAATGTGAATCTCAGGAACTTGGTTTAACCAGAGTTCTTTGTTATAGCCCTTAGCAAAGACTAGAACAGGTTAATGAAGTCTTTCAAGCGTGCGTAATCATGGAAGACCTCGAAATCTCCAAGGTGATTGCCTCCCACACGCTGCCTCCCCAAGCCGAGGTCAATGGCCGAGTCACAGTATAAGAGCCTCTTGACACGACCGTGCATTGAATAATTTCACAGACGACTGTACGGTTTCATAATAATATTCTATACAAAACAAAATCTCACCTGACTGTGGGCGTGGCCAGACTCTTGCCGTCGATATGCACGGCCGGTGCTGTCTTCTTGCCGTAGCCGCTGAGGCGCTCGTACTTGGACCGTCCCCCGCATTTTCTTCTGTAGACACGGTACAGCAGGAACATGACACCTGCCAGCACAGCAGCCCCGCACAGTGAGCCCAATATTACACCGGCCAGGGGTACTGTTAAAAAACGGCAAAGAAAGAATTATTGATAGACTCAAAGGAAACGAAAAGATGAAATCGGCCATAATCTAAGTCTGCATTGACACCAAGTGACACTTTATCTCATTTATGAGTTGATGTGTGGGGTATCTCAACGTTTCGAGGGGTATTCTCTGTATTCTCTGTATGAGGACAACCTGTTTCTAGGCTTCAAGAATGGGCCTGGGATGATTGATGGCCCTGTGATAACAGCGGCTACACTTCACAAGCATTGTGGTTAGCGCTGGACAATACAATTCATATGGAAGTTGGCCTGGGTCTGATTTTTGCCTCCAAAATTCTGGGTGAAAAGTTCAACCAGGGTTAAAGGGGTTCTCACGATGCTTTAAAGTTAGTTATGCATGTCTTAATAGGGAATTACTGGAGTATGAAATGTTTTGACGGAAAAATGATGTAGTAATTAAAAAACATTAAGAAACGTACTGATGACAAGGTCAGTACTGTCGCACACCACAGAGTTAAGACGTAAGTACAATACCTAGCTCGCTCATTTGTGGACGCAAACAAAAGCCGATAAAACATTTTTTCTTTTAAATTGCTAACTTTGCCCTGTCTGTAACGAAATGCGCTAAACGCAAAACATATCCATTACTTTTGTGGGACGAACAAACATGTTTTGTTTCGGTATGTTTTTGTGGGTATTTATAGTGCCGATGTATAATACAATTTGACATGAACGACGCCAGGATATTCGAATCGAAAGAATCTTCTTTTGGGCAATCAACAAAATAGCAACACGAAAGCAATGTGTAACTTAATGTGCACTCCAAAACTACGCGATAGAAACTCAACCATGTTTGATAAATTTCCTGCACGTCGTCGTCAGTTCTTAAGGGCCGTTTTATAGAAAATACGCCCCCATACTGTTTGGCATCACCTGCTTGTCCATTAGGAGGCAGTGTGGATTACAACTGAATGATGAAATAGTTACCCGCAGGACAAAAAAAGTACGAGAAATCAGTAACTTGTGGACGAGAACCTTTCAAGAGTTGATACAGTGGCTGGCCAATTATCGCGACTCCATTCTCAATTCCAATTTTTTTTTTTAAATGAAATTGAGCAAGTTTTCAAAGATTTTTTTTCTGGCATGCACTTTTGAATGTTTAATGGGAGAGCTATACGACAATGGTTAATTTACTTTACGTCTTCTTAATATTTTTTCAACTTCTTGCCAGTTAAAAGTTGTTGCTTACGTGCAAAATGCCGGAAATTCTCGAGCGGAACTTGGGTTCGATTCATGAAATGTGAGAGGTGGCTATGTCACGAATCTCGCGTGAAATTAAGAGTGTCCTCCACGGTCATTTCAAATAACAAACCCTAACTTAAATTTCTGTAATCGATATTTCTATCTTTAAACAAACAAGCCCAAATTGATATAAATGTCCTTTGATAGTTTCCCTAATAGCATAAAATGTTATAGGGAATAACATAAAAGAAACGATGTTGTCTATGCGAATTTTTTTTAACTTCAGGCCGTCGGTCAATGTATATTGCATTTTGTAAAAGTCGTTAAATGTCATCTCTTACGAAGACAGCGTTTTCTCTTCTGCTAAAATAATCGAAATGTTCAATGTAAATTTAAACATTTACAATTGAACCTTTACTAGAATATGTTCTCATGAAATAGTGGTGTATATTTTTTTTCACCGTCATCGCTTAGTAGTAAGCAAACCAAACGTGTTGTGGAGGCCCATCAGCCCAGGGCCCGGCAGCAAGCAGCACGTGAGCCCGTGTCACGTTCGACCAACACATCAGACTCAATGTCAAACAGACTCCAATGATCCAGGGAGACTAAAATATTTGTCCATTATGGAGAAGGGAGCGGTGCATCAGAATGAGCTCAGAGAATTCTGGAAACGAAATGTGAAGTCTACACTCGATCGGGAAGGAATCATTTTGTTTGGACTGTTCAGTCTTTAAAGAGGCATTTCACAATCTTGAAAACACTTCTCTAGGAACTTAGGGCTATGGCACGTTACCCCGTACTACTGACGAATCAGGATACAGAGACACCCAGGGGCACCCCAGTTATGGCGGAGCACTGCGCCAGCTGTTGTTTTGCGCAGTACCTTACACAATGTATCCGCCGGGGGCGTCTGGGTAAACACTATTTCCATTGTAGAAATCACGTTTAGTGGTCCAGCTCACTCACACTCCGTCAGATTGTGCTACAATATGCTCTGCCTCTAAAAAGGATTTGTTTATTAAAAGAAAATGATGGCCCATTTCCGTCAGCCCTGAGTATCACCCCAGCCCTATTCTGCCAGAAGGAACGCTTGAAAGATCTGACAAGCAATCATGCGAAGATGTGGGTAAATCGAACGAAGCATGCCAACCAGAGCAATAAAAACACCGCGCCGCTCGCCTGGATTCACCAGACACAAACCCTCTGCCATCCCTTAGATATTCGATCCATATGACGCACCCAGTAAAATGGCAGCCAACAGGGCCCCATTATTAAAAAAAGAAAGAAATCACATGTCATAAAGATGCTTAGCAGCGGAATAAATTGATGCTAATGGTCCGTTGCCATGCCGACACTACCCCGTGAATAAGAGATAAGCCGATTTCTTGTTTGGTTATCCAGAAAGCATTCCTTAAAGACGTCCATTCGGTTATTTTTAGCACTTGCAATCACGGTTGGACTGAATTTGTTTAAGACTGTACGGCTTCTTGTAAGCACAAGCTGGATAAATTATGAGGTACAATGTACAATGAAATACTTTACCAGTTTTATTTTTAAAACGCAGAACTATTAATTTAAAAAAAATGTTAAAAAGCACATAATTAATACAGGGAAATTACAGACAAACAATTCTTAAAATGACGTCACGGAGGAGGACGGCGAGGTCCGTGTATGTGTTTCGGCCAATCAAGCCAGAGGGGTGTACACCTGTTTGCCCATAGGGCCTACACTATTTAGATATACGTTTTGAGGAAAATCACTCTAAAAGCATCAGGGTCACGATTGAACCTGAGTCCGGGGTCCGTTTGGCTCAACCGTTTAAAGGGTCAAAATGCCATTTATCCAGGTCGAATTGACACTTTTTGGGGTCATTTTGACCGGGAAAAGTGTCATATTGACCCAGAAAAGATGACACAGAAAAGGTCATTGTGAGACCGCAAAGTGTCAGTTTGACCAAGCAAAGGTGTTTCGACCCAGAAAGGTGTCATTTTGACATGAAGAGTTTCATTTTGACCAGAATTTTTAACCGGACAAGTACATTTTTGAGCCAAATTAAACCCAGATTCTGGGCCAATCTTACCCAGAAATGTTTTTCAGAGTGTATTACTGAATGGAGCAAAGTCTTGCTCTGAATAAGAATGACCCAGCATTGACCATCCAATCGTGATTTTTTTTTTAATGAAATTGAAAGCAAAGTATTTGTAATACAAGTTTTTCACGCGTTGAAATATTTTTTTTTTAAAATAACGATGTGAAAGAAGCAAATAAAGTAGATGTTTGCTGACTAAAATAATCATGTTCTGAATTCTTTGCATTTACAATCTTTTTAATGGTATGCAGCGGAGGTATTTAATTGGTTTTGTAATCAAATCACAGCTAAGTGAAGTTAATCCTTTTCATATAAATATCTCCATTTTTCAGACTTTTATATAATCTTTTGGGAATTTCCAAAATCCGTTTGAAAATTACATGAATATATATTCTTGATTTCGTTTACATTATCTAAATTAAAAAAAAAAACTTCGAAAACATCGCAATAGGGCTATGCATATACTGGCCTGTTGAATCATCTATCAGTAAATATCAAAGTTTATCGCTGGAGTCCCGGTTTGAGTTTGCCGTTATATTTGGTGAGTTCGTTTGTTTTTCTCAAAGGGATACAACATATCCCAAGAGTAAATCATTGAACTTTCAATCCCCACTTGGGGGCGCTGCTTACCCCACTCGTCACTGAATGACGTCGTTCATAATACCTGTAATTTAAAAGGGAGCTCTCTCCTCGTCAATATTAACGGGACCAAATCTCTGCAAAAGCGCTGCTTCTCATCACTTTGGGAGCGTAATTATGGTACGACTACCGGAGAGCACGTCCACCGAGAAATTGCTGGCGTGCGACCCCGCGGGGGATCCCATTCAAACACGGCTAGGTCACGCTCTTTCTATCCTCCAGGGGACGGTGCAGCCTCGTTCCCTGGGGCCATAATTTTGGTTTAACCCTGGTTCCGATCGGCTCCTCAAAGAAAACACATTTTCGTGTTTTTCTCCCTTTTCTTTCAATACTCTTTGGAGTGATTTTTCTTTGAGGCACAGTACGGCGTTCAACTCGTGATATTTTAACCAGAAATTGAAGTGAGTAAAAACAAAATTGAGTGTTCGGTGTTGTATCTTTATTGGATAGCGAGGCTCAGTACAGTTGCCATAGCAACGGTGCAGATAGAGATACTCTGAAAGGTAAATGACTGTAAATTGGATCGTCAGAGGCAAAGTGGGATGTTTACTGCGAAGAAGGAAGCGATAATTCAACATTTGTTATACTTTTTAGTACAAAAAAGAGAGAAAGTAAAATGTACATATTAACTCTTAGCACGAAATTAAAAAAAAAACTTGTCAGCTAGGAGAATAATGTATAACCGACTTGTCTTACGATTGGTCTCCTAATTCTCCCAAAACAAATATCGGGGTTGGAAAATGAGAGCACGAACAGAAGAGCCTTATTCTAGTTCAACAAGAATTGCAAAACAACTCTCTCAAATGAAAGTCGGTTAACCTTACAGTGTTTGCAGATATAAGTGCCTCTTGACGTCATTAGAAACTTTTAAAGAGATCCTTAATTACATTTGGCGGCCAAACAGCAACTCATCTGCCACGACTCGGATCTACACAACGTCTCCTCGACTAATCGCGTAATTCCTGTATCCAAGCTATGGCAAAGCGTGGGACTTACGCACGTAGGTGAACAGGAATAAATGTTTCACATATTAACCCGTAATGTGAAAAGACAGCCGCGTAAAAAAACCCGTAAAAGGCGGGCGACATTATGAAACGGCCCTGGGATTATTCATGGGTCGTGCTTAATAACTAACAGTCGTAGCATTTTGGTGCGACCCGAAGCTATTAGACTTAATCTGGAGCGTTACCTAAGGCTGCGAGGAAGGAGATTTTACGGGTTTCACGCGTGGCGTAGTTGCAACTTCATTAAGGGACCGGAGTGCGTAGGTACAGGGGAGAAGATGCGGCCGACAGTTTACCAAAAAGAGGAGGAATCATCCCGAGAATCAACAAAAATTGCGAGGATTTTTTTTAAAATGAAACTCATAAGGAGATACATGTAAAACTAGAGGTTCGCGTTTGTTGAGTTACAAACGCAGAGTGGTCGGGCTGGCATATGTTCTTGTGTTTACAGTGACTTAATCATAATTGAACTGAACATTACCCCTCCCATTACCCTGCATCCATTACCCTGCATCCATTACCCTGCACCCATTACTCTTTGCTTTTCACAAAGAAAATCAAACAACCTGCAGTTGAACTTGTTGCTTTATCTCGACAAGACTTGAAGGTCCGTGGGAAGCGCACATGTGGTGCTGCATGGATGGCTACTCAAGCATACAACCAGTTGGGACTATTGGTAGACTTGCCAGATCCTCTAACGTCGTTTACGTTTATGAAACATATGCTAATCATATCATAAAATGGCTTTGATGGGTTTTTTTCTTTTGCATGGGGATAATTAAATTCTGCCCTGACTTTACGACAGAAAAGGTGTGGTTACACGCTGTGGAAATATTAATTTTCAGCATTCAGATATGCGAGGATAACTAGCAGAATTTTAGGAAGCCCATGCATGCAAAAGACATAAGCCATTTTATTTTTGATATTAATATAATCAAATGTTGCATATATTAAGCTCCAAACACGTCATAGAGGCTCCCTCAAGTCTACCGATTCCAATTCTGACCATGAATTCAATTCTAATATTCTCGTCCATTTTCTGATATTTTTCGCAATAACCGATTGAAATCGCGCTTCGCCAGTTTTTTCCTCATATCTGAATGCTGAAAATTAATATTTCTACAGCGTGTAGCCACAAACTTTTCTGTCGTAAATTCAGTGCAGAATTGTATTATGCCCATGCAAAAGAAAAAAATAACATAAAAGCCATTTTATGATAAAATTAGCATATGTTGCATAAACTCCAACGACGTTAGAGGCTCCGTCAAGTCTACCGTTGTCATAAATTCAGTGCAGAATTTTATTATACCCATGCAAAAGACCAACAACAAAAAAAGCCATTTTATCTTAAAATTAGCATAATTATGTTTCATAAACTTTAACGACGTGAGACGCTCTGTCAATTCTACCAATGTCGTAACCTTAGTGCAGAATTTTATTATGCCCATGCAAAAGACAAAAACAAAATAAAACAAAAAAAACATTTTATTTTAAGATTAGCATAATTCTGTTGCATAAACTCTAACGACGTTAGAGGCTTCGTTAACTCTACCAATAGTCCCAACTGGTTGTATGCTTGAGTAGCCATCCATGCAGCACCAGATGTTCGCTTCCTGATAGGCCTACAAGTCTTGTCAAGGTAAAGCAACAAGTTCAACTGCAGGTTGTGTGATTTTCTTTGTGAAAACACAGGGTAATGGTTGCAGAGTGATGGGAGGGGTATTGTGCAGTTCAATTATGATTAAGTCACTGTAAACACAAGAAAATATGCCAGCCCGACCACTCTGCGTTTGTAACTCAACAAACGTGAACCTCTAGTTTCTTGCTTGATGACGTCATTATTCACAAACGGGAAGTGATACTGATTTGTGGATAAATATCCATTGTGAAGTTAATTAACGCATGAAAATCTGGAAAATATAAGTGTAGTATTCATAACACCTTACTTCCGGTTTGATGACGACACAGTATTTGGAAGCAAAAGGTGAACATTGTAAATTTGTAATGGATATCGTTATTTGGACTACGAAGATATACAACATGGATCAAATGATAGAATTTAATTGAAAATATGATCATTTTCAAATTCTCATAGAAGTAACTTCCGGTCTGATTACGTCATGAATTTGAAACCTTGCCAAGTTTTCTGTGGTTAATCAGAGAATATCAAGGGGCATTTTGGTAAAATTTGAACGGATGGTTTTCAAAATAAAGAAAGCAAACAATATTAAATGTGCCGCTAGGGGGCGTCCTTTTAAATGAAGACGTCATCACACTTTTTTGTGACTGGCATTTCTCACTAAACACTTTCATAATTTATATGTGTGTAGTAAAATGCTTCCGCTTTCATGTATTCTTGTGTCCAATTATAACTGGAGCCATTTTAAATGGTAAGCTGTTTTCAGCATGAACTCCCAATACCATTTGCCTGAAAAAAAACCCGAAATAATATTTACTATTCGAAGGTAAATTTATAAACAGAAACAAACATTTATATTTGCCAAATCGCCACTCAGAGTTCGTAAGAGGTTCCTTTTCAGGACGCTCCACGAACATCCTAAGTGCACACATTCTACTTTCCGAATCACAGTGTGCATGCAGTGTACAAGCTTAACCCCGATTATGACACATTAACTGCGCATGCGCGCTTTTCTGTCTTGCCCTTTTTTCAAGACGAAGACGCGCGCAGCGATCTATTTTAGTCGTACACGCGTGACAACAGTACTTCTCCTCAGACTTTCTCAGAGTCTACGTACTAATAACTGGACATGTAAATGTACATGCACGCCCGCAAAAAGCAAACGAAAAACCAGGCCACGTTCAGCGGGCGTGTGCGCCCTGCCTATGCCGTGGCCGAACGGCGACGCGCTATGCTTTCATTGAATTTTTGAGCGACGGACTACTATAAGGGTATTTTTGTCGGCGGCGGGTCACGTGTGTGAACAATTAGACAAGTCACGAACCTAGAACAATTGACGCCAATGTTTAAGCTATCATTCAATAGAAAATTAACGATTATATCTCTCAGGATTGATTTATTTTTGAAGAATAGAAGGTCTTTTCGTTTTAACTTCCGGTCTGATGACGTCATCATCTTCACACTTCACACGTGTTGTTTGCATGAAGGTCATTATATATACCAGTTATCAGGCGCCGGATTACAAAACACTTCGCCACAGACATTTATTCAAAATGCATTTTGGACATTCTTAAGCCTGCCGCTAGAGGGCGGTCGAGAATTTCATGACGTCACCGGTAAGTTTTGAAGAAAATTGTCTGGCCAGAGACTAACACCGTTGAAAGCAAGTTCATATCTATTTCCGCTTTTAAATAATAAGCCAATAATAAGCCACTTCCGGTTTCGACCGGAAGCAAGGGTCATGTGATTTTACGTACACGTTCAAAAATAAAGACCTTAATTTACTCTATCACTTGCCGTCAACAGCAAGACGACAGATTTCATTATTGATTTGATATAGATTTTTAAAGATAAAAAATATCAAAGTTTAATTGCTTGTTACGTGACACCTGATAATGTCATCATGCCATCATTGTTCTGGCACAATCTTAGCATTCCAAGAAGACCAAGCGTCTTGAGCACAAGACTACGTGCCACGTGTTTGGATCCGTTCCAACAAGCATGACGATGATGAAATAATGGATCTGCACTGAATGCATGTACATGTACAATGTCCTGTACATGCAGTGTACTCACGCACACCCAGCTCTACGCTTTCATTGAATTTTTGAGCGACGGGCTACCGTTAGGGTATTTTTTCGGCGGCGGGTCACGTGTGTGAACAATTTGACAAGCCATGCGCCTGGCACAATTGACGCCAATGTTTAATCTATCATTTAATGGACAATTTAAGATTATATCTCTCACGATTGATTTTTTAGCGATTTTTGAAAAATAAAAAGTCTTTTCGTTGTAACTGCCGGTCTGATGACGTCATCGGCTTCAAACTTCACACATGTGTTGTTTGCATAAAGGTCAGCATATATACCAATTTTTAAAAGATTACAGCAAACTTCGCCATATACATCTATTCAAAATGCATTTTTGACATTTTTCAACCTGCCGCTAGAGGGCGCTCTAATATTTCGTGACGTCATCGGTTACAGTTTCGAAAAGTACCTTCTTGCCGAAGACTAACATCGTTGAAAGCACGTTCATATCTTTTACCATTTTTAAATTACAAGGCACTTCCGGGTTCGACCGGTTTCGACCGGAAGTAAGGGTCGTATGATTTGACACCCACGAAGTAAATTGAAGACCCAGTATTATTCTATTGACTGCCGTTAAAATCAAGCTCCGGTCTCTCACGGTTGATTTTATATCGATTTGTAATGATTAAAAAATAGAAACACTAAATTGCTTGTAATTTGATACCTGATACGTCATCATGACGTCAGAACAATATGCACTACTCGGGATCAGGGTCAATATGTGTTCGAAGTTACAAGTTTATATCTTGAACGGTTTAGGAGTAAACCCGCGGAGAAGTATTGTCCGGAAAAAAAAAAGAAAGAAAGAAAGAAAGATTAATCGGAACAATTCTAGACAGTGGTCGGGTTGTGCCCGACCACTCAATGAACGGTATCTCATCGCCACATTAAGACTTATCTACGTCATTATCCAAGTCCGTGTCAAAACATTATGTTTCACCGAGCGTCTTTGGCATTACTTTAGTAGTTTTTCCAGAGAAGGCACGAACGTACATCAGGGGTAACGTTTGGGTATTGCAGGTCGCTGGGTGGGTTGGATCCCGGGCAGAAAAAGCCACAATCTCCTCTGGTTGCATCGCGTGCTACGTGCCAAATTAAAAGTTGCCCAATTTACTGGTTACTGCCTGGTCATCGCCTGCAGTCTCTACAATATTGACGGAATATTGGTTTTTCGATGTATTAAAGGTACTACACAACATTTGCAAACATAAAACAAAACTACCAAATTATAATGAAATACTTAACTTGACTGCAAGTGAATAATAGTGTCATGCATCATGTGAAATCATGGCACCTGGTGTGCTGTCTTGTTCAAGAAAAGTGGAATTTTTGTATCAATTTCGTAGTCGGCCGACCATCGTTGGAAAACTGACTTTTTTAAAATACTGCCCCAATTTACCAAATTTAAGTAGTCCACATTTTGTTTGCAATCAGTTACACGAGACCACCATTCTGCATTCCGTTCAATGCACGTGCCCTGATTGAAGATCGACTTTGTGAGCTCCATCTCGCTACGAGTTGAGCTACTTGCTAGTCACCCGTGGTATGCTCACGTGCTTGGATCGTGCTAAGATTCACAGGCTGGCCGCGCTGGGACTAAACCACGGACAGACATCCAAGCCCATGGCTGGATGAGTAATCCCTGATCGCACCGGTATATTAATGAAGAACTATGCGGCTTGCCAGGCTCCGCAAACGCGGTCCGTATACGTACACATCGTAGCGCGAACGGCGGAAACAGTCATCCGAGGTGCGTACGCGGTCTGCAGACGATGTTCCGCAGACGACGACTGTTGCATGCTTCACACAAAACTGTGTAACTACCGATTAACACGTTACATCCAAAATAATTAATATTCACATTGACTCATTCTGTGTATGTTTTCAAGTCTTCGGTATTACCTCGAGTCTTAACCTCAAGTCAAAAAGCACATTTCAAAAACAAAACCAAAACAGCAACCGATGGTTTCGCGTGCACAAGGAATCAAAACTAACATTTCTGAATCGACTGAAATAAGCTTTCACAGAAAAAAAATTGAAAGAAATTTCATGCATCGTAGCTTTTTAAAAGATATTAGACAGCCGTCAGATACACTGAGAAAGCAGGTGCCTCGCTGCTCCCAGCTAATTTCCTGTGCAGTCGCCGCCTGGAAAAGAAAATCATTTACAAAAAAAATGATGACTTTGTAAAATCACTGCTCTCGACTATAAAGGAACTTTAATTTAATAGCAGGATCTTGGCAAGAACGGGTGATGCGGGCGGGGGAGTAGTGTGGAGTCAATGTTGGGTCATATTTTGCCTTTGTAAATCCTTGAATGGGCAAGAGGCAGGTTAAATTGCCAAGCTGTTTGCCGAAGCACGCAGCACGCATTCCCGCTCCAACATGAAGAGCACGCAATTGGAAACATGACCCAGGAAAACGCGCAGAATTACAGCAGTGTGAGATTCGAGCTCCAATCATATGACTAAGTACTCGCTAGTAAAAGCAATTGAAACATTTTTATTGATGAAATGGTTACAACAAGCTCATGTACGTTCGGGAGAGGGTGCTGAAAAAGGAAGTCTTCAGTACAGGTGGTGCAAAAAGATTTTGATCATCACCAATCCCCCCCCCCCACTCGCCGGCACAGATTTACAGATTGTAACATGTAGAGATCAGAATAACCGGCCACACAGTGAGGTGTCTCTTTATACTGAAACATTAACGCACAAACTTGAATCATTTCATGTTTTATTTTAATAGCCATGTGATCCCAAATGGACGTCACTCTTCAGTACATGAAATTCTTTAGACCATACTGGAGACTAAGTCCTGTTTAAGGAATAAGGACAATCTGTCCGTTTGTGGTTTCGGCCCAGGGCGACCTATATAAAGCAAGACGTTAAGTCTTCCGGGTGACTGACGCTCCAAAAAGACTTTCACGCTCCAATCACCAGCACCGAGTTGCGTGACGTCACGCTGTCAATGTTTCTTAAAAAGCCTGGCGAATTGTAGACGACAGATCAAGCCGACATTTCCACAACCGAGTTTAGAGGGTTCAGCCTTTAATGTTGTTTGTGATTAAGACATGCTCGGAGCATTCAGGGCGATTTCACACATTGACGACCATGTGTGAAATATCCAAACACTGAAGGGGATGACTTGATGAAATGTGGCGCGAAAAAAACGGGCAGTTTTTTTGCATTGCTCGAGGGTGAAAGGTTCAGTTCACATTAGTCAGAATTAGGTCGGCCGAGACAAAGAGTGCTACTGCCCTGTATTCAGGGGCGGATCTTGCTTCGGCTTGGGGGGGGGGGGTAGCTGTCAGGGGTTGGGGTAAGCAGGCATATGCTAGTTTGGCTACATGATTTTTCAGTTTTTTTCGGCCCAAGGGAGCCCAGTAGATTCGCTGCTAAATCTTTTGTTGTTTAAAAAAGCAGTTTATACGGTACAATTTTTAAGGCACGTAGACATTTTCACCACTGCGTACAAACATGAATAATTCGGAATATTGACAACTGTTTAAACTATTCACCCGTGTATATAGTATCCTCTGACTATTGATTCCTTGATAAAACGACAGCTTCTCCGTCTGCAGCAAAGCCCACAGCCGGGCCAAAGGAGAAATTAAACAAAAACAAAAAGCCAAAAAGCAATTAGCGTACATAATACTACTTCCACGACTTGCGGAAGAACCGTTCCTGGAAGTGCCCACTTGCTGAAATTGAAATTGCCCAAGTTATTAGCTATAATGTTACCAGCCGACGTGATAGTTTGGAGCCAACAGCCAGGAGACGGGCTTTGACCGTTTTTTTTTTTAAACCGAACCACACATTGACCCGGTTTAGGAAACATTGCTCTGTCAAGACTGCATGACGTCATAGCATCTGAACAGCACGGCTTGTGTTACACTATGTCTTTTTTCCACGCGGCATGCCAGGTTTATTTAGATGCGGACAGGAATCGTATCGGTTGGATTTCACTGGAAAACGGCTAGTTACAAAGGAAATCGACTTGCTATTTCGGTGTCAGCAAGCTCGGAATACAATTACGACAAGCCCCATGGGGATAGCGCTTTTGACGCTCGTTCTTGTTTCGTTCCACCGTGGACAACTATAGACACTCTCAAAATATCGATCCTTTATTTTTGTAAATCGGTGAGTAGGGGATAGAGTCCATGGTGACACAAAACATTACGGCTACCGACCGGAAAAGATCGACGTGTATCGCATTGTGTCACCGGAGAAAGCTCAGAATGAAGCCAGGTATTAATTTAGACACCTGTTGTTGGATATTGTTGTAAGGCATCGAAAATGAAAAAGGAAACCAAATCACAATGACTACTCGAAAATGTGCTATGGCTGAAGATAGCTTGAAATAAATCTAAATTTATATCCCATGCTGGATCGCTGTATCATCTTTGACAATAGAAAAGGGCATACGCAACTAGTATTCATAAAAATAATAATGTCGTCTACATTATTAAATTTAATGTGTTCATAAAATAAATGAAGTTCTGTTGTGTTTTAAACATTACAAGGCGGACATGCACAATTTGGACGCACTTCAGTTAATAGGAAAATATCTATGACGTCCTCTCTGATAAGTTGATTGTTTCTTCGGACTCAAAGCAGTTCTTACTTCCTCGAGCTTTTAGTGACTTTGGTGCAACTGTTTCAGCTTAAGCTAAATCTATTCCCAGGGAAGATCAAGCGGCAATTGACGTATTAAGGTCAATTATATGTTGTCTGAAAATCCGATATATACAATATCTGATAACTGTCGATGCATCTTGGGAGTTCACATTCCCACGCTCCCATTCTGGATAGTGTCTGGTAATTATGAACGCCTCGCCACCAATCCGCCAATCAGCTAATAGGTCATTACGTATGGTCAACTGGACACATTTCCTTAAAGTAAAAGGTCAAGGGGTGGGATGTCTTAAATATTATCAGACAAGGATTCTGAAGTAACGACAGAAGTGTCAAAAAGCATAAGCTGATCAATTCGTTCTGCTATTGCTCCATCGCTCTCTCTAAAAAAACCCTACTAAACATAGATATTCTGTCGATTCAGAATAAATTATTCAGAATTTTAATTAAGTTTTAAGACCGGCTTTAAGACTTTGTATTTGCGATAAATAATAACAATACAGTTTTAATATAGAAAATACAATTAAAACAGCATAAAACTATACAACTGAGTGTAGGTGTTGATTGTAACAGTAGGCATCCTCCTTGCAAGTTTCAAGCGATTCGCTTTTTGGACCAAATTTTTTATTTTTGTATATTGGCGCTTTAAAATAGTATGTATACAATCCAAAACAAAAAAATTCGGGGATTTTAGGCGGTTATGCCCCTTTAACCTTATATTTTTAACCTTAGACATTTTGAAACAGTTGCAACTTGATGACATGTCTGCACTACAGCACCTCGGTCAAAACCAATCTTAAAACTGATTTACATCGAGAGCATTGGTTGCCAAGGTATTGATTGACAAAACAATCGTCGAGCCCACTGGTCAGCTGTTGCGACTGCCAAGAGAAAATGAAAATCGAAGCAGACTTCTTGACTCTTTTGTGGAGAGGTAATAATTTCCGCCATGTTTCCTCGGAAAAAAACCCTCAAGATAATTCTGAGCCCACCAATGCACGACAAAACAAGATTTCACTGCTTGAAATGTCACCGCGGTGAATGGTGCGTTTTTTCTTTTGCTGTTCGAATGTTTAAAGTACTACGATGCACTAACGGAATTGAGTTCGACCGACCGCATGTTTGTGAACCTGGCAGTACAAATGCTTTATGAATATACATTCTCTTCCCCATTTTGGTTTTTGAGCAAATCTTGTATTTTCTGTCCGTCTTTGACACTGTAAGTCCCTCGTGACTTTGACAAGGAACTCAACGAGCTCTGTATGTTAAGCTACAAGTCTAGGAACTCCACGTTGCATTAATTTTCTCTCGATAAAAGTTCTGCATATATAAAAGGCAAGGTTCATTTCGGAAAATGTCTTTTAAAAACCCTAAATATAATATTTGTGGGTAAAACGTGTAAACTTTGGGAAGGTATTAAATTATAACATGATGTGTCCGACTTTCTTAGGTACATGTTAGGTATTCTTTTATCTCGATTCTTTTTGAATGATTAAGGCCCATACTGCGCCCACGCTCTATTAAAATCTGATCCTCAATTAATATGTGGAAAGACCCGTCAACCGGTCAAATCGCCCCTGCTTGTTACACTGCAGTGAAAAATCTGCAATTCATGTTTCCTTTTTTTCCCCTTACAGCCCGCGATCACACGCAAATAAACCTGACAAAGAGGGAGAAAGTGCCGAGAGCCCATCAGAAAAGTACATTCTCACTGACAGAAAAAAAACTCAAGTTCTTCCGCTTGTATGAAGTCAGGCAGGGTTTTTTGAGATTTTGACGTCGGGCCAGGAAACGTACATAATCAAAATTTCCGGGCAAGTCATCAAATTCAGCGAGTTGAGGTTTAGCAAGGGTCCTCACTGACGAGCATAACCGGTGAATTCATTCATACTGTATAATCCAATACGTGAGGATAATAACCTTGTAATACAAGTAAAGAACCTGTGATAATTCTAAATTGGATCCGCTGTAAATGTATAGCTCCGCATAGTGTTATTAGATTGAAGCTATACGGAATGTGTCATTAATCCATTCAAAGTTTTAACAGTAAGTGTTAAAATGATGTATTGGCGAGGCAAGGTATGCTCGCAAAAAGGGCAATGTACTTCCTCGTACTATGTGCGGCACATAAGACGTGTTTAGCAAAAGCCAATTCTTCTTTACAGTTTTAAAGAAAGTTTACCACGGGATCTCCAACGCATTTTTTCATATTTAAAAGATTATAGATATAATGTCCACAAGCTCCGCAATTCACCGAAACGTCAACAAATTTTGCAATCTCACGCAAGACTGAAACGGCACTTCCATGTTGGCTTCCCAGTCCAACGATTAAGCATAAAAACAAGCAGTAGTGAGAGTGTCATGTCGCAAAATGTAGCTACAGCGCCACCAAGCGTTGGTGCACACGAAGAGTATTAGGTATGTTTATTCGTGACTTGGGCCGATCTCATTATGGCGGGCGCAACTTGTTCAGCTCCGATGCACTTTGGCATTTTGTCTCATGCCCGTCCGCAGGCCGGCTGGCATATATAATATCGCTGCAGCCGCTGTGTACTCGATCATGCTCCCCAAAACCAAACTCCGACTTGGTCCGCAGGGCGAGTATTGATTAGGTAGGCCGACTATCAGATGGAGACGGTATATATGTACCTCATCTACAAAAGGAGGAACCTATGGATGCAGGAATGTTACAATAATTACTTCCCGTGCCCTGGAGACCCGCTGGTGTTTGGCTTTTTCCAGAAAAAAAAAATGCATGTGGAGCGAATGTCCCCCCAATAAAATGTCATGTCTAAAACTCAGTGTTGTTAATACCCAATTCAAACTATACTCCACAATTGATATTTTTGAACTATTAAAAGCACATTTCAAATCGTGACTCTGTTTTCAAACTCAAAACTGCATTCTGTTTTCAATTTAGTAAGACATCATGGTGTACCTAGAAACACACATTTATTTCCTCTTTATGACAGAAATGAAGAATATTACAAGTACTGGTTAAGATATCAATGTTAAGATATGAAGGCCAGTAGAGGTGGCAAACCCTAGAAAGCATAGCTTGTGTCAGCCATGCCATTACCCCTAAACAGACGAGTTATTACAGAAAAAAACAATTATACTTCTAAGCAGTAAACAAAGTTATGAAAAATAATAATGGGCTAAAAGTAGGATCGCTATACAAAGTCCAAGGGTAGAGACTCACTGAATATAACATAGATTACAAGTTGAAAAATTTGCAAAGTACCTTGGACGCTACTTTTGTTTTTAATGTTTAACTTTATCGAAATTATTAAAAAACCTAAATGGTTACATGTCATAGGAAAGAACAGCCACAGTAAACTTTATTCACGTGGAAAGCCATTTCGATCGTGTTTCCTGAC
This sequence comes from Patiria miniata, assembly GCF_015706575.1. Taxonomy (NCBI): domain Eukaryota; kingdom Metazoa; phylum Echinodermata; class Asteroidea; order Valvatida; family Asterinidae; genus Patiria; species Patiria miniata. The sequence continues at coordinate 18,737,242 of NW_024037061.1, forward strand.
TCTATTTTTTTAATTGTAAACTATTGAATAGGATGGTGCCAGACTATTTTATGATTGGAGAGCGTCCAAGCCTCACTTTCAATTTGTTTTATATATGCGGCTTAAAACATTAGGTAAGTTTAATCACAGATTTATATTATTCATCAGAGCAGACTAGTGTTAATTTGTAATGAATTTACTTCATTGCTTTTGTTTCGGCTCGCAAGGTCCAAGAAATGAAGAGTTTACCTCGCTTTCAATTTAATATGGCCGACTCGTCAATTAAGTCTATGCGCTGTCATTCGCAGGTTTTAAAATATCCAATGCGGTCATTGCATTATGTGCAGATAGCTTCCTCGGTATAGCATTAGACACTGGATAGGCAGCGGAATGATCGTCTCGAGAATGTGACTGTCTTCATGATGTATCATGTTTAACGGATTCATGACGATGACGTTAGTATCATCCGAAGTAAATGTCAGCATCATGAGAAATAACTAGCCAGGGAATGTGCAGTTCCCTATAGTGGGGCCACTCGCGGCTGTTTCCTGCCTCGGAGTACACAAACCATAGTGAAGACGCTCCAGGGTATCCATGGCTGGCGGTGCAATCGAAACCACACTACAGTTCACGTGTAAGATCGATGAGTAAAATAATTTTGACGACTTATTAAATTTCAGCTTTTCACGATTAGCCATTACACACGGAATATTTCTGTTTCACGTTGTAAATCCCAAAGCATTGCAACATTCGAAGAGAATTCGTTCTTTGCTGATTTTAATTATTCATTATGACCACGTGTAACATATTCAGGTTGGGTGTAGGCGTACTTTTGCCGAACGAAAATAGAATCAGTTGAAAAAATTTAACGTGAAACACGGACTATTCGTAATCATGTTATCGTTCCACTCAAGTGAATGAAGAGTGCACTCACTCTGCGGAAAAACAGGTTCTTGCTATACGTATCTATCAATGCTTTGCTGACATGATTCATTTATTTTCTAAATTACTCTGTAATGATGACAAACGAGCTAACGGACAACAGATTGCACTGGTTGGCCTCCTTGTGCAATGAAGTTCCACAAACACTACGGAGACGCTGTGCACTTTCTCTACAAAAATCGATGGAGTTAGCGGGCATAGCCATACAGGACTTTGTTGTTTGCTTGAATTAATAATTGCAAATGCTAAATCCAGCCCCAAAAATACCTTGAAGCAACAACGGCGAGCATCCTGTGTATAAAAAAGGAGACAACACACGGTGCTTCGATCATGTTCTCGCGTTCAAAATTAAAGGTACAAGGCCAGGCAGAATGAGAACATGGTGAACACCATGCTTGAAAGCGATTCACCTTGTTGGCAGAGTTGTAATCAAGAAAATACAATCGCAAGTCTATCTCCAATCAAATGGCAAGACAGATCATGTCTTCAGCGGATGGAGAATGACGACATGACCTTATAATGAACTCACCATTATTCAACATATTCTTTTCGGAATATTGTTCTAGCGTTGCAGAGCGCCAACACATCTTGAGCCGTTTTGTATCCTAAATTGTCTTTGCAGTGACTCAGGAGGCGAGTTCCCTCCGTACTATTATGATTATAGACAGTAAGGAATAAAGGCTGATCAGAGGACGAACCACCCCCTTGAATCATGATTACATTGAGACCGAGCTGTCAACTCACGGCGCCACCTTCCATTCCGTCTCCGGCTGAAAACATTCCCCAGTTGGGGGCCTCGCGTTCAGCTGCAGTGCTCCCGACTAAAACATCTCCAAGCCGTCAGAACAAATCAATGGGTAATCCATCAGTGCAATTTAAGAGTCTAGTACCTTGCCAACCAATATGTAAAGCGACAAAGCTTTCAAACCCGTGTGTCGTTGAGTGAATGGACACACGCAAACAAGTGTGTAGTCACAATCAGCCGAAGCGTCAGACCTCATTTTTGAGGAGAAACATCGGCTCGGGAATGATTTTTGTGGACCGTGACGCGACCCTATCCCATACTTGGACGATATCTCACACTTTAGTGCGGCAGATAGGTGATGGGATTGTGGCTTTGATGATACAAGTATGGAATTTGGCACACAGAGTATGTCATGAGAAAGATATTTGGCTATTATGTAGGGCCATCGTAGATTTGTCCTTTTGAAAAAAAATATAGGTAGAATAACAAGCAATGGCAGCCATTTAAAAAGTTTAGAAAATTGCTTGTTATTCTACCTGTATTTTTTTTTCAAAGGACAAATCTGCGATGGCCGTAGCCGGATATCCTTCTCAATTCTCATGACATACTCTGACTGTGCGCCAAATGCCATCACGGCTTGTATCATCAAAGGCACACTTCCTACAAATATTTCTGCACCAATATTTGGTTTGTGTCTGGTTGCGCTGTTTCAGTACGAGGAAAAAGTCACATGCTTCACGTTGACTTTGTATTTAATTCTCCTGTACTTCTGCGGTAAACGTTCAGTTTCAGTAACGCGTATTCTTAGACCAGTAATGGTCAAATCCAAAATCGGATGGCAGTAATAAAGATGAGAACTATATTACGATTCCTTTAACAGCCACTGACAGGAGATTTGTCTAACGCGATGAATAAAGGCTCAGAAAGCGAAATTTAATATCACATACCGGTATAATTCAGGTTATGCGTACTTTAGGGTGTTAAGAGACACAACGAACGCATGCATGCGAGTGTGCTGCCCCCAAGCGGTGGATAAGTGTCCAAGGAAGGAAGGGTTAAGATGTTGCCATATCTCTATGACATGTTGGCATATACAAAATTAAAAAAAATCCAAAACAGTGTGATTTTAATGTTAAATCTTTTCCTTTACAGTCAACCACACTTAACTTTAAAAAAAGATGTTATGTTATAGGTGTGGCAGAACAAGGGAAACGCCAAGTGATATTGATTTATTAAATGACATGTTTACGTGCGACACAGTATTACAACTTGATCAATGTAATTCTGTTTTATTTACAGATCAGAAGATGATTGTTCACTACTCTAGTTCCTGACCCAAGGGACGTAAGTCCCTTTCTTCGGATTGTTTCTCTCAATATTGTCCTCTCCGGCTTACCGTACGTTTTGCCTCTTCTAATCATCATCCAGGGACACTAAGACTCGAATAGCTGGGGGAGAGACAAGCGGCTTGTGGTCTGGAGAAAACGCATTTATATAAAAAGGATTTAGAGTTGTCGGACACTAATTTTTCAGCCTTAGGTGGATGCGTTTTCTACAATAATATGCGTTCCCGCCGGTCCTGAGCGCGGATCGTCGCCCGAGGCGCCATTTCACGAAGATGTCATACGGCAAGTTTGATTCGTTTTGACGTGTGCGGACCGGATCCTCGTAAGAAGAATTCCGAGGGGAGGAGCGCGCCGTTTTCAGCTCATTTAGCTCCTTCGCCGCGTTCCGCCCGCCTTGTTCTTTGCTGCTCTCATGACGAAACTTAAGAAGATTGTAAAGGCGGTTGTTTGTCCAGGTCTGGGATGTGTTGGGACTGATTTCTCCAAGTATACTCTCAACTTGCTGGAGGTATAACGCAGCGCACAATAGACGGAGCACGCAGTAATAGATTAATCGTGCCTGCTGACGCGGACTGAGTCACACAGGTCCCCATTGAAGGAATTCTCGTCAGACGGATTGGAATTACCAGAGGCTGTTGTTTAATTTAGGAACTAAGGTTGACGGTATCCCGGTGCGATTGGAACAAAATTGCATTTGCTTCATCCATTAAAAAAAAATCGTCGGGAAAAACAACTACTTGTCGAGTGTATAGGTGATGGGATTGTGCCTTTGCTGATACAAGCATGGAATTTGGCAAAAAAAAAATAGGTAAAGTGACTTTCAATTTCAAAAATTTCAATTCGCATTAATATACAAAAGAAAAAACAGATTATGTAAATTTGTTCTTACATGCATATATACGTGATTATTCTAGTAAATGTTTAAGCAAACGGATATCAAAGATACGAGCTCAAAATAATCTCCAACTATTTTCCAGCTAAAACTCATCCTTCAAATATCAGAACCACAGGTGCCGAGTTTTAAGCCTTTCTGCACAGTATGTCTGCGATTTACTAACTGTTTACATATTTAATTTGGTTTTGTTAGGTAACAAAATCATCAATTATTTAAAGGGCATTGTTTATACCAAAGCTTGTGCCAAACGGGGCGGGCACTTTTATGTAGAACAAGTGAAATATCGTACACCAATCAAATACACAGATTATAAACTTGAATCCAATTGGTATTAACTATAATACAACAAGAAAGCACTCAGAGAGCGCAACCTTCCGCCAAGGCTAAATAATTTCCCGCCATATTGTCAGTACACCCAAAAGAAATACTAGCATAAATGGTGAAGAACCCTTACAACAAATCCTGGATCAAGACCCAGATCCGGATCACTTCTAAAGCCTAATCGATTTGTAGGCCCTACTTGTACCAAGGACCGACCCGAAAAAAGTCATGCAAATCCGTCCATAACCTTTTGAGTTATCTGGTTAACAGACAACCAACCAACCAACCAACCAACCAACCAACCAACCAACCAACCAACCAACCAACCAACCAACCAACCAACCAACCAACCAACCAACCAACAAACAAACCAACGCCGATGATAACATAACCTCCTTGGCGAAGGAAATTACAACGCTTGATACACAAACCAAATAATACGCTTGGCGTATAATGTAGTCTCTTTCATCTCACTCACGTCAAGATTCTTATATTTTGCTGGAAGGCATGCTTTCTTTTTCCAACCGCCAACAGAATAACAAAAATGCTCTAAAATCACCGCTGCAGTCGGCAGTCTTTAGTGAGCCATGCATGTCCATAATGTGTCCTACATTATCGAGTACTCTTTGGCCATTTTGGCGTTCCGTAGTACAATTTCCCCGCCGGTTTTCTTTGCGCGCGGAAACATTTTACCCTTTGTCGTCGAGCTAGCCGCGAAGAGAAATATCAAATTATCCCCTGTGAGTGGGAAGGCTTTCGGACGTGGCTTAAAAGCCGGACTTTTCTTCCTTTCCCGGGGTGGTGGCTCGATTGGATTTCATTATAAACAATTTGCGCGGGAGATGGAGGGCGGTAGATTGCCTTACACAATACGACGCTACGGCAGCTTCTTGGGTTGCATAAATGGATATGATACGTTGATTCGACAAAGGCTACACATCGTCACTGTCGTTCGCATTATGCTGGTCAACAATCTATGCGATAGTGCTAAAAACAAATGTTACCTTAAATACAGCTAGAAGTGCATGTTTGATGACACAGTATCAATCAACATATTCACAAAATAGAGCCAGCTATAAACTTGTTCTCACGCAGATAAAAGCACAGGAGTTTTCTTAAATGATTATATCAATTAAATTCACGCGTTTATTTTTTCAAAGCCTGTAAACTACACTGCGATAATCCAAATACACCGCGTCTTTGTTTTAAAGGGCCCATGTGTTGGATTTAAAAAAGAAAAATGCAATCCGTGAAATGTTTTCCATTTAATTTCATAAAACCATCTAAAGGGCGTTTTAGTGCTTTTTTTTGTGCTAATGCAAATTTCCATATTCATGAGCAAAATTGTGATGTCATTAAAGGCAGAAACTTCAGTTTCACATCTGCTTCAACCTTAAAAGATACCAGAATTTTAAGGGTTTGCTGTGGTTATTTTTTGCTACAAATATGCTCCAGTGTAAAATTCATTTCATTGACCCTTTTAGAACAATGCATCCACTCGCATACACAAAATATTGATCTCATTATCACATGCTCAATTCCGTCAAAACACGTCCAGATCTGCCTTTATGCTGGACAATATCAGTTTAAAATTAGATTTTAACATCTTAATCCTCTTAACTGGCCATGGCTTATCTCATTAATAAACTGGGATTATAACTGTCAGTTACTAACCCATGCGAAGAATTGAATTAAAAGCATATGACAACTTTAAAATGAAAGTTTTAATTTTTAATTTTAATTTTATATAATTGATAAGGTCGCAATTAACAGGAAAAGAGATTATACGGACCCACCACATTTTCTAAAGACAATATAGTCTAGCTTTTTCAACAGTGAATTGAAATATTTCTTAGCCTTTCAGAAACACAGATGTAAAGCGATGCTTGATTTGTTAAATCAGAGTTGGAGAATACTCAATGCTTTGGTCTGATATCGCATCTCTTTAGTTGACAAGGTCAGGCATTACAGATTCAACTATGGCTGTCACACGGCTCAATCTCGAAAGTCCCCTCCTTTGGAGGGGAAGCACACAAGACCGCGCAGAATATCCCGCAATTATGAAAATCAGCAGTTTATTTGTTATCACGAAGGGCATCTTTTCAGCAGCGCCAAGGCCGGTGCTGTGTGTGCAAGTCATGGACACGCAGGGATTTGTCGTCCAGGCACACGATGGGTAGACATTACCACGCAGTAGACATCTTGGATTCCCAGTGACCATGAAATTTATGTGGCAATCTTATGAGGCTCAGAACGGGGTACGGGGTTGTGAGCCCAGAACGATCGTGTCGTTATCACGGTGATTGGCTGCGTGTCACGAACATGGGATCGATAAAGATAATGAAAAGTACATGATATCTGAATGTGTTGTCTGCAATGCAGGAACACGTATTCAAACCTCGTCGATTTATGTACTATAAACTAACTTGGACTTCTCCGCGTATAGCAATGGCCCTAAGCAATGTCTTTTCATCGGCACCGTTTCTCGCTGAAACAAAACGACAAGCCTGAGCATCGATCATGATGAACACGATTAATCGTTGTTGATGTCAGTTTTCAAAGAGGGTTATTAAGTGGTACACGATTGCAGTCAATAGAATTACCATATGACAACTTTGCAGTTTAATTTATAGTCACTAAGGCGAGCCATCAGATAACAGACCGTTCGGGTACCGGGTCCGGTATGCTAATTTCTTTCACCCCAATCGGTACGAAGCCAGAAGCCACCCGGTCACTGAAGCGTGACGCCCCAATCGGTCCAAACTGGTGACTCAGGGTTTCACAATAGGCAACATAAATTGAAGTCTGGCCATTGTTGGAGGATTATTCAGCCTTCTATGAAGCTCATAACAGTCATTGTTGCCTACTGGAGGATTAGCGCGTCGCAAATTGGTTCCTTTGTGATAAGCCAGAGCCATGGTGCAGAAGCCTGGTGGAGTTAATCCAGGCCGATCGGTTCCATGCAAGGTCCCAATCCCTTCAACATACTGGGCGGGCTCAACCCCGAACGGTCCGGGGAGGGATTCTAATTTGAGGGCTCGCCTAATTGGAATCGCACACTTGTGAACGCGCAGTTAATATTGTTTTTATCGCCAACCGACTGTGCCTGTATGGCGCCGTTGCGTGTTCCGCTTCGGCGCTCACACACATTAATGTCAGGTTAACACACAACAATCTGGTTGCCTTGAAACTTTATGTGCCGTGCGCGCAACATGTACCGATGGGCGCTGTAATTAAATGCAACACTTCGTGTTTCCCATCTGCAAGTTTGAGGTGTCACGTGTATTTATTTTACAGCTAATTCTTTGAATATTAAAACCGTTACCTGACCAGTGCAGTAAATTAACTTGATCAAGAAAGAATGGATGCAAACATAACATGAACACACACATCATCAGACTATCTACACTGCTGAAGTGGAAAGATATACAGTCAGAGTGCATCGTGGAACTCTTATTCGTTATCATTATTTTGCTTTATAATTCAAGAAAATGTCAAAGCTTTTCCCTGATTGTTGAATTTGCATGACCTTTCTTATGCCAAAATTACAGGAGTACGTACATACGTCCAAAATCGTATAATTTTTATGCATATTTTTTTTAATAAATCGACACAAAAAGTTATTCTTGATGGAATATGTATTCTTATACCACGAGATTGTATAGCTGCCGATGCAGAAAACCCCCAAATCTCAAAATGGTTGGTTAAATGCAAAGATATCTTCTGCAACTTTGTCCAGGTTTTGCATAGCGGCAGGTCCTATATTCGAGCAGCGAGGAATGCTACTGATTAATATGCAAAAGCTGTCACCGCCAGACCGGCGTAGCAATAACGCATGCCGAGCAGGTGCCTATCCGCTGTTGGAAATGAGGTCAAAATGAAGACAGAGTTAGTGTTTGAAGTAACGTTTTGAAAAGAAACAAGTGTGACTGGTTTGAAGACCAGCGCTCGACCGGCCCGATTTCAGGACCATACGATCTTTGAAAAGATTATATAGGCTATCGTCAGAAACGCAATTTAGAGTCAAAAAGGCCGCATTCCGGCCGGGAGTGTTCCTTTAAAAACACTGTTAATCATTGAGTAGATAGGCTTGCACAGTGGCAGGTATTACGGGACGGTCAATTTAAAACAGTCGGCGGTTCTGATTCTCGAAAATCATTGAAGATGATGTCATTTTGACAAGCACGTCTCTAACCCGCGTTCACAATGTCACGATACAGACCTAGTAGTGAAAGAGCTCCGTGTGTTACGTCAGAAGACTGCAGGACGGTATCGGTTTCATGTAAATGAATGCAGGCTCTGCGTCTCGGACGCGGCGACAACCTCCGAAGATAATTACCGGTTTTCTGTGTCTGGAGACAAGGCGTCAGACTCAATGTGTGGATTAGATTGTCGTTTCAAATTAATCATTTTGAAATGCGAACCCCGTAGAAAATCGCACGCGCTCAGCTTTTAAAATAGCCGTTGGAATGTTCAGTATGGGTTTTGACGATTCTCGTGCGCTGAGGTGATGATTCACAGCGGCCGGCGGATATCACATTCATGTTTCACGGCATGAATGGATGTCTTAAAAAGGATTTGATGACAGAGTAAACGCACGCGCGCATTGCATGATGGGAGACCCCCCAAAAATTACGTCAAATAATCAATTCGCGTGACAACATTTTGAAAACAAATCAGTCCGAATGAGAAGTAATAATGTTAGGTCTCTCAAAATGATAACAGTATTAATTTAACACCCATTACAAAGTAGGGTTGGTCATTCCTAAGCGAATCAGATGAGTGACCACGGACCAATGTTTTCCTTATTTTTTATTTTGCGGTTTAAGGAATATTATAGAAGCGTAGCTAAATGACAGTGTTTTTGATACAAACTTGCACATGCGTACGTTTATAGGCCCTTCTTGTATTAACAGGTTTTACACGACAATGTTGGCTTTGGACTGTTTCTGTTGACATTTTTCCTTTGTTTTCCTTTTTCTGTTTGAGGGGGTCACATAACCTTCCTTTCGTGATGGAGGTCGGCAGGAGTTATCGACACTGTTTTCCCTCCGTCACCCGAGTGGTAACACGGCCCCCAATAGTTAGGGTCTCATCTTTGTGTTTATCTTCTCGGGTCTGATCATGAGTTCATTCCTCGATTACTTTGCAACTCACGTCGCTGCCTGACAGCGGAGTTCCATCAATTTCCGATCCCGTGTTTGCCAAACAGTACTTCTTCGAGTTAAAAAGAAAAAAAATCACCGCTCCGCACTCACTGGTGATAAAGAGCCAATTCTCGGCAAGATTCTGAAAATGGAATTATTTATCAGCTTAACCGAAGACAGCCTTGGCGGGCATTGCGCGATAATAAGCCGCACTGAGATGTAAATAGGGTATTCCTTCACCCCCGAAGGCTGCAAGATTCTGACGGGTGAGCCGAAAACCTGCGCCGAATATGTAATGTTGCTGCATCCTGGATGCATCCCGCTTGGACTATTATTATATATGAGAGACTTTAAAAACAATCGGATGCAGTTTTTTAAAGGGACGTTACGTCCGGGAATGCGCCCAATTGGGCTACAAAACGCGTTTTAAACGAGATCATGTAAATTGGAAAGACCATTTATAAGTACGATGTAAACGTACGTGCACGCAACCATCCTTTTGAAACTGGGCGTTTTTGTGTTATTCTTGCGACAAACATGCGAGAACGAATTTCGAATTTAGAATCAAAAATCGAGCTGTTGAGTGCTAGTTGTGACGTGCGAGAAACAACATTTGTATATTGGTGCTGTGTGTATTATGTGAATGAACACGACTGGAAATACGTATGCGTATGCCTCAAAAAGTCAACAACCGTTTTTTCCCCGTTATTTCTTGGGAACGGTAAGACATTTAATAAGTTTCCTTTCAAGCAGACCTTTGAAATAAGATCAGAGTAGACAATACTAAACATAACATTTTCGGGGATTTCAGGCCTTAATGCCCCTTTAGTATATTCCATATAGACCCTGTACTAACGTGCATCGTGCATCCATAACGTTCAGTCATGTGTAAGAAAGATTTCTCAATTCTAATAGCCTAAAATTAGGTATCCCTTATCGTTTTCAACCTCAAGAACGAGCGACTGGTAATCACTTCCCTTAGTTGCCTATTGCCCTAATGATCCGTTTACGATTATTAAGGGAATAAATGTGTGCTCTGGAGGTTTTTATCACTCTGTTTAAGACCACTTAGAGTCTGGGTGTTGATAATTACCCGAGCCGGAGGCGAGGGTAATTATCAGCACCCAGACTCTAAGTGGTCTTAAACAGAGTGATAAATACCGACGGAGCACATATTTATTCCCATTCATAAATACCTTTTCGGTAAGAAAAAAATCATACAATTCGTTCAAAACATCCCGATTTTGTTCAACAAATTCACTTTATGCTTTTTGAAACATCCCTCTTGCAAAATAATGGAGTGTTCAGCTGGCGAGTAAGATGTAAACAACCCTTTTATGGAGATTGACGCGCGCGTATCATGTTCTGCGCGATGTCGCGCAGAACGCACCTGGCGCGTTGCGTTTTGAATTTAGAACTATAAAATTCTGACTCCCTTGTAGTGTTGCGCATGCCTACGTGAGGATTGTGAACGTTCAACCAATGAAACGATAAGAGGCACTGGATTTTTAGGAGTCCACATTTTATTGTGACACTGGAAAAGTGTTTAAGACCAGCTAGCCATGTCTTTATCATCCGTTTAAGACCGGCCACGTGACGGGCTCTCGACCAATAGGAATAGCTAAACTGTCTGAGGTATTTATGAATACTATATAAATGACGGCCATCTCCGTAGAAGAACTGCAACTGCGTATTTTTAAGCAATCAAGCACGCAATGCACAGTGTTGAAAATGTTCCAAATACGCGCGCTTGTTGCTCGAAATGTGTTCGAAATACGACGCAGTCGATGCGCGTTACGAAAGTTGACGCTCAAAATGCCGATGCACGTGGATGGTCTGTAAGAAATGACGTCATTTGAACGAGACCTATTGCAGGCTTTGAATCAAACTCGCGCATTATGTCATACGCGTAGTTACATTTTAGCCGTATCAGGCAGGTTGTGTCCTATTGAACTAATTAATGACAAAGGAGCGCGCGCGTACAACCTATATGCACCGTATTGGTGAATATAATTGCTAACACCCTGCTAAACTGCCACATCAAGGCCAATCACTCAGATTTTCTTAATCTTGACGCCAAGGTTCTTCCCAACGGACTCCATGCATTTTGGAGTGACACAATTACCACTATCTATAGTACACGATATTAGACCCCCCCCCTCCTCCACCATCACGTCCTAGGGGGAAACAAGCCTTTCGTCCTACCCAAGTATGATATAAAAGCGTATAATTATTGAGAGCATTAAACGCCCAAGATACTGCATGACCTGTGGCATGGCGTGCATACATGAGCCCACCAAACACACATTACTATTGCTGAGCCCTCTTCGTCAGCACCTCTCTAATCGAATCTGTGCCACATCGGACGGGTGCACTCCAACACACTCGTGACAGACTCCACCGTCTCCGACAAGCCAAAAAGGTCACTCCCATTACTGTCCGAGTTGGATGCTTAAACAGCACGGGCATTTGTAGCTGCGGGATAGCAGCTCAACAAATCATCATATCTGTCCGTTAGTCCGTTAGTAACAAACGTTGACATTGTCTATTGCTTCCACATATTTTGACCGATTTCAACCAAAATTTGTCAAAAGTATCAGTAGCCCAGCTCCAACATGTCACATGACCAAACTGGGGTCACAAGTCATCAAGGGGTCACTGGGGTCAAAAACCTGGGTTTTTTTCAACTCGAAACACTACTCCTTCCAGAAATTACATGGCACAATCACGTGACTCATGCATGAACACGAATTCGTTGGCCCGCAGCTTGCGAGATATTTCCGATTGAGCTTGTTTATCTATGCAACATTATCTTTTTGGGGGTGTTATTTAGGATTTTGAAATGCAATACGAAAGCAGTTGGTCTGCAGCTGTCATAATCGATACAAAACATACAAGGCTGATTATAACATTTAAACACTGGATGACAATTATACTCCACCTGTATTTACAAATAAATCGAACGATATTTTACGTATATATCTACGAATTCGATCTATTTGTCAGTAGGCGGAGAAGGAAATCCGTGGCAATATTCATCTTGAAATGAAAATGAGGGGAAACGAAGAAATATACGTCTGTGCGTCTTGACTTCCTCAACACATACAACGCCTTGGTTGGGAGAGTAATTAAGATGCCCGGGCTGGGTCTGTAGGTGTGCATGTAGGGATATAGCGGAGAGCAAACATGCAATATCGGGCACACACGCGGCTCTGTCAAGCGAGGCTGGGGCCTAGGTACAGGTAAAGGACAAGTAGGTAATTACAGAAACAGTACTCGGTCCGATGTCACGATCTCTACTTTAGCTTTTACCCCTCGTGAATTGCAAGACGTGTGGCACGCTCATTTCTGTTCTTCACCCGAGTATAGATTTCTTTAGCAATGGATATTAAAGTTACTGACAAGCTTTCTGATGAGACATTGCTCCGAACTCGCCCCACAAGAGACACATCCAATAGATATCAACATAATGCAATAGAAAATCCAACATTATCAGTGTACATTAATCGACACGTGTAGGCAGACGCACCAAATTAAAGGGACATTACGGCCTGGAATGCGCCAAATTGGATTACAAAACGCGTTTTAAATGAAATGATATTAAATATAGAAAGAACATTTGAAACTAGAATATACACGCCCACATAATTATGTTTTTAAAACGGGGCGTTTTGTGTTATGCTGGCGAGAGCCATGCAAAATGAAATTTTCGGGGATTTCAGGCCGTAATGCCCCTTTAACCGTAAAGTTGTCCCACTTGCTATGTAGAGTTCGCAAAACTACATTGGGAAACAGAACGGACAGTAGACCTACTTCAAGTTAAGATATTTTAACAATCGTTCTTCCTCTTATCCTTAAAAAAGGATGAAACTTTTTTTTGCCGACGAAGTGCCCTTGAAAGAAGTATATCAGTGAATACCGATATGGATTTAAGCATGCTAAAAAGTGGGCGTGCATGCCGAATCAGATGTCTATTTTTTATCACGAAGCTGTGGCAATGGGAGCCGCCGTAGCGTGGGCTGGATACCGGATGGTTTACTATTTGTTGGGTCTTTGGTGTATGACGACACACTTTGTTGAACGTGCAGTGGCTTCCCATCGATCATTGCGTGCAGAAGGCAACCTCATAATGATCATGTTATTGCAATATACCGGAGCCACTTGTGTTCGAAGTGTTTTAACATTTTGTGAATGGTCATGACGTCTCCCAGGGTATCCACCAATCAAACTCGTGTGAAGCTTCCCACGTGACCGCCAGAAGTGAATAGACTGCGCTGCTCCCGAATGGTGCGCAGTTGCCGATCGTGAGAGTTTACTATGCGCTAACTTGTGGGGAAAAAAACCGCGAGATTACAATTTCCTTCATGATTTTTCCTCTGATATTCGAGCTGACCATTTCGAGCTTTCACTGAGTCATAAAACCAATTCGTGCGACAGCTGACTTTTGCATGGTTGGTGTCAACACGTCATCTGGAAGCACACACCAAATTATGCTTACGATTAATTTTTTTTTTAACACAAGGAAAAAATCCTTGCGATGAAATTGGTTCAATTTCGATCTGATATTCTGGAGGTGACAGAGCCTACTATACATGTAAATAACTACCTCATCGCTGAGCCAGACAGAACGAGCTCCATCTTTGCCAAAGACTTGTGACCCCTGGCCGCGAGACAAACCTTATAATAACAATCAGTTGGTGTGATAAACAAGGCCGATTCAATTTCCGTGTGCATGATTATAGGCAATACAGATGGGAAGAAAAAAATGATTACGGGGAGCGGGCAAAAAGTCAGATCCGTCAGGTCTTTGCGATAATAGCCCCGGCACAAGTCAACAAGGTGACTTACAGGTTGTGTAATACATCCACAGACATTCCCACCGTTAAGCTATAGGCGCTCCGTCTTAACTATACACTTCTCGCAGTTTCATCAGCCTCTGGCATAGAATTTCAAACACAACCAAAATGCAGCTCGTATATTGCCAAACCGCGATGTAAGACCATGGAGGAAGGGTTCCTTCCTCCCTGCTAAGACTAATGCTTCACGGCATCTTTATTCAGGTATCCTTTGATATCACGTGAACTTTCACCCCGTAATTTGTAATAATGTTAAACTTTTTTTGTTTCAAACAGTCTTCGTTTCATGCAATTACACGATAACATGCTGTTTTAACGGAGATCAAGAAAGTAACGTTATGCTCTAAAATGCAAGCTATCGAAATTGTGTAGTTTATGCATTTAAAAATATAAAATTACGCATTTAACATAAAACGATAAAACGAAACTCAATTGTCCATAAGATGAAACGTAACAAAAATAACAAAAAAAAACCTCAATTCAGTGTAACTGTAACATCCTCTGGATGTTGTTACCATGGAGACTTGGTTGCCCATCTGCCTTCAGAAAAAGAGTTTTTTTCACAAAGGAAGAATATGTCCGCAGCTTAATAGAGTGATTACTATCCAAGCATACGTCTGACAAAATATCAGGCAATCTCGTTATTCACGTTAGCATCGAAAGTGCAGGAGATGCCGGACTCGTTTTAGTATGTTCATCCGCCTCTGGTGTCGTACAATTCACGCTTGAGACATACCACGATGCAGCCTAGTCTAATCAACGAGTACTGCGCTCGAAATCACACGGGATGAGGGTGTACTCAAGCGAAGGCAATTAGACTGCATGCTCGACCCGTCTGCATTTTTATTTTGGTACGGGTTATGCACAACATAGTTACGAATCTATCCCTCCCAAAAGCAGTAATTTTGAATTTACGCCATGAATTGAGACTTAACATTCCTAGGAGGGTATTCATGTGCCGTGTTTCTTCTCGTAACTCACGATAAGGTGGCGAGTGGTACTCATCCCTTGGTGAGATGCAACACACTTCTTTAGAGCAAAGTCTGGGAATTCACATTTTGTTTTTTCTTTGCAAACATGACATATTTGAAAGTTAAAGCAAAAACGAAAATAAACTGGAAAGCACTCAGAGAGCGCAAACCTCACCAAGGCTAAACAATTCCCCGCCATATTGTTAGTACACCCAAAAGACATACTCGCATAAATGGTGAAGAATCCTTAAAACAGATCCTGGATCCAGACCCAGATCCGGATCATTTCCCAAGTCTAATCGATTTGTACTTGTACCAAGGACCACCCCTAAAAAAACTTTCATGCAAAACCATTCCAAAACTTTTTGAGTTATCTTGTTAACAGGCAAACCAACCAACCAACCAACCAACCAACCAACCAACCAACCAACCAACCAACCAACCAACCAACCAACCAACCAACAAAATCCGATGAAAACATAACCTCCCTGGCGGAGAAATTACATTAATTTGTTTTATTTATAATTACCTCCTTAATGCATTAGGTTAGACAATTATAAAGGATATTTTTTGGTGCAGTTCTATTTTATATAATGTATAAACAAATTGTAGCGAACTTCAACAAGAATTTCGGCAAAGAAGACTTCAAAGGATCATTTCCCCTGACGTCAAGGAAAGTTTGCCACAAGCATGATATTTTCTCTATTTTAAGTACCGGTATCTCTTATTCACTGCGTTATCATCAAAATGTTGTTCGGTCATAATACTTCAGAAACGAAAGACCGTTTCTGATTTTGTCCCTTCGATCCAACCCCGATCATTAATGAGTATCCTATTTTGGGATGGACGTCCCCAGGGAGGACTGTTTGGTAATTCCCAGCCCACGCGTGCAATTCCCTGGTCTGAAATGGAGGTCGCGGTGGTACGATCATGCAGTCTTGGCGTCACCAACACAAATATTAGTGATGAAAAAGAGAAAGTTTGTTCTCGGGCCCACCTCGAAGATTTAACGTCCAAAATGAATTTTTGCTCCTCAATGAGACTTAAATGTCGCAATGGTTGTTGAAGTTTGCCACAAGCATGATATTTTGCCAAAAAGCCAAATAGTTGCTAAACGAATAACCAACTTCACCAACTTCACCAACTTCGAATATCTTTTGAAAAATTTGTCATGGCCTAGTATTACCTAAGCTTAACAACAGAATCATTTGTGTTCTTCAAAAGAAACCACTCGTCTTTATAAGACAATGTAATTTAGGAGATTTTGTTCATTAAATGATGAAATTTCGTAAATATGTTGTAGCATATCTGCATCTACTTCAATGACCTACTAAGTAATTCTTGCATGAAATTAATAAGACTTTTACGGCATGTTAAACTAAAGACTTTATGCGTAGCGGCCATCTTAGAAAGTTATTTTAATTCAGTAGCATGCCTGTACGAGAAGTCCACTAATGCATACCTCAGCAAAACCTAGGCATTGCCCTCTAAGATGGCTGCTACGTAAAGGGCTATTGTGCACAATGTGATGTTAGACAAGCAGGTTATACTTCTTCGGTTTTTAAACTGTTGATGTCTTTGGTCATGCGCCCGGACGATGCGAACGAGAATCTTTCTCCAAAGCTTTGTCACACCGAGTAGTACAATTGGCGCGTGACGATCGCCTCCCCAGCGCTTTGGGTTCGAATTCTAACCAAAGGTCATGATTTTCTTCATAGTGACTACCTTCATGTTGGCAGCAGTGCCAAAGGGTGTCATTATGAATGCTAGGTGACATTATAAGAGATTTTGAATTAACTTACAAATGACTTGAACAACAAGAGCGAAGTATTTTCCCCATGGTCTGATTATGATTTTCTATGAACTCTCATACAGCGCATTTGAAGCCTATGACGTATGGTGTTTCCACATCATCTGTCATACTAACAGCCCATCCCTTGGGCATATTTCCCTCATCAACTCATCCGGTGGGCGCATCGGGCTTACAGGAATCTCGGACAAGACCCAATTTTATCGAAATAGTCAGCAATGGAATAGAAAGTCAGCACTGAATAAACTGCTCTGCTGCACTGCAAAATAATGATTTAAGCATTCAACCGGTGATGTACCAGCTAATGAAAGCCGTTCATTATTAATAACTCGCGTGGCTTATACGAGACAGATCTTATCTCCAAGAAACTTGACAAGCGGACCAATTTATTTTCGAGAGAGAGGAAATGGCGTTCGGGTTGAAAAGGTCTCCAGACATGTTCTAGTATTAGCTCTTGCGGGCTTGGGTTGCAGGAAAAGGGAAACGGCGCTATACGATACTATTAGAAAATTGCTCATTTGTGGCTTTGGTAAGAAACTGTGTGCCTGAGGCTGCGCCTACATTAGCACGGCTTGAGTATCAAAGCTGCACGTATAAAACAGTTCATTGGTATGTAACAATAATCCTCATATTTTTTGACTGAGGGAAGGGTTAAGAGCAGGTGTCTGAAGGTGCTTTAGCAACATCGATTAGGCCTATATTTTGCCTAAATGGACCATTGACGGCAGTTTAATCATCTTAATTGATTCAACATGTAATGCACATCCACAGACGTACCTAAGATTAAATAGCAGAATATCCGCGACTTAAACAGACACTTCTCAAGCGCACATGCTGATTGTTTTTTTTGTCAAACGCTGTCTGTGATTGCTCCAGAGCATGGTCCACAAAATATACATGTCTCAATTTCTGTAAAGAACTTACAGATTTGTGTAAGCGTCAACGAACTTTAAAAACAACTCTTGCCATAAAAATAAGAAATGACACCTTCTGCTTTTAACTCTTATCGTTTATAAAATGATAAAACAGCTTCGGCAGTATTAGGAAGGAAACTGGGAATATTAGGTAAAAACCATTGCAGTTTACACCTCGTATTTCAGGAAACATTCGACATAACAAGTCCTTTTCTAATGGAAATTGGAGATTAAGCTTCTTTAAAAATTTGATAAAACTCTACAAAGATCCTCCTTGGTATCAAAGAACTGATAAAACGTCCATAAAACAATGAAAACAGAACCAATATTGCTTCAAAAATATAAGCTACCGTTCATGAAAACACAACCACAAAGTGTGGTGAAGAATCGTTCCTCTATTTCTAAGAACCGTCTCTATTTGCATAAAGCACTCAGTCCTGTTACTCTCTCACATCTTAATTTCCTTCGCACGGTGTGTACTTTGATCGCATTAATTACCTCTCCCGCCAAATTAGCCTTAATTAAAGACGCCGACCTTTTGTATTACTGGTACGATCACGGTGAGATGCTCGACTTAATTGTGTGCAATCGTAATGATTGATTCCGTCATGACACATAGGGCTGACTCGGATTCACAAGTCCTTTCCTTGCATCCACAACTAAGAATGATCAATCATAATATTACAAAGTTGGATGACATTTTGTATGCAACACTTAGTGTGGAGAGAAACCCGGATAATATATCACCTTGTTCACTTCGTGCCCCGGTCCAAAACTTTGTGTGGGAAAAAAAAATCATAATAAAAGTGGAGCATACAAGACTGTTAGGGTTAAAGGAGCATTACGGCATGAAATAAAAAAAACTAAGGTTTTGTTTACCTATCCTATTCTAAAGGTCTGGTTGAAAGGAAACTAACCTATAATGTCTTTTTCCCCGAGAAAAGACGAAATACCCCGGTTGTTTACATTGGACGCGACGGACATTTTTTTGACATACACATACGTTTTTCAAGTCGTATCTATTCAATGTATCGTACACGTTCTGTGTGTGAATATCGAATACACACAGCATCAATACACAACATGTTATTTCTTACACGTCCGCATAATGCGATACCGTGCGGCTGGATTCACAACTAGAATCAATAGCTCGATTCCGGGGACAAAATTTGTGACCCCAGAAAATTCGTTCTCGCATGGTTCTTGCAAGAATAACACCAAAAACGCCCAGTTTTTAAAAGATGGTTGTGTAGACGTTCATATCCTACTTTTAAATGCTCTTTCCAATTAATATAATTTCGTTTTAAACGCGTTTTGTAGCCCAATTGGACGTATGCTAGGACGTAATTTTCCCTTTAATTGATAATATCAAGCAGTTATGTATACATCATCAGTTTCTATAGCATCTGGGTTGCGACTACATTTACGGGTCGGCCATATTGAATTGAAAGCGAGGTAGACTCTTCATTTTAGGAACGAAAACAATGAAATAACAGTTCATTATAGTCTGCTCTGTTGAATAATTTAAAATTTGTGATTGAACATATCCTAAAGTTTTAAGCCACATTTAAAATTATTGAGGTTTGAAACGCTTACAATCATATTATAGTCTTGCACAATCCCATTCACTAGTTTACAATTTAAACAATTGATTCAGGGAACACGATCCAAAATGGCTTCCCGTGAATAAGGTCTATATACTAAGTGTTTTATGTCGCATTTTTGAAACTATAAAATCCACACTCCTGTTCATGTAACAGAGAATGGCATCACAGACTGTGTACTGTATAAATTATTAAAATGCAAAAGATTTATAGCTGTCGTGTTCTCGTATGATGTATGCATTATTCGAAATCAATATCCAGATTGACATGTATTTGACAGTATTTGATAATTTGACATTGACTTTGCTGCTTCATTGACTTTCCTCATGACACTAGGCATATACAGCCAATCGATGATTCAAATATCGAGACAGGCTGTACGCCGTTTGCCATTCAGTTGCCGTGGCGTTGGCATGGCAACAATAATAATAAGTTGGATATTAAACATGCTTGGCGAAGCCCAGGGGCCGTTACAACTACTGCCATATAAGTATGCGTGTAAATCGTGAGATTAAAAGCACACACTAAACACAGAAGCTTCCATAAAAACCTTTCTACATAAAAAAGGTTTTGCGTAGCGTGTGTACAAAGATCGTGTGTGAATGAATTTCAGATGCGCGATACATTGAAAACGGTCCAGTGTATACTCTTCATATTATCGTATAGTGAATTTACAAATAACGTTGTGTGTTCAGTTGATAAAGAAGCCTACTTTAAATCACCGATGCATTTATTATTTTTCACTGAAAACGTGGCCAGTGAATGTCTCCTACAATTATCGTTCTTCCTTAGCTCCCCAATCAAAAAGAAGAAAAAAGTGACTGTAGTGATGTTCTGTTGCCTAGCAACGAGATTCTTTCAGATTTCACAGCGAGTATGCAAGGTTGAGGATGGGGGGGGGGGGGTTCATTTGGTAGAAAATTCCCAGGTCTGCCATAAATCGATGTTTCTTTTTTCTTCCGACAAAGGCAAATGTGGAGCATTTCACTGGAATGCCTCCAGGGTGTCGGCAGCTGAGGTAATTTTAATATCGCTTTGTGTATATGTTTGTGTATATAAATGTCCGCCATTTTGATGGGCAAGCCATTAAAAATCTCCATTAGGGGCACTGCAGAAGATTCGATGCACGTTTTCGTGTGATTCAAATGAATTCATATATACTTGGGTTGGTAGGTGTGCAAATACACATGTGCACTATTTTCGCGTCAGTCTGCTTGCACGTACGTACGTCCAGGTATTCGATTTGTTGGCGTGCGCTTTATAATATTGATTGTACTGTTAATGTTTAATTATCTTTGTGATTTTATATTTTCAATGATTATTTTTTGTTCAATTTATACTTTCTTCTTTTTGTCTTTCTTTTCAAGACTATAGTCTTTTATGCTTAATTTTGTAGTATTTAAATGATTGCAACACGCACGTTAGTTTGATTTAAGTGCCAATATGGTGTGATGAATACATAAAAATCTAAATCTAATCTAAAGTCGATAGTTCAGTTCCACTCGTTCGTCGTTTTTTCGATTTCGTTTATTTATTTACTTTTTCTTTTGGTGTGTGTGTGCATGATTTCCGTTTATGTTTTACACCAATGCCTGAATTGCAAACGCCGTGCAAAGCGACTGTGTTTTCGAGTTAACCTGACGGCGATGCGAAGAACGGAAACGGTTCAATGCCGACATCGAGCGAGAAACCTGCCATCACGCACAACACCCAAGGTTGAAGGTTTACACCGGGCGACTAGTGCTCAAGTCTACACAAGGACTGGTATTGTCCGATGGGAAAAACCATCAAGCGGAAACAAATGCACGGTCGGAGAAAATGAAAACGAGGAAGAACAGGAAGAAGACGAAGAAGAGAAAATTCATGGTTGAGTCAAGACATTGCAAAGCCTTGTCGTAGCTACCGCTACAACACACATACATTTACATTAAGTTCGGAGATCACGGGGAGACAGCAGACTAAAGAGTATCGGCAAATGAATATTATCAATGATTGATGAAGCCCCGTGCGACCGTCTCCGGGGAAAGATGATACTATCTCTAGGAGGAAGAAAGTCGGGAAATTAATGGAGTTTCGGTCAGCCGGGGATAACATGGAGGGGCCGGGACAAAAAAATAAAAAAGAAGTATTGGACATGCGTCACGATGAATAAATACGCTCGCTTGACTCTCTAAAGAAGGGCCCAATATAGGTTTTTTTTTCTGAGAGGTAAAATAAAAGGTCTGAAATTACTGACAAAATAAAGCTGCTGTTCTAATTTTTGTTCTGCTTGCGAGTATTTGCTTTCTAGACTTTTTTTCGTAAATATTAGACACAATTATTTTAATAGGAAAGATACACTGTGCTCTTCTGTTAATCAGCAAATTCGATTTTTATTAAGATATAACAGATAGTGCATCTTTAAATCTTCACGCAAAAGAGTTCTTCGGATGATTTGTATGTATCAGGTCGGATCTTCCGTTTTCAGCATTTTCTAGTTAACTCCCTATTAATTGATGATTATGTATTACAATGATGGATTGATTAAACGATATCTCAGTGACCCAGATGCATCGATGACGTCAAGAAAATGCCCCCGATAGTTCCCAGTTTTTAATATACTACAATTTGCCAGCTGTTTTGACCCAGAATAACATTTTATCTGATATTGTTTTGCCTTTATCTAACTTTTGGTTCAAAGGGTGTGTTTGCTTAATGATTACGATTTTGTTTTATTTTTAGTAATTATTGCTCCAGATTCCCTTTGCTCTTTTACTGTCACGGTATCATAATTTGTATTTGGGAAGCGCTTTGAGACACTTTACACAAGGCGTTACACTCTGCTTTCATTGTTAATACTACAAATAACATCAGTAGCATACGAAAACTAGCATGATTCATAGCTTAACGGTAAACGACAAGCAATAATATTCGACAAATTCCTCGAATAGAACAAAATATTTCCCTCCTCTCGGCAAACACTTTGATCTACAAAACGTCGACGAAAAAATAACAGACAAGATGTGATCCTCGATGAAAGGCCCGGGGCACCTCTCGATGGTGAAGTTTTTTTCTTCTTTGGTTCCCGATCGAGAATCAGGGACGTCATTCCGTTGGGGGAGGGGAGGGCTCTTGAGCGGCGGATATGCAGCAGGCAAAGAGGGTCAAGCGGTAACGAGGCTCGGCTGTACGCCGAGACACGCAGGCAGGAAAACGCCGCCGTTTCCGCTGCGAGGACCTGCATTACAATCAACACTCAGAGTGATTATGGCGACAGACCCAGAACAGAAAAGTACACAGGAAACCAAACGCGGCCGCAAAAAATGCAGTGCGAAAGTTGGGCTCCACACGAAAATACGATTCACTGAATCAAACCTGTTCTGCCCAATTTCCAATGTTGTTAATCTATTTTAGGAAAGGTTTCCTTGCCAATAATGAGCGTGTTTCAGGGTAGTAGGTACGTCGATGCCAAAAAGGAAAATAGAGTACATGTGTTATGACTTAGGAAGTTTCTAATTCCACAACACATACGTAGTGCACATGTCTTACGTCACTTAAGAAAGAGACTAGTGCGCATGTCTTTGGTCACTTTGGAAAGACAGTAGTGCGCATGTCTTAGGTCACTAACGAAAGAGAGTAGTGCACATTTCTTAGGTCACCTAACAAAAAGAGAGCATAATGGTAAGGCAGAAAGAATTCAGAGGGGGGGGGGGGGGTTCACCATGACATCTCACTGTTTCTCTTTTCTTACTTGAAGTGAAAAGTCCGGGAAATTTGAGAAGCTTGTCACATCGACAGTGGCGTAACTGCCGTCCTCTTTGCACGGGAAGGGGGCACTTATGGGCCTTATTCTCAAGACGGTGGGCACTCAATGTAGTTCATCAAGAACCAAATCAATTTTTGCCTTCGCCAAGTCTGAGTGCAATGGAGGGGGGGGGGGGCACACAAGGGACACAAGGAAAGATTCATAATTTTAGAACCGAAACTCTTGCGCTATAAAGACCGTAGATTTACATCACTCAGTGATCCTTGAGTGTCAGATGATATTTTGTGGCTACAACGGTGTCTTTCCCAGAGAACTATCAACAGGCATTGACTACTATAGAGTCAGTACATGTACTTATTCGTGTAGTTGGCGATGCCACGGCAATGGCAGCCCACTTATGGAATGTTTCCAAGCGTGGAGAGCCGAGAGCTTACACGCCTTGGTGCTGTCAATCCTCAGTCGTTTCTGGTTTCCAACATCGGAGATGGCCGACATTAATTGGAAATTCTCCGCTGGCCAGTTTTTTTGGTTTTTCCTTTCGTGTCAATTATGGTGGTAGGGATAGGTAATTCATACCGAGATGTGTCTCCTTTCAACGTCTGGGGCCAACCGGAATCTATTATTTATACCATTGAAGTACAACGATCGATCACGTGGAGTGAAGTGCAATAAATGGTGCGTATACCAAGGATGCGAAAATCCCGAATCAAGCAAAGTTTTCCATTTACAAAAATCAATAAAAATTAAAAACAATTCTCATTGTTCCCGTTACAATGACGTTTCATTATTAAAATTGAACTGGTACTGGTATGAATTTCATAAATATGAATGCGAGGTGGTTAAAAAATTAAATAAATATTGACAAGAATACAAGTTCACATTCAAAATATACATTTATACAAGGACTGTATAAATTAGAGCAGGATCGAGATCATCTCAAGATTGTTTACAAGAGAATTGATGGCAAGCTGCTCCGAACTACTTCTAAGGGATTTCTAAATCGGTCCGGACTCGGAGAACTCCACCGCACAAACGACCCCAGGCGCGGCTCTCAGACTTTCAGCTGCCTCCGTTGAACACTCCTTAGTGAGTCGCTATTCTTTCTCCCCTCGTTCGTTATTCCTGGCTCAGAAATACAAGCTGAATGCGGCTTTTTTTTATTCCCGGCTACACTCTGAAGGGAGTAGCCCTGGATTTCTTTTCAATTTATATTCCAATCAATTCTTCTTTGTGGGACAACAGAGCATTACTAGTGCAAATGCTCGGAGGCCGTGAATCTCCAATAGTTAGCGATGATCGGATGCTGCAAATTTACGGGAGCCCACGAAATTCGTTACCCAAACATTATTCCAGGCTTTGCGACTGAATAAACCATTTTCTTGAAATCCACTTTTGGTGGCCAGTCGCCGGGATCTAGCAGAGAAATTGGTAGATTTAATGACGCCTATTCCAAAAACGCATTGCAGAAGAGTTTGAAATAATAGTAAAGTCTCACGAGAATTTTAAATACATGGATTCCACGCGCAGATTATGTTGTTGAAGCGTGGATTTTTGATTCTCTTATATTGATGACAAATTTACAATACATGTAGTATTAGCAAAGGATTGAAATAATACGTTCGGGAATCGCGCAATAACAACAATCAATTTGAAATCAAACCTCAATGGAAAAAAACAAGTTGACATCTTGAATGTTACGAAACTGGTGATTTTTGCTAAGGGGAAACACGAGACGGACATGGTGTCGAACAGAAAAACAATTCAGTGTGCTCTTCATGTAAATTCATAAATACCCGAGGCAATTTGCCCATTCCTATTGGTCAAGCGCCCGTCACGTGCGTGGCTATCTTTTTATTCTATATCTATGCTTTAAACCTGCGTTCTGCGCCACATCGCGCAGTACGCGCCGCGCGCACCAATTTCCATATAAGGATAGTTTTAGCACTACGCGCACGAGGCACATACCATAGACATGGCCAGAGGAGTGTTTCACAAAAGAATGAAATAAATTGTTGAACAAAATCGTTGGAAATTTGTGAATTTGACCGAAAGGTATTTATGGATGGCAATAAATTATGTCCTTTGCCGGTTTAAACGTACTTGTTTAAAATCGGCCAAGCACATATTGATTCCTTTAGTAAATATTATCTTTAAAAATTGAAGCAACCGATTGTTGCAAACTATATAGAATGATTTGTTTCATTTTTGTTTAAAGGAAATGTACATCATTGGCTTTTGCTGTAATTTTCAGTAATGAACTACTTGAGAGGCTAGTATAATAGGTTAAATATTGTTACACTGACATGTGTCAAATTTTGAGTTCGAAAAGGCTGGAAAAACCAAGAAAAAACAAAAATTTCAAGAAGTCTGGTTCCCTGACTCCACAGAAGATGAAGTGGATCATTTATAGATGCCGAAAAATTGTAAGATAAGGGAACCCAGCCTATCTGGCCTGCACCCGTTCATGAACATGTAACCAATAGCAAACAAAATTTGGACTAAAAAAAATGGTAAATTTGGAGCAGTAGTTAAAAAATAGTTAGGTTTTTCCAACGGTGGTCGGCCGACCACCGTTGGAAATGTATACAAAAAAAATAAAATTTTCTTGAAAATGATTTCACACCAGGTGCCATTACTTTACAGGATGGCAGGATGCTTAACATCCTAGTAAGGTATTTTGTAAAAACTTGGTAGTTTTATTTTTCGATGCTTGCAAATGTTGTATTTTCCCTTTAAAGTAGATTCTTATGGTAAGACTACCTATTTCTTTTGTTGTTGTAAAGGAGGTCCGTTTCAACAGTAATCACATACAATGTCGACATTTTCGATTTTAATGGCTGACATCATTTCGTAGTTATGTACACGACCTCGTTTAAATGGCCATCACGGTCTGAAATCCCCGGAAATGTTATACTTTGGATTGTTTACTTATCCTATTTCTAATGTCTGGCTGAAAAGGAAACTAACCTGATGTCTCATGGTTCCCGAGAAAAGACGAAACGAAAAAAATACCGGTTGTTCACATCGGACGCGGAGGACATTTTGTGGCATACGCATACGTATTTCCAGTCGTGTCCATGCAATGTACGGTACACGTTGTGTGCGTGTCACATAATACACACAGCACTAATGCACACGTTGTTTCTCGCAAGCCCGCAGAATGCGATGCAATGTGCGGCAGGATTCATAACTAGCACTCAACAGCTCGATTTTTGAAAGTCAAAGTTTTGACCGGCCCCGAAATTCGTTCTCGCATCGTTCTCGCAAGAGCAACACAAAACCGCCCTGTTTTGAAAGGATGATTGTGTGGACGTTTATATCCTGCTTTAAAATGCTCTTTCCAATTAGTATCATTTAGTTTAAAACTCGTTTTGTTGCCCAATTGGGCGCATTTCAAGACGTAATATCCCTTTAATGCAACGGTACATTATCGCATACAGCTGCCACACCGCGCATGCTCTGTCAAATTGAACTCGTCATGCAGCAAAGGTTTAACACTGAACAGCAACAGTTTATATTACTAAACTAAACTACTTTGTGTAGATTTTGTTAAATATCCGTCGGCCAAAAAAGTATCATGCTACGCCTACTGCACTGACTTGAACATGACTTGTACGGTCACTCAAGACATCTGACTACGATCAAGTACAATCAACTTGTACATGTAGAAGATGTAAATGGCATCAGAAGTGACCCTGTTGCGCAAAAAAGCAGGCTTATGAACAGTTAAGGCATGAGTATTCAAACAGACTGCCCAATAACCGTAGAGCGAGGAGCACGCACGTCTTCTAGTAGCTTACAAGGATTATAAATATTAATCGGAACTGGGTGTCTAGATCCGGCAGATATTAAGTTATCACCTCAAGTGTCAAATTTCAGGGATTTTAGGAGACAGTGTGTGGTGGTGGGGGGGGGGGGGGCTGCAGGACCTAAAATCTACCAGTGTGTGCGCGTTGAAGGCGAACCCGTGAGATCAGAGGCCTACGGGATTTGGTGAGGAGCAATTCTCAACTAGTGATACCACATGTACACTGAGCCTTTAGGATTATATTGCAATTATAAACTGCATACAGCTATATTACTCTTTAATGGCGAACGTGACCCGACAGTTGAGACAGCTTCGAATCCCCTTGCCTTTATAGACAGTAATACCTCGAATGTTGGTACACGCCATGTGATGCTTGCAGTGACGCTTTGGTGACTTCTTAAAACCTGAGATTTTTGCTTAGGCCAAATGGAACAAATTATAACTATTAAATGTTGACACTCTCTCAGTGATCAAGTTCTACAGAGTGTGCCAAAAAGTTCAACATTCAGAAAGAAAATTATTAAAACTGTTTAATGTTTTTTGTTGCTTCAATGAAAGTATATATTACATTAAAGCCTGACTATTTCTCAATCCACTCCTTTTTACCCCATTCCATTTGGGTCCCTAGATCCAGAAATACAATCGATCAAGGGAAAGGGTGTACATTTTACTTGGGGGACTCTCACCTGGATATGCTGAATCTGTGTTAAGCAATGAAGTTGGTGACATCACAGGTGAGAGTGGCCCAAGTACAATTTACACCCTTTCACTTAATAGATTGTATTTCTGGATCTAAGGACCCAAATGGTAGGGGGTAAAAAGGAGTGGATTGAGAAATAGCGAGGCTTTAAACATTAAACAGTTTTAATTATTTGTTTTCTGAATGTTGCACTTTTTGGCACACTCTGTTTAACACAATTAACATATTATAAAACTTTCTACTTGTGATTTTGAAAAGATTTGTTTAAAAAACAATATTTCAACTGAAGAGTCAAATTTCAAAATACGGTATTCGATTCGTGTAGTATACATTACGATAATGACTGCAGAACACAGCCATCCTAAGACATGCACACAAACTATACATGCATCGTCATTTCAGAAAAAAAACCCGAATAAATACAAGAATACCTGATTCCTTAAATTCCAACGATCTCTTTCGAGTAAGGTAAAGCAACGGTTCTACAACACAGTGGTGTAGATGCTTTTCCAGATACTTTCAATGAAGCATCACCCTAGGACAGGGCACCATTCATTTGTACATTTGATATTCAAAAATATCTAGAAGTATAAAAAAAGGGAAGCATCGCGTTAAGTTCTCCCCGGCAGAGCCTTTCCGTTCCTTCGCTCCGAGTTTATAGGTTTAAATTTAGACACTTTCATTACCTCTTGCCTGACTGGTTCCGGGGAATATTGTGCATATCGGCGAGCGGACTTGCGGATCGATAAGGCCTTGCAAATCGAGAGCCTGGATGCGCATACCAATGCCAGCCTGCAAGCTAGACTGCGGTGCTAATGAAGGAGACGGTGTTCTGGACGGCAGGCTAGCAGGCAAGGAGGCGTGATCTAATTTAGCACTTAGCGCAACGCGATTGAGAGACCTGGGTGCGCGCGTGTGTGTTTAAAAACCTTCGCGCCGTTTTTTAACGGCTGTGCTCCTTCCACGATGTTGATATAACATTTAATGCGATTTTTTCCCCCACAGCCGCGGCCACTTTTCGACGCGATGAACTCGATAAAAATCTGCGAAAACAGATACATTACGCCTTCAATTTGCAGGTCCGCATATTAGGAGTGTATCAACAGGGTTCCGGGGACGTATTTTGCAATTTAGTCGGAGCACACGACAAACCTAAAGCAAAACAATTGGTTTTTTATATATTTTTACCCTTAAATCAGAACTTAGTCAACTCAATCATGAAAACCTGATACTTTTTTTTTTAATACTTCCGTTTGCAAATATTTGGTACATGTAAGTTGTCTAGAGCGCTTTTCTAGCTTTATATTTGATAGGAATTTGTAGGAGATCTGCAAATCAAGTTGAGTTCTTGGGCAAGACACTTTACTACAATTGCCTCTCTCCACACAGGAGTATAAATAGGTGCCTGTGAAAGTAGAGACCAGAATGGACTGATCTCGAGCTGCTGCAAAAACTGGTCTCATGGCCTGATGATCAGGGGTAATAATTGTGAAGCGCTTGAGACGTTTGGCATAAAGCGCCATATAAGCATCACATTATTATATCATGTTATTATATCAGTAAAATTAATGTAAAAACGCAGAATTAAGACCCGATCCACACCTCGGTCTACCACCTACGTAATGTGCGGTTGAACTGTGTCTTTTAATGTAGCATCAGTATATCCCACCACGACCTTTGGTAATTATTTGACACAAGCAGGTAGGTAGGCGCGCATGTCATGAGACCATCTTTTCTAATGAATAAACTATTGGTAGAACGTGTTCTTCATTCTAGAACATTCACAAATGATTCCAACACATACATGTAGTAGCACAGTCATTATTCTAGCATAGAGTGAAGTTATCGAGGCCAACATCAAACTAACTGCTCGAATCCTGTGCAAAAATGTTAGCGTAACCATTGAAAAGGCTTGAGAAAAGCCGCCTTTGGTCCGTTTTGTATCGGTAAGCCACTTGGTCAAGCTACCTAAAAAAATAAATAAAGGCGTATAGCTTACAACGCAACAGACTAAAACGCACTTGCGGAAAAGCGACAAGAACTATGTATAACACTATACTTCGCAAATGCTTTGACATTAAATGTCCGATTTGACATCACACGCGCACATGTATCGCTACATTAATTGACACTACTTTATATTGGAAGATTTCGACCTTGGCTTTGACTGAAATGCGAGGGAACATTCAATATCCTTATAGTAATGTTACTGGATACTGACATTTAACGAGTCTGTTTAAAAGCTTGTGATAGGAGCCACGAAGGAGCCAAACCCCGATCATTACAGCTCCCAATGAAATTCAATATTCGGACCTGTCATACGATCTCGTCTAATGGCCTCCACCGGAGGATTTTAGCGCCAAGGGGATAACCGGCCAATCAGAGAACTTCAGCCATTTCCCGGCCGTCAGCCATGCCGAGTTTGTGGAATGTCTGGTCCATGTTTCCATACTTTTTTTCAGCTCAATCACAGACTACGATTGCTAATTCATAGCATCTGATGACGAGAAGACACATGCTTGAAAATGCCTGGCTTGAAAATGAATTCATTTTGTTATCTAAAGTTTTCAAAATCAAATGTGTTAATAACCTAAGACTTTCCAAATTTAATGTTTACAGGTCTGAGATCCGATATCTGACACTCCGGCAAATGAAAAGGACAACATTACTGACTTGTTGACAAGGTCGACGGATTACTAGACGTCTGGTGCCAATTACGTCCAACGAGATATCTCTACGCTAAAGTTGGTGTGATAAGGACACCAGGCTTGTATTGCATGGGGTAAGCGCGCACGTTACATGAGCAGATTTTGATTTTAAACAGAGTCCTCGTGTAGTGCTCTTTACTTATATGCCAGTCACACAATGACAATGTCACTGTATAGGTTTGGTTATGGATATAATTAATAGATAGATATAATTAATAGATAGATATAATTAATATATAGATATAATAATAGATAGATAGATATAAGTAATATATAGATATAATTAATAGATAGATAAAATTTATAGATATATATAAATAATAGATAGATATATTAATAGATGGGGGAAATGTCTATGCTTAATAAAACCGCCTTTCCTACTTATGTTGCCCTGAAATGCAACCTTTTTCTGACATATTTAATGAAGTAGTCACAAATTGTCACCAGACATTTCTAGTCTGGTGACCACAATGGACAAGTTCTAACATTGAAACTGACGATATGTTGTTAAACCTTTACAACAGGTAGGCGATTCTGGGGAAAAGCACTGAAATAGTTTTTCTACTTTAAAATTGTTGGAATGTACACGAGTCTTGCGAAATTTTGGCTCATCGCATTTCACTTTCTAACAAAATTACGCGATAAACAAAAAAGGGAGTGCCTGATATAAAGCTTCTGTGAGGCCCTTTTAGGCAATTGTGGGCGCTTTTAAGATCGTACTTCCAGACTAATTACCGGCGCGATGAATCAGGTGCACTGGGGGAACATTGTAGGGCCCGTCTGGGAAACAAACAAGGCACAGGACTTAAGTGCACAATCCCCCGCCGGAATTTCCAGCAGGTATACGGTCGGAAACCGAGTGCAGTCTTCCGAGCAAGCGAAGCCGTGTCTCTGTAGAAATGCCTCAAACCATTTTGTGCTGCCGCTATTTAGAGAACAATTCTACAACACAGATCTGTTTCAGCATACAAATTCCATGACCACAGGTTTTTGGCAGGGCCTGGGCCATTACATGATATGATTGCTCTTTTAAATAACAAGCTGATTTACCCGATCATAGATCGGGTAGGGCGTAGTGTTGGGGATGAAAATGTGGGGAGTTAAATGTAAATTGGGGATTTAGTTCAGAAGACATGCAGTTATAGAAAAGCAATGTCTGTGGTGCGATCTGAGGCAATTTCTGACCACTATAACATTTTTTTTTGAACAAAAGATAATCTTTTAAACATGCTTGTAGAATCGTTCTCTTCACTTGAATTTCGTCAAGTGCTCACTAATTCATGTATCCTTCTAAGTAAATATTTGAATACACTAAGAATACACAATGAAGTCTATGCTGCCTCAAATACAATCACAAGAACGTAATAGACACGATCACGCGCGTTCGCTCTACCTGTTTGTCAAAAATGGCGAACTGACCTCTCCATACAGTCACGTTTAAGGGCACCTGAAATTAAGCCATTGTTTGAAGGACTACAGTAAACAACGAGCCCGTTTCTAAGGTACACACAGCAACATTGCTTATGCGAGTAATTTCAGTTCTGCATCAGAATATGCTACCAGTAAATTGCACATGTTCCTCCGTAATTAATGACCGTTCTTGTGCTGAAATATGCTCCCGTTCAGCTTAGCCTTATACTGTTGACATGATCTCTTATTCATACAAATCGCTAAAGCAGTGCTGGTGTACGCTCGAAACCATTATTTTGCTGGGTTTTCCTTGTTCGTTTTGAGCAGATTCACTAGGTTTCCTCTTATAGGTTTCTGCTTCTAAGATGGCGAAACACGAACTGCCATCCCCACAACGATGCCACAGGCTGCCACTGCTGAGACGATGATTATTACGATGATGATAATGATGAGAGACTGCGGAGAGTTCTACACAGCGGGCTATTGCCGGAAGTCTGCTAAGTGTAATGAGCGTGGAGCGGCTCATGTTTAGGGGCGCTGGAAGCCTTGGGGAGGATGGGGGACCCCAAAAGGGGGTAAGTCCAACACAACAATTTTAGCAAATTATATGCAGTCAGGTTTAACTCGGCTAAAAACCTGTTTAACTTGTAAGACCTACAGAATATTATCCATCGTATTCAAAACAGCAATTTGTATTTGACAAATGTGAAATTCGCCAAACAGATCACTTTGTGGCAGCATAGCAGATATTCATAAGATGGAATTTGCGTCGGGTGATGTAATTCAATATTAGTTTTTTTGCCCTTCACCGACGTAAAAAACACTGTATACTCAGTGTGTTACCTCCCGAGTGAAATTAGAAAAAAAATCACTCGGGTGGGACTCGAACCCACGATCTCCTGCTTTCTATAGTGCAGATGTCTTGTCACTCGACCACCGAGCTTGCGGGATCTGTTGGGTGATTCGAATCTGGTATCTTAATAGCAGTTATTGCCACCTTTACCAACTGCAAACTGTAGTAGTTGTTGATGAAAGCGCCCTAGTGTCTCCATCCTTTCGCTCGGATTAAATTGACATTAATGAAAAATGAGAAGTGAAACTTATGCTGCCACATGGACGTTATGGCGCGATGATGGGCACCAATCCAATCAACAGTTCGTGGCAGAGAATGGCCTTGCTCGGGTGACGATGTTACCTATCATTAGCGATTATGTTACCTTTGACGTCATGCCTATCGGCTGCTCGCTACTAGTAACCCTGACCGTAACCCTAACCATCCAAAATTAAATACATCCACTTAAGGATAATCCTTCTTTTTCTCCGTATGAAAAATCGCAGTTACATGATGAGTTCGTAACGTACTCGATTCCATTTCAATAACAGTCACATATACTGCAATCTAAGCACAGTAGGAATAGAGCTTTTGCGTTAGGAGGACAATGGTTTGTATTCATGGTTACTTAATTAAAATAGCAGATCATCTGATACACCTGCAACGTACAAAGTCAATTAATCCCAGGAAACGAGTGATCCGAGAATTGAGGTCTTTTCATGCGTTGAAGATGCTAGAAATGTCCAAGTATTTTGCCCAAAAAAGTCACAGTCCGTTTGCAAATACTGTACATTTCTTGCGCGTTTGTGCAGGTTTTGTGTCCAAACAAGCGATTTCCGACTCATCCACAGTACTTACCCAATGTAGCATTAATGCTCCTGCGATAACCTAATTTTTGGGACACAGTGAAAAGACTCAAATACTACGCTACACACATGACCACAACAAGCATTTTTTCGTATATAGAAGCAAACGAAGTGCACGCACTCAATGCGTAATTCAAACACACAATGCAAAGGCAGGTCTACATGACATGGTGCGCTTGGCTTCACGTGACCAACAGCCAAACCCTATCCGTCGCTCTGCCAGACTACTTGAATAACGAAGGCAGGGCACGAAGGCAGGGCACGAAGCTCTTATTCTCGACATTAAGGCAACCTGGCCTGACAAGGAAGAATGCTAATGAATTAAATCGGCATTTGGTATGCAAGAGAGCACTGCGAGGTGGATCTTCAGCAACCCGTACTTCAACTTTTGCACACAGCACGTCTGGTTCGTATCGGCTCAGACACATTGACGATATCACTGAAAGGCACAGTCAAGGAGTTTGGCCAAAACAAAACAAAGATTTACAAGAAAGACCGAAACAATCTTCGACGGCACATGCTTCTCAACAACCATTCATCAATAATGTCATCATTGTTTAGGCGAGCCCTCAAATTAGAATCCCTCCCCGGACCGTTCGGGGTTGAGCCCGCCCAGTATGTTGAAGGGATTGGGACCTTGCATGGAACCGATCGGCCTGGATTAACTCCACCAGGCTTCTGCACCATGGCTCTGGCTTATCACAAAGGAACCAATTTGCGACGCGCTAATCCTCCAGTAGGCAACAATGACTGTTATGAGCTTCATAGAAGGCTGAATAATCCTCCAACAATGGCCAGACTTCAATTTATGTTGCCTATTGTGAAACCCTGAGTCACCAGTTTGGACCGATTGGGGCGTCACGCTTCAGTGACCGGGTGGCTTCTGGCTTCGTACCGATTGGGGTGAAAGAAATTAGCATACCGGACCCGGTACCCGAACGGTCTGTTATCTGATGGCTCGCCTTACCAATACCAAACAATGATAACACCAAATGGCGTAAAATTGCCGCACTTTACTACCGTCCAACTTCGGGATATGATCAAACCAAAACAAAATCCTGCCATCAAAATAAAAGCTCTCCCGCGCTTGGTGTACCATTAGCCTCGTTATATTTGCCTAAATGCAAAAACATAGAAACACCACATCTTTCAATGCTGGGCATTGATATCGTCAATTTTAGTCCAGCTCAACATCAATTAACCATTCGCTTCATTCTAAACATCCGATTAGACAACCAATCTCCCAATATAATAACGCACACCCATCAGCCTCGTAGCTTGTGATTATACAAGTTATACGTCATATCAAATACAATCCATTGTGGATGATGGTTTCGCTAGTTACCTTAGTCCGGGATAGATAGCCCCACCCACCATACAAAACGATGTTAATAAAACAAACACTTAGCCTATTCTATTCAACGTGTGGTGCTCTCTCTTCGTCCTCTCGTCGTATGTCACGCTCCATAGACCTGTAGTTAACGAAAACACGCAGCGACAGCCGTTGCTAACCAGGGTATTTACCTGGCTACTAATGAGAAAAATGCAGGGACCGATCACTGTAGCCACGGAGCCAGGTCTATACCGATGTCTGAAGATAAGGGGAGATCTCTTTGACATTTACTCGAATACAACCTTATGATATTACGCTGTAACACCGGACCCATTCATGTGCATGTATCAGCATCTGTTGTCATATCATTTACTGCCCAATAGACAAACACTGTTCAACTATGGTATGACTGCTGCTCACGAAATAAATTCGTCGTCTGTCCACGAGCGAATTTGGATATGTAAATCAGTCAACGGATACTATAAATATAAGGCAAAGGGGAGAAGCAATAGTTAGGTGGGAGAAATTGTCTACCGAAGTTCAGTCCACCAAGTTTACTAGTAAAAGAAAGCTTAGTTTAAATCGAAAAAGAAAGCGTTTCTTCATGGTTGCGAGCTTACAGTGCTGAGGGCGCTTTTGAGTATTCCTTGGTTTCAGTACCATAAATACAAGAATAATAAAACATAATAATATTGCGGAAACTATAGACTGCCGGTTAAATTATTGGTCTGGTACCATGACTGGTACACCGCTGAAATATCATCTGCATTCAAGACAGACATCGCATATCGTGTCACAATCAAGAGCACATTAGTCATCATTATAATGTCATTACTATGAACATGCCATTTCCAAAGGAGTAATTTCAGAACATGCTTTGAGCAACTACCAGTCCGTTGGGACCAATCAAAGATTTGGATACTGAGTCTATCACGTGTGTCACATCGTGACATTAAGAGCTAACCACTTGCTGGCGATGTCGCACCCTTGGAGCACGTGCGTGCACGTGGATGGGTTTCAAGAACTAATCCTATATATGGGCCAATCTTTCCTTCAAAAAATCAATTCGTGTGTTAATTTTTGTTTTAAGAACTGTATTAAAATTAAGATTGATGATGTGGCAAGAAAAATAGTCCATACATCAGGTTTGGACCATGGCAAGCCTGGCACCACACGGATGAGAGGAAGATTTACGAACTATTTATAATAAACCGAAAGCCTCCACCATTTTTTGGGTTTTTTTTGGGGGGCCCTTTAAACAGTTTGAAATGGAGGTCATATGGTAACTGACATTGATATTGCACGCTTTGGTATGCTTTGATGCCGATATGGCAATTCCGTTAAATACAAATTGAGACAATAATGGAGGACCAAATGTACTTTAACAGAGGAGGCAATTTGTTACGGCACAAGACAGTTTCCATGAACTGTTAATATAAGTTCCAGACTCTATTTACATCAAGCAAGACATATTTTTTTTAAACTCACTCCATTTTTTTGTCTGCTCCTGGCTGACTTGTGTAACACATAATAATCGCTCGCTGCCAAAGCGATGATGCCATGTGACCTTTCCGATTGTCAGTCTGTTTAACAAGCCAAATCAGAACCGTGGAAAACAGCAGCGATGATGAGGCACGCATGGTTGCACATCTCAATAAATGCGTTGTTATCAAATATGGGAATGGACCACACTTGGCAGAGATGACGTTGATATGAGAACACAAATGCCTGCTCATTGTTTATATGCATTGGCTATTTGTCAGCCCCAGCGCACTTGTAACATCAGCGAAATAACGCAATTGATCACTACATGTCAGCTCATCAGTCTTTACTGACACGATCATTTGAGTCGACTTCAAACCTACTGTGCATGCTCCACTTCTTTTATGAAAGTCATCATAATATTTTCATACACTAAGTGCTAAGTCGTTCGTGCATAAACGAAGGTGATGCGAGGAAGGGAATTAGTATTACCAGTCGCGAAGCATGAAATAAGATTGTTGTGTTGTGTTGTGTTGTGAATGATTGGTGGATGCGCTGTGGATGTGTTGCGGATAAGTTGTGGATGCGTTTTGAATGCGTTGTGAATGCGTGTTGGATGCGTTGCGGATGTTTTGTGAATGCGTTGCAGTGTGGTGTGGATACGTTAGGAATGCATTGTGGATGCGTTTCTGGATGTGTCGTGCATGTTTTGTGAATGCATTGCCCAGATGTGGTGTTCATGCGTTGTGAATGCGTTGTGGATGTGTAGTGGATGCGTTTTGATGTGTTGTGGATGCGTTGTGGATGTCTTGTGAATGTTTTGCAGATGTAGTGAGGATGCGTTGTAGATGCGATTTCTTTGCTTTTAGGCGTCTTCCGACTTTTGATTTGTTTTAACGATGGGTTCTTAAAAGGTTTAACGTAAAATGGGTTTGCTTGTTTACTATGTTTGGTAACAAAGAAACCACGTTCACAAAATCTAAAGGTCGATAGGATGCGGGACACTATTTTCATTTTTTTTTCTCTCAACGACGAGAAATTCATAATTTATTTGTATAAAAGTGCGTTTTAAAGATCATAATTATGTCAATAACGATCAATATTATCAAGCCTATTTATTTTTGATATAACTACTTGGTTGCTCAGATCAATAATTTTTCAGCGGCTGAAAAATGCACGCTACCGAAAACATATCACGCTACCGAAAATATGCCACAGCTCTATGTTGTTCTCAACCGTCATAATGTCAACGGGCCCCACTCGCCAGAGCCAAATCTGTCGACCTCCAAGCATTAACGATATATCTGGGCCATCAAGGATCACACTTGTCATTATCTCTCTACAAAGCACGTGAAACAGAGCCAGCTGGCACACCTTGTCTTATTAAATGGCATCAATGCCCGAAAATTTAAACATTTATGCGCGGCTAAACGTGTAGCATGAAACAGGTGTTTGTTCAATTAACGATGCCGATTCGCGCCCAGATAAAGGCATTTTTAGCCAATACCCACACACGGCACTTTTAGTTCTTTGTAAAACACAGCACAGCAGACATACCGTAACTGTTACAGATAAAAACAGGGAATTTAATTCTTCTTCTTTTTTGTCTGAAGAGCTATATTCAGGCGCTCTTGCCCAGAACTCTGTATTAACAATAATTATTCACAGCATGTCATGGCCAAGTACTAAACGCAATGTAATAATTTATCAATGCATCATACACGACTATGTCTATTAAATTATATACGCTTCAGAAGAATGATTATGTTAATACCACATAATCACAGGATTATGCTCTACTAGGCTTTTGTTGCAGTACAGACAACGCTTCAAATTGATGGTTTCTGTTCCTGTGTACATCAGCCGTATTAAGCCCACGGTGAAAAAAAGTAACGGAATTTACAATTAAAAAATCAAATACGTATTAATAAACAGCTTTATGCAGAGATATCGAGCACTAAGATGACTATGAAAATATAACATGTTACACACACAAACATGACCTCGACGCACCATTAAAATGCAACAAGAACGGAGTGTATTTATTGCAATATCCAATAACGCTATTGTAATTCAGGCTTTAAAATGACTAAACGTGAAGAAAATATTCATATTATCATCTTCCTTTTCAATTCTGCGCAAACCGACCAAAATGGAAATAAAGGAGAATATATTAAGCAGAAATGATATCTTAGTTAATGATTACTGCGAATTATTCATTGTGCGCACGTAATTTAGATTTTGCAATTAAATAAATGATTTACATTTTGTTATTAAATTTAACTTGTCTGATGAGAAACAACAAAATGCCCGATAGCGTTTATATTCACGGTCATTATTTACTGCGTTTGTACTCGGTAAATTAAAGGGGCACATCGGCAATACAAGCCCAAAAGTCTCTATATTAAAGAGAAGAGATTTAAAGGAGGAATCTTGCCGAAATTCAACAAACCTGGAACATTGAAATGGACGCACGGAAATGGAAATCGCCTGGCCCTCAAATGATCATTAATTCTTAACATGTTCAAGATCAAAGCAACATACTGATGAGTTTTCAGTGTTAGACATCACATTATTCTTATAATTCACTTCATGATTTGTCAATCCATGTTGCCAAACGACAACATGTCATTATTCAGATTCTAAAAAAAAACAATGTTTGTTCACCATAATAAACAAATACGTTACGAAATCAGTATTTCTATGACATTTGGCTTTTGTTTTCACAAACAGAATCAGAGCAATTCACAACAATGAAGCCAACAAATTAACATTCGCTTTCATAATGTTCACATTCATATTCATTTCCAATTATACTCCAGGAAAAGAATGACCTCGACTTCGTATGCAGCCACAACCGTGAATCTACACGTCTGCATATGAAACTCGAAATACATTGAAACACGTCACCCACAGTGTATGTATATTGAAATATGAATTGCATATCAAGTATTCTAATATAAGACCTATACGTTATCCACTGATGCACAATCGCTTAAGACTAATCGGTAAAACCTTCTGTTTTTATTTAGGAGGTCGGGAACAAGGTGGGAGAATTCACCTACCCACCTTGCTGAGGCCCCAACCTCAAATCTTGATGTGCAAAGGCCATGGGAAAATGTGCGCAAAATACACCCGCCGGCGCGGAAGCGAGCGAGAGATATCCGCGTGAAAAACGGCGGTGATTTGCGACGACTGTTCTATGACTAAATTATTATGTGATTTGCAGACGCGGTGGACTTCTTGGGCGGTACTCGACGTGCCCCCCCCCCCCAATTGTTAAAACAATTTTAATCAATCAATTCTGTGAGAATCGGGAGAAATTACCAAGAATACAATACTGATTTGGTGGAAAACATTAACACACTCTCAAAGTTTCCTGAAGTCTCATTTATAATGGTAGTACAGATTTTCTTAAATGTACATAGCACTGTGACAAGGTATGGCTATTAATAGCAAACTGTCAAACGCATGCTGGGTTTCCGAAAATCTCAAGCGTAAATACAAAAGAAAAAACACATAAACATGAAACAGCCGTTTGTTAGTTACCGAGCACTATTCACGAACTGTCCACAGAAGATGAGATTACATTCACACTTCTCAATCCGCGTATTCAAATTGCATGTTGCCATAAAAATGTAAAGTTGTTACAAGTTACAGGCAAAGCAGCAATACGGTGTCCACGCTAGGACACCGACCCGTGTTGTTTCTCGAATTAGTTAAGTGCATTTGGAAAAAAATCGGCAAAAGTTACCAAACCGAAGAGTTGAATACTTGACCCATGATTGCGGTGAATGTACAACGAAACCCTTATCTAAACTCCGAATAATTCCCTTTTACGTTTCGTGAATATAAAGTATACATGGACGGTGATATGTAGTACTGTCGGACAATAGTAAGCCATCTGTCTATCAAAGCTAGCTCATATATTAACGCCAAATTATAGTTTCACTTTTATCACTGAATTTTGCATACATAAAAAAAGCCGAACACAGTCGAAGCACCCATGTTTGAGGCAACGATCGAGTATTTGGCCTTTGTAACTGTGAGATGTAAAAACAAAAACTATAAAAGAAGAAACCCTTTAGACGGATCTACGACGAAGTCTCACATTGGGCTGCACCGTACTGGCTTCAGTACATTATCACATTATCATGAACTCAATGCGACCACGAAACATTAAAAATAAACGTACTTCATTACCGATCTAAGTTGTCGGATTTATTAGTTGCGGTTCATTGCGCGCATGCCACGATGGACGTCAGCATAATCCTAATTTTGGATTCGGCATTCAAATGACAAATAACATTCAAAACCCACAAATAAATAGTTCTCTATCTATACTCTTCTTATCAGTAACACACGACAGAACGACGCATGCCTACTAAATTAGTCGGTAAACAAATAAGCACTTTTTTATGATACGTTGTTGAATGTTGAGTCGTATGTTGGACTACTCACGCAGAATGCGGCATGAGTTTGCGAACACAAAAGTCCAAATTAATTTGGTAAAACTTCCTGTATTGTCGTCTGTAATGACTAGTCTGCACGCCATGCGCGTATCACAAAGGCCCAAAGCTGGAGGACCATGTTTTGAACGCCAACAAACAACCTTCGGATGAATATTATGTCCACTGGCAAAATGTAATTGAAATAACAATCAACGCTTAAATTGGCGTTGTATCGCGGTGACGCTGTCTTCCTCAGCTGCAACACAAATGGTTTGGTAGTGGTTGGCTAGCTTTAGGGTGGTCATATTCACATAAGGAATCCATTTTGGGTTGCTTGGGACGTAGCCGCGACAGTGCCCGGGCCAGGATAATATATTGTCCGAGCAGACAGTTGTATCCACTACCTGCTAGTTGATAACGTTGACATCGCACGCTTGCCAGCGAGTAGATTAATGCAAGCGCTGACGGGCCGGCGGGGACCAAACTGATGATGAATGCATCAAACTTCATTACGGCAGGTACTCGTGGCACGCTAGCACGTGTTGTCTTGTCGCCTCGCATAATATGACAGGGAACATATCCGTGCGCGCTGGTTTCATATGGGAGTAGGCCCTGCGCAGGGTGCACGCAGGCACGCACGTTCCGATATATGCCCGCGGTCCAGCGAGGAAAAGAACCGTCTATCGATTGTGCACAAGAGGGTTCCCGAGGCCTGGACGTGTAATACAGGTCACGAAATCAGCTCGAGTTACCAATACATCAACGAGGAAAAACCTATGAGGTTCCATGAGCACACACGGCTCCCGAAGGTATTGCAGTTTTCGAACGACAGAGGGTAGTAATAATAACTGACTGGGTCTGAAGAATAGATGCATTTATCGGACGTAAAGCGGAGACTCCTTTGAGAGCGAATTTTTCCTCCCTCTCCGGAAGTGCATTCATCACTGTCGCTTGACAGTCCAGAACCTTTATCAGGTTTTCCCCCGACCGATACGAGAAAATACCATCAATATTTTTTTTTTCGTTTTGAAGGATACTAACGCTATATCGTGTTTCCCATGCACAGGAATGGACAAAGATATGAATTTAAAGTATATGATTGTCACGTCAAGATATCAAAATTCTAACTTACATATTTCACCTCTTATTTTTCTTGTACTTCACTTGAGCAGTAATGTTGATTCATGCGAAACCAGATTTAGTCAATTTCGAAACACTTACACTATGACGTTCAATCTCATAATTGATTAACTTTAACAAATTAATGCTTGCTCAGTCGACGTGAATATTCAAGGTTACAACAAAGTCGTGAGAAACGGTGAGACACTGACGCTATCTTAAGTACTGGTAATCATTTTTATAAGTATCTGCCGGGAAAATCGGCAAAAAGTATCGCCGAAAAAAATGGCGGCCTGCCCACGGGCCCATTTCGATACTTTAAATATTAAAGGCATCCACAGATTGGTGGCTCCAAGAGGCACAATAGAGACGGGTGATTAATTATTCACAATGGTCGCCGAGGGATTTCCCTTTAAAGTTGACCGGGAGGCAGTGAAGAGAAACGGACGGCAAAACAGACGTTGAAAAAGTCAAGCCTCGTTCGAAAGGCTGATTATTTGCTATATCCTTCAACTTAAACAAGTGGTAAACGACTGTATTTACGATAACTTCTGCGCGTTTTTGTTGCTGACAAACTCGGACTGTTTCAGACCAAAGAAGCTAACCTGAACGCCAAGTTGGAATTGTAAAGTATGTTTGGTGCAACCTAAAATTCAAATTTTGGCACTTTATATTCAGAAAAAAATCTGATATTTTTCAAAAACACAGCCGCTGTTTTGATCACTTTGAATTACCGAGTGTTTTTGTGGATAGTGGGTACGGAATATTCATTAAAGAGAGCCAGTGTTGGTGAAATGATTGGTGACCATTCATCCATCACTGCCTGTCAGCGGACCTCAATCTCACTGGGTATATCATGGCGGATGCAAACTGTACCCAGCAATTATAATATCTCCTTCAATGAGGATTATCAAATGCTACGGTCCACCTACCTCCGTCCATACTTGAAGCAGCTACCTTCTTGGGATACTTGTCTCCGATTGAGTTACTCATGAAAGCTGGCTCTTCTTGGCTGGTCGTGGAGGATTGCTCGGGAGATGGCACTGTATGCGGAGTCATCAACTGCTGGGAACGTCTTACCTCTCTGTCTATCATCTGTACAATCCAGCACTAAGCAGCTCCTCCTAATCGCCCGTCTTTTTCTGTTTCTTCCTCACTCTCGATTACTCAGAATTTATCCACAATTGTCCAAGACATGGCCGTATATTTTCTTCTTTATTTGGAGCACAGGCGTGTCGGACGAAACACACGCGCCAACAGGTATCTGCTCACTTGAGTTCAGAGATCCAATGCAGCGGCGCCTCGGTGTGGGGATATAAACAGATTCCGTCACATCTTTTCTCCCGCCCTTTCTCTCGCCAAACGATATCGTCTGCTGGTGCACTCTTTTTTACATCTGGCTCCGGTAGGCTGTAAACGTATGCGCGTCCGTACTCCCGTACGCAGTTAACCTACAGCGTCGGCACTGCTCCGTTGTTGAAACCGCGGCGGTCACGTGCCATCTGGCGAAGATAAGAGACTGATGAAGCCCGCCCCTCAGTCATCTGGAGCGTACCATTGCCACGCCGGGGGTGCACGGGGTGGTCTGTGATATAATGCCTGCGGGTGGGAAACATACAGGTGGCTAATAATAATCTGTACAATGGTAAACGACGGGATGAATAGCAACGTATTATGAATGAGATCAAGCGATGTTATCGCTCCAACGAGTTCCCTTCAGATAAAATTATGACATCCACAGTGGCTGCTTTCAGGCGGGACACATCATATCTGCTTTAATTTAACAATGCTCAATATGCGTTGCTTTTTCAACTAATTACACTATCATGGGGAATGCAGTGGTACCAATTAGGAGTATAAATGTACTATTTTAGTAGATGTAATGCAAACATATTTCTTGAACCCGTACAAAAATGGAAAAGAACACTTCTTTAATTTACAATAAGGTACTGTACTCAATGAGATGTTTAGCCTTTAATTATGATACATGATGCTCATTCAGCGCTTGCAGAAACCATATGGCAACTGCAAATATAGGACATACAGATTGATCGCATGACGTCAGCTGAACACTGGCCTTATTTTGATGGAGTACATCCCGGGGTTCCGTGTTGCGTAGCATTAAAGACAATATTAATCTTCAAGTCATCTGCTAAGCGTGTTTGTATCTTTGCTCATCTTGAAGGGAAACACGGACATGATTACAACAC
The DNA here is from genome assembly GCF_015706575.1 of Patiria miniata. Lineage (NCBI taxonomy): Eukaryota > Metazoa > Echinodermata > Asteroidea > Valvatida > Asterinidae > Patiria > Patiria miniata. Next base: position 18,781,436 of record NW_024037061.1, read on the forward strand.
CTCACTTGATGCACAGTACGGTGGCCCCGATGGGTCATCACAAGGTCTATCATTTCGTTTTTCAAGATCTTATGATATTATGTATTTGTAATACCATCATTTTTCTTCCCTTTAATATTTGCCGGTAATGAAATGACACTCGCGACCGATTGTTGCTCAAGTTTGGTTTTGAGCTCACTGGATTGTTTTTGCCCCGTTAATATATACAACAACACTGTCGTTTTTGTTGAAATAAAAGAACGTGCCTAAATGCGTCAAGTTTGTGTCATGTAAGCTTATAGCACGCCCTCAAGAGACCACGTGGTACATTAGAACCCGTAGACCGTTTAATGGCCGCAGGCATCGGTTGACCGACTAGTTATCGTGGTTCAGCGAGAAAAGTGTCAAATCAGCATGTCAATGGAACTATTAGTGGAACGTCCTCACAAAACTTATTCCCACATTTGCCTCAAAATGTCTGCGTAGTGAGCTCCACGTACATTGGAAAAATCAAAACCTCATTGAAAAATTGACTGCAACATTCCTTCATTAAAGTTATGCAAGCTAACGATTGTCATTCCCTAAAATTATAGAAAGAAAAAACTTCACTGATAACATTAAACTAGTAAAACGTGTTAATTTATTTGAAGCATCGGAACAGTAAAATGAATCTTCACGTTGACCGCACCTTTTAGTGATATATTAAGTGAATGCTGAATACCAACAAGAAATTGATACTTGATATCCAGAAGTAGACGTCATAATTAAGAGCTTATACATTTGAAAGCAGTAGAAATTGACATATGAAACACTTGATATGCTTGCTAACGTTTGCAAGAGGTATAGCGTGAGTTGGAATCCACAGATCGCAAGTCTATGTTGTTTCATTAAGGAGTGGCGGGCGAGTACAGCCTACAGAGCATCCCTTCGCCCGCGCACGCTGTGTGCACAACGCTCGCCAAGATGATCAATCATTTTCAGGTTAATTTACTTTGGTCCGCGGAGAGCAAACTTCCTCGCACGCATGGAAACCGCAGGTCTGGGCTGTTTTCTGTATTAATAATAGGTTTTAGTGGCGATTTAGTCAATCATAAATTATAGATCAACAGCTATGGTCCTCGTGATAAATTGATGCCGGGTTTTGGAGATCATCTTTCTTTTGGTGATTTTATTTTTTTTCACTTTTACATAAGTGATAGGCGACATAAAGTGATACATTTTTTTTACCAAATCAGTTTCAAGCCTCATCCTTTCACAGAAATATACAGAAGGTATTCCCTGGTAGAATTTTTTTTCGCGTAGGGGAGTTAAAATGTATTCTCTCGGTAAATTGCAAAAGGTGTGATATATAAATGAACACATGTGTATCTATTTTGAACCGCATTTATCGATCAAGACAGTCCTTCGATACAGATACAACTAGAAAGCACTCAGAGAGCGCAAACCTCCGCCAAGGCTAAACAATTCCCCGCAATATTGTCAGTACACCCAAAAGAAATACATAATGGTGAGGAATCCTTAAACAAAATCCTGGATCCAGACCCAGATCCGGATCACTTCCAAAATCTAATCGATTTGTACTTCTACCAAGGACCACCCCTAAAAACATTTTCATGCAAATCCGTCCATAACTTTTTGAGTTATCTTGTCAACAGACAAACCAACCAACCAACAAACTAACCAAATCCGATGAAAACATAACCCCCTTGGCGGAGGTAAAGGTAATAACTACAGTGTATAGGTTAACTACTGACAGCAAACTAACTCCAACCTTTAAATTCTCATTTAATGCAGTCTAAATTCTGGGAATGTCGTACGTACTAGGCCAACAAAAGGTTAATAATTGTAAACAAAATGTATAGCTTTTGAAATTGATATTGTCAACCACAGCTATTCTCTTCTGGGAAGAGTATGGACTATAATGAAACAAACAAATAAACAAGACTTGGAATATTACATAATTTATGCCGTGAGCTCGCCCATGTCTGACGCATATATGCCTAGTCTGACGCATATATGCATGTTCCTCGACGTCTCCCCCGATCACATACCGGTGCTTTCTGTGCCCCGGGCACGGGAGGATAGTGAGAGTGTCCCCGGCACCCACTCGACCCGCACCAAGTGGCCGCGATGACTGCCATGAATTTCTCCCCAATAAGACCCGGCGGACAACCCGTCAAGGCTGGACGGTGCTGAGTGTGCATCAGGGCGATTCTAGTGCCTTGTTACGCCGAAAAGGACCTCTATTTTTGTAACTTTTTATTCCCAGACAATTTTTGATAACGGGCATGGAGAGAATAAACAAAGTGCGGAGGTGCGCTGTGCTGTTATTATTATTTTAGTGTCTAGATTATTATTTTTCCACCAAGAGAGGGTTGTGATGAACGACAAGTTGAAAGTACTGAATTTCGAAGCCATCAATAAATAACCATGAGAATTGTTCTCTGTCAAATTGCTGGAGGCGCAGGTGTAAAGAAAATCATAATCAGGACTAAAAACATCCGCTGGACACAGTTTTGTCATTGCATCCCGAGACAGGTGTCTTCAATTATGTTGCAAGACGTCATTGTTATTTTGTTAAATGTCGCTCAGATATTTTTTTAGACGAAAACAAAAACATTAGTGTCGTTGTGACTTCCTGCTTCCCACAACAGTACTTGAGAGCATGCATCCGACGAGGACGTCCTTAGCACGTACATTCCGGAATTAATGTACCTAACCTCTCATGATATTGATAATAAGCTTTGTCCGGGGTCCTGCGTTCTGTCGTGCTCTGAGACGCGTGTCTATAACGAAATGGAAAAACGCGAAATGTTCGTTAAAAAAGTAGTACGTAACCGTTTGCACAACATCAATTTAAAATTTGGGGTTATCATGTAAATTAATTTTGGGGTACAAAATGTTTGTCCTGAAAAATTTGTTAGAGCGCTATTGGTCCTTCTAGTGTCAGAGTGCTAACTAGCGTGGGCATGCAGTTTATGCTGACAATGCGGCTACAAATTCCATGGTTCCATGCGGTGCAGGAAATATGTATAAAACAGGGGTTTTCAGAGAGTTTCCATAATGTAACACAATATGTAGTTTTTTCTGTGCCCAAAAATCATATAATATGACTTGTAAACAATGTGAAGCCAAATATTTTTTCGGCGAACTCTGGACGAAAGTACACCTTTAACTCCAAACGAAGTTAACTATCCCTATAACAAGAATTAACTTGTATTCACACGAATAAAACGGCGAATCAGAATGCCCCACTTCAATAGAGAAGTTCTCTCTGACGCAATCAATGACGTCATCAATGACGTCAGTGCGAGTATGTATTTTGATGTAACAACTATAACGGTTATTTATAATCTTTTAACTAGCTTCATAATTATTTCGTTTTGGCTGAGCAGAAAACAAACCAAACAGCCCCCATGAGGTCGGGGCACGTCTGATACTGCGTCATGCCCCGTACTAATACGTAATGTTCCTTTAAGTATTTCCTGTCTCTCTGACTTCACGTTGATATCTTTGTCTCCTAATCATTGAGATAATTCACAATTCAGAACTTGAAACTTGTGTACGGAGATTATTACTTTAGCGCAGTCTCATGTCTGGATCCATTTGACTCAAAATAATATTTGATTGATAATTGTATTTTAAGTGGAAAGTACTTCGCCATAATATTATCGACAGACGCATGTACAATCACCTCAGATTAAATAAACTCGGAAAAAGTTAATTTACGTCGCACTTTACCATTATGGCTGAGGATTGTGTTTCCCTTTGTCTCTATAACTCTCTCACATAGACTAAGTACACTGACTTACGTTTGAGGACCGCTCTCAACGAAAGATGTACGTTTGAGGACAACAACGAATCTGTTGTTCTCCCTTTGTGTGTCTGTCCCCGGGATGTTTGTAACACAAAAGCATGGGCAGCACGTGTTTTGAATCTAGATATTTATTTCTTGCGATCAGGACTTAGTTTAATTGCTTGAAAGCTCACACAAATCTACCGATATCGTGTTTACTTTGGACTGGTGAAATGTAAGTTGTCTCCTGTAAATTTAAGGGTATAAGGTTCCAGTGAATGGCCCCACTGAAGAATGGCCAAACAAAATGCGGCTGACATCTCGCAGTCAAAGCGGCGCAAATAAGTACAGGCCGCGGATCTTATTTTGTGATTACAAACTTTTTTGGCATTTCTGCAATTTACGTATCTTCTGCGAACCCACTTGTGAAAATATAGTCATGCTTTGCATTTAAAATAGCAAAAACAAAAAGAGTTACACTTTTATAAGTGTTGGTAAAAATAACTTGAATGGGATGAGTTTTTCCTAAGAGAACTTCAATTCGACCTTTTCTCCTTGTATGCGTGCATTTTCTCGCTGTCAGCATTCGATTAGATCTCCTCAGGGAAATTGGCAGGCGAGCGTTAGGGCAGCAGACCTGTGTCTCGGGAGAGGGTAAGCGTCCATGCCTTGGCATACGCAAAGTGGGAAGGGGGGGGGGGGGAAGAGACGGCCACCATGTCAGTGAGCGAGTAGGGTCTTTATACGACACCGGTCTATGTATCAGCATAAATCAAGGGTTGTCAAGTACCTAGTATCAGGAAGACAGAGCGAGAGAGTCAGAATGAGTCGGGTCTCCCCTTCGGCAACCTGATGTCCATATTCCCTGAGAAAACAATTAGACATGGTTCAACCTGCACAAAAAGTGCATTCGTATACAGACTAATGAAGTCATGTGCTCCGCCGACTCGTTCCGAACCACATTTATGTTAATGGGAGCAGTTCAAATATTTCGATAAATTATCGACAATGTTTTTTTTTTTCCTTTGGTCTTTATGTTTTAAATTTAAAAGCAAGATTCAAAGGGTTTCAATGAATTCTGAGCAGTTATTGGTAAACTTTTTATGAAATGCTTTATCTAAATCAACAACTCTGGTGAATAGGACTTTTTCCCGGTTTTTTATTTTAATTGTTTATCATTCAAATCCATCGATTCTAATATTCAAATTCGTCAAACAACATCGATTAAGCACAATTCCAATGTTTATTTTCGTCTTTTGTCCAGCAGTTTAAATTTTACTTGAAGCAAATTCAAACCATGAGCACAATATTAGTCCAGGAGTATTTAATTTCGCCTTATCTACCCTCTACCGTGTTATTCACAAAACAAATGCGTCTCATGCCACACAATTTCAATCATAATTTTGTTCAATTTTGTCTTATACTTAAGCATCTAAGCTGCTGATAATTTCCACTTTCCAATTTTCTTCATAAATTTACTGTTAGTTTAAAAAATATGTCTTGTTAAAAATTCGTAAGACTCGATTTTGGGCACATACACAATGTAAAACGTGGAACTAAGTTTCATCGTTGTTCTTGACATTTCCTTCCTTGGTTTCAACAATTTTTTATTCATTTCTAAATTTATTAGTAATTTATAGGTTGTTGTGTTTGGAAATCACTTTCTTTGGGTAACTGCTCTTTGAGTTAAGCACACCTTCTTGGTCTGATAACATCATGCGAACGAATCTGCCGAATTGTGCTGGAGGACATCAGAAAACGCTTGAGCACACACTTGACTAATTTACTGAACACACGTTTTTAAATTGATTGATATAAGACTAATTTGACCTCTGAAAGCTGTCATTTGGCAATAACTGAGACAAATTCAATCGCCATTGACGAATATTCTTGACCAAGTACTAAAATGGGTTGACCAAACTTTGAAATTGAATGATAAATGACTAAATTGATTTTACTAAAAGCATGTGACATTCAACCCGGACGAATTTAAAATATTAGAACTGGTGAATTATAATTTTAAAAAAGTTTTCAAATAGCTGGGAAAACATATGTAATACTGGTAAATTAAAACAACGTCATCATGATTCTGGAATTTTAAATACTCAAAAATTATTGTTTTAGCCTCCAATCAGTCCTTTTTATTAAAAAGATATGGAATTGCATGGAACAAAACAAAGACGATATTATTTGCGGCCAAAAAGATGAAGCCTTATCTCAGAAAAGATATCTACAAAGAATTAAAAAAAAAAATGCAAAAAAAAAATAAGATACAGGATTGGTTTGGTATGGTATTTTTTTGGGTCTTTTTCATTCCCAGGGACGTCGTCACCAGGGTATCAACCTGCCACAGCGCGTACCTTGACCCGCGTACCTGGTGCGTCGGCGACGAGTCTTTTAAGACGAGGATGGAGACTGCAAATTGACTTGATGTATCGCATTATCTCCAGACCTCCGGGTTTTTCTCCAAAGATATCTTGCATGTTGGACGGGGAAAGACATGCATTAGATCAAAACAAACCCAAGAAATGGAGACAAAATTCAAAACGTGTTCCCTTCAAAAATGTTGCGCTGCAATCGTATCAAATTTACATGATGAAGATTTCTTAGTTCTGCAAGTTTGCATCCTTTCAGCACGTATGCATCTCGAGTACGTGAACTCAAAGGTTTTGATATGATATAGAAAGTTCAACCTAAAGAAACCCATGTGATTAAGAACAACTGCGACACATCGTTTTCGTATTAATTTCACAGCATTTGTTTGTAAGAATCTGAGAATTGAAGGTGAACCACAGGGTGGTGCAAAAAGAAGGAATCCCACTTTTGACAGGAATTTTAACTTACTTAACTTATTTGAACTGTGTTTTTTTTATAATGAAGTGAAGTATAGCGCTTCAAACACATGTGGTGGAAAACATCTTTTAAAAAACGCAGGAATAATGTTATTATGCTAATTTGAATACAAGCCACCAAAATCACTGTTGTCCACAGGTACGTCTAGCATAATGTGTGCTTTTTTTGTCTTCAAATCAAGCTCCGGAGCTCAGTCAAGCGGATGGAATAAAGCCGTCCGTGGACAAACAGCTTTGGCCCATGAATTTTTTGAACTACCATATCTCAGGGACAAAATATGCATTTGCAATATTTGTTCCCGTCATTTATGTTTAAAGATCACATATTAATACCATTAAAGTAAATTTTTGAATATGCTCAACAAGTGGGTGAAAATTGCTGTCAGAAGGGGTTTTCCTTTTTTTTTGGCACCACCCTGTAAGAATACGTAAATGATAAAATCGACAGCCGGTACGAATAGACGCGCGTTCTAATATTATACGGAATTATGGCCTAGCATTCAAATACATTAACTTATTAACTGTTGCGTGTTGCCTTGGTAACGTCGTTGATGAACAAAAGAATGTATTTAGTTGTGCCTGGAGGTAGCGTGTGGTTGGCACGAAATCTGCTCAGTCAAGCCAGGGGCGAGCTGTTTTATATGGCGCACGACCCGATCGATATATTGCTACACAGCCAACGCGTGAAATGAAGTTTCCATCGATTGACGTGAACTTGACTGTGTGTGTATATGTGTAAGGCTCCGTCACGTAACAAAAGCAGTATGCATCAAGAACAGCCGCGGTAATGTTCTGTTCAAATAGATTGGATGATTGCATTAATGTCGTTCGCAGACTCGGAATCAAGCCCATCATATTCAAACCACAATTAATGTCGTTGATAACAGTCGCATGCTCTTAACGATAACTTGTCAAACATGAGACAGAGTAACCCTATGACAGAGTTACTCGCTTGGCCCCCATCCCCGGCCAATGTTGTCTCTCATTGCGCGGTCTGTGCTCAGGTGCGAGATGACAACATTGACCGGGGGACTGGGGGAGGGTATGTTCATTATGTGGACGTGTCCTAACCATTTTGGCCGGGATTGTAGGCCAACTTGTAGGGCATATATCGTCGGTAGATGTCCACTGATTATTGCGTTTTGCCCTAATACCGACGTATTTCCGTCATTAACATTTAAGTTTTAAAAGGCGCTGTGTGGAGGACTATTCCGCAACGTTTTCGACCTATAAGTCCAAAATTATTACCTTCAAGAGCCAAGTGATCTCTGACGTCATTCGTGGAGTTACATCCAGGCATTATCCTTATTTTTATTAAGGGAATAAATGTGTGCTCCGGAGGTTTTTATCACTCTGTTTAATACCACTTATAGTCTGGGTGCTGATAATTACCCGAGCCGGAGGCGAGGGTAATTATCAGCACCCAGACTCTAAGTGGTCTTAAACAGAGTGATAAATACCGACGGAGTACATATTTATTCCCATTCATAAATACCTTTTCGGTAAAAAAAAATCATATAATTCGTTCAAAACATCCCGATTTTGTTCAACAAATTCACTTTATGCTTTTTGATACATCCCTCCTGCAAAATAATGGAGTGTTCAGCTGGCGAGTAAGATGAAAACAACCCTTTTATGGAGATTGACGCGCGCGTATCATGTTCTACGCGATGTCGCGCAGAACGCACCTGGCGCGTTGCGTTTTGAATTTAGACTTATACAATTCTAACTCCCTAGTAGTGTTGCACATGCCTACGTGAGGATTGTGAACGTTCAACCAATGAAACGATAAGAGGCACTGGATTTTTAGGAGTCCACATTTTATTGTGACACTGGAAAAGTGTTTAAGACCAGCTAGCCATGTCTTTATTATCCGTTTAAGACCGGCCACGTGACGGGCTCTCGACCAATAGGAATGCGTAAACTGTCTTAGGTATTTATGAATATAATTTAATAGCTTTCATCAAAATGACACGGTGTTGAATAATCTACCGCAGAAACTGAGCCACGTGACTATACGACGTCTCAATTCCATTCTTCAAACTACAGAGGGCGGTCATCAATCTACCTCGATACGCTGTTCGAGGTTAGCGTTAATAGAAATCAAGAAGGCCTGAAATCAAGTGCCGAACAAAGATGATCGGAATGACATGTTAAATTAATCCACATTACTGATGATGTTAACAATCACCTTGAAACACGCACACACACAGGTGAAGGTGTTTATTCTATGTTATAGTATTTTTTGGTGTCTGCGTGTGTGTGCGCACAGCATAGGCTTGACGGGCGGCTTGCGGCTCAATCTGTGGTCGCAAAAACCTTGTTTCCAAAAAGGAATGGAGTTGATTGATGAGCCCAGGATTGTACAGAAGCCGAGGCCTCGCAGGAAAATCCAGGGGAGTTATTAGGTTCTAGATTGCTACATATATGATAGGACGGACAAACATAATGACAGACCTACGTGGTTACCTTGGACCGTCCTTGTGCTTATGCGCGGACAAATTGGGTGCAAAGTCACAAAGCTCTTTGGTTGACTTTGTCTGCAAGCATTTTTTTAATTTGCACTTTAAAATTACACGAGACGATAAAGTGCGGTCCTATGATATTCTCTTGAGAAACAGGTAAAATACGATTTTGTAGATACCAAAGTATGAAAAACTGGTGTGTTTTTTAGTTCTGTTTTTTTTTTGGGGGGGAGGGGATTGCACTTTTACCCCTGAACTTTTTCTCGTATGTTTCATTTTTAACTTAAATAAAAGCCTGATTTTAAAACCAAGTACAGATACCGATAGTTTATTAATATAAAGTAGGATTTTCATATTTTTTTCATTTTAATAAAAGCCGCTTTAAAGATATTTTTGTCATCCTAATCATAATATCATATTCATGACATTATAAATTTCCAGAAACCTTCAACGCTTTGCAGCATTTGGGTGATTCCAGATTCGAGCCATGGCGGAGGGAATGACGTCACGGGGTCATTAGTACTGTATTATTCTTAACAATTTGTCGCACCAAAAACGTGGTCAGTTTACTGATGAGCTCTATGTGTGTCAGTCAGGAAAGCGATGTACATTTTTTGACCACTTTTGGTTGTGATGTTTCCTCCGAAAAAGGTCATTGAAATTACCTGTACCTCAGAAATCGGTTGGTATGAGTATAGTACGACAGGGATATGACGCAGTCTTAGAAGAAAAAAAGTTCTGATATAAAGTATTTGAGGCGTTTTTGCTTTTTTTATGTGACGTACCAATCTCCTTCATGCGAAGGAGGCGGAAGAAATTAATCAAGAAAGCAGGGCACACGGACGTCTCCCTGTTTTTGTCTTCGTGAAAAGCATTTCACAATGTAATTTATTATGGAATATTAATAGTGCCTTACCTTAGTGTCATTATTCCTGTCCACTCGAGCCAGAATATGATATATGGAGCACTCAAGTGGTTCGCATTTCACGAAAGGTTATTGCGTTGGCCGCACTGCAAGGGACGCCAATGTGTTTCTTTGAATGTATAAAGGAAGCAGTCGACATGCCTTGCGGCCAGCGAATGTATACACGTATGAAAGTAGGGAATATGTAGATTTTCAGGGGAGAAAAACAGCAGGCTTCCTCCATCAATCCTCCCTGCAAATGAAGAGGTTCCATTTACTGGATTTAAGTACATGTAAATGGCACATTGAATATGCAGGAAGCGACCTCGCCACGAAATGACATTCTAGTCATAGACAGGAGAAAGCGCTGGTCGGCATGGCTGTCTGGGATCTGGAGGCTATATGCAGATAATGTAGAGAGAACTGGTTTGCGATAAGGCATTCATTGCTGCGGTGCCTGATGGGTAATCTTATATAAACTCACACAACATGGCTGCTTGGTACATTCCGTCACTGATAAACGTACCGCTGTATAATGCATAGACATTCGGTGAATGTAATTTTAAACCCCGATTCTCCACCTCAACACGAGGTTCGGAGATTCTCTGGGCTACGTCTTTTCCAACAACGAGGAGTACCCGAGAGGATACTTTGTCCAGGGCATCGTGTCCCGTGTGTCAGTAAACTATCTGGGTACAGTGTTGGAGACGGAGCGGGTGCAGGGCGTCAAGTGTTCTTGTCATAAGTTATGAGACCAGACATGGCGAAGCAGGAGGGTAGAGCTAGGTTACTAAACCATCAATAATTGAAATACCCTGCTTTTTCTATCAAGAGAGTTGGAAGAGACAAGAGAGTCAGAAGTAGGGGTATGTATTTACGGGTAGTACGGGGACGGGGTACCTGATTGAAAAAAGTACCCGGGTACCCGTTAAAAAAAACCCAACCTAAAATTCAAATCTCAAAAGCTACTGTTCAGATTATTCACAAAGGTCCACGGGATAATACTACCACATCGATGCATCAATGCAGCAATGACCTTGATAGCTTTATGGTGAAATCCTCAACTTTCGCAAGTGTCATAAACGTGACATCTGGGTTTTTTTTTTTTCATGTAGCCTGGTTTTCATTTGAAAAGTTCCCCACCAATGACATTCAAACCCTTTCGTTTTCATTGCCTGAGAAGTTACTAAGTAATTTGTAGAGTTTTGTTACGGGTACCCGATCCATAAATCTGGAACCGGTTCCTGACATCAGCGGTCGGGTACTCGGGTACCTGGGTACCCGTTTCCGATGCACAGCCCTAGTCAAAAGTGCCTATATACCGGCATGTGTTGATACATCGACGGTTACAATATACAGATCTTAGTTATTAATAATAACGGGAATGGATTCTTAGTACTAATCGGGTCCCCCCCCCCCCCCCCCCACAGCCGAGTCGACGGAGTGAAAGGTTGGATTGCGCATGGGCACGCTTATTCGCGCTCTCGCGCCGCGTAGATAACAAACTTGAAAACGCCGAGTTTAAACAAAAGTACAGTCATCGCCGCACTGATCACACATCTTGATAAATGAAGGATGGACTAACAGGGAAAGTGGGAAACTGCCGGGAGCCTCAGATGTGTTGTGGTGTTATACTGCGAAGCTTCGCAGAGTGTTAGAAGCAAGGAAGGTGTGATTTCTAGCCCGTTACAATGCCGGCTTCTGCCATCGTCATCAAATCGCTTTAAACTTACATTCGCAGTGCATTCTGGGTATAGATGACAAATTAACCAATCAAACTATTAATCATTTGTATTTTGCTGTCAACTTTTTCTCAAGAACTGATCACCGTTTCATATACATTTTGAAGGAGAGGATAAAAAACTGTATTAACTCAGAAACTATCTGCCTGTCACTTTCAGAGCACGAATCAAAATTGAGATAGGAGCAGGCATAGAAGAATGAGTGTGATTGGTTGGGGGCTTGTGATCCTGGGTCTGATTGACCAATTAAATACCCTGACAGATATTCCCCAGGGAAAAAAAATCATAAAATATGTACATATTAATAACCATTTGGAGCAGTATTTTTAAAAATGTAACATTTCTTGATAACGAGAGGGCAAACGTACGTTGGATCGGTTCGCAGCCGGCAATGCTATTGGTTTGTGTACATAAACTGTCTAGCTTGCTGATGTTTGTCATCGATGCAATGGTATGGTTGATGAAGGTGTGTATTAAGACAAGATAAGTTTGCGGTAGCACCATGTGAATAAATCTCTTTTGAGAGTATGCGTGGTTCTGAAAAGAAGGTGTGTATATCAGCCATGTCTATCGTATAAACACCAGGTTTTTGAAATAATCGAAATCTGTTTTATTTTTAAAATTTAAAACTGTTTCCATCAAAATATCAATTGCACAGAATAAACTCTTCAGTACAACAGAAGGTGTCTTTACACTATGCCCGGGTAGACTGTATCCACTCATTACTCATTTTGGCTTTGTAATCTGACAAACAAAATAAACACAAATCACAAATTAGTTTCTAATCTCGAGAGGCTTATTATCCCAACAATATAATTTGCCTTGAAATCCCTAAAGATTCGTATTCATAAAAATGCGGAAGGATTGTAATTACAGATTGCTTAATATATTTGTTCCAACTAATCACAATTGATTATCTCCTACGCTGCCTCTCAAGCAAGCAACTCAACACGCACAAATAAGTCCATACCGTCATACAGAAAACATGAGTAAAGCATGAGTCTCGTGTTACGTTTTTCATCTTTTTATCTCTTTAATTTGCAAAGATATCTTTCAGTACAATGCAAATTGATAAAAGAATATAATAATTTTTCATCAATATTTTATAGTCCAGTTTCATCAAGGATATTTTCTTTCTAATAATTTACCAGCAGCGAGCAGTCAGAAAACGGTCCATCCAATATATTGATTGACAGGTTTTTGTTTAAACAACAACAAAAGTTCGTTGTAAATGATGGATAACAAATGCATTTTCACGCAACCGGTCGAAAAAAGACGCTCGTCTTAACCTGATTTCGTATTAAGCAAATCTTTCCTCATAGGAATGTGCACGCTTAGGTTGGGACCGCCGAAGTATGCTCGTCTTAACCGGGATCCCTGTAGTACGGTGGCTCTTATACTTATGAGAATAAAACCTTTGAAACATCCACCGGAATAACCCGAACAAAAGTAAATCTAATTTGGCGATGGGGGCGCTCTTTTCCCCTTTTTTCGATCTTTTATTAATATTTTACGAAATTGTTGAGGGAAAAGGAATGAGTAGACAACATGATTTTAAGAAACGTCGCTTTCACTCGTTCTCGAGTGTAACCCCAACTAGATAACCCTAACGTTGAACCTTGTGTGGACCCGGGCAAGTCCACACACCGTCTTCACCCTACCTGCACTATGTGGACATCTTTTGTTCAGAGGTCCACACAGTGACTGCACTGCTTGTTCACACATACTCAAGAGAATAAAGTTACGCATCTCACGTTTAGCCGTGCTTCCGCAGGGCCATGTAGAAGTCTCATTTTCAGGAACATTCGTATCTATTTTGAGTTTAGCTGGCAGGCAGGTTCTATTTCTAGGAAAGTAAGAATACGTATGTGACAGGACACAGACAGATTTATTTATCAATGGTGCGAAGTGCACAAGGAGATGACGTCACGGGGATACGCTACGGGGATGTGTGCGTGACGACACACATTAACCGTGACACCACAAAGAGCAATCTCGAGCGGGAAGTTGGCCCTCTGGACCCCAAATCACACTGAATTATACACCGATTCTACCATTACAAAATAACAAGATCTAACGACAAGATATATGGACTACACCGAAACATGATTTTAGCAAGCCACGTACTCAGTAAGATTAACCTAAAATCAAAACATTTAATTTACCTTAGGAAATATTAAAGGGGTTCCCTTTAGTCTTCTATCGAGAAAACAACCCACTTTTACAATTAAGGTTACCTACGTACACCTGTAATATCCAGTTACAGCGGAAGTTGGTTTGCGGTGTCAAGGAGGGGAGCGTTCTCCCAACTCACCCACAGAATCATGGCCCGCCTACCGTAGCCCAATAGTATGAGCGGATCAGGAGGACACGAGACTCCTGTTTACATAGTGGCGGGATTTGTATGATTGCCACTTGATTGCCGAGTAAGTGATTTCTGGCTTCCCACACACACACTTCAGTGATGATTCACCTTGCACCTGTGGGTTCAAGGAACACTGAGGAAAAACCTCAAAGTCGACGCTGTCAACAGATTTGGTTTCATCCCAAGCCCACCGCTATTATAATTATCAATTATCAAAATATCAATAATATAATGTATGCGTTGCAGGTATATCTCAAAGGGTGTTCTTTGACAATATAATTTAGTTACAATGAATATACAAAATGCAGTGTTATTTCCACCAAAACGAAAACAATTCACATACATCCGTATGAGAAGTGTTTTCGTTTTGCTGAAAGAACACTCACTTTTTTGTGATCCGTGGACAGAACTTTAAAACGGCGTTCGTGTTAACAATTCCGTAAATTAAAAAGTACATAAGTAATATGAATGATTCTTGTACTAAAAGAAAGCTTATTTACTGGGCTTTCATATCTAAAATTTTGAAAGTGGTACAGGCAAAACTTCATTCAAAATTGGTCCTGCCATTTGTGTTTCGTTGTTGCTTTACTCACCCTGTATACTCAATTCCAATGCCATCTTGTAAAAACGATCTATTTCACAATGTATGATGGTTGAGATCCCTTGGTATTCTTTTCATAACACATACCTATTCAGCTTAACTGCTGGTGAATGGATCTGAGGGGCTAGCCTTTCAATTTAAATGTCCCAATGCCCCAATGATTAATACATAAAACTACGCTGGTTTGTATATGCCAATTGCTAACCAGACTGATTAGAATTGCACTTGAAGTCTTCCACTACCTGTTATCAATAGTTGCTGTGATCTATCCCTATCTAACTTGATTTATAGGATTAACATCGTTCGATTTAAATCTCCAAACAATTAAAAAAATAGTTCTGTATGCATTTTCAATTGAGTCATGCATCCTGTAATAGTCCTGAATTTACGATTGATGACCTGATGATTTCCCGACCCTATCCTTCTAATGATTTTAAGATTCCGTAAAGTGATTGATGCGCACTGTCGACTTACTGCCGTAAGGTTGTCATGAGGAATCTGTATTCTTGGAACTTCGAGCGGGTTTCTTGAACAAACTATATAGATTAAATTATATCAAATTGTGTTTGATAATCTCCGTTCCTTTCGTCACATTAAACACTGACCCATTACCTCGAGAATTTGGGCCTAGGTATTAATCAAATATCTCAGTGATACGGCTGCACAGTCATGGAAGAAATTGCCAAATTAAAAGGTGAACGTCTCTACGACTACTTTCCTCTTATCCTGTAAGTCAGATCAAATCACTTTTTTTCACAACACGAAACATTACACGAATGTGCAAAGACTTCAGTTGTACAAGTTTCAGTAGAGAGGGCCTGTGAAGAAATGAATACTACAAAAGTATTTAAAGTGTTAGCGTGATTGTACTATTATTAAACGATTGACCGTCCAAGTGCTGCTCCTGTTGAAATCTTCGTTTGGTTTAAAGAGTGTTTTTTATATCACTTTTTTCTTTTTCTTCCTAAATAACGTTCCCGATTCAAATACATTTATGTGTCTTCCTGTCTATAGGTAAAGGCACATAATTATGTTTGTCCCTGATGAACTCGAAGCCCGTATAGAGTGTTTGTCCCAGGTGCCTTGGGCATAAAAACATCAAGCCATTTTAGAAAAATCTGAATAATAATCGACAACTCTGAATAATGTGCAGAGTATATTTTGACACATGACTAAATTCTAATACGAGTTTTTTTTAAATTCTTTCTCCGTGGTAAACTTGTTGAAGCACTCTTTATCATGGGCTTGTGAGGAAACAGACATGAAGTGAGCGCCTCGGTCAACTTAAGGTCTTGAGATGGATATTCAGTAAAACCGAATGGAAGATAATATTATCTAGCTGGGAGCGCACCTTGAAGGCTTGGAAACGGTCAGTCACCCATGTATCGAGCGAACTCGCTAATTGTGGCCCTTCAACCCGTCTTGATCTTGAGGAAAGAGGAGAAAAGATGACGAACGACTGACCGCCTGAATGGCTGAAAGCTTTCTGCTATCAAAACACTACGGGTGTGGAACCGACTCAGATCGACGCCGAAATGTATATATTGATGGGTTTTTGGCTAGGTTGTTTGTGACAGGAGTTAATAGCCGGACGGAGATTGTTATTCTTAAACAAAAAATGTAAAACTGGTGAACGAATGTATTTGCTTTTAAACGAACTCGTGTTTTGGTTCAATCACAAAGATCGTGGTTTTCTAAACTCACCCCAAGACTCTGTTTAACTTATTGTCAGATAAAACAAAGTCAACTTTGCATGAGATATGTCAAAACAATGACTGATCTCTAATGTTCTACGGAAATCAGTCGCCTCAAAATACACATGCCGAACGCTTTTAGCTTTCCATTTCGATTGCCGTCTACCGTCAATTTTCCATTCAATAATATTGACTAGAAATAAATTCACGTTCACTTATCAGCTTCAACGAACTGCGCATGCTCATATACATGTTTAACAACAACAATAATAATAATAATAGTAATAATCCAGACTTATACAGCGCATAAAGCAACGGCATCAAAGTGCTGTACAAACCTAAACTAAAAAATACCAATACTACAAATTCCTTTTTAAAAATTGCCTAATTAAAACAACAGCATATGTTCAAACGTCATAAAAACCCAATGACGAAGATATACAGGAATACAAAAGTAGTTAAAACAACGTGTTAAAATATAACGAGTTAAAATAACAATTTAAATCCGCGGAATTTATACACAAGCCAGGAGATAAAACAAGCATGGATTGAACATAGAATCAGTTCTTATAAGTCCTACGCCATCTTGTTTGGGTGACCCTCAATGCCTACCATGATTTCTTCTCAAATTTGAGTACAGTTTTACAACGAGCAAAATTTTCCGACATTGTCTCCTGGAGATTAGAATTTCAATAAAATGATTAAAAAGTTGAAATTGTAAAACTACAGTGTGTACAAATGTTGTATTCTGGGCAAGGAAAACTGCTGATTTAAAAAAAAAATCTACTTAAGACGGGACTTAAATGAAATGAGTGAGGTATAGGAACACCAACGGAGACAGCTTGTCTGAAGCATTAAACAGTGTGCTTTGAAAATATTGATTTCGTTCCGTAAAAGTATAGATTTACAGGTTTAAAGTTAAAGTAACCCGCTCGTTTTGCCGTAAGTGAATAAATTGGCTTGCCAGTGTGGCCGAGTGCCTCTCGACTCTGTCAAGCTAGCTACGGACTTTTTGGACTGACTGCATGCCTCTCGGCCATAAAACGTCAAAAAAAATCCACACACAAGGTAAGCAACGTATCTATTGCACAAATCACACGACTCAAACAATCATGATAAAACGTGGGTTCCCCGCGGAAGTTAATTTTCTAAATAGCTTTTAGGCATCAACGGGCATCGTTTATTATGACAAACCTAGTTCTACAGACATCTGCGGGAGGTGAAGTCTTTACAATGTATCGGGCAATTCTTTCCCTCTCCTCACCGCAAAGGACAAAGATTTTTAAAGAAGTGAGGCTCGTGATTTGACAGTAAACAAGCCAACAGCCACTGATGAAGTTTGCAATGATTTTCATAAAAACCGACATAGCCCGACGAGCTGCATCATGACGGCGTTAATCAAAACAGTGTCTGGCACTGACACAAACATGCCAGTTTCGGGCGTATTTCATCCAAGGACATGCCAACATGTCAAGTCATAAAGTTGAATCATTCGGTAAATTTATTGAGAGTTTCTTTCGGCCAAAAACATTTAATGCACCCAAACAAAAAATGTGTATCGAGGTAGCAAACGGCCTGCAAGGTAACGGATAGTTTGGCGCCCTCAAGAGTTAGGCAAGGGTGACAGGCATTTTGCGATTTCTTGCAATTATTTGGCAACCTGCTTTTCCACCGATATATTTTTGGGAAAAAAAATGAATTTGACTATGGTCTGGCAGAAAGCTTTAAGGAATACTGAATAGATAACGGATTAAAACCTATAAGGGGCCATTCAAAATGTTCGATGTTTTAAAATTTCAATTTTTTTTCTCGAAATTGTGGGTGGGTGGGTGAAAGTGAAAAATTGAAAATCGAAATTCACTTTTCACAGAAAAAGCCAAAAAAAAAAGCTAGATCTTTTGAAAAAGCAAAGAAAAAGCCAAAAAAAAAAGCTAGATCTTTTGACTTGCCTGCATGCACTACGCGCGCAAGCAATCCGATGCGCGTTTCTTGTCAACTTCCTCCCCATTTACAGACAGAATGACATGTACACTACGGACATGTATGCGTGTATTGTCTGTCTGTCATCCACTGTATGAAACACCACGCGGGGAGGAGGTGATTTTTTTTCAGTAGACTTGAAAGCTAGGTATAGTGCTAGTCGAGCATCATATGAATAAACGTATATACGTACGTGCGGCATTCCCACGACTTTAAACATGGCCGCCCCATGCATGTTAAAACAACAATGTTGTCAACATGCGAGATACCGGCAGATCTTCATAGTTTTGGACAGGCGTGCAACATTCAAACTGATAAGGAAACCATTTTTATTTATTTATTTTTAATTTTTTTTTTAAATATAGTGTAAAAGAAAACTGAAAAACACTACAACGTTTTGTGTGATTGGCAATTTCCTCTTGCTCCAACTTCAAGGTTGCATTCTGGAAGCCTGGAAAAGCCATTGAAATCTCCTGAGCTGGGAGAGTATTGACCTAAAATATCCGGCTCATTTGAAGCATAACTTTGTTCTTCAGTGTATAGGATCTATTGAATAGCAATTCAACATTCAAAAAACGAAATTTGGGGTGGGTGGGTCTAAACAATTTCGAAAATTAAAAATATTTAAATTTTGAAGGCCCCTAATCTAAGATATTTAAGTGGAGAAGGAAAGGATGAAGAGATGAAGGCGATTTGCGCTGAATTAGCCATTAGTCGAACTGGGAGGGCAAGTCTGCATAAATACATGGAAAGTACTCTTAATATTAGGTGGGTATTCTATGGGATTTCTGTGCAACAAGAAAGCTGATATATGGCCATCGCCGTACTCAGTGTCCGTACTCAGTGTCTCAGCTAAGTATTCCCCGCGGGCGGGGGGGGGGGGGGGCTGACGAGGAGGGGAAATGTCGGGCGATCTCGATTCAACAAGCTGACTGCTTGTTATGAAGATCCGACGCGGGGATTTTATTATTCCATCGACTGACCACAAAATGCCAACCATATCTAATATCCGTACTGAATTACCCCCACGTCAAACAGGTGGTCGGCCCGGGAGCACGTGACGTCAGAATGACGTCAGCGTCTGCAGGCAAGACACGTTTTCTAGGGGAGGTGATCAGGCAGTTAGATAACGGACAATCCAGCATTGCATGTTAGGCCATTAGGTTATCAATCACCTGAGAGAATAACCCTTTTTTTTGATAAGGCCCTATGGCTTGCGATCTCGGTAACAACGTGATATGTGAGTAACCTGCGGAGATCTTGTACTTTTATCCCCACTGCGGCAGCTTCTGCTGAACCATTCCGGCTCCAGACTATTTTCAGAAATATGAAAAACATCAAAGACAGACGTCAATGTAAAGTGCGTTTGCCACCGTATCCTGCATACAGATTGTCAACAAACCTTTTGCTCAATATTTGAACTTCTCATCGAAAGTCGAAATTACGGTCGATATGGGTTACAGGTTAATCATTCAAATGTCCCTTTTATATATATAAAAAAAAAAAATCCTTATCACAGTATTTTTTTAACATTATCTCCAAATGTACATCAAATATAAATCGTCACTAAAAACGGTTATCATGTGAACAAGCAATCGGAAAATCTGCGGTAATTATTTCAATTAGTCGAAACATGTACTCCTAGTTTTGTTGACGGATATATTGGTATAATCGTAAAGTAGCAACAGTTACATCAGGAACAGAACAAGGACATGGAATCAAATACTAATTAAAATAAAATGAATAACATAAAACAATATTGAACGAAAGAAAAATTGCCCTCCAGAAGCTCTTGAATTTCTAATTATTCCACACCCGAGTCATTGTGTCAATATTTATAACTAGACTCAGCTGACGTCCCTCTATTGATTCGGGTTTTGCGTTCAGGCGATATCGAAGCAGCTACTTTAGACGCCTATCTCTAGTTCTGTTCAAACACACGGGGATTTCCGTTGTCTTCGTGTCCTATTGAGAGGGAGTTGCAGCCGAACAGACAATGTACAGTGGTGGGACGAAAGACCGTAGTGTTTGCCACCGGTAACAGAAGCTAGCTGGGCAAATGACGGAAAAGTCTCATGCGACAAATCAAAGATCATTAGGGCGGAGTCAATATTGACCCCCAGACAGCTGCTTCTCACTCCGGTGGCACTGTTTTAGGATTTGCGGTCTTGCATCTCTCTCAAATTTGACTAATTAGTGAACCATACAGACTTCTTTATGCACCACTATTTTCCATACAATGAAGGCAGGGACCAGACGATTTTCAGTGAAAATCACTCCAATTTTAGATTCAAATGCGTCAAAAGTCACTCCAGTGGACACTCGCGTGGAAACCCATCTATCTGATGACATTCCTCTTGTGTACTTTCGGGAGAGTGAGTGATCCACGATGTGCAGTGTATGAAACCTGATGGGAGAGCTCTATGGGAGTATACTATTGCCCTGTAACGCTCACGGGTGGATCAAGAACTAAGTGTGGACGAAGACTGGATTTTTTTTTAATGAAAGGGGTCATGTTGATCGCATAGAGGTTAATTGGACACTAAGAAAACGGTGATTGGTAGGCCACAGTATCGATTTCAGGTTTTCAAGCAGACCCAGGTGAAAAAGTAGGAGAACGGTGGGATCAAAATGAAAAAAAAAAAATAGGACAAAAGTAGGACTTTGGAGGACAAAATCAGGATAAAAGTAGAAGTTTTGCGGGTTTTCAGGAGTAGTTTTCGTTGATACCCACCCATGTCCACAGCATCATAAGCCTCATTTGGCATGTTCTGTACTCAAAACACTTGTGCTCCATCCTCAAGTAAGCTAGCTTTTGGAAGTACAGTTTGGAAGTACAGTCCTGCGACCAAGCCCTTCATTGTGTGATTTACAAAGGACAGCGTTTATTACACTAACGGTTATAAAAGATATATCTGAGATTTTATTTTTCGGAGTTGTGGGGAAAAAAGGAGGAAAAACTAGGAAAAGTAGGGATTTCAAGAAAAAAATGTAGAAAAAAAAGAAGGAGCAAGGTAAAAAAAAAAATAGGAATAGTTGAAAGTCTCCAGTTTGAAAGCAGTCGTCTTTACAACTTTTTTTCGGGGGGGGGGGGGGAGTGAATCCCGTTGCCTCCCCTATAGCAACCAGTGGTGACACGCCTCCGCTACGATGCCCATTTACGCTTGAATGTAAATAAACCCGTATTTTGATACGTCGTGAGCCCGCAAACGAAAAGCCACCTGGCGTTGCTGCCAGGCCAAGAGAGGATACGGATTACGGAATGCGAGTATCTAAGTCAGCGTATAGGAGTTTCCGATGCAACGGAATCCCTTCGTACTGACGAAGATTGATAGGAAAATAGTTTACAGTTCTCAGTATATCTTTATTCAAGACTATACATGGATACGACCAGGCAGTGGAGTGGCTGGACGTATTTACTCTAAAAAGTCCCGAGTCAGATATGACCCGGAATCAAGTTTCCGGGTCAAAATGACATTTTTCGGGTAACATTAACATTTTTCGGGTAAAAATGACATTTGTGTCGGGTCAAATGACCCGGAAGTGCGTCGGAGAAGTGTCATTTTAACCAGGAAAAGAGTGTCATTGTTACCCGGAAAAGTGTCAGGCCCCAAAGATCCAAGATTCCGGGTCAAATCTAGTCCATTACGAACCAACCAATGTGACAAATGGTTGTTAAGTGGGAAAAGAAAGAGGTTAAGTTTACTCTTCGCACACTGTGACACACATCCCCCGGGGTGAGTGAGTGAATAGATGCCATTGGAAAGAGAGAAAGTAGATTGCCACTCGACCCCTCTGACCACCTCAAGGTGGGTATGATGATCCTTGGCGTTGGCCCATGGATTGAACGGCTCAATGCGTCAATACTGTTCCCCTCAATTAGAGAACGGGTGTAAACCCTCCACGTTATAGACGTGGCGCCACGGAGCTAGATCCACCTGCTTGGGACCGATAATTACCTGACTGAAATAACCGAGCGAGACAGATGACCAAACCAGTGCCCCTTAACTCCCCTTAAACCAATCAGCTTTGGTGGCGTTGCCCGTCATTCTCATCAACTTGCGCTATTAAAGGTGAGGTTTGCTACTTTATATATCGCCAAACACAATGACAGAGGCTATTATCTGATTGATTACATTACATATGGATATCACATACAAGGAAAGTGAATACTATCGTATTTTGCCTGCTACGTTTTCGTCTTAAATGTTTCAATGTGCAGAAGGAAATATTGATAGAGGTAAAGAATTTCAAGGGCTGCAGTACGGTGTGAAACAAAAGCCAAAGGTGTCAGTCAATTTGATAGCGCTGATCGGTGAAACGGATGCAGTAGAGGAGAAAAGACTGTATGACTGCTGTGTCACAAGCGAGACGCCGTACATATATATCAGAAGATCTTCCGTACACAAAATGTACAAGAGAATAAGATGCATTGGCGTCTAATATTAAACGTAGGGGTCAACTTTTTAAGTTTTCGATGGCACAGTATTGTTGAAACATGTCAATTCAGCTGCATGCAAGAAATTGGAATGTACTAAATAAAAACGGATCAAGTTTTCAAAAACAATCACTATGGATGTTCGTCAGGGGCAGATAATTAGGACATAAACTGAAAAAAAACCTGAACTAAATTGACTTGGATAGAGCAGTCACTCAGCAACGAGGTTTGATATGTAAGCCACATATCGGCTCCTTTTCCCATTATTGATTCGTACCAAACCACAGCTTTAATGCCTTCATTATATACGAAGCACTGCCCAGCCCGTTGTTTCAATGGAGGCCACTCGGAGGATCTAATATCCGATGAGTGCGTAGAGGAAGCCAAGGGAGGGTGTTCCGTCCTTTCAGGCCATTTTTCGGCAGGAAGGGGCGCAAGGGTGGGGAGAAATTGAACTGGTCGAAATTTGTTGGTGGGCATTGATTAGGGAAGGGTTGCAGACGGTTCTGCATGTGGACGTATTCCATGATACCAACGACTGATCCAGACTCGTTTACAAGGTTACACACCCATGTTCCGACACACCTATGTTCCGACACACCTATGTTCCGACACAACTTTTTCCGACACACCTTTGTTCCGACTGCTCATATTCCTATGACGCGGCCGATCTTGAATAAACGTGCTTGAGATACCAAAAGGATGCATTCGGGTCGAAATGCATTTTTAATTGACAGTTATATTTTATGCAAGATTTAATGTTACACGATCGACCGCTTATATTTCGAAAAGAAAATCTAGGAATCATGGGTTCTAACATATTAAAAACCATATTGACAACATTTACAGAAAGGGTAAAATTATTTGCTGCACATACAAATGACATCTCTGATTTTTGAAATCTTTAGGCGGTTCATGAAACAGGCGTCGGGTGTGACTGGGTCGCCAGTCCTCCTGTACTCGACGTGACCACAGAAAAAAGGCGGGAGGAGAACGGGCCTATATGGGCCGGCATGATGGGCCATCGATTGGGCAGAGTTCGATTTCAGAGCGATGGGAGCAGCTTCCCGTAACTCAGAGCGGGCCACGAGTCAATTTACTAGGGAGGAAATGTTTGCCTGGCTGCCGGGGTCTAAGTGCCAGAAAGCCTGGCCATAAAACTGCTTCCCGTACTTACGGCCGAGCATTTTATAACCAAATTATCAACATGGTATGTGGTTTGCAGCATGCTTGTATTTTTTTATAACAAAATAAACACGATTATAACGCAAGTGATGAAGAAGCTTTATGCTTTTGTTGCAACTTCATGTAGTTGATTTTTAAAAAATCTACAGCGTAAGCCTCAGTCGAAATAATCAAAAGCGTTCGTTATAACAATATTAATCTATCATTAATTGTGCCTTATTTGTAGTGTTTTTGTTGTTGAAAATTTAGCAAGTTGCAAGTTTGAAGGGATACAGAATTGCCTTCAAACTTAAGATGACATCATATGCCTACGAATAAATAAACCATGGAAAACCTTCAAGCACATGCCATCGTTTTTAATTGATGATTTTCCAACACAAAATTAAACAACAACCTAGATGATGATATTCCAGCAAAATATGGACAACAGGTTTTTCTGATCAAGTAAGAATTCGCTGAGGACAAATATTCAACTATAAAAGTAAAGATTTCTTGGGCCGTTATAACTCAACCAAACGCCAATACTCTGAAAGAAGAGGAAACGTCTTTCAACTTGCTACATTTTCAACTTTGCATTTCCTCACCTAAGATCGCCATAAAGCCTACCCGTGAAACCCAGCTAGGGTTGAATGAAACACCAGTAAAAACTACACAGATCTAATTGGATTTGACGGCGCGCGTGGTCTAATTACATACAATATTTTGCCTGCATACATCAGTGGACGCCGACGAGCGAGGCGCTTTGGACGTGCGTCTCAGCGAGCTCATCAGGCAGTTTGCTATCGGGGTTAGATAGGCCAAAACTGCATGGACTGGCTCACACTGCATGACGCCACATAAAGAATGTCATTACCTAGCTAAATAAATGTCATTACTTAGCTATCTAAATTCGATATGCCGCCCACTAGCTACGTACAAACAACAAGGGCAAATAATTAGGATGATATGACGTATGTGTGGGTGTGTGAGTTTGTTTTTGCATTCAATAGGGGACATTGAACATAAGAGGACAATAGTGTCCACAATTCCTGAAGTTTACAATTTACGATCGTGAACAAAACATATTGGAGGTCTTCCTAAAAAGTTGAAGCACAAACAAAAGAGGGACAATAGGGGGTCCCCGATTGCAGGCAAATACACACTTGTATGACATGTGAGTGTGTGCATGGGGGTGAGTGTGGGAGTGGGAGGGGGGGGGTGACGGCAGCCATGCAACCACCCACAAATGTCCATTTTTGTTTCAAGTATTAACCACAGGAGTAAAATCGAATACTTCCATCTATTTATCCGTTTCCTCTTCACGATGTCGTGAACATGGGAAACAAGGTACAAGAAAAAGGAGGTAAAATAACGCCTATAGCGTCAAATGAGGTTTGCTTTTGAATTGACCGGCCGTTTGGTCAGCAGCCCTAACTACAATTTCTATACCCTTATTCGGTTTTGGATACGCCGGTGTTTGCAAGCGGAGTTTTTGAAAGCCGGGGCTACTGAAAGTTGTGGCGTTGGTGTCTCAAAGCTAGACCTAAACTAGTGGCCAAATGTCCACATCTGTACACTCACCGTTTTAAAGCCAACTTGTCATGTATATTATAGACAGCTATTTCTCGCAACTGTATATACGACTCCGATTCAACGTTTTTGAAGCCATGGCTTCAAAACGGCCTCGGTGACGGCCCTTCTGACTTGCGGGAGAATGCCACAAACTGATCTTCATGCTGACCGGACCGAGTGACTCATCTGACCGGATAATCTAATACTAAATCGCACTGATTGCACGGTGGCGAGAAAATCTACAGCGGTGGCAACCTAATCTCATTGTGGTCAAGGTGATTTAGCGAGTCGTGACTTCCTGCCGGTAAACCGTATGAAGGGAAGCCTCAACGGATGCAATTGGATCAGAGAAATTAATTTCCTACAGAGTAGTATCTCAATTATCTTTATGAAGTCCAGTTTATTAAACCACCCGATGGACACAATAGGGAGTTGTGCAATAGTCACCGGCTCAATTACAAATGAAAACCAAATAACTCTCGTCATCGGATAGTTTTAGTACAGAAGATAATGAAGAGGTATTTTTTTGTTCCTGTGTGGTTATAGAAAAGTTGTTTTGGCGAAGTGTCGCATGCGAGCGTGAGCATGTAAACACTGGCAATCGTGGACCTAGGACAAAAGGGTTAAGGCACCAACAATACGTCCACGATTTAAATTCGTGTACAAAACCAATGAGAGCTGTTGCTAAAAAGTTAGAGTACAAACAACGGAATGAGGATTAGGGACGTTCGGGGGTCCACGATTGCCGGTGTTTACGAAGATGTGTGCGTTGATGGGGGTGTCTCTTAACGAAAATGAAAGAAACGTCGTGACAAAGGTACGGGATATTATCTGTCTAACGTATCACTTAGATCGTGCATGGATAGTTTGATTGAATATAACCCACACCGATGCACAACTTCTGTAAACTTAATTTAATTTGTCTGACCTAAATTAGGCTGTCGAAATGACAAACTTGAATTCCTCACATTATATGGTACTAGCATGCTCTCGTTTGGGGTGGAAAATCCCCATTAACTGTTCACCGACAAATTTCCACAGACAAAAACACGGCTATAAACACCCTGCGATGAACAGATTCGAATTTAAACATGTCATTCACTTTTATTGGAACGGTAAGACCTAAGTTAAATTTATTTATTTATGGTTTTGGGGAGGAGGAGGGGGAGGAAGGCAGTGAATGCATTTAAAAAATCTCTGGAAATTTGCTGTTTGGGGGATAGAGGAAGACATTTAGTCATCGGGTTTTTTTCCCGTGTATTAGTCAGCCTGCTGGGATCTGACCCTAACCCTTTGCTGGCGACTAACCTAACCAACATTGCGGATCTGCTGATAATAAATAACGCAACAGTCAAACAAATCCGGCTTTCCGCTCAATGTTTACATCACAGTCGACGAGTGAAGCAGGGTGAGACGAAAACAACTCGGGCTGGCAAATATTCCAGGAATTCTACCCCCAAATTGCAAAACATCTCGGCATCAAGATCCTCTCTTCTGCTTCCACCGACCGGAGTCTTAACCGCATGTGCTGATGAGAGATCAACGGATATCTCCGAATATAAGAAGACAAAAAAAACCCGGGAAATGTATGGAGCATGGTGTTATTATTTTTTTCCGCCTCTTTCTGACGAAGATGACCAATTTCTGAGTGGCGGGGTTTCGGGGCGGTGGAGACGGCTCTGGAAGGTGTCCGACGCCAATTAATTGGCTACTTGGACGCAAAAATCCTTCCTGCGACTGTTTTCTGTCATTATCGACGAGTTGGCCTTTCAATAAGAATGCATTATAAGTGGATTAATTAAGTTAAACAGGAATCGCGTCTCCTTTTTCAGACCAAGTGTGCCAATCGCACTTATTCATTACTGTTTATCACTCAATTATTAAATGTCCAAAGTTTTAAACACGAAATAAATTATTGTACGGACAAATCGTTGTCCCTGTCAACCGTCATCACGCGAAATGCGTAGTGTTGATAAACGTGGTATAGTATATGTGGCACTACAAACAGAATGCATATAACATTTCATTAAGGAGTACACACAACTAAATGATACAGTGAAAAAAGTTTTACATCATAACCCTATCACTGCCAAGTTAAGATTCAAAGTTTCATAAAGTGCTTCATTTTTCTGGTGAGTAGACATGAAACAGTCGCCGTCACCGACAGGTATCTATCCCATAACTTAATCAGCGCTATGGATTATGCGTTATTTCCAACAGTCTCTACTGGTATCATTACACTGCTAAATTTGACGGTTTGTAATTTCATCATAAATGGATTAGAGTGTCATAATTAGATTCACGGGATTTTCCCGAAGAGGTATGAGAGTTTTGTGAGGTGACCCTTTTAACCAAATTTTGGAGGAGACCCGAAAAAAGAGCAAAGGATATTTCAGAAGAAAGATCATATTATGTTTGTTTCCTGAAAGGTATGATGCAAAAGTCCTATGAGGAACCCCCCCCCCCATTTCTCGTTATTAAAGGTTGGGGTATGAGTGACTAAGAACTGTATTAGTAAGCTGCCCCAAAGAATAGTAATGGACTAATTGAAAGAGGTTTATCCAGAGAGTCAGACATTTTGATATTCATTGTTAGCTGTTCCCGAAACATCGAACGTCATGTTTCTCGGAATATCGCTTTAGTCTCTCGATATTATGACAGTAGTTGAAGATAAGGTAACAATAAGGGCAGATGTTCTCCACAAGGAATAAGGAGTACGTGCAGAGACACGTCCGTTTCCATAACGCACTTCACCATAGGTTCACGGGCATATCGCGGTATGACGTCAAGAAAGCTAGCCTCCCTTGAAATCTATGAAAATATTAAATCTGGATCCGTCCTAACTAAAAGGAACTATTCGTCACGATTACCTGCGCGCAGTCGAGCAAGCAAAGATAAGCCGTGGCTCAATGTTGGCGATGGAGCGAGATTATTCCCAGCATTACCATCTTGAATGCAATTTACTGGACTGACGTCAAATTCAGTCGAAAATAATAAAACGAGGTCATTTTTGTTTGGTACATGTCGAGTTTGTAGGTTGAATGCTCCCAATTCTGCAGTAATGGGATTGCGTCTTAAGACCAACGAATGGGGCTAAGACTCAGAATGCTTAATTTGCCAATAGTTGAGGGTTTAGTAATGTTTTAGTGGCCCAATGTTAGCAAAATAATGTTGCTAATTAATGTTGCTACAAAACAAGAAAACAACAATACTGAACTATGAGGTAAGAAACATGAGCATGTTGTTGGCAAAAGGCTCAGTAAGATGATTAAGGTACGAGTAATGGCTGTGGTGCCCACAATGTTTGGTAAGACATTACAGTATGTGACCGAGCACGACTTGAGTTACAATGCACGTAGTTTTAGATAATCAGGGTTTGTTTACAATTATCTCAAGCACACGAGTGGCTCTGACGTCACGCAATTGAGGTTGGGAAAGATGGGGATGCACATAATAGCTCAAGTTGTTCATAACGTACGATTAGATATGGAAACAAGATTTACCATTTAAGGGCACATGCATTTTGTTTTTATTTGTGTCACCCAAACACAAGGCCGAGGCCACTCAGAGCTATTGGTTACAAACTAAAAAGAATAGTCCCTTTAAAGTCACTCAAGTTTTTCTCCTACGGTTTTGTTATTAAGTCCTTGGCAAAATACAACTTGCGTACTGTACTTCACACGTTTTATTTTTCTTGCCGCGTCATTTTTATTCACAGCTTTTACTGAGAGTTGGGTGAAGTAGGTCCTACAAAATGAAGCATGCCCCATTCGCAAGAAAAAATACTTATTGCTCCTTGACGTGTTAAAATGTATTTCGGGGGTTAAAGCTGTGAAATGTTTTCCGCTTCGATATACGAGGATTGGAGGTTTTAAGCTGTCTGTAATGGAGCGTATAAAGAGACTTCACGATCGCCTTGAGTTTCTGGCACGTTCGCCATAGAGATGCGTTGGTGGGACCTTAAAATCGTCACTTTGTGACGTCGGCCGAGGTATGAAAAGAGGAAGTTAAGACTTGAGACGGCAATGGTCTCCTAAAAATGGGAAGTTTTGTCAATCTCACGGTGACCTCCTTTCACACCATGCGGCTATAATGTCCAAAACAACATTTGGCACGATATGGGATTTGGGATGACTCCGATAAACACCATTCTAAAACATTTCACAGGATAAAATCGGAGTAGATAACTAGTAATGGGTTTCATTCTTTAACAAAAATATATCTTCACAATTTTCCCCTTAATTAAGTCAATAGTTGATTTAAAAAAAACTATTAGATGTACAAATGTCTCCATAAGGTATACATAGACAGGTAGATTTGCTTTTCCAGTAAAGACTATTTATTTTGCAAAGAAATTGTAAGTAAATTCCCAGTAACTATAGCGAAACAATCAGTGTTTAACTACTATTAAGGAGGCGGGCCAACTTTATCCGAATGATTGATTTGTATTTTAAGAACAGTTGCCTTTTAATTAATGGACAAGGGAAAAGCGAAAGTCAATTTTTAAACAAGACAATGTTTTTTTTAACTCGGGATTAATGTTCCATTTTAAATCTGTTTATCTATGCATCGTCTATTTTAATCTGGGGTTTTAATTTTGTGTGGTTTTAATTGCTTGGGTTTATACATCGTCTGTTGTAATTTAGGGGTTTAATTTTGTGTGGTTTTAATTCCTTGGAATATTTTTTAGTAATGTATTCATTATGTCTTTTACTGTGTTTTTGTAATTTTTGTCGTTATTATATCATGTTTTTATGTAATCCAGGGCCCCCAGTGAGAACAGATCATTGACAACTGATATGGGGCTACCCTGGTAAAATAACACGAAATAAATAAATAAATAAAATAAAATTTACTGAACGAAAGTTGAGTCAACATTTTTAATTTTCTAATAGTCATCAATTCGATATATTTTCAAAGTGTTGTAAATTGCAATGCTTTTTTTTTCTTCAAAATACCCATTTATGGCTCTTGATTGGATGGGCTTAGTCAGGACACAAAATACATGCAAAAAATAGGACATTACAAACGTTATAGATCTTATACATGGTACCCGGATGTGCTGTATTCTCGCTGTAAAATCTCTGTGCTGTAAAATCTCGCATTTTTTTAGGTCAACTTACAAGCTCTTTATAACGCCTCGAGTTGCTGCTCGCTACGCGTCAACAAGAAGAATGGAAAGGTATGGCCTACCGCCCTCTTCCGTCTGACCAAAGCTAATTATTTGTATATTGGAAAAAACTAGAATGGGTAATTTTTTATCAAGCTTCACACAAATATTGAACATCGGGTCTGCTGAGCACTGACACCATAAAATGTGATTACTTTCTAATGACGCAGGGCTGTAGTCCTCGTGATATATCCTCTCCAAACTAAGCTAACATTTTAAGTCGATTAGCTGCGCGAATTGACCTGTATCTCATAAATAGTGCTAGTACTTAGCTCGTCCGGTCTTGCGCAGCTGGTTCGGTTAAATTTGACCCAGAATAACGTGATTATATGAAGTTGCGTGGTTGCGTGGAGTACCTGCGACAACGCACGAGGATTTTGAAATACGGTCCGCATTGCACACTTTTAAATTGCAGACGAGTTTTTGCAAAATGGAGATTGAGTTGTCCACCGAAAGATAATCGCGCGTACCGCCTATTGTGGCCACTGGTGCGTTTTTTTTTAGGCTCATTAAGAAATACCATGCGCATAGGCCCTGCGTTCCGTGTGTATACAATTACTCCTGATTATATAAGGTAGAATCGGCAGCACTAATTATCAACTAATTCTAGAAGCCTATAAAGGTTGTAGACCAGTAAATATGCTCAAAAACTGCATACGCCGGCCAAATCACGATTTTGGAGTTTTTTGTTGGCCATAAACTTGAGGGTTTGTAAAAAAGAATTAGGGTTTGAAGCCTTGAACAGGAACTGTTAGCTGGTATTTCTATGAAATTTGAATGAAACTTGGCCCTTAAATTTCTCTACTTTGCAATAGAGCATAGGCAACTTTTAGGGATGATAATCTTTGGAGGGAAATGTCTCCCAAATGTCATCAGATTACCCCAAAAAATGGAACAGAAAATCAAAGATGATGAAATAAGCTTCAATTTGGTGTGCATCTCAAACACCTTGGAGAGCTGCGAGTATTTTCTTCTGGTGTTTGGAAGTGGGGGTATTTTTCACTGGGATATATGGCAGTTTATTTGCTGGTCTGCAACATCAAGGGAGTTCTTTATCGGGATATATGGATGATATGAGGTCTTGTAATTCTATGGAACCTTACACTTTTAACGATATAAAGTATGTAAATTGATGAGGCCGCTGTACTTCGCCTATACATGAAGTTTGCTATTTTTACCCTTTTTTGAATCAATGGCATCGCCTAGCTATCACAACGTGTCTCTTTTCGCGCCGGAATCCCCCAGTGGGATTTTTCACTCGTAGGCATCTCTTACACTATAGCTTCGTCTATCGGACAGTTCGCCAGAGCAGACTCTCATCTCCGATAGCGATCTTCCGTAATTGCGATCCTCGATCTCACTTTCTACTTCTCATTTCTCTTTTTTTTTTTACGTCGCAGGGCTTCGGGGACGGATACCGTCTTCCCTAGAAAAGCCTCCGGCCAAACCAGAGAGAAGAGATATCTTGGCAACACTGACACGATATCAGGAATCCCAGCAAGCGACAGCCCGGCTGTGCTGGCAAATTCTCACTTTTCAGTAAAGGTAACCCTTCGACTAACGCCTACCGTACACTTTCGATTTCTATTAAATCGAAGGAAACAAATCAGGAGCGAAGATAAAGTGTCTCAAACTATGAGGGATTAAAGCTATGAAGATTTACTGTATTTTATTTTGTGTGATTTGCAGTAAAAAAAACAAAAAACATATCAACTAAACATCAAAAAGGTTTATTGCATTGAATGCTTTAACTTTTCACAGAAAACAAACGGAAACATAAAGTACAATGACAAAGTCAGACCACTTTGCAATTCACATAATGGCACACGCCCTCATGAGACAGAAGACGGCCAGCGACTTGCGCGAGATGCATTGTGGGTAGCCATCGACGGGACGAGTCCTTAAAGTCTTTTAGATTTCCACTTGTGCATTACGTGTACCGGTGCGGAGGTTTGAAACAAACTGCAAGGAATGAGAGAACTCGCAAGAGATCATAACCTAACTCAAACAGATCATAACAAAACAAACAACAGTCTTCAACATCTTCAATCCGAAAATTCCACAAATTGCCATCAAACCAGACAAACAGGGGCTTTCAAATACAATGTCATCACTTCAAAAAAAGGACTGCTACCGTCACTCTCTTTACCCAAAGACAATCCCAGAATGGAAGCTCCTTGATCTTGACACGGGAAGTGCACCGGATGTCAATACATTCGAATGTAGGATAGATGCCATCAACATAAGAAATCTCACCGCAAAAGCTCATCCCATAACCTAATCTGGGACTTGCACACCCCCGACCAACGTATGTGACAACCAGAAGACGGTGTTTGTACGTGGCTTAACAAAAACAGAAACACAGCGGCCAAAGTTATCCCTCAAGTCCCCTCATTTTCCCAAATTTTAAGATTCTACCCTATTCAGGATCAGATTCCAGGAAGCTGTTTGGCAGGAAATATTACTACACAATGATTCTTGTTCATCCAAAACGGTGGGAACATGCACATGAACATGGCGTAAACAATATTGAAAAGGACAGGTGTGTTTGCTGCCACCAGCGTCTAAAGTCTCCCATTAGGTATACACACACCTTCCACGATGCGCCCTCCGTTAGGGTACTTTTGTTATTTAAAATCAGAGACAATGAAAGTACAAAATGGCTACTCATGCATATCACAGAGAAGCAAAGACATGCCCTCTGATGTGACGTCCGACGCAAAGGGTCTATTAGCTGCCAACAACTAATAGTAAAACCACACGATGTTACATATATTATCATAAAAGCAATTTATCACAAGGGCACAAGTTCTCTTGTTATTTACACAGAATCTATTAAACTGAATCATCACAGCAATTGTTTACAACGTATTACACTACTAGGCCAAAATGTCAATGTTCTTAGTGTATGTGAGCCGTAGCATGAATATATACCGCCATCATTGCATCACTGTGTGATAGGTTTTACGAGATATATTGCCAGATATTGTTGTCGCTACGGAAACCACTACAGAAGAGTAGAACAGACACGTGAAATGTCTCTAATTAACGTATTACATTCTTAGCAATACATTGCATCATGGCCTTATTAGATAATTATCTCCTTATTAGACAGTACAATACATCAAAGTACCAGCGGCTCAACCCTGAACAATGTACGTTTCAAAACACGCCAATCGCACTGAAACGGTACAGGTTCACTAACATCGCAGTGGCTACAGTGACGGTTCTAAGGGGAGAGGGGGGGGGCTGGTTGGCCCCCAAATTTTGTCTAGCCGCCCCCCCCAAAAAAAACAATTCTATTAAAAAAATTGAACTAGCCAAATGTAAGAATGAGACGTACCACCCCCTAAATAAATAGTCGTGAGAAGGGTGCATTTGTATACTTTTATTGTTTTTATAGTGTGCCTGATTGTAGGATTTTGATCCACCCTGCTAGCCCCCCAAAATGTTGGCTCTAGAACCGCACCTGAGTGGCTATCGTTACAGCAGTCGACCGTCTGGTTCCCCAACCTGACAACATTCAACGTTAGGATCGTTGTTTGCCTTTTCGAACCAGACTATAAACGGAATTGTTCTCGGATCTTATTTCTCTTTTATTTATTTGCTGCCTTTTTCAGATGTCTATTTTTCGTGAAATTTCTAGATTCGTTTGCACACGTACGTTTGCGTATCAAAATTTCAACATAAAATGTTTTACAAAAATTAGACATCTGAAAAGGGCAGCACTTTCTGATTAGCATTTAAAGAGGGTGAGTATGCTTCTAAAGCAAGAGTTCGACATGTTTTTGTACATTGTGGAAGTGTGGCCTTTATTTACGGAGGTAGTCCAGTAAATTGGCCACATTTATGAGGCTACAGCGGCTCAACCCTGGAAAATGTACGTTTCAAAACGCGCCAATAGCACTGAAACTGTACAGATTCACTAACATCGCAGTGGCTATCGTTACGGCAGTCAGCCGTCTGGTTCCCTGACCTGACAAAATTCAACGTTAGGATCTTTGGCTTTTCAAACCAGACTATCAACGCAATGGTTCTCAGATCTTATTTCACTTTCATAAAAAAAAATCATCAGCCACGGATCAATAAGAAAAAAATTGCTCTACATTCGAGAGTGTATAATGACTTGTGCGCCTGTAGAGTTCTTCGTTGCTTTATGAGTACAGAAACGTTTGATGCATTATTCATACAGTGTCATACATGTACATGTGCTGAAAAAAAGTTTGTCTTACCTTTCAAAATTTACTCGCTTGAATACTGCAAGCCGTCACAGCACTTGCTTCTCGGTGCAACCCTGGTAAACTGTCATCAATAAAGTTCCCTTTGAGACTTGGCACACCACATCAAAGCAAGGCAAAACTGATGAAAAATATCCAAGAAACGATAGCGAACATCCACGAAGCGACACGCCGTCCTCGCTATAACGTATTATTCGATTACCTGAACCCGAATGCAACGCTCCGCTGAATCGATTAGTCGACGATAACTCGATTATTTTCGTATTGAGTACTGAAGCTCAGTACGGAG
Organism: Patiria miniata; assembly: GCF_015706575.1. NCBI lineage: Eukaryota > Metazoa > Echinodermata > Asteroidea > Valvatida > Asterinidae > Patiria > Patiria miniata. The sequence continues at coordinate 18,816,685 of NW_024037061.1, forward strand.
ACTTTTTGTATAAACAAAAGTGTTTATTGTTCAATAATCTACTTTGGATTTAGATATTCTTGTTGTTCTTCCCAATCTTCCAATAGTTTCTAAACAAGGTCTGTAATTGCCTACGTTTTGTTGGTGATATTTTAATCGATTCTGGTGAGTCTATGTAGTTTGGCACGGGCCCAGAGGCACTTCATACAACTGAGACGCTTCACATAGCAGCCACGCTTTATCATGGGAACTCCTTAACATCAAAAGCCAACATATTTTACGCAACAATGAAACATTCCAGCGCGTCAAATTAAAAAAAAAAACAGGCCACAGGTGCGAGCCCGCCGACTTCCAAATGCCACAGATTAAATAGGCGTTGTAATTGAAACTGCCTGTTAATTCTTAAGCCTGTGAGAAAATCGGTAAAATCTGTAAAAATGGTCTCAATAAAAAAGGTAGTATGGTTTTGTTTAAATTGTACGTATTTAGAGGTTGGTAGAGTTAAATTAAAACTATGCAGAAAGTCTGGTCGCTTAGCCGTCACACGTCATAGGGGTACGGAACTAAACGAAAGAGGGCGCAATAGGCAGCAAACGGATGACAAATTATGCGGCTTGGATAACGTTTGCAGAATCGGGTTCTCCGAGGTTTTTTTTTGCACCCAAGCGTCTGTGGTATCTTGACTGTCCGAACGGCGCCCTCTATCGACCTCAAAGTAGGCAATGTCATGTGATGTCTGAGAAATAAATGGGAAGGAGTCAGCATTTTCTTGCAGTGGAGTTCAAAGGTGTAACCTCTTCGAGTTTACGCCGGTGTTTTGTGAAATATAGACTCGAGCTCGTTGGTGGTTTTGCAAATGCCTAAGTGAACATAATAAAGACTATGACAGGTCACGTGTGAGGACGAGACTCCATATAAGGTAAAAGAGAATAGATTTCATAGAATCCAAATTTCACGACGCCAGCAAATGAAACATTCCTTCAAAATATCTTGGAGAGTTGGAAGAATTACATAGGGTTCAGAAGACAGTCATTGAAGACAACATTTTGAATATAACACACAATTCACATCGATCTTACAAACAACATTTCTAAAGCGAATGGAATCTCACTTATGTGCTTCGGTGCTCCTGATAGACTTCGTAGAATATTTTGATCAAATATTATACTATTACTTCAAAATTCGATTATTTTATTCCAAAGATCTGCAAGAACTATTGACACGCGCCGAAAACTGTCAGCAACACCAGCTTGATGGAAGTACGTAGGTGATGGGTAAAACCCGTTAAAACTGAAAAATGACCAATCCAAATTATAGCTCTTCAAAGTTAATTTTATTCTTCATATATTTCCATTCAAATTTAGAAAAATCAAATTCATACACTGAACTTAAAAAATAAAGGTAACACTTTGCAGATAAAACGAAAAACATTCAATCTCTCAATACATTTTGATACAGGAATAGATTTTTATAAGTTGCTATTCTAGCCAAGAATATCGTTTTTAAAATTATTTTTTTCTTTTCAGCCACAATTACAATTCTAACGCCATTTCAAGAAGGTTCCTTCATCAGTCATTTCGTTGGGTTCGTTCGTGGAACCTCGCGAATCGCAATCACATCCCTGTCATGGTATCAGACAAGGTAGTTTCTGCTTGCTGCGTCCATGTTATGTCCATATCGTGGTCCGGCTTTGTCTCTCATGTAAATTCGTAACCCAGATTTAAATTTACCAACAGCAGAGCGGTATAGAAGCATTACGTATAGAAGCGCTCACGCTATTCTCTTTTCTTAACTTTAGCTTGTTTTTATGGACCACATACCAGAATGTATGTGTTATCAGGGTCTCCTTATAGAAACTTGAAACTTGGTACATGCTTAATTATGCTCCAGCATTAAATTACAGTGACATCCTTTTATATACCTTTTTGTCATAAGGTTTTCCTACCTCCAGATTCTTTAAACCAATCGTTAAAAATGAGAAAATGAAAAACAAACAAAAAATCACTCACGGGAAGACGACCCAGTACCTCTGGAATCCTGAAGTTTCAAATACGGTTTACTCTCAGCAGAGCTAGGACATCATGCATCATTTCCTCAATCCCACCCCTGCCACCAAAATCCACCAAAACTATTCTCCCGCCATCTTCAGTTTGTTCTAACTCGTGAATACTAAAACAAAATGGACCACACGGCTGTTTATTTTTTCAGGCTTTAAAAGTGTCCGGCACCAAGGTGCAAAAACATTTAAATTTAGTTACTGTACTGCCAAATACTATTTTCTTACAATGCATGTTGCTTCAGCATTTTCATAAAATAATATCATGTGTGCTAAACACTATTCATGTTCCATCACCATATTTTGAGTCACTGAGGGCGCACTTTCATGACGTCATTTTTTGATACAAACACTAGAAAATCCCCTTTATCAAAGCAATTTAGTGCCTTAACTTAAATCTAAAAATGTAATTTTTGAATTTACGCAACAAGTAAACTTTCGTCAATGAACAAGGATACGCGTCTGTTTTGACCTCCGAATGGCGTCGTTATACAGCGCCCTCTATCGTTCTAGAATAAAGACTTCTAGGCCCATTAGTGCGTGTAAGACAGATCATATCCATTTGGGGATGTATGAAAGTATTTGTGATAACAAAATCGATTGTGAACTTAACACTCCTAAAAAAAACCTGTCCCAGCTGAGGAACTTCTCGTGGTTTATCCATATACCAAGTGAGTGATATTACTTAATAGCGGACATGTTTGGCCTCTGGTTATCATATGCGTACTTGCTGTCTACACTCATCACAATTTCACTATCACATTACACTCTGAAAACACTCTAGTTAACTTTGACTAGAAACAGTCAAACGTGCACCCAGCTGATCCTATCTGTAGTCAGCTGGGTGCAAGGTGGACCGATTTCTAGTCAAATCTAACTAACAGGTATTTCTACAGTGTACCCTTCACTTTCACTCTCATCAGTATCCACAACCCGCACATTCCCATCTCTTTGACCACTGTACATCCATTACATTTCCAAACCTCTTCATCTTTCCGTGGCTGCACGCCATTCTGACTCTCAGCAGCAAACAGCACCAAATATCACTCGCTGCTCCTTCACCGCTTCTTTCTCCATCTTCCTTTAGCTATCTTGTCCGTCCTTACCTCGCAAAAACACCTGCTCTCAACAACCGAATAACGGCGCACACGATTCTTCTACCTTCACAATGCGTCATTGCTCTCTTGACCTGTTTCCTCAGCGTCTGACACAATTACTGACACGCCATCTCTCCAGCTACCTCGGGGTCTTTATCGCTCTCATCAATGTTGTTTGTAAGGAGGCGGTTATCATCCTAAAACATCTCAAGGCACTATGCCCATCGTGTCTCACCTAGAAAAATGACGACAACTTTTCTAATAATCGCGCATATTGCGTCTTTTCCTCTATTCGTTTTTCATGTGTTTGCTGTAACACGTTTTGCAATGTTGTTCAGATTTGTGCTGCATCTCCGCTCTCACTTTCACACTCAGCAAGAAACATAGTGTATATTCACTCAAGGATCCTATGTTTAGTCTTTCATAAATAAAAAAAAATGCTGCCTGAAGCTTCAAAACCCCAACACAATGAGAATGATGTCATGAGAGTCTGAGATCGCTCTGTTTATTAGACGGTACCAATATAGAAGGGCGAATTACGCAAAGAAGACCTCTGCTCCTATTTTCCTGTCGAAATTGGGAATTTTGTCCCCGTGAAAATTTCCTAGAATTTCAGGTTATGAAAATTTATTTATTTAGACGTCGAACTTTCAAGCTTTGGATATTTTATTTGTCGGAAGCCATCTTTGGTTTTGTTTTGGGATGAACAACTCAAGCTTAGTTTTTTTTTTTTTTTTGAGGTTGGTTTTGAGAGCTTAAACTCTCTTGTAAGAATCTTGTGCTCTTGTACCCACGGGCTATAAGTGCTCAAATTTAGACGGTGATAGACACGCAATAGGCTGGCAACGATTGCCTGTCGTCGGAAATCAGCGTTTTGGAATAGTACTCCCTTCTTGGTACCAGACGAAGCTCGTCGCTGGTCAAAGGTCGGTACCTTACAGATACAGCGCATGCCACTGTTTGGACGCCTCCCTCGTGCTCAGCATCTTCCCCCAATGACTCAGGCTGCGACCCTGCGTGTAGGTGTAGGGACCGAGGATCAATTGTCCGATGACCGAATCTTTCTTGAAGTTGTGGCCCTTTTGCATGACCTGGATGAGCAGGAAGGAATCCTCCATGAAGGACATGGGTAGGACGTAGCTCAGGGACTCAGTGAAGACCGGATCGACGGTGCCCCGCGCAGGTGGTGTCCGGCGGCTCTTGACCTTGTCGCTGCCGCACATCAGGCACACTTTGACGTAAGTTTCTGAAAAGAAGAAAAATCAGTCATTGAGAAACACTAAGAAGGTCTACAGTCTACATCTTTAAACCTGTCAGATGTGCGCGCTGTTTTTTCTTCAAAACTCTAGTAGCTACTGCCCGCATGTTGTCGGATCTACACAGCTGAGTAATAAAAGTCTACCAAAACTACCCTTGTTTTCATTGACATTCACAGTCAACACCCACATTTGTATCAGGCGTCGAATGGTTCAACAAACTCTCACCCACTCAACAGCTGATCAATAGGTTCCTGGGTCAACCCAGCACTAAACATATTTGACATTTACCAAATGACCCAAAAAAGGCGGGAAAGTGCCGAAGGCCTAGTCTTCAACTTCAGTCGTCTTGACTCAAAGACAAACATCAGTTCATTATGTTTCTCGAATCTCTATCAGGCTCATGCAATTTACGAATTATGCCTGAAATCTGTTCTGAAAAAAAGACACGAAACCTCGAAGGTATGGATTTTTAACGATGGCACTTCGGTCTATCCAGTGACTGAACCCCTAAATAGCACGGCCCGCTCGTATTTTTCCTTAATAATATAATGCACAGGCAGTCTGGGTTTAAGACTGGGTGCAGAAATGTTAGGATCCGCATGTCATGAAACAACATATTGCTGAAACGCAAACCTGAATCAAGACTGGAGTGACGTCAATTCCAGACGATGCCAAAGGGCAAAGTATACATCCAAGGACCGAGTAGTATTCATTAGAAAATAACCCGTTTATTATACACGGATCCCAGTTTTTTAATCTGCTAGTCTTGTATTCAAATCGCGTTTCAATCTTCCAAATGGTGTCATCGGCACGACAGAAGAATATATTAATTGATTCTCACGCCATATGTGGCTCGACACGTTGAGTATATGACGACTGTGGTCAGATTTTTTTTTATCAAAATAATATGTTGGAAAGACAATCAAATCATCCGATGGCCTCATAAGACAAATACCGACTTTATTACATAAAGTTTGTAGTATTTGTAAAAGGATTTAACAGAAAAAGGGCAAGAGAGATGCTGCTCACCTACGCACAAAGTTTTCTGAACACAAAATGTAGAAAGTTAAAACGGGTCACTAGCAAAAATGCCAGTGTCATTTTACTAAGCAATATTCTCTTGTACCTCTACGATACTCGGTCTGGTCCGGCAAAGAGTGTTTAGTATCCAATTATTATTGTCCATATCGGTATTACTTTTCCAAATAATAATTTAGACTTGGCTACACAACATGCAACTCTAGAAGTCATTTTTCCACTCTTCAGCACCACCATAAGCTCAGTCTCCTTGAATTAAAATCGATTAGGATTACGTCTATGATGAGGTGAGTGACTTCCCGCATCTTCCCCAGATTACATTTCATGCAGAGCCAAATGAATTCCTCACCTAGATTTTCTACATTGGTCCCTTTTTCTGGAACGATCCCCTTCGCTCGGACGATGAAGCAGGATAGTCTGTCTTGTGACGGCAGATAGGCTAACGACAGGTAAAGATTGCCCAAGTCCCCAGAAAGCTAAATGAAAGATAAAACAGAGATATGGGCGAGAGATTAACCTCTATGACTCGGAGCACCTTTTTGCATAATCTTCAACTCGGTGATGTCAGACAAAACATTGTACAATGTTGTATTTGATCAATCTAAATAGACCCCAAACACTAAACTGAGATCACAATTTGATTTTTGTTTTACCTTTTCACCTTACAATCTAATACTGCCACAACTTCAGCCTTTTTTATTGACTACAAAGTATCAGCTCCATAGTCATTATCAAATCTTTGTTTGTTTGTTAAAACGCGTCAGTCTTTCCATGTTCATCCCTGTAGTATCGATGTTTGTGAATAGATAAAGACACGCACACGGGATACACTCAAGTAAATAGGCCACAAATCCGTCCGCTGAGCTCAGGAATAAAAGTTATACGCTCAAATTATTCTAAATTAGAGAGTTCTGAGAACTATGGGAATTGGGGAATTGAAGAGATATGGCAATGGGCCAGACTTGGAGCTTCCAATTCTAAGCATTTTTGATGCAATTGGGACCGAAAGTGGCGCTATTGAGCCATGTTGTGGAGGGATCCTTTTTCAAGATGGCTACTTTTCCAGTTTGGCTAACATCAATTGTTTTAGGGGTGGTCTTCTTTGGGTGAGAATTTCTTTAAAAAGTCAATGGTCAACCCACCAAATATTGAAAAGAAAGATGGCATGTTAATCATCATTTTTCTGTGCAGCTGAACACCTGTGAGAGTTCTGAGCAATTTTGAAGTATGGGGATTCTTTAGCTAGTGTCTATAGGAATGTATATACTGGGGTGCACCCTTAATGTATTCGAAACCAACTAGAGGTCATTCTATGACCTGTAATGTCATCAAGTACATAAATATGGAGTGCATAATTATGATACAATTTTACAATCCCAGTTGTTTGTAGTTTCGGGATGACCAGCTTTTCCACATTTATTTCGCAATGGGATCTGTCCGTAATAATTTTAAATTGTACCTAGTTGGAGTATAAATTTTGGATATGTGAGCACACATTTTTTAATTGAAGTCATACAGTATGAATAGCTGTCCCGTTTGTGCAACGGCTATCGGCGTTTCAACTATTTTATAGTCGTCAGAAGTCGAGTGCGCCCTCTGTAGTTCAGGGCGACAAGACCTTTTGAGGAGCAATACTTAAGATCAGGCCCAAACCTCCTCAGACATCTGGAAAAAATCGCATTATTAAAGCATACTAAAACGAATAAAAGATATGACAATGCAAGTCTTGAAGAAGCTTGTCGGTCATCTGGACAGCACTTTGATGACTTACTGAGGTTTTCCTAGCCAAATCTACTTCATCCCCTATACGTTATCTCAGTGATCCCCTCCGGGTATTTTTCTCCCCGAGACGCTGGCTACTTACCTCAGACTTCTTCTGTAGTCTCTTCTTCAGCTCCTTCTGTTTGCCATCCATGTCACAATCCGACAGCGGGATGACCGTATGCGCGATGGCGCACAGCTTACTGCAGTTTTCCGTGTCGTATACGGACAGCCGTACGGCTTGCTGAGAGAACTCCTTGGCCGGGTCCACGCTGAACTCCATCGAGTCGTCGAAGATGGGGTTCAAGGTGTCTCGGACCACCTTGGATTTAAGGACGACTTTCTCATCCGGTAGGAGACAGCCGTGGACTATCGTGTCAGCGCCCTCTCGCTGACCTTTAGCCGGAAGGTCGGTGACGTTGTACAGATGGACTATTACCCTGGCAACATCAAGTAAACAGACACTTTCAGAACAACATGTATTTGAAAACCACCTGCAGCAAAGGTGCATACAAGAGTGGCTGACTCAATTTCCAAATCACTGAAAATGAAAGGCAAAGTTACAGAATTTAAATATTGAGATAAACATCTGATAAATCCGTGTACATGACGCGTTAATCTGCATGACTAACATGACAACCTGATGACAACATACTTCTTATATCGGCAATATGAAAAACAGTACCACGGAGTTGTAATGTGCAAAGATGTAAGATCCACTAACTCCATTGATGAAGCTCTAAACAGAAAGGTAAAGAGACATTTGGAATGGGAGACTTGAATCAGATAATTCCTGCCCGTCACGGCCAATGATATTAAGCCTTATTTGTCCTCGCTATCTCCCAAAGCTCCCTGATTCATCCTCGCTTTGCCCTGCTAACCTTTGCCTATGCTGCTCGTATTTGATGGCCAGTGAGATTGTGCCGTACACCTCCTCCGCAACCTCCTCATCCTTCTTGTTTTTCTTGCCGCTGATGACCGTCGCCGGCTTACTGTAGCCGGTGTCTTCCGTCACGTAAAGTTCAGGCTGGATCTGACCAAGCTCGCAGGAATACCTTCCCACAAGAAAGAGAGAGAGGGATTTTTTATTATTTTTTTTATTATTTATATTATTATTTTTTTTTTTTTTATAGATGTTTACACTCTCAAAAAGTAGCGGGTCAGATTCGACACTGAATCGGGGTCAGACTTGACCTGGCACTCTTCCGCTCAAAATGGCAACTTTCCGAGTAAAATGACACTTTGGGTCAAAATGAAAGTATTTCCGTGTAAAATGGCGCGACAAAGTGACTCGGAGAAGTGTCGGTTTGACCAGGAAAAGTCAGGTCAGATCCGACTGGGATTCCGACCCGGGACTTCTAAGAGTGCATTTGTCTTGATTACTGATTGGTCAGTTAATTAAAAGGCAGGTAAAAATCCCAGAAATGTACAAACCGTAAAGGAAAGCAGTGTAGTTTGAGCCATTGATTATTCTTCGACCTTAACAGAGTTTAAAAAACGAATGGTTATTAAGTATAATTGCAGACGAAGTTGAAATTTACCAAAAAAAACCTAGACATTATTTTATTGGAAATGAAGGCTGTTCTTAGTAGGCATGGACTAAGAAGCAAGCAAATGTGTGAATGTTGAAGCTCTGTCACAGTAGATGGGCACTTGCTTCAGCCCACCCTCTTGCAAATAAGTCTGTGGCGTTCAAAATTCGAACCAGATGTTCCGAAAAACAAAAAGTTTAAAAACATTCTGCTTAATAAAAACTAATTTTGTCTTTCGTTACCGAACAGACTCCAAGCTCCTCTTTCGTTTTCGCTCAGGCGTCGGCGGGGCGGACAGCGTATTCCTTCGGATATCTTCGTTAGATTTCGACACCTCTTCGGCAGACGATGGGCTATCCTCTTCGCTGTAATACGGATCGGTACCTACAACGGAACAAACGTTCGCACTCAATCGTCATCGCTAAATCAAATACTCAGGGTTCCTGAATGTCTGAGAAACTTGTTTGATTTACGAGATTATTCTCAACTATTTTTCCATTCGCGCTGTGGAATTTTGTGCAAATACTGTTTTGCATAACTGAACAAATAACACAGGTATCACAAACGTAAGTAATTCAAGTGCCACTGTATCGAGAATGATGATGGTATATTACGCGTGGGCGTATGAAGCACATACTCTCCACTTGCTGCGAAGTTGGGTGTTATGATTGGATATCTGAGGGGGCATGGGGGCACGCCCCCTTCCCTTCAAGGCCTGTGCTCCCTTAATCCCCAACTCAAAACAAATAAGGCAAAATGAGTTTCTAACTTTGTTAAAATCGCATTGAGTACAACAATATCTAGAGAAAGAATACTTTGACAAAGACAAGCTTTTTTCACAAATTAAACAACTGGACGAACAAGGATGATACTTCCCGGACTAGGAAACCACCTGCGCTTGGAGTGGTGACGTCATGAGTGGTGACGTCACGAGTGGTGACATCGCTAGACTAATACCTGATTTGAGTGGCTGCTCCCCAAGGCATCGATATCACCCAAAAACGTGCTTATGTGAGGCCGCGTCCGTTTAGCTACGGCGTGGTCCGTGGTTACTCTATAAAGTCTTGCGTCTGTGGATGCGGCTACATCCACTTCACATACACGCGTGTGTGACTGCAAGCCACAGCCAGGTCAGTCGGACGCAGCCACAGAACAGAATCGATACTGTGCTATTATTTTATGTGAAGGTACGAGTCACAGCAACGAGATATGGGATAGTTGTTATTGTGTGTTATTTAGGGATTTTTATGCTTGCGAAAGCATGGACTTCGAAGGAAATCAGATCGCCATGAAAATCACACCACGCACGTGGCCGATATGTATTCCATGGTCGAATGGTTTCAACAAAAATCGTCTTGTTCCATCAACCATTAAATTTAGTGGAAGATAAAGAACAAAATTGATATTACAAGAAAGGAGAAGTTACTTTTATTTGGGATTGCTATATCATACTCAATTCAAGAATGTTTTACGCAATAATATTTGAGGGACAAAAACAATCAATGTAAATGTTGCACTACTTCAAACTGTACTTCGCCGGACAAAGACAATTTAGAATGGACTGAGTTGCTAAGTTATGAAATTTGCTGTGCCTGGAAAATAGTAGAAGAGACAAAAATAATTTTCCAGACGAAGAATATTCGATGCGCTGTGTTTGTGACTGTTTTTAAGTTGTTATTGTATAGCTCAACAATATTATTTGCCGGCGCATTGCAATGAAATAATAAGCTCCGATCTCATTGTAAAAAAAATTTCAACATTATTTTAAGGTTAAAGTAGGTGTATACGTGGTTTTTTTAGGGGGGGGGTGTTGCACCTTGAAAAACAGATTTTCAAATTGAATTGATGATTGTCTAGCAATACATTAGTTATGAGCTTTCCAATGAGACTCGCCCGAAAAACATTTGGCTCACTACAAGTACTGATCAATTAATTAATTTCATTTTTGTATTAAGAGCGGGACGCTCCTAATTCGTTCTGAATAGTGTGCGCAATTTCTGAACTGGAGCGCGCCATTTAAAACCAATTTTTTAGAATGTATAAAAGCCTGCAAAAACACACAAGCAAATTCACTTGTTACAGGACATTATATTCCTTTAAATTTCGTTAGGAAAAGAACATCGAAAATTTGAAAAAGAAAAAAACGTATATACCAACTTAAAGCCATTGGTATCCGATGGCTAAGTACCGGGCATAAATATATTCTCCGCCATCGAGCCACTTTAATGAGGTTGTTTTCGCGCGTTTACATGCGGGGTTTTCATCTATTTACACGGCTGACGGACCGAGAGAATAAAAAACCTTGTTGTTGTTTCAGTGCGCATGTGAATACTCCCGACACCTGCCGAAAAAAAATAGGCGCAGTAATATGACCGGCCGCGTTTCTTCCTCTCTGCTTAGACCCGCCTTTATGCATTCCTACATTTCAAGATTTTCCTTGGCACGGCATAATCGAGGCAGGTAACAGGCGCCTATTTCATGAAGCCAAGTTCCACGTGATTACATTTGTATCGAATGCGGCGAAACGCGATCAGGTACCCGAGACATTAACATTATCGGTAGACAAATTTGCTCGCACGGTCGTTCACTTCACAAACGATTACACATTATGCCGGGAGCCTATAGAGTTCGAGCCTGTTTTTGTATAACGAGATTGGATGATATTTAGAGTGTTTTTCTGCAAAGGAAAACGGAAAATCTTGCTGACAGGCAAATCGCAACACCGCCCTCCAGTGGTACAAGTAAGAACGATCTCCGGGTGCGGACCTGTAAATAGGCCCAGAATTGCCTACGCGGGCCACATCACAATTTGTATGTGCCCTCAATTTATTTGCTATTAGAGCATTTTGTGGACCATGGACTTGAAGGTTTGTGAAAAAGATGGGTGGAAGACATGCACGGGAGTGCAAGCTCGTACTACTGTGAAATTTGGATGAAACTGGGCCCAAAAGTTGTTCTATTTTTCAATAGAGCGCAGGCATAATTTTTCAAAATGGCGATTGGCCACATGACTACTTTTAGGGGTGATCATCATTGGATGGAATTTTCTCCCAAACGTCATGCAATAACCACCCCAAAACTGAACAGAAAATGAAAGACGATGAAATAAGCTTTAATTTGATGGGTGTCTCAAACACCATGGAGAGTTGTGAATATTTTAAATAATATTTGGAAGTACGCGTAATTATCACTGAGGTCTATGGGAGTCAATGTACCGGTCTGCAACACTCGGCCGCCACGGGTGGCACTTCACTGGTAATCGTCAAGTATTCGATTTTAATGACTGAATGAAGGATGTCGTGCAGGACCAGCGAGAAGCGCTCAGGAGTTAAAAATAGACAATTTTCTTGAACAATGTCCGACACAATGCTTCTAACATAATGAGATATCCCCTGAATTAATATTGGTCGCTCGCAAGGTTTGTGGAAAAAATAACGAAGGATGTACATTTGTGCATGAGGAAGCTTGGTTTCGTGCACTCATTCATTTTTTAGTTTTACTTTGAAGACAACATCCACAACACGGACGCAAATGTAATCGTTCTCCAGCAGTCGACTAACCTCATAAAACAGCCGTTTGTTTACACATCTGCGGCGTCCTGTCTAAAATCGATCAGCATCCGATGAATACTATTTTGCGCAACCGCCGATCACTTTAGGATTCGTAAACGGTCCCATAAGTGCCCAACTAGGTATTAGGTTCCCCGTATCGAGTGAGGGGATATATTATAGTCATGTCGGATCCTTGCAGTACGAGTGGAAAGGAGATGCATATTTGGTATGGAAATGTCAGCAGTACATGTTTTTCTTGCCAAGGAAATCGTGTTAAGATTGCATGTTGCACTTCTATTGAATGCGTTCTTATTTCAGCACGAGTTTCGCTTTAAAGAGCTCCACTGTGCTTGCATACTGCAATGTTTTGCCAGACGGGAACAATCTCAGTGACGTCTATTCCGACTCGATGTTTATTCCGAAAGTGAGGGCTGACGAATGTCTTAAATAAATATCGTTACCCGATCGTACCAGCTCAGTCTTAGGATTGATTTCCTTCTGAACATCATTGATACTTAAGGGAGGCAGAAGCTTGTTTGTTCTAAATGGTGCATACTTTCTGTGGATTTAAGGATCATTGTACCATTTGAAAAGCTCTCGTGGGGTATTTTACAAATTGGATCTACCAAATAACACCAGGGCTCAATTTCACGTCTCTGATGCTTACCACAGAATTCCGCGCTTACGATCACCATTTTGTGCTAACCGCGCCAGCATAACAATTCTGTGTCAACCCTCAAAGTACAAAATCCGTACTTACGAGATGCACGCATGGGCAGAAGACAAAATTCCTCGTTAATCTGTGAAATACGCTTACCGAAGCACTGAATTTTCTGCAATAGTAAGCAGGGATTTTTCGCAAACGGTAAGAAGAGCCAAGAAATTGGGTCCAGCTTTATTATTTTTTGTGTCCACAGATTCAATCAAACACCATGAACGTAACATACAACATTTCTTTTTGCTGTAATTTTCGGATTAGGAGTAAGTATTTTATAGCAAATAGTGTTACACTGACCTGTTTAAAGTTTTGTGTTCACTTCGTAGATGCTGGACAGACAAAAAAGAAAAAAATGTTGTTCTTGTAGTCTGGTTCCCTGACCCACTTCAGACGAAACGAAGCAATTTATAGACGTCGGGAATTGTCAAGTCAGGGAACCAAATAGCCAACTTGCTCTCGTTCACTGATTTCAATGTGGTCTAAATTTGGTAAATTGGGGGCAGTATTAAAAAAATCAGGTTTTTTTCCAACGAGCAGACCATCGTTGGAAATTGATACAAAAGTTTTACTGTTCTTGAATTTCACAGGATGCTTGAGAATATTATTCATTTACAGTCAAGTAAGGTATTTCATAATAATTTGGTAGTTTTGTTTCTTGATGTTTGCAAATGTTGTATATTACCTTTAACTTATTGGCACGTTCTACACCCAAACACAATCAGGGAATCAGGAATTTTGTGTAGTCGAGACTCACTCGATCCACCTATCATTCAACTAAACATATCTGAAGTTGCCTTGTAGGGCATGTAGTCCTACCCGTAGTCAAGAGGGCCTCTTTGCGCAGGGAAATCCGCATGATAAATGCCCGCGTGTTTTTATATCAAGTAGCGTAGCAGCGCGGTCGTTTTATGACGATAATCAATAAGGCTGTCCTGTGAACCGTATTCAACGGTCGTCTGTCCGCCAGCGGTATTTTAAAGGCTAGACGAGCAACGCATCTATATCGGGGGAAAATAGTGGGGACGAATTTATCTTGTCATTCGGTGAAATGGGCGCTGACGGTTTACGGGCGTTGCCACGGGGGGGGGGGGTGCAGGGTTTCTTGCGCGGAGTGAAAGCTGACGATAGGTATATGATGACAAAAATGCGATAGATCATTCTGAAGATGGTGTATGCTGCGCGTGGGTAGATTTTAATTTGTCTCTTTTGCCAAGCTTGTAGCGTTTAATGACCGCAGGAGTATTTCATTTGCCTTGATGTCGTAGCGAGGACAATTCTTTGATAAAACTACAATATCCTCCAGGGTAATTCTAATGCCCAAAGAGAGAACGAAGAAAGCCCATCGGCTTACAGGTGGAAATAACTGGCGCACATTTTCATGTTTTTTTTTATAATGTTCTTTGGTTTAGGTTTGTACGATCTGTATTCCATACGGGCTAGTTTGATATTGTGAAATGTTGTTTTGACTCGAGCAGAAGTCTCGAAGAGAATTGGGATGCTCCATCATATTCCCACAAAGCAAACTTGGTAGTAATTGAATAAACGAAATCGAAATTCAACATGTGGATAGAATTTAAATAATGTGTATGTCTTAATCAAGGCCATGTATTCAGGTGGGGGAATGCAATTAAGATTTATTAGCAACAGCTGAATGAACAAATAAATTCTGTGGACGAGAAAGACCTCAAATCTTTTCAGAGGAGAAGAGCGAATTTGACATAATTTCAGCTTTAAATGACTTTCACGATTTAAATGGAATGTAAATGTACATGGTATTACTGCGAAGAACATTTAGTAGAAGAAGAAAAAAGGTTCAAAACACTTCGTGAAAACACTGCGTCTGTTTTTGTTGGACACAAAAAGGAAAACAATCACTCATGGTATATGAAGACAGAGCAACAAACCGCACACTTATATCTTTAGGATTCACGTCCCAGTTAGGTCCCGTGTCCCAATTGCGAATTTGAACATGCACCCCGGTATCACGTTGTAATCGAAGGCCCAATCTGAGGCTACCCGTCCTTGCGAACTTGGACGAAAACATGTACAGATTAACAAGGGAAGAAATATGCAAAAAAATATGAAAAACAAACAGGTCCGAAATGCTATCAAAACAATATGTAAAAAGCAAATTCTTTCTTCGTTATGTATGCCTACAACGTTTCCAAAAACGTGGCTTTAAAGATAGATATTTTTTCCTGAAATTTTCTCATGGGATTCGTCTGGAAACTGCATGCGCCGGCATTAAAGGCAGCATACATTCAGATCGATTTTGTAACAATTATCTGGGGCCCTGTGTTTTGTTTATATTACTGCACTATTGATCGTGAGCTATTGTCAAGGGCCCCAGATTTCCAGCCGCCCATAAAAGGGGAAGTATTTTTTGAAGAATATATATTCTCATATGTTTGTATAATACTGCAATGGGAACAGGATGTAAAGTATTGATTGGGTGCTTAGATGAAGTCGTGGCGGATAATTGTTGTTTTCATAAACGGCCTACAAGAAATCTCTTTCCCCAGAATCTCCGATGTTTTTTATTCTCCATTATTCAATTTCATAAATCACGCTGTGGTCCTTTACCTAAAGTGTGTACCTAGCTGCGTATTTACATTGATGGCAATGTTGTAAGCTCATGGTTGGATGACAAAGAACGTATTGATGGTATTGTTGCGCTCATACCTACGTCATCATTGTTCAAATGACCTTTACCCGAGAGCCTGAAATATTAATTTCAATTAATGGTCTTGGTTTTTCCTTTACCTATATTCTTTTAGCAGATATCAAATGTATCACTGGAGTGGTTTCCTTTATTTAAGCAAGGCCCTCGAAGACAGCCATGGTTAATGAGAGATAAGCAAAAACTGAATTCAAAATCACAAGGAATTGTAAAAATAGTTCGATAATCTACTGAGACCAAAATAAAAGAAGTCAACGAAAATGAGAATTTACAGACAAAATAACATGGCAGGGTGATAAATTACTAGACAGACAGACAGACACCATGTACAAAGTCGATGAGGAAGACAAAAATAACAAACGGGAAACATAATGCTCATACTGACAAACAGTAAAAACAACGGAAAATGTTGACAAGAGACGCATGTGACGAAACAGTTTACAAAATTCAAGAACGGCCAAGTATAAAATGAAGCTTACCCGGCTGAACGTGTCTCAGCTCCGTCCGTCCTACGGGATTCGTCACCAAGAAATGGAAGGCTCGCTCGGAAGGAGTACTGGCTGACCGTTTGTGATGGTGTTTGGCGGGGGATCTGGCAGGGGATTTGACAGGGGACTGAATAATAGCCGTGGTGGACTCGGAGTTTTTCAGTTTCCTCCGCCAGCCCTCGCAGCAGCAGCAGAGCATATCCAGTATGGCTATAATCCCCATGGCTGCCACGCTCGAATTGTCGAAGAAGTTCGATACGTCAAACCAAAAAATGCAGATACGATAATGCACTCCAAGCCACTCACTCTAGAAACTCCTCCAGAGTCGGCAGCCACTGATCCGATCGCTTTATCGCAGAAATTATGGCCAGATCTTGCGAGATATCCTGTACTTCAGAATCAGTTTAGGGTTCCAGCGTGGCTTCGGCAAGCGAGAAAACACGGGCTGGCTTCCTCATACAAGCGTCTCGACTTGTGCCACTCAACTCCTTTACATGAGGGAGGGCTTGGCTGACCGAGAGTGTGTAGGTGTTGCGAGCTGCTCCCCGGACGATTCTGCATGCAGTGTCGGCTGTGCATGTGAAGGCGGTCCCTTCAGTAGACGAGGAGTGAGAATTGTTGCCAGATCATCTAGATGCATTGGAAGTCCATCCGATTCAAGTTCTGAGAAGAGAAAAACAAACAGGAGGTTTTTGGAATTAGTGTAAACACATGATCACATTTGAGTTCGAACTAGTCTTAAGATGCACTGAAGGAGGATGTTACATGCAGTTGATTACAGGAAAACAGTAATCATGTACATTAATGGGATACGGAATGGACTTCGAGATAGATGTTTTGACAATCAGTGTGCAGGAGAACAAGTACATTGCCCGGTCTAGTATTTTATTTCGAGAAATCCTTTCATCAAATATAATGAAGATTCGATACATGCTCCTTCGCTTCAATTTCTTTGTAAACCGATGCGTGTAAATGTAGTCCCTTGTCGATTGCAAAGCGCCCTCTTGCGATAATATAAGCGCAGCTAAATGATGTCATAATGATACGCTACTTTTATTGCGACATCTTGGCAAAATCTAACGACGAAATAAAGACGTACACAAAAGAGGGAATTGGCCAAAGATATGGAACATCTTTCAAGGGGACACTGAAGTATCGGTCGCTGTTTAGCAGGGAAATGTTTTTAACTCTGTCTGTTCCATTTTCCATTTTTTTTCTAGCAATTCGAAATGACGTCACTAGTCTCTAAAGTCGGCTCCGATTGGCTGGCGCGGGGTCACATACAATTTGCATGCTAGGATATATCAGACGTTCGCTCGTGTGGCTCTGCACACGTTAATATCTGATCCCAAGACTATTCAAAAGTAGGGCCTAATTCACTTATGTCGAGTTATGGAATAATAACTTTCAAAATTTGGAATTATTTCCGGCCCGACAATACTGAAGAAAATACTAGACGAAAAACATGAAATGAAAATTCCTCCGAAGAAGAACAAATCAAATTCACTAAGTGCACGGAAAGTACATCTATGGAAAAAAGTTCAACGATTATGAACCACGACAATCTTTCGAAGGCAGACTTACAGCAACCAGTTTGCACTGAAACAGCAGTTAGTCTGGTGCTTCAGGACACGCGCCGTCAAACTACACACTGTTATTGATAGCCGTTCATCATGGATCCTTACGACTCTCCCAACCAAAGATAACAAACAAGAAGACTGTACAGGCCACTGAGCCTCCCGTGAAGAGAATCGAAGGGGCACGACCATGTCCTTTTTTTTTTTAAGAACCTTCCGGTCGAGTACTTTTTCGTCTTATTGAGAACCATTTGGATGTCATTACTTGGACCTCATACATTCAATCACTATTATTACTTCGTGGACGAATCCAAAACAACTCGTTAAGTATTGACACAAGGCGTGTGTGCACTTTTGTAAGAAACTAGCACGGTTGGTTGTCCATTAACGGGTTTTGCCATTTTCTTTCTCGAGAAAACCTCAGCTTTTTGTTATTACTTAATTGGTACGGCATTGTTGACCACATTTTCATAATCAGTTGTACACTGGAAATAGCAAACACATGGTAAGTATTGACACAAGGTACTTGCACCTTTTTGCGAGATACTCATGAGACGGTTGGATTTAAGAATGTCCACTAAAGGGGTTTGCCATTTTTCTCTCCAAAGAGAAACTCAGCTTTTTGTTATTAGCTTAATTGCTACGCCAATGTGGACGACACACATTTCCAAATCAGTTGTATAATATTGGAAATAAACAGAAAAGTTTATATAAATCAAATGGTTTGTGTCAAGCACGGATTCGGATATCACAGGAGAGATATCACCTTCGACAAAATCGTATGACAAAAATCATTACAGTTAAACATATAACTTAAACTCAATATTTTATGTTTGCTTTGCATAGACTTGGACCTAAAAAAAAAAGCTCAAAAGACAAAAACTTAATTGAAATATATGCTAATATGACATATATAATATATACAATTAATACACAAATTACAATAATGCGGTGCTTATACACTGTATAGTACCTTATACCAAAGGTCTCAAAGCGCTTCACAATTATTACCCCTGTTCATCAGGCCATGAGACCATTCTTTGCAGCAGCTCAAGATCAGCGTATTCTGGTCTCTACCTTCACAGGTACCCATTTATACTCCTGGGTGGAGAGAGGCAATTGTAGTAAAGTGTCTTGCCCAAGAATACAAGCACTGTGTTTCCCGTCAGGGTGCGAACTCGCCTTAAATTTCATAAAGCCAATAAATCATTAACTACATTACAATTAAGTTTTACAACAATTCCATCGTATCATGCAATGACGTCTTTATTGTATTTTATTTCATTTTATTCTATTCTATTTATATTTTATTTATGTGTCATTATCAATTTTTAAGCCCAATTCCCTGGTGTGTGTGAATAATATTATATTAAAATTAGAGGATTCGGGACTGTTAGGGACATTTTCTAGGTTGCTTCATTTGCAAATTATTTCTAGTCGTCACTACACCTTTAAAACCCTCAATAGTCCTATTTCTGCTCGGTTCCGTCTACACATGAACGGAAATGAAGGACAAGCCAACATTCTCTTGTTTGCGGATGTCGTTCTGAATGGTTTGTATTTGTTATTCTGGACGTGGGAGAGGGAAGTGCACTTTGTCAATTAGTTTGTATTTGTAGACCCGTGTATGTCGTCGTCTGCCTCGCTTAATCAGATCCTCGATTGGAATATTGCCTGGTGCACAGAATGACGTCCGAGACATTGTGATTGTAAACGCACATATATACTTGATGGGAAACACTGAAGAACACTAATTTGCAAGTAAATATGGCTTTACGACAGCAGAGCCGTTACCCAGGGTGAAGCATCCTGCGTGACGATGTTTCATCTAGCAGTTATTTCCATCAGAACATGCGATTTAAATGGCCATCGGGCGGACAAACCAAATAGATTGGTTGCATTCGGCAGCCATCTTGGGGGTATGTTTTGTGTTAATTCATAAAGAACGAATGCACAGAGGTCTATTCATGCGTGTCCTTGATAAGTCTCGGTACAAGACTGGATCTGTTTTTGTTTAGATCCTATTTTGCAGCCGGTCCCGTGACAACGCGGTTAAGTTGAATCAAACCCAGTCTTAGCAATTATTGGCAGCGCTACCCAGGAAATTCCGTGCACACTTCACGCGCATGCATTACCTTTAATACAGCACGCGTGAGGTGTGCTCGAAATGTCCTGGATAGCGCTGCCAATATTGCTCAGACTGGATTTGATTCATCTTGTTGACAGCGACCTCGCTTGCCACGGACCGGCTGTACTATACGGAGGATAAAATGCAAGACTACTCCCTGATGAACAGAAGCACATACCTCCAAGATGTCTACAGTGCAAACAATCTTTGTCTCACAGTGTTTTTCCCAGCCCAAAGTGCCCTATACAATATACAACACGCAAACAATTTAAAGTAGTTCACAAAAATTCTTTTCACAAGGTAACGTACATCTGAATAACCAGAAGGAAAAGTACGTATAATTGCACGCAAAATATCACCATATGGATGTCATTATTAACTGCACGTCATGAATCATCAGTAATGACCTTCTTTGCTGCATTGAACCCGACAGCGGGTTTAAATTACAATGCAGTTGGTGCTAATTACGTTCATTTGCCTGGACTATATTTCAACCATTCGAACAACAGCAGTGTGATGGTTTGTGCTTCTTGAATAACCTGAGGATGAAGACAGTTTTTTTCGAGAGAAATAGGAGTGATAACTCTTCGAAACTGTCTTCAAAGTACGTCAAAGTGGAAAGTCAGTTTCGATGTTACGTTATCAACCGAAAATAAAGGATGACATCACAATGGCATAATTGTGTACATATTAGGTATAAGACATAAAAGTTGAGAGACTGATATTTCAAATGAAGGTTTAAGAGAATTCACAACTGTATGTCGTTCCAAATTTCATTGATTTTCATCTTCACACATGAGCTCAAAAGATTGTGATGTCTTCAAGGTATATGGTTACTTTATCTTAAGCTTAGTGTGTGGATTTGTTTATGTACAATGTTTTCGAATTTAGTCAGTCAATGTGCTTATACGCCAAAACTGTCTTGCACCGTGCTTGGGACTTCGATTCCCAATGTGAAGTCTCATGAAAATATGCATGTACATCGCTTAATACATTTGAATTTATAATATAACCTATGAAACACTACGAATGTAATGTCAACCATTTGACAAAATGATAATCTTGTACAGCCATTAAGCATGCACACACAAATACAGATGCGACATGGGCCCAGAGAGAAATGTTTTACAAAAACATCTAACAACATTGTGTACAAAACCTTTGAGATACATGTACATGCAATTACAAACGATACAGAACTTACATGTGTTAGTAGCTACTGCATGCTGAAACTGCTGCTTGATCGCTCGATTAAGTCTCGGTAACAGAATGAAACTGAACCTACTCATTCAACCGGTTTAAATAGCAAGCAACAGCATACGGTGTAAGTACTAAGTGTAATCCGCCGGCCCGCATAATGAACAGTATATACTAATTAATCATTCGAAATTAATCTCCAGTCTGCATTCAGAGACTATTTTAGTGCAATTAGGTCAAGTACCTAACGTCATCACGTGGGAACTTTCGACCGTCTCCGGCGGATGTAGACTCCACTCAAATCTGATTTGAAAACATTTACTTTGTAGTCAGTGAAAACATACTTCCTGTAGGTATTAACCAGTTTCGAGAAATCTGCTTTCAACGCACAGCGCTTTAAAATGACTCTGACGCCACAAAACTGACCGTTTTATTCAAAGTATATAACGACCATCGTATTTCTCTAATCTGTTTGGTTGTGTTATTGTATTTCATTTCTTCTCTCTTTTTACACAAGCAAAACAATTAAGCTTAACTACCTGATTGCAAGGTTGTTGGGCTAAAATCCATAAGAAGTAAAAAGAACTGGACATTCAACAGAGTTTGTATTCCTCATAACCCACGTGAAATCTATCCGAACTGTTAACCACAAACCAACTTGCCTTTAATTGACACCAGTGTATTACATTATGTGCACACTGGATGAGATTTATGATCAGCCTGCAGCCAGACCTTATGCGACAGAAAGCTACCCATATCAATATCGCCTGTCCTGCGCAGACCATATTTCAATGATAACCATACCTATGACATTAAACGTGCATCATGACATTTTGTAAATCATGTCAGTCGCTTTGCTGCGGAAATGCGAGGATGGGCATTAGTGTTATCTTGGTTTTTTTTTTTTAAAGTAATGAGATCACGTGATCTTTCATCCCTGGCCTCCTCCGCAGTGGATACTACTGGCCTTCAGCGCAGTCTCAATGCGAATTGTTTAAAATAAAATGCAATGCAGTATTATGATATGTTGCTCGGTGCTAAGTTTTTTTGCTGTTCTGTCTCATGTACAATCTGAACATTTTATTCACTAAAATGCTAGGCGTTGAATCAATTGCTGCTTGCATATGCGATGTACAATGGGAATGGTTTATGGACCATAGATTTCGTCTCTGGGGTCGCTCGATGATCATATAAAATCCTTAATTTATCCAAAACAAATTCAGCAAGTGAACAATTTGGTGTTTCTGAATCAACGTAGAGACTATATATTGAACCAAACTCCCTATAGTCAGGGCTCTAAAATGGCTTGGAGCCGAACCGCACATGAAGCCAAAGTTTCGAAAACTTTTCGATGAGACACCACCACCACCATATACCACAAGATAATAGCCCGCCTAAGACCCTCAATACTTTTTTGTCCAACTATGATTGTCTCGTTCCATTTTCACTTCAAAAGTCTGCATATTATTTACGTGACGGTGGTGACCATGTCCCAATGCAAGCCGTAGTCGTGATGACGGTGTTGAATCAGCCACGCAGGCCAAGGCTGGTCGCTAAAAAAACATAATGAGAACCGAAGAAAAAGCCCGCCAAAAACCTCGCTCATGCGAAAAACGTGTTCAGATAGCGAACCGGATGTCGAGTCGGTGGTTTAGTCTCACTGTCGCCACCACACAGTGCAAATATTTTAGCATATTAATTAATGAAGTGTGTACTAAGATCAGCATCGAGATTGATTCAAGGTATGATCAGCTAGATTCCAGCCGAGTTCAGAGGTTAACTCGATTCTTCCATGTTTAATGAACCAAAGGCGAGTTAGAAAACAAATAAAGAGTGTTTTTACTTTTCGTTTAGTTTCGACCAACTTCTTAATACTTCGTACTTTTATGATCATTTGTGTGATAATTGATCAAGATATCAATAATTCGTGACCATGTACTTGAATTTTGACATAAACACTGAATCACATTGCTACTAGTAAAAGAAATCAAATTGTGTACACAAGTCGGGGACTGGAAATTTAAAACAACTTGATACTTTATCTTTTCTGTGCATGATGACTCTTGTAGAATTTAGAAATTTCCAATGGTGAAATTATTTCAAACCGGAAATTCCGATCCTATATCGAATGCATCGGAATTGAGTAATCGATAGTCCTGATGTTCGACAGTCCTGACTCAAAGATAAGGGGTGTGTGTGACGTAAAAACATTTATACAACTCGACTGAAATATTATGTTGATTCAAGATCTCAAGTGTGGTAATATAAGCTGGGAATTTTGTAAAACACCGGGCCGTGATATCCGCTGTGATAGGCAAAGGGCCCGGGGGAATACAGCACGAGGTACCAGTGTGCCACGATGAATATTTCACATGATTTGTAGGTTTCCCCCACGGGGGGCCAAACTATAGAAGATATGTATTAGATATCATCTGAGTCATTAGGTATTCTCATATCACCCTCTAGACGATGGATTCTGACACCATATCCTGTGGTACGAAGCGGTGTCCGCGATGGTAACACTCTTTGTGACATAATATTAAAGGGTCCATGACATGAATTTTTCTGAGGAACATATTTTGTGCAACTTTCTACTGCTTTTTAATATACGAAAACTATTTAGCATCCCTTTTTGATTAATTTTATTCAAAAGTGCACTTCTTTAAACGTTTAAAATTGCCCAAGCTTTTCCGGACAACAGAGGGCGCTGTTGCTGTGATGTCATTTCAGGAAGACAGTGTTCAGTTTCGGGATTTTCTGTTCAAATTGTGAATCCAAAAATTTGCTTATATTGAAAACATTTGTGAGAAAAGTTTGCTCATTGGCTTACTGCCATGTATTGACTCAACAACGAATCGCCAAAGAAAAGGAAATTTATGACAGCAAAATATCCCAAATTCTGGCAATTTTCGGTGCTGAAATAGCTGTAAAAATGAGGTTTCTGCCTAAAATGACATCATACTTTTGCTCATGAATATGTAAATTTGCATTAGGTTAAATAGGACACAAAGGCGTATTTTTCAAGGATTGCATTAAAAAATTGCAATACATGGGCCCTTTGAAGCGATATTCGTTCTACAAGAAATTAAATGGGGCGTGGGTACTGTTTCGTCCTTTAATAAATTAAGCTTAAGCTTGGGGCTGCATTTTAAAGGTATTATTCACAAACCTATACCTTAATAGGACATCAAAGGACCGAATTGTGAAAGTTCGAAGTGTCAAGTTGTGAAATTTTTAAGAGAGAAAACAAGAGGTGTTTGGCATTATAATGTGCACAGCTTCTCAATACAACTACTAATCCATTATACGATCTTAAAATATCATCAATTCATTTCTCAAGACATCTGGGAACATCATATATCATTAACACTTTACAAACCCATTCGTAGTTGTCACCTCAGGATATTTCTCTGCCAGTATCATTAATGTGTTTTCTACAAATCTTTAAAAAATATCAATGTTCGACAATTCTTTACATATTCTGTTCATATTTTGATATGATGATCAACAATACAACCTTAAATATAAACACGATTTGAGCAAATGCTTTTCGCCGAAAAGTGACGCAGACGGTCGATCTGACGTTCGTCTTGAAAATCAATCAAATTGGTACAATAGTAGAAACAGTACGTGAAAAAAACGACCCACAAATTCAACATTGGCTTTTCCATATCACATTTAGGGCATCAAAACAGATCAATGTCCCCGGCAAACAAAACACCCGTCAAAGCAACTATATTGCTCCACAGAGAATTATCGGACAGTTTCATGATGCGATTGAACACATTCACCAAAGGGAGAATTTTCGTTAAACATCACAAGTCAACAGAGTTTTCTAGGGGAAAACATTCAAATATGCAGCATGAGTGTGAACAACATGGATTTTGATGGACATAATTAACGCTTAGTGAAATGTCACTGAATTTTACCACTTCCTTCAGACACGACTATGTTACTCTTGTCGCTGATATAATCGTCAACATAATCAACATTTTTGTTAAGGAACTAAAAGAACATGCAATCAACTATCTACAGACGTCCTACGTTGGGCAATCAGGCCAATAATGACCCAGTTTCCGGACAGATGTCGCGTGCTTCACATCCCCACTTTTTTTGTTGCTGACACACTCTGCCCCGACACTTTCCACCTCGTTCCGACACCCTCTCTCAGGACTGACGGACGTGACACTTCCGGCCCTGCCACTTTACCCCCTTCAAGAAAAGACCGAAGATTTCACAGCGGAGGGGCAGGTTGGCATCGCAGTGGCATTCTCACTTTCAGGAGGATCAAGATTTTGTTTTAAAGATCAAAGGGTGATGGGTGGATGAGCGCATACGGCTATGTACTGACCTGCTATGGGTCGACGTATCACACGCTGGGTCGCCAGAATGTCAACTGTTTGCGTTATTCTGTAGTCTTTAAAACGTCACTTTCAGCAAGTTTTAAGGCTATGAGGAGGTGGCAAGTGGTTACTTTTTAAAATAGATCATATCAATCAAACAGATTGTCTCTACAGGGGGGGCTTCAACATATTAAAGATTAAAGAACGTAGCTGTTATTGGGGAATTCCCTATTGACTTTACAGTGAATTGACAGTGCACTTGTTTTTCACAAACTCATAAAATGATAAAATTACGTAGCAACTGTTTTTGTTCAATTTCAGAATTTCTTTCAGAAAGAAATGCAGTCAGACAAGAAAGATGGAATTTGGGACTCTTATACTCAAAGAATACCTTAAACAGTTAAATGTATTGGTGTAAATGACCCTTAGGGAGACACGTTTTCCTAAAAAGTTGTACCTTATAGGAGACAAGATAGACTAGGAGACAAGAGACAAGATAAACTAGGCAGACATTTGAATGTCTCACTAATGTTTAAAGTGCTATTTCTACGCATAATTTAATGTCTCAAATAGCCTAAATCGCTTCCTCGTGAAGCAAAACCCAAATTCACAAAGTTTGGTGAGGATAGGTAAAGTTTAAGCTAGGGTTAGGAGTCATTAAAGTCAGGATAGCTTTGTGCACAATTACATGGGAATGTCTCCCTTAGGTACAATTTACCGTACTGTTTATACTTCAATTATGCTCAAATTATACCTAAATGTAAACGCAAATTACAGTCAGACTGCACCTAAGACCATCACGAGATTTTAATTCCGTACTTCAGAAAAATATACTTGTAGGGCAGTCTTATTTAAATAAGGCCTTTGCCAGTGATATTAATGAAAGGGGTGTGTCGAGAAGGATGAACGAGTCAAATAAGATCGCAGGAAGATTAGCCATGGCCTTGGGCTGCTATTAAACCAGATATATATCTCTGACGGATTAGCTTGAAAAGGTCTGGCTGTCGTCTGCACTTAACCAGCCTCCAAAATGGACAGACACAAATGCAAGCTGACGAACTGGAGAGGCACTTGCGGAGAACAGTTTCTGTGTTTGCATCTTTATGATATAAAACGAAAACAATCCCCCAAAACAGCCTGCTCTCATCGTGTGTATACAACCACTAATACCATGCAATCATAACTAATACCATGCAATCATAACTATATTATACGACAATCGTTTAGATTTGTACTTTTAACTTGTACAAAAGCAAACATCACTGGATTAAAGCTGTAGACTAAACACTACAGATGACGGTTTTTGTTATTGCAGTCAGCTTTCTAGACAACGCAACGTCGACGGATGTCGGACCGAGTGAGGCGCTTCGTGAATTAACGAGGGGAGAAATAACCTGCAAGGCTTCCAATTTTCAAGGCACTAGAGGACTTCTAGAGAGGGTGTTGTCAAACTTAATTTACTATTGGCAACGGAAATGGAATTCTTTTTTTCTTCTCCTAAATTGTTACACAAGTTAGAAAGTTACTGCATTGAACCGCAGGGTAAACTCACCTACCTCAAAAAAGACGCCTGATCCTTGCGCTTCAGATAACACATCCCAGATCTCAAATTTCCCGTTACGAAATGACACCTACCTGAGCTGCCTCAACGGAAGGCCATATCCGTGAGTTGAAGATGAATTGTCCACAGAGGCAAAAACTCGCGTTTCATAATTGTATCTGCCTGAAGTATTTGAGCCGAGCGTCCGTGAGCTGCAGATAAAATGTCTACGGATGCAAAATCTACGTGTCAGTGTGGTCAACGTGTAAACTGAGAACATTCACGCTTTGGCGCGTAAAGCCAGAGACAAGCAATAGGGAGCTGCCATCACGTGTTATCACGTAAACTGCTGAACAAAATATCGGACCACGTTATAGTATACGATTGCGCGTAGACTAAAGGCAGATGGGGCCTTACCATATTGTGTTTAATATAACTCATAAAGTCAGATGGCGCTTGTATATCATTCAGTGGTGATTCAAAGGATGGTCGCACATCAAAAAATGCGTCTGTACTAATAATTTGTAAATGGTGCAAATGTACCTTTAAGGTATTTTAGTTATCATCAGTAAAGGTAAAAACTTTACCGTTCGTATAAAAGTTTGGTGATTAAAGTTGTGGTTCTACTAGTATCTTCTTGATTAAAACGGCAACTCAAAAATTCCATTATCATGTTAAGCAATGATGTGTTTGTTAGCAAGCAAAGCCTGGTACAAAACAAATCGCCTTATTCGTAGAATTTGATGAAATTGAATCACAGGTGTTTTCAACATGGATGTTGGAGGCAGCTCTGTACCACTGCTGGGGTTCATTCCGATAGCCGTACTATAGAAAAAAAAAGAGATTTGACACGGGGATTGGACGATAATGGCCACCGCCCACTCAGGATAAATACACCCGAAATGTAATAACTAAATCCATTCCAGAAGTATGAGCTGATGTTGTGATCTTTATCTAAGCCAAAGACGAAGTAGTAAAGTACAAGTAAATGCTGTAGGAATTGTCTTTAAAAAAAACCCAGGGCTCCAAAGGTACTCCTTGATGAGCAGAAATAGCTCTACACGCAGAGATTTAAATTATAATGTCTGTGTTTTTATTCTTGAACTTGATAAGGTTAATCCGACGTTTCCAAACATGTTTATGGTACTGATGCCCGGCCTTCTTGCATCCGGGCCTCAAAGGCATGGCTCGACGTCATGTGAGTCGTGTCAATCCATGCCGAATATGAAATAATCCAGGCAGAGACACAATGTCTGGGACTGAATTTGTCCGACCCCGTGCATGATCATGCCAACAGGATTTCTTCATGGGTTAAGAAACAAACCACATCAAATTCATTCAGTGTTTTCAGTTTTACTCCAATTCACCGGTGACCGTCTCAGATTCGTGGCATTTCATCTTGGCTGTATAACATTCCTCGACTCGTACTTCTTTGAGCAAGAAAAAGACGTGGGGCTAATCAAATGTAATTAAGGAGAAAGCGTCTGCTCTCGTGGGGAGTAATGCGATCTGCCAGAACGCATCGCCGGCACGTAGTCACATCCACGTATCAGGAATAGTCAACGTCATTGAAGGAGATTGAGAGAAACATGAACTCCGACTACAACAGTTGCTGTTACTGAATTCAACACAAACAAAACATAGATATTCCTGGACCAGGCGAATGCTTTGGAGTAGATTTTCAGTAATACTCAAACGGAATAAACAGTGCTGCGTCTCTACTTAGATCCCATAACATTGGATATAATGCTACCAATGTACATAAGATCGAAAAAGTTATAACATAGACTGTATTCAATTTAAAGAAATCTTCACATAAACCTTGAACATTAGTGTTAAAAATGATTAATCTTATCGCTTTTAAGTTTTCTTGTTAGGGAAATAGCCATCCTCGATCTATAGTGGCTTTTCCTTCTTCACCCACCTTTGTTGAGAAAACTGAATGATGCACACATCTTGCACAACACACAGCCACACCCATTCCCTCTGTTATTCCTACCATAGTACCATGTATGTAGTGTGTATAGTTTAAGTGTACATATCCACCCTCATCTTAATAATTGTGACTAAACTAACTGTGTGTTTGGCAGTAATATACAACCATCCAAAAGCTAATAAGCACTAGGGCGCAGCGTGCTGGTCAACTACACTAAGACTTGGCCCATTTCTGCTTGTGCTATTCCTTCTATAAACAGCGAGGATAGTGACAAGTCAGTAGATGACAGAGAGGAACAGATGACATAGTGTGAGGCATGTCGATTATAACATGCGCCTCTTCGATCCTTCAATGTGTCTTAAACAGTCCGACAAGATGTGTGTCTGAACGTTGTCAGGAGGAGCACCAAGGTATGATGTTGTGAAGTACTTACAAGCTGAAGTACCCCTTTAATAAATTAAAATCTTGCATACAGGAACTTTTTTCTGACATCTGGAACGATTGCACATTCCTCAGGTGAGCCTTACTGCCCATACAGCCTACAGTCTTGAGTCTCTATTGTACCCGTGTCAACGCTGTCAATCACGAACCTCGACGTGGCTCTATTCTAATCGAAGGACTCGTGAGGCCAGTCTACTCGAGGGACCATGTATCTATCTAATTAGCAAGCAGGCGCGTATTCTCCACATCCCCCTCGGCAGAAAGCCCGGCTCGACATCTCTAAAACCCCGATGGAAATGAGGAGCAACAGAGCTGCCGCCTGCACTGATAGGAGTTTTTTTGTCATTTTGTTTTACTCTGGCAAAAAAAATGGGGGAAATGAATATTCCGGTCAAATCTGATATCTCATTCGTGGTGAGACATGAAAGTGGCGGGTCAAAAACGCCAAATCCTTCAGGCCGATACAGCCCAATCAATTCCATATCAGTTTCGCGATATATCCAATTGACTCCACTTTGCAGGAGCTTTTTGCCTCAACTCTCGAGCCCAAAATGCCGACAAGACTCGTGATGCCGGCAGAGAAATTGATATTCTTCGTCCAAGCGAGTGGAAAACGTTTGGTAAAGTAGGTTATTAGGTTAAATGCGGAAAGGCAGGGAGCAGAAATCTCTCGAATTTAGTGCAGGATTCGCAGGCTTTCCTATAATCAAAAAGGTTCGAACTTTCATTATTTTTAACGCGCGGCATTTCGCCACAAAGCTAAGCCATGCATTGTGGCTATTTTTTGGTCTGGCGAATTCAATGTCGAACAGATTCTATTCTCATTGATTTCGGGTTGTGGCATCCCGGGACATATATTTCTTTTATTTTTTATTAAAAATAGTTTCAAATGAGACATTGGACAAAGAATATTTGCCAAAAATCGGTAACATATTTATCTTCAATTTAAATTATGAACGGAAGAGTCAAACTCCATATGTCAAAAGCTTAACCTCGATTCATTCTGCATAACATTAACTATGCGTACACTCAAAATGTCCCCGGTCAGATTTGACCCGGAATCCGGGTCCTATGGGGCCTGGCACTTTTGCGTGTAAAATGGCACTTTCCGGGTAAAATGACACTTTTCCTGATCAAAATGACATTTTCCGGTTAAGTGACACTTTTCCGGGTCAAAATGACATTTGTCCGGGTCAATAGGACATTTTTTTGTTTCAAAGTGACCTGAAAAAGGAGTCAAAGAAGTGTCGTATTGACCCGGAAAAGTGTCAAGTTCCATATAGGATACGGATTCCGGGTCAAATCTGACGCAGGACTTTGTAGAGTGCATGAAATGCACAACAAAAATAGGTTTTTACCAAATTGAGAGCAGAGGAAATTGTGTAATTGTTTTCTTAAAGAAATTTGTTCTTCAATAATTTGTTTTGTGGCATTGCAGGAAGAATTCATTAAATGGACGGATTACTAATCTCATCTCATCTTTCTCATGCTTAAGTATTTATCCACCTTTATATTCATTGTGTCACTGTTACAAGGAACTCTCTGTTTGCATTGTAAGACATGTTTTCTGTCCAGAAAGAAATGCTCATAGATTTCAATTTTTTTCACAACTCCTTTCAAGAATTGTTTTCTAGTGGTGAGTGTCCTTCTAGCATTGCAATGGGCGAAATGCTGGAAAATGAAAAACCTCTCGTCCAAAAGATCAAGATTAAAAAATGAAGCTTTACTGTCCAGTGCAAAATCCCTTTTGGGGACACTGAGTGGATGTGGCAATCATGGTGATCCAGCGGTGTACATTTGCAATCGACCTTTGGGAAAACAAGTTTATACCAGAGGCAAATTAATTCTTGACTATTTGGCTTACTGATTTGTCCTGGCTGTAGGCTTCCGAGATTAGATCTTACTGTATCGCCAGAATCAAACACTTACAAAGAAAACAAAATACTACACTAGGTGTCTGGTAGGGCAAGTTTACTGTGCTGCTGCACAACATGCATGCATGAATCTAAAAATCACAGTGTCACTAACCAACGATTTCAAATCCAGACACCTGCAATTCGCACTGATAAGAGACTTGTTAAAACCTTTTTTTTGCCTATTTTTTTTTTTACAGTTCTGCACCAACCTATTCTGTGACCTGAGGTTCAATTTTCCACACAGATGCAAGACAACACACATTAAATTTCCTCAGTAAATTCCAATTTTCGAATGGCTACATAACGCCTTTCATTTACGGCACAATAGTCTAGACCATTTAACAACGATAAAATAGCACACACAAATCAGAGTTCAAATTAAGAACAACAGAGGGCGCTCTACGATGCACCGACAGACGTCACCCATGTTTATAAAGATCAGTTCAAGCAACAAATATTTGACTCCACGTAGAATTGTTACTTGCAATACTATTATGTCACTCAGATGTTTGTACACAATGAAAACTGGAATACTTTCGTCTTTTAGTCACTCTAATTTCCCCGTCCCCTTAAGCTTAATAAGGAGAAAGAAGATTTGACCACTGCAATCAAAATGTGTGAGTTAACTGACCATTTTCTTTTTGCTAAAACAAAAGCGCAGCTGCACGGAGGTCACTCTCACTTCATTCTACCGAGAATTGCCCCGGCAAGCAAGGCTAGCTTACCCTAACCACCTGCTTCTAGTCACATTATGGAATATGATTCCGCCGACCTTGCTTCAAGTATCTTCAGAGCTCGGTCCTCATCAAATTATTTTGGAGTCTACTGCTATGTGTGTATATTGGAAAAGAGTGTCGAGGAATAAGTGAAAACCAACAGTGCTTTTTCCATTCTCTTCCTTATGCAAAACTAAATTCTAAATATGAATTTCTGCTGTATTTTTTTTAAGTCCTTATAGCTTAATGAAACATAATTTAAATACACACTATGGATAAGTGCGCCTCGTTCCGAACTCAGTTCGTGGAGCAAGGTTTGATTAGTGCGCATGCGTAGTGAGGCTGATTGCACATTGAGAACGTGTTTTGCCACCGTCATTCACTTTGGTGGTTCGTTGACCCCAAACGTACAGATAGAAGCAAAGAGAAAGAATAACTTCCTCATGATTATAATTCGTCAGAGAGACGAAAACTTTTTTGCAAGAAAGTATTGATAGCCTTAAGACTAGCATATTGTCTTAATTATACATTTATTGTACCTCCCTTCCAAGAAAAGAAAATCTCAGTACATTACTAATATTGTAAAATATTGTATATTGTAAAGTAAAGACGAGCTGTGAAACAAACTCTTTTCAACGAGTTCCTGCCCAGCGGAATAGCCTGTAATGTGGCATCACAATGTACGGTAATGCCGACCGCTCCTGATTAATAAACCTGTGGAATGAATGAAATGCAAATGTAGCGGGCTATTTAAACGAGGCAAAGGAAGCACGCCCTCTATCAACAACCAACACTACGACAAAATGGAGTCTCGTGAGCTTTATGCCCCTCCCCGCCCCCCCCCCCCCCCCCCCCCCCCCCCCCAAGGAAAAAAAAACCTAACTCTGAAATCCTTGTTGGTTTACTCAACTACAAGGCAAATTCTAGGACAGGCTGTCCTTAAGGAGCGTCTTCGCAGTTGGACGTAGGGAGACATAATAATTATGTAAGTCCAAAGTGTTGTCTCCATACTTATTTCATTTGGGTACCGGTTCCATACGGTCAACTGTTCTCCAGGAAATACAAGAATAAAAAGGAGCCAAGCTGTAGAATATATTTATTACACGGATCCTTTACTGGAAGCTTTGACTGCTTATGTGTTTTGATCGAGAGGTTAAGCCCTAAATGACAGTTTGTGCAGGTGTTTTTGAATATAATGGCTGTAGGGCTATTGAGCACAGTGACTCACATGTCAGTGTGTGCATGCTGTAGACATGCCGCCATTTGTAAGGAATATGTCATTAGCTTATAAGACGTCATGCAGTATAAAAAAAAGTACATGGCTGTACTTGGCACATGCATAATTTTATGTATTTTTTTTTAAAAATGTGATTAACTTGTAACCTAACCTTCCCGTCACCAAAAAAGTTGTTAACATGTAATCTTAGAGGATGAAGCTTGCTCCAGCCCGAATGAGGTATACAGATAGGTTAACATCGAATGGAGCTTTCACGTTCATTTCGAATGATTTCTACGTACGCTTACTAACGTTACACCAAAACGTGATAACGCAATGACAGTGCAATAATACAGTGGTCAGGCAATATAATACAGATGCAAACGTTTAAAAGTGCACTTTGCATAATTACAAACGGAAATACTTACCTACACAGCGACACCGATATTTTCCCAGCCAACTCTTGTTCACACCTAAGTTTGACCAACCAAAGCGCGTCCCAAATCAAGCATTTTCCACAACTCAAACCATTTCAGAACTGAGTACCAAAGCAACACATTGATACTTACCTTGTGTTGGACTGAGGAAACGGCTGTACCGTTGCAACGCTTAGCGTTTTTGACACTCATAGACTTGATCTGAAGCAAGTTACCTAGCCTGACCCCCACATCGTCCTATACTGACATTCATCGTTGGCGATGGTTGTCTCTGACGCGTTATTATGCGAATCCTAAGTGCCCCTGAAATAGCTGATCGGGTGGCATTTGCTGGATGATAATTTCGTCGGGGAAAACACACATAACGCTCAACCCAGTAAACAGCACTCTAGCCAACCAGGCAAAATAGCGATCGACAGAGGAGCACACAACTCACAAGTACACCCAGCTACGGCATTGAGCATGCACGCTGTATGGATTTACGTCACATGCTTAATGTCACCACGTTGGGCAGATGAGATTGGAAGCTGGATGGCGATGAGACACTGCACTTATAGACTACATGCGTGTTACATCCTTAAACTCCTCAGCTTCCTATAGTCAAACCACAACTAAAAACACGTAAAGGCAACACATGCCACAGATTGCTGCGTGTTGAACCGAGTTCCTAGCAATTAGAAGTAGACTTACAGAATTAACCTGTGATCACTTACAGCTTGCCAAGACTGTAAATTGTTGCAGACCAGTTCAACTAAGCAGGTTTAATTAGCAGGTGCAGCAAGCAAGAAAACACGACTCGTTAGTTCATTTATCAAAACATTGAAAAGTAAAGTCCTGTAGAATTGCATGCCCATTGATGACGACACACGGCAGTGTTCGTGTTAACGCCAGATACCAACCAGGCCCGCAGACATCTACGGCATAATACGTGCACCACCGCCCCTCTTGTTGCTAACTGTCATGTCAGTTCATCGATGTCACGTATATGTCAACAGACGGAAATCAAATTCGTGACATTCTGCATATTTTATCAGCGAAATCTTGATTGGTGTTAAAAATGTCTTTGACGAGCTTCGCAAGCAATGAACATTGACAACAGGTGGGCCTACTCCAGATCCGAAGACCGGAGCCCTGATGTTTGTAACCATCTGATGACATAGAAACGATCACCCCTTGACATTAAAAACTTCACAACAGTGGTTGTTGACACCGTACTTTTGAACTCCTAAGGGTTTTTTCTCGGCTACCTTTACAGTAAAACTTTCTTCTACACTCTCACATAATTTTGTATCATCATAAACCGTTCATCTGCTCTTTTGAAACACCTACTTGTTCACAGAGGCAGGTGCTAAGAACAATGACGTCAGTATGACGTCATATGCAGCTTGAAGGTTGCAAACATCGGCGAAGGCTTGGAGGGTTACGAAAATGTCAACCCTCGATGTGCCGCCATAACTACAACAACATCGTCATCACACCACACACACGGCTGTTGTTGTGAGGCTATTTCAACGAGGTCGTGTGATATCTCGAATGTGTCAATTTATAATCGATACGGGTTGGAGTCTGTGGAGAGCAAAGGTCTTAGCCCTATATAGATGGTTCCACGTGACTGTAAATTGTAATATTGGGTTTGACGATGATACTTGCAAGTCGGTTGAAAGTTTCACGGTAAATCAGTATGGACCGGATCTTATACCACGGGACGAGGAAACATAATCATTCAATGCCAGGTCCTCAAAGACAACGGGGAGTTGCTTTGATTTTTTGTTTTTTTGGGGGGGGGAGGAGGGGGGGGGAATATTGAAAATCATCACAACTCAAGTCCAACTAGATATAGCAATTCTCAAGTTTTAAATGGACACTATACAATATCAAAGTCATTAAATCGTTTGATTTATTGAAACGGCTACTGGATTGAAATGTAATAATAATGCGTTCCCCTTTATTGTTTCCTTTGATAATAACAGTAGTTTTCCCTGACTGGTTAAGTAAATATTTAAAAGTAATAACATAAGGAAATCATATATATTTATTATGACTAGTTTTTCAAATTATAAAGAAATGTCCTCGACAATTCAACCGAGGATGAATTCCCTCGCGTGCTTCGATATCAATGGCATATTTTCTTCATCACCAAGTTTAATTTTGCTTTAATGTTTTTTCCCCCTCAAAACCCGTCCGGAGCTTACCCCAAATATTTTCACAACTGCATCCCTCGCCTCGACCGGTTGGAGTGCCTTCATTGCCCGGGGCAAGTAGAAGAAAAACCGCGGCTGGGGTTTTGGAACGGAAAGCCGGCGCGGAAATAGCCCCTCGATCCCAGCAGCCGCTCGCGCTCGGCTGAAATAAATTTGTTGATTTTGGGGTCATGGCGACCACTTGTCCTTCCCTTCACGACATTCATCTGTTCCTGGATAGGTCGGAGAGGGGAGAGGTTTTAAAGGCAGATTAGAGTTTTAAAAAATCATCTGTTTTGTGGATCGCACTATATGGCTGCAGCACTCAGATGTTCACCTTACATGAATCACAACCAAGTTTGGAATAACATTATTTAAAAATGGGATTAGAAACTTGCTCAACATCATTCGCTAATCCATGGCGTTCAAAAAATAATAAATGAACATTGCAACACTGCACTTCTTCATTGTTAGGTAACATTTCGACCCTATAAAAATTGTGATAAATGTACATGTTACATAATTGAATAAAAGCCAAAGAGTTTTCTCCTTTGGTTCTAACAATCTTTCTGGCTCGTAAGTATCAATGCAATAAAACGATGGAACCCAAAGACATCTCACAACAATATTTCGAAATGAAACCTACGCGTAAAAGAACACTTAGTCTTCAGCTCTGACAAACAAATTCATGTGTCGTTTATTTTTTTCTTCTAGCTCGAGAACTGAGTTTGTACTCTTCAATACACGAAATACATTTATCATATATCCAATTTGAGATGGACATTAAAACTGACACGCTTAATTTATAACAAAATGTCGAATATTTTACCGTCTATGGTTTTGTTTTCTGCATTCTCTTCTTCGTAATGGACGCACCTGGCATTTTCCTTGATTCAGTAAGTGGGTGTATTATTGTTCTTCCGCGTTGGTCGTCTCCGTCTGCGGCCGACTCGAGTGGAAGCGGAGTGCACCGAGCTGGCAAGCGGCTCGTCCTAAATGTCAACCTATTTACCTGCATCGTTTACTCAACGTCCAGGTCAGTTTACCTGATGCGTTGAGGTTATTTTCCTCCCTTTTTTCGCCTGCCTCTTCGCGCATATGCATTGCTTTATTTGACAATCGATTTCGATTTACTTGGGAAGGTCGGTGAAAAAGTCACTAAAAATATAGCAGCGGCTGCATATTAAACCATTCGCTTATATCTACAGCGCTAGTGTGACCCCTGATTTCAGTTTGTTTAACCAGTTAATTGGGGGTCACCACTTCCGCCTGCGCATGACCAGTGCGCACGGAATAGACGTGCATTCATCATGGCGGTAAGTATACCCACAATGCTTGGTAAAGTCGCCATTCTTTCACGAAATGGTGTCGATATGATGTTGGATATTGCAGTGGTACGAGCGAAGCCTCGGCTTAATCACAGAGCATGTTCGCACAGGAACTATGATAAGCCAAAAATGCACCAAGTTGATAATAAAAAACCCTTCTACACAGTCAGTGAGCATAACGAACCACCGTCTTGCTTCACTGCAACCTATATAATTGATTTATAGAACAGCTGACAGGTTAGTCGACTCTGAACCGCAAATAACTGCATTTTATTGCTATTTTCTTCCAGAATCGCAGTTTAATGAAATGCACCTATACCCATGGGACGCATTGCGGTTTACCACACTGATCACGGGCGACAGGTGTCAATTTAGAGTGTTCTTCGTAACAAGCTCTTAAGGTCAAAGTTGCTGACTGTCTGGGAATAACGACCACGTTAACCATACTTTGAATAAAACATTATGTAAATACTTGCCAGCCAAGAACGATTCTATGTCTTGGAAATATCTGCATCATTCTGGGGAAATAACAACCTTTATTTGATTCCTTACAACAAATGATGTTTAAAAGATTTTGCGTTATACTGGGTGTGTGAAATCACAGAATGATTAAAGGGTATAAAGGAAGGTGATTATAGACTACAAATATGTCACGAAACAGATACATATATGTCATCCTAAGCAACGATTTGAGTCACAGTGTAAAGTTACAGACCTAAGATCTTGTGCCCAAACTCTCAAAAGTCTGCCATTCCGCCTTAAGCTTTGTTGAATTTTCTATTTTAAAGTACTTTGCTTTATAACACGCAAATATTTAAACTTTTCCCACATGCCTTCTTATATGTCACAATCGCTGCAGGTACCTCTTTTAACCACACTTTCACTTCATTTCTTTACATCTGCGTTGGTAACTTTGACTTGCGTTCGATTTCCTTACAAAAGGTCAATTCCCTAACGCCAAATAGGCGGGAAATTTGGGTTAAATTGCGGACGCGAGATTCGATATCGGTGTGTGACCACGCGGCAAATCAATAGTCCAACAACAGCTACCTGCCATATCTAGACGGACCACTCGAAGACAAGGGGAGAAAGTGCAGTTAGCTACAGCGTGAACATAGAAAAATCGTGTAGGGTTGAAGAGCACTTGTTTGTGAAACTGCAGTCGGCGTGGCAGAAAGCGGCCATCTAAGGGTGCCAAATTGTAGTAGAGTAAAACGCCGCTATAACCAACATCGCTATAACGAACATTTGGCTATAACGAAATTTTGCTACAACGAACATCCCACTGGGCTCCCGCAATAGCAAATTCTATTACAATCACTACAACGAACGACCGCTATAACGACCACTATGTATTCGACAACACACATCTGACTTGTAGTTTCTTACTTCTGTGATGTTATATCAAGCAGACGAACTTCCCTTCTTTTGTAAGATTACAACAAACAAAAAAACAAATGGAAAATAGCAGTGCTTGTGAGAACGTACCGAAGAAGCAATCTTAAACGGGCAGATGTAGAGAACAAGAAGACAAGTTTGATCGGCTACTGGATTCGAGGTTGCAACTAGGTTTTAAAAAGATACACAAAGCTTAGTAGAAATGGGGCTTGTGTTTAAATAAGTCAAGTCATCATTGCTTTTTGCTCTCCAATGAGAACCTTTTGGTAACATGGTGATATTTTGAGAAATGAAACTTAAGAAAGACTTTGGATCCAGAATTTCTTTACTGGGAGTAGTAAAATCCTATTAATATTAATGATCAGAATTCTCCAAAGCATGGATATTTAGTTTATAAAGGTTTCGTTGTTGACTTTCCCAAATTCACCCATTCCTTAGAAATGAATACATGCAGACGCAGTGTGACCTTTTTTCTAGTTTATGACCAATGTGGTTGATCACTTCTGATGTATGTATAGTAGATATACACCGGGACAATAATATCTGGAGCGGCAGGCGAGATGAGCAGCGGGCGGTGAAAGCGAAGTTTCCGGCCCTCGACTGCCATGCCCCGCTCGAGTGTTTTTTCCCCAAACACCGAAAGAGTACGGATAGCGTATAAAAATGTGCCTCCGGCAAGTGTGTTCTGCAGTGCATCTCGGCCACCGAACAAATTCCTCCACGGATAGCCAATTTATATCGTGTTCCCCGACTCCACTTATTCGAACACCAATCGGAGTGCATCTACACATGCGCCAAGTTGCCAGACTAATTTTGCCTAACTTTCAGACAAGACTTTGCATCAAGAATAAAATAGATTAAAATGATGTTACACACATAGTTTAGAAGCAAAAACATCGACAGTAATAAAAGACACCGTATCGTTCATTCCCCACCGCTTAAGCTAAAAAAGAACATAGCAGTAATAGCCTAAGCAATAAATGGCAACATCCAACCTATCTCAACTACAGTGGCACAACGCAGAGCCCGCCTTGCCGGCCACTGCTACAGAGCCAAAGAACAAGTTGTCTCTGACCTCATCTGCTAGAGACTGCCTTGCCCCAACAGAGAGAGGAGACCCTCAACTACGTCGACACTGTATGCAATGATGTGAGCCAGCACGTCCATGACATCACCACGGCCATGGAAGACAAGAGAGGCTGGAAGAGTTTGGTTGCATCCATCTTGGCTGCGGCCGCCCAATGATGATGATGAATAGCCTAAATTTCTTTAAACTTTAAATTAAATACTGTCGTTAAAATTTATCATTCTAGAAAAACGTCGGTCTATAACGAAACCATTTATATTATGCAGACACATTTAAATGAGGTTATCAAAAATATACCGTGGGTATGGGACTACACTCTTATCTTGGTTGTTTCATAAAATGATAACATGAATGATCAGTGGATGAATATGATCCCTGAATAATAAAAATGAAGAAAAAAATCAAGTACAGTGTCAACAATCAAAAGGTAATTTTGACTGAAAGGACATAATGTGGGACCGTTAAGTCTGTACAGGCAGAGTAAAATCACACTACGGAACGGCCTGCACTGACACATTTAATTATGGTGAGCAATAAATGACACATCAGTGGACGCGTAACGGGCTAATTACTCCCAATCAATATTGGCCATGCGAAGGGCGAAGCCGTTATTGCCAAATGAAGATCCAATATAAACCGCCTCCTGGGAGTTGACTC
Organism: Patiria miniata; assembly: GCF_015706575.1. Taxonomy (NCBI): domain Eukaryota; kingdom Metazoa; phylum Echinodermata; class Asteroidea; order Valvatida; family Asterinidae; genus Patiria; species Patiria miniata. The sequence continues at coordinate 18,856,941 of NW_024037061.1, forward strand.
TGAATTAGCTCTCCCGATATCTTTCACAATAAATCAAACGTGCCTTACTCTTTTTTTTACGAGTCAAAGGGCTTAGTAAAATGTCTGACAGGGATGACTTGTTCTCTTTTATGAGACTACATTAAAAATGGAATAAATAATAGTTTAAATTCAAAAATTCGCCAGTACGGGGTATATTGAATATGAATATCAAAAAAAAAAAACGTTTTTAGAGAGTAAGAACTTGCGATTTAAATTAGAAAACAAAAATCACGGGAGGGGATTTTAATACATATTAATTTGAATTTAAATTTGAAATGGTTTATAACCATTCGACCATAGCAGCCAAAAGCTCAATTGCGGTCAAATTACAATAGAGACATCATAAAAGTTGCACATATAAAAAAAGGACATTGGCAATGACATTAAAAGAAACTTTTTAAAAATACACACTTTATCCATATGGGAAATTCCGTAAATTCGGCACTTTAATGAGCTGATGTTGGAAAAGTGAATGTGAAGAAATCACTAATTATGTGACACCTAATGTGCAAAACAACCAGACCAAACTAAGGTACCACCATGTTTGCATAACATAAGACAAGCATGACATTGACCTTTAACGTGAATAGCATTGCGAATGTTCGCATGTTTGCAACAAAAACAACCTCTGTGGGAAAAGAACATCTCTGGATATGCTTATGTGCGGTAGGCCGTCCGCGCTGTGATCGCGAGCGCGCGCCAGAGCGCAACGAATAGCGCACCATAGAGCTGTCGCTGATCGAATCAATCAGCCGGCTTGTCACGGTCAAGGATTCAGTCTCGCTAATTACACAAACACTAGACAAGACTACGCTAACATTCGCCGCAACTCAGGAATTTCTAGTGATTCCTAGCTTTTTGGGAAGGATTTACGTGCGCTCATGTTCAATTATAGTCGCTATATCAGATTTCGCACATTAAAAAAAGGTAATCTCAACTTTGCAATAACATTAATTACATTCCTTGTCAATCCGCTTGGGATAAATTGCCTGCGAATATCGGCACTTGTGCGATCATTTTACTCAACAGTTGACCTTTTATGGAAAGCATAATTTCAGCAGTGTGTAATTGGCAAACTGCCGTACATATTTATGCACGAAGAATTGAAACCTTGATAAAAAACAAATCCTCCATTGCATTATCGTGTGATTTTGCGAGTAAATTGTTATTCCAAGAAAATCCACAGCATCCTTTATGCGATGTGTGACAGTCACAATGTATGCAAAGACCTCAAGATCAATTTAATACCGAACTGATTTAATTGAAAACCATTTTGTTTTAGCGCGGCAACCGTGGACGGCTTTCAGTTTGAGCATGCATGTATTATAATATACAGCAGTTATTCTGTCTTTTTCAGCAAGCACCACTGTACAAACTGGTCGGATTGCAATCTTCAATATTGTAACGGAAAAATAATCAAATTGATATAACCTTCGGAGGTTAATTCAATCAGTGAAATAATTGTAGCGCTCCGAGCAACGCTCCCGGTTGATGGAGCGAACGACAACGAAAAAACACACCCTTACAAAATACCCAAAATATTGATTGGTTTTCAGTTTACGGGTATGTTTAAGAATTGAGAGTCGTGTTAGAAAATCGAGAATAGATAGCGCCCAGGGCGTGCACATCAGTAGATAGGTCAAAATATACCCACGGGAGGATCTATCACATAATTATTAATATATGCCCTCGTGTGTCCTCAGAATAAAAAAAAGTAGTGTATATCTGTAAAAGTACAACTAGAACTCAAGTCAGGAATGTGACACATAATAATGAATTGGATGGAAAAAAAAAGTTTTCAAAACGGCTTTTCAGGTGTGATTTTCCTGTTCCTTGATAACCATTTGATAATAAATGTACAGTGTGACCAAAACAAAAATGCAACCCTGAAACATTTGCCCTTTTTTTTCAAACACGTGATCTGTTTATTATTTTATGTTTTGGGCATCAGATTAAAGCTGAGAGTTTTCCTTTTAAATACTGAAAAACAAGTCATGAAAACGGCACATTTGGTTGCTTAGAAAATGTCAGTTATGTAACACAACTCCTTTTTGGTCCAATTCAATGGCATTATCGAGTTAAGGGATTTACACTGTACCTATGATGAAATAATCTTTACAAACAGCACGGCACAAAATATGACAAGAGCTCAACTGAATTTTAATAGAAATACCTGTTATTTTCCACCTGAACATGTATCTTATCCTTCTTAGAACGATTTTAAACTTTTCAGCATCACGCAATATCTCAATATGTCAAAATATTAAAGAAATTGCACAAATGAAAGACAATCGCACAGTGGGCTTACAGTAACATGTTTCACTGTTTGAAGCACCATTGAAAAAGATGAAAATCCACTTCTTTACATAATTGGCATTTTCTCACCAACCCAATGTGCTCTTTTCATTATTTTGTTCAGTATTTGAAAGAAAAAACTCTCAGCTTAAATCTGATACCTGAGACATAAAACTTCACAGATCACGTTTTTGAAAAAGGCAACTGTTTCAGGGTTGGGGGGGGGGGGGGGGGGGGGGTGTCACCCTGTATAGCATGAACGGCCATGCACTTTAGCGCCTCCAAATTAAGACAGAATAACGCTACCGGCTGACTCTGGCATGCAATATCGCGTGTGTGTCGAATTGAAGTGACCACAAGTCAGTCCAGTTATCGGACAAACACCGTTTTCGTCGAGTCGTCTCTGCGTATCAACCCCCTCAATCGTGACGGCCATCATTTGATGTAAATTACAGTGTCTCTACACGCTTCCATGCACGGCAAGCTATCCACAGTATCCAGACTGTGACGTCAAACCGAAGACATGAGGAAGATTGAAGCATTGAGACGTGACTGTCCGGCAATCGCCGATATTAACTGCAGACATGTTGCAGACATTGCGCGGCCGCGCATGCATGGAATGTTTTTGCAATAGGTCTAGTCAAATGTTGCTTGGTTTTGTTTCAATATAGCATGTCGATAAACAGCCTGAACTGTTTTAGTATTTGGCACCCATCCGCGCACTATCTGCCAAAGAAAAGGTTGAAACAGCAATATTGTCTTCCTGATGTGTTTTCTTTCTTTTTCCCCAAAAAATACCAATTAAAAAAAATAATTTTATTACAAGTTACGATCTTATACAGATTTGTACAAATTCTCTTCGGATTCCCTTTGTTTTACAGCGGAGAAGTTGACGTCAGAAAACATTGTGTAATCTCACTCAGGTTTCGGTTGCGCAATATTTTTAAACAACTTTATATGGAAAAGGCCTACATACGGATTTACCATAGAGGGCGGTATTGAATTTCATGACGGCGCTAACCACAGAATTCCGCGCTTACGATCATAATTCTGTGCTTGCAATGCTAGCAAAATTATTCTGCGCTAACGCTTTAAGCACATAATCCTTAGTTACGGGATGTACAAATGCGCACAAGCCATTATTTCTCGCTAACCCGTGAAATACGCTAATCGTAAAGTTGCGGAAAAGCCTTTGCTTCTGTTCCGATATTTGTTTTCTTGGGAAATCCAGCCCAAAATCGAATAGACTTTGTCCACATCTTTTCTGACGTTTTTTTCAGGCATTCATCTCTGTCATACATCAATGAAAGTTAGCATAGGCAAACACCCCAAAGCAAAGTCGTGCCGCGGAAAGTTTATTTCTAATTACCAAATTTGATACTATTTGTGATCAGATCGACTTCAATCTTGGCGCAGACCAAGAACACATAGTAAATGTGTGCACTGACGAGTTACGTAATGATGACGTCATCACAGGTCATGTGACGTCATCTTAAAGGTGCATATTTTAATATATATATATATATATCAAGAGAAATATAGGTCCGTTTGGGTTAGAACTGTGTACATACAGAGTCAGGAAGTGTTATAGATGAAATGGAAGTGACATCATGATGACGTCATCATGGGTCATATGACGTCATCTTAAAGTTGCATACTTTAAAGTCTTTTATCTAGAGAACCACAAGTGCGATTGGGTTGAAACGAGCTATGTGCTATGGACATGCATTTGTTATAGGTGGCAATTAGGATGACGTCATGATGACGTCATCATGGGTCATAATATGTCATCTTAAAGGTGTATATATGTTACATTCCAATATCTAAAGAACTACGAGATTTGCCGAAACGCTAATATTTCATGGAACTATGTTTGTGCACATTAAGTTCATAAAAAATCTCATAAAGCGGAAAATCCCTATGCTCAGTTCATTGAACAGACATATAGCTCTATTTTTTTTTTTTTTTTTTTTTTGGCTTACGGTAATAGGAGTCATGAAATTGGGCTCTGTACTCTAGCGGATCGTGCATATGACTATTAAACTGGTGATCAAGGTACCAATAATGCATTTTATATATTTTGTTCTTTTACAACAGGTAATTTTTAATATCTTAATTCCTTTGCTGAATTGAGGTTCGGAGGACTTTTTTATGGGGAAAAGGGATCAAAAAGCTGTCTCGCAACTCCAGTAGCACGTAGAAACCGCCGGTAAAAGTGCAGGGTCCTTTTTTTCAAGTTGGTTCCATCATCAGACAAAGGAAAGCAGAGAATGTTTAGCATTCAGCATGGATTCGTCACTCGATTTCGCAGTAGCGAGCTGGCGGCGGGCTTGGGTAACACAACTCCTTCTAGAGTAGCATTTAATTTTTTACGATCGATCGACTTCTTTATGGTAATTGCGAGGCGATTTGGGGAACTCTCTGCGTAGAATTAAGTAGGGGCAAGCATACAGGCATCCCCGTCAAATATTCGGCAATGGTCTTTCCGTGTGGCGGGGTAGGTAAGCAGTTCTTTTTTTCATCAGATGGAATTTTTTTTTCGTCGGTGAAGGGCAACAACCTAATTTGATAGGCAGTTCTTAAAGGGGTACATAGTAACATTTGCCTTTTCTGCAATTTTTCTTTTGAAGCACAAAAATTGCTCAAATCTTATAAGAAAAGTGCATAACAACTAACCTGTTGAGGTTTCAGCACCATTTAGCACAATTTGTGGGGTCTCGTATTACACGTTCACTCGGTATTTGGTACCAGTCCCATCTTCACTTTGCCCAAGGATTTCCTCGTTAAATTGGGAGGCACGTTTCCGGCAAATTTGAAAGGTTCCGAGGTGTCTTTTACTACGCATTCGTAATGACATGTTTCCCCTACGAAGTTGACAATACGATATGGAATTGGTTTTTAAAAGTTAGGCATGCATAGCGATCGTAATTGACTCAAAAATCACCAAGCAGAAAGCTAATGGACTTTCTACCGAATTAAACGTGCCACGGTTTAAACTTGCCTTTGAACGTTCAAAACAAATTTTAAAAAATGCTAATAAAGGGTTAAAAGGAGTAAATTCTCAAGGGCTTTCTTACTTTAACCGACGGCAATTAAATGCCCACGACTATTATTGTCCTGTCCCTCGCTAGGTGTAACCAGGTGAAACGGCGGCCTAGAGCCTGCCGACACGGCTTGCTGTAAAAATACCTCCGCTCAAATATTTACGCGATAGTGACACACGCATTAATTTCACTCGAGAGGAAATTATTTATAATTCATCAAACGAAGTGTGTCTTAGGCGCCGGGTTTTTAGAGCAGAGAATTATTATGAAAGGATAGTGGAACATGTACCTTAACTTTAATTTTATGATAAAAAATACGTTGCAGAAAAAACCTTGAACTGAATTATGCCTACCAGGGCTGTGATCGCTTACCAATGAAAGATTTAGGCTGCGGAGTGTTAGACAGGAGATGAGCATCAAGCGGCTCCTTAAGAGAGCCCAGCCACAAATCATGCCATATAGTTCCACACTAATTGATTGATTTATTTATTTCTTAATTTAATTGTATAGCCCATTTTAGTGGAATCCACCGGTTTCCCATTGGGCCAGGTAAAGAAATTACAGTTTTAGACGTTGGAGGAAAACCCCCAGATGAATATTCTGGGGAAAATCCATGGAATCAGGCAGGGACTGAAAACACAATCCACATATTGGCCCAGGCGGGATTCGAACCCGGGTCACAGCAGTGAAAGGCGAGAAAAGTACCGCTGTACGCCAAACTAGTTGAACTAGATGCGAACCACACAATGCTTCGGACGCCCAATATATACATTATACAACACAACTTCTTGGCCATAACTTAATCAAATGTCAAGCCGAGTTGGACATGAACCCCAAACATCGCGATTGACGCCCAAAACTACACTCAACACCAACAAAGTTCATTATGATTTGAATGTGAACCCTAACCACCACGATGGACGCCTGATACGCCACCTGTATATGACCTGTATTCCAAGCAAGTTCAAGCTCACAAACACGGCCTCCAAGAGCAATCTCCCCGACCATCAATGATTGAAGGATTCGCTGACATTTAGAAATAAATGAGAACAGAATCACCTGCCGGACTCGGTCTGGCCTCCCTCCATGCAATTTTAATCAACAGGGACCTGGGTCACCCTCCTCGTGGAATACTCTCCCTGTATCACGCTATACGGTATGTGTTAATAATTCAGACCCAATCCTCAGATTTAAAAAGAATATAGACGGACATCATCACCAACATGTGAGTCGGGTTTCGTTTATCTCCGCTGTAATTATCTAGACTAATACTGCTAGTCCTGACACACACTCGGGGTGAGAAAGCCATATTCACGGGGGTATTAACTGATCTACACACGCTAGCAAGCCATTAGTTCGGGGATCTCACGCTGTCGAAGTTAGAGAACAAGACTCGCTGGAGTTTGATCCTATAGGATTGCATGGTGGGTTGAATAAATCCACGTAATTATTTCCACCTGAAATCTCGCGAATCAAACCTTTTCGCATCATTTTCTTACTAAAACCTCAACGTAGCTCTGCTACGAGGTGCATGAAAAGAGCATGTTCATGGCCCCGTATCGTTATTACCCAGCTCTTCAAACACATGAAGCATTCTCAAAGACCATCTCATCTCCGTGTGCAAAATGCAGGTTGATGACACAAAGAAACGACTGATTCCAATTTCTGCCTTCACAATTCAGTGCACAGTCATTCACTGTGGGGGAAAATGGTAACAAACGATTTCTAAGGGAAATAATAACGTGACTGCACTGACTGCACTGGAACCCACCAAGGGCGGATCCAGGGGGGGGGCCAAAGGGGGCCATGGCCCCCCCCCCAAAACGAAACCAATTTTTTTTTTTTTTTAATGTGACATTGCAATAAAGGCAGGCAATGAGTACACCACCATCTTTTCCTCAAAAAAAATTGGTTAAAGTGGTCAGAAATTGCCTCAGATCGCACCACAGAGCATCTAGAATCCAAAAAATTTTCGGGGCCCTCACGGGCCCCGAACCCCACGCCGTAATTTTTGAGACTCACTTTTTTGGGGGGACCAAATTTTTTTTTGGCCCCCCCCAAAATTGTGTTCTGGATCCGCCCTTGGAACCCACAGTTGGTGCCTATACCATCCGACGAGCCTAAATAAATTTGATTCCTAGCTCCCAGCAGCCTACTCAATAATCGTAGGGAAATGAAACACCATCTTAATTACAAAACTAATTTCAGCAAAGGAAAGCTCTGACATTTTACACAAGGGGGAAAAGACGCACTGCATATCGAGTTACGATTAAAAAAAGGCATTTCGTGAGGTATCGACACACACATTTCACAGCCGGCAAATTGGTTCATTAGCTGGAGCAGGTCATGCGGAAATGAATGCAAACAGTTACAGATGGAGAGGCTTTACAACTCAAATTTTAATTCATTTCAAGGGAAAAGATAGTCAGGGAACAAAAATGGTCCGTAAATTTAATCCATTTACGAAACAAAAATACCTCCGAGAAGTGTTATCGGCTGATCTGTTTCTCTAAACATGCATTTTTTTTTGGGGGGGGGGATCCTAACTAAAGTGCCGATTGCAATTACTTTTTATTACAACTGTCACTTCGAAAATCACGGTATTTCGGGATAATACGTATGGGAAAATGATGTCAAACCTGTGTCCTCCAAGTAGGTCGATATACCAGTTACTTTTAACCCTACGGGCAGGAACTGGCCTGACTTACCACACGTTCACTTCGGTATCGTTTAGTTGTCTTTACACTGAGGGGGAATAAGTATAGAGGATTGCTTGGTGACAGGCATGAATTCTTCAACAAACACACCAGCAGGTTTGACTTTAGCATTCTCGTCAAAACATTTTGCAAACAGGGTAGAAGAAACTCCCCCAGGGCAACGCCAGTCAAATGTCATCTTTGACTGGCTAATAACGTCGAAAAGGTCACGCACGCCAAAACAAAATTGTCCAGTCTTCAAAATTCTCTTGTATGTATGCATAGTTTATGCCACGTCCCCTCCAGCACTTTTCCCCTATACTCTGTCTCGTCTATACTCTTGAACGGATATAGATTTTCTTTTTCCTTGGAGCTGAAAAGCTGACTTTCAATTCGAAACCAGTCTAGCCTAATTTAGACACCCAGGCGATTCTTTGCAATTATTGGAATTGTGCCTACTCTAATTTGGACGGTCGCGCGCCATTTTCATCTTAACTGTCTTCTGAAGCATGGCTAGCGGGAATGCTGGAGCGAAACTTGTCACGTTAGATACAACTTGGGACCCGGACAAGCAGTCGCATTAATGTATTCACCCTCCATTGAACATTTAAGGGCCACACATACAAAACATGAACACGAAACCCTCCAATCACATATGGAACATTTCTGTTAGTTGGTTTCGGTGGCGTTACTTGGGTCAAATTTGCAGAGGGCCCCAGAGCGCCCCACTCAAGGCCTCAAGCGAGCGGGGGGGGGGGGGGGGGGGGGGGGGGGGGGGGGGGCACATGTACCCCTTCCCTACCCCTTAATTACGTCACTAAGGCTGTGAACTAAAAGAGGTAGGGACAAAAAGTTTTCCAGCACTGTATAGGTATACAATGTATAGGTACAAGTGTGGCCTAGTGGTTAGGGTTCGTAAGTCATAATAAGAGGGTCAGGGGTTCGAATCCAACTGCTGACCATTCGTTGTGTCCTTGGGCAAGCCACTTTACCCCCACCTGCCTCTCTCCACCCAGGAGTGTAAATGGGTACCGGTGTAGCATGAATTTAGGTTTTATGAAATACGGACTCATTGGTGGTATTGCGCATGCTCATGCATAGATAATTAGGAGAGGGACCGGTCACGTGAGAGGGTTTAACCAATAAAAGGGGAAAAGAGTCCGATTTTCATACGAGTCCGATTTTCATGTGACACCGGCATTAGCCGGGGAGTAACCTGCGATGGACTAGCATCCCATCCAGGGGGAGCAGAAATATTCTCAGTTGTTTCATGCTACTGAAACCGGAGATAAACGCCGGCCTAATGGGCCACATTGGCTCGTGACAGACTTTACTTTTAACTGTATAGGTATTACCAGAATTATATTGAGCTCACTCCCAAACAAGCTTTTCTGAGAAAAGTACGAAGAAATGTTCCGGACCATTTTTATCACATGGACATGAAACGAACATGATACGTTCAGATTTATATACGTTTTATCACTGACACCGTAATGTCCCGCCCTACGGCAAAAGGAGTATTCACTTTTCTAAATGACGAAAGGCTGATGTTACACGGATTAAAGATTATAGGCACACAGAAACCTCTGTATCCTGACTATTTTGAAGAATTTCCCATTCAAACGAATTATGGCAAAGAGCGATACAAAAGGTACAGCAGGCGGTGGTAAGTGGCATAGAGATATCTTGACTTGAAACCATTTCATAATAGCATTCGATCCTTTCCTCGTTTTGTCCAGCCAACGAAAACAATGCGAGGAAACAGAAGGGTTCGTGTTGACACACCTGACGCAAAACGTATTTGCCTTCATCTCTCCGGACATTATTTCCGATCCACAGTACACGACAAACCAAGATCAACATATCCGTGGATGACGAGCGATTACGAGGAATTCGTTTCAGTAAAGCTCTAGAGATCGTAGGCTGACGTAGTTGCGATTGTACGATTCTTGCGTCCTGCCTCTTACATTGTCTCTCTCTCCATCTCATTTAATTTTCCAAGTTAAAGAGACTCGTTAGGAAAGCAGATCGATTGTCATCACGTTATTGGAAATCTACCTCCATTTTCACCTAAGAATCGGAACATCATTTTCAGAAAGGCACTTATGTTGCCCTAGACGGAATAGTTTATTGGACTGTCTGACAGGTTGGGTTGTTCACTGTTTGGCTTGTTGAATGTTGGCTCGTTGGCCGATAAGTTGGTTGGTTAGATTGCACATCGTATTGATATTCTGTCTGTTAGTTGGCTGGTTAGTTGGCTGGTTTGTTGGATGTTGGCTTGTTGGCCGATAAGTTGGCTGGTTAGATAACTTATCGCATTGATATTCTGGCTGTTAGTTGGCTGGTTAGTTGGCTTGTTGGATGTTGGCTTATTGGCTGGTAAGTTGGTTGGATGGCCAGTTGGATGATTGCATTGATATTCTGGCTGTTAGTTGGCCGGTTGGTTATAATAGCTATTATTTTAAATGGTTGACATGTTGACAAGTTAACCACCAAGTAAAGCAAGAACTCAAATTGACGTTGACAAAGGACAAAGCCCAGTATACACATCCCCCGATCAAACTATTTTATGGGTTCAATAACAGCCTGACCCAGAATCCACCTCATCCAGTCTCTCGGTCCGGCTATAACTGACAGCCTCTTGGGCTTCGCAGCAGGTGTCCGTCCGCTCCAATTGCGCCTATAATGATCCACTTCACGCTGTGGATTTGAAGCCTTCACCTGGGAGATTGAAGGCGCTGAGCTGACTAGCTATGCTAGGGATCCAACCCTGCCACGGGAAACACACGAGTCTAATCCGGGTCAAAAGCCTTCGAGATGACCGCTTATATGTCACAGAATATTTTTCCAAATGTCTTATATTTCATAATTCGAGAATCATTTGATAACCTGGATGACAAAATTTACTTCAGAATCTGGGGCGTGCAGATTCAAAAAGCTGAATCCAAATCGAATGATCAAGATCTCTTGGGTTTGGACCAAATTGAAAAATAATTTCTGAAATGCCGTTAGAGGTTTGAAGGTGTTTAAAATGAATTATAAGTGTGGCGTTGGTGGGTCTTATCTGTTTTTCTGGGACAGAAGCGTCAAACCCAGGAACAGCGATTTCTTGTCAACATTTGGGGAACCAGACGTTTGGAAAATACGAGGGGATGAGTGTGTTCTCGACACCAGGCGGCTGTAGGGGCGCTGTTTAGAAATGAATATATGCAAACATGTACATGGACGCCCATTCTTCACATTATGTACAGTTGAAGTTAAGGAGAAAAATCTTATAGATATTACGTTGTAAAACAGTTCTGAAAAAAATTAGGCAATGTTGGTAAACAAATCTCTGGGCTTAATTATTTGAGGACGCTTCCATTGGCACCCCCAACCCTAAAAAATGTTCAGGCTCTAAAAATGTCTGACTCTTACGACACTTTATTTCAGATCACGTGAATCAGTAAGCAGTTTGCATTTTAGCATTCAATCTTATTTACCTAATTCTGTTATACAAATTCTATTAAAATATTTCTGTTCTATAAACAAATTTCAAAATATCTGAGGGATGATCAGGGATCAAAAGGGTATCAGCATGGTTGGGGTATTGCATTACCATTTCATGCAGTGTCCAAATGTCGATTTCACTCATACTATCAAGGGATTTCTTTAGCTTATTTAAATCAATGACTGTATTTTTAAAAGTCAACTTTCTCGCATATCTAATCCAATAAAAGAAGGGCCATGGTGTGCTGTATATATTTATTGAAACGTTGCGGTCGATATTCACCAACCATGTACATTCTTTGATGCGATTATACGTCCGCTTCACTGAGACAAATTTTTAGTTTCTTGTTGGAACAGGGCCGTAAGTCATCGAAATAATATTACGAGTAGCTGACCGCTGTTGCGACCGAACAATTATTGCACAACTGACCGACCAGGTTGCTTTCATCATTTGCGCGGCAGTCCGTGCAAGGTCACACTTTATTTGATGCTTTATGAGGTGTTCATTTGATAATATCATAAGGTGTACTTCTTTACTTTAAAATTCTTTACTTTTTAATTAAAAAAAAACATTAAGTAAAGACGACGTAGTGAAACTAAAGGGATTACTTCATAATAGTTCAATCAAGCAAAGATTTGCGTATGATTAAGGAACGACCGTCAAATTTGTGCAAGACACTTGTGAAAACGAAATTAGAACGGTAAGGCCAAATATAAAAACACTATAATAACAAATATCACAAAGTATTTGTTAAATGTACATCTTTCATAGTCAATATGGCCGCTAAATAAAAGTAGCATCACCCCGAAAGACAGACAGAATATAGACATGGCGTGGAGCTGTACGGCACATCGATCAAAAGACCTACACAATTTGGCACCAAATCAGCAGCTTGTTTACGATTCGGTGGAGGTAACACGAGAATCAACCCCATGGACGCTGCAACTTGGACCACAGGGAACAAGCAGATCAGATCAGATCATGGTACGGCCGAGAACCTCACCCCTAGAGGGCAGTTTAACCAATCTTCAATGCGAGCTGCGCACAGCGCACGCATGCGCTGTAACTGTAAATAACTACAAAATCGCCTACTCCGGCCAAATCACGATGTGTATACTTTCGGCTTCTCTCTTTGAAGAGACTTTTATAGCCCTGCACTTGAAGGTTTGTAGCAAAGAAGGGTCCCATCTTAAAGGTCTTTCAACGTATATTTCTGAGTTATTTGGGAAGAAATTGAACCTGGAAGTGGAGCTATTTTTGTTCTGAGTGGATGGGTAATTTTTAGCAATTTCGATAGGCTTCATGGTAACTTTTAGGAGTGATCATCTTTGGAGACAAAAATTACCTCAAATGGAAGAAAGTGAGAGGGTGTGTAAATCAATCCTTCACTTGATATGTGTCTTGAAAATCTGAGAGAGCTGTGAGTCTTTGGGGATGTTCATCATTGGTGTCTATGGGAATGGATTTGTTGGTCACGCCCCTATGCTTACACGTGCGCTGCTGCTTTTCTTGAGCTGTGTAGACATGACACCCCCCCCCTCCCCCTCCCCTTCCCCAACCCCTTTGGCGACACACTGCAATCATTGCTCGGGCAATAGTCATACGTTATTCATGTGCCTTGATCAATCCCCTCCTTTGATATGCAGCGGGAGTTGTGAAGGCGACGCTGACATTTATACAGGAGGCCAGCCGGATGTGATGGCCTTTTACGTGTCGTGGAATTTTTATGACAAGTTTAAAGCACATATGTAGCGGGAACAATATCGTCTGGCATCGGCACCCAATCTAAATTAAAAAAGGAGTCACTGCATTAATTTTGTTTAATAAATTATATTAAAAGACGCATTCCTGTCTGTATAAAACGCAAAAACGGGCAGCAAGAAATATGTTCTTGTTTTCCTTTAAGAAGAGCTTGAATTCAAACACTTTTGAAACGCCACATTCGTTCATTGTTATTGTGAATTCAAATGGCGACTCATTTAAATCAGCATAGCCCTAACAGTCCTGAAGCCTCAAATTTCAATATAATTTTGCACACCCCCTGGAGAGTCAGAACTCCTGATGTAAAAAAAAAAAAACTTTTTGGGGTTACATCTTTAACTCTAAAAGGGCCATTAATGCATAACAGGTAAGATTATCATACAGTGTTTAACCTGTTTAAGCATTAAACACATTCGACGCACCCTCTTGTGACGTCATTGACGTATACTACAGAATGGCATTATTTAACAAAACTCCATATTTTTTCAAGAGGGGGTAACCTATGATGAATTATTACCCCCGTTGCACTTTGCAAGTTTCAATAATTGATTGCCTTATGTGCACGTTGTGGCGCTTTGGTCAACGCACTTCTATACCCGCATGTCGTCATATTCGTTCCCACATTGTCGTCCTTCGATCAATTACATTTCACACTTCATAGCCTCGATGATTGGTTGATTACTACAGCCCTGGGAACGGTTAGTATCTGCGCAGTATACCTTCCTTTGTACACTCCTACATTCAGCGTGAATCAACTAAATTTACAGAATAAAAAAAAACCCGTTAGCATTTACCTTAACGCTACACTCGCGCGTGAGAGATATGTCATTCATAATTGCTACGCACTAAACAGCTTTGATCCATATCTGCCACGTGATGATGGAACGCTCGTAAATTCAGTGCATTTTTTTTTCAAATTTAGGGCAATCTAGCTGTGCTACTGTCGTCCTAGTTAATGTCATTAAGAGAGTTCGTTTCTTGTATGTTCAATGCGCTTCAGTCGTCATGTCAAAACCGAAGGAAATTAAATTCATGAATCGGGTTTCGGGCAGTTTAGTATCCTAACAAGGAGCCGCTTTGAACTAGTTAGAGCGGAAATGCGTGAAATATGTGTATATATATGACAACCAATTGTATGGCCTGATCGCAGTCACGCGTGTACCCCACTACCAATCATATCCCTTATTGGAAAACTGGACGAGAGTCTGATGAGACGCCGCCTCACCCAATTCATCAAAATCAAGCATGATCTCGGCTTCATATCCATTCAAATTATAGCGAGAGCAGGCTCTGTACTGAGACGTAATTGTACCAAGACTTAGTGAATGTCAAGATTTCGGATGTGATTGAGGGTCAAATTAAGGCAAGGACAACTAGTGCACATCAACATCCATGTCACGAGCTACTTGTACATAAGTTGATCAACAAGACCAACCACAAACGTATTTCAGTCAGTTAGTTAGCTGTGCACTCCAGATTCACTCCCATTCGATTGATATTACTTGGTCGATATATTATATTACTTCATCGAATGTTGGCTAATTTTCTAATCATCTTCACGCAGACTGTTCAAGACACTTTTTCAACTGAGCCATCATTTGTCCAAACATCCCCAAGACATTCCCTCGTCATCGAAAGAAATTCAAGTTTACTCGGACTTAACCCAATGGGGAATGTGCCATCCATGATGGAACGCTTCGGCCGATCGGAAAGAAATGTGTGACTGTCCCCAACTTTTATCGGGGAGTCATTGGTACCAAACAGAATCTGTGGGATATTCATTTAGCTGAGTCAAATGCATGTTTTCTTTGCCCAAACATATCAAGTATTCACTTTAGACTTAAAATAAACTACAATGCATGCCGGGAATCCAATATGGCCGCCACCGACGTGAAATGACTCTTATAATGTTCACCCTTTTTAACAAGTTTTTTTAGCTTCGGGGTACTTTTTGACAGATCTTGAAAAGCACTTATAACAGTACCAGTATTGTATCATTAGTGCCGATTTGTGGTTAAAAAGAAACCAATTTTAGGTGGAAAAATCACGAAAAAACAATTTCACTTTAAACAACGTAGAGCGCCCTCTATCTGTGACTTTGGATGCCGAGGGTTATTTGATTGGATTGATATTGACCCCAGAAATGTCAAAATCAAAAAACTGAAATCATTTGAATGAAAAATGTAGAAATACTAAAAAAAAAAAAGTTTTTTTAAAGTAACTAAATTGGCAAAAATGTAGTAAAGCGCCCTCCTATAGTCGCCGCAGTGCGACCAAATGACGTCATATTATAGATAACCGGCCAAGCAATATTCTTCAGTTTTAGGAGGGGGGGGGGGATCTGCCAAAGCATAATACAAATTTAGACCTAAAACACCCCGGTCCTGCATATAGGGAATAATGGCCCTGTTTGGCAAGATCACATTGGATAGAGTGTAATCAAGTACGTTATCAACACCTCACAAATATAATCTGGTTGTGTGTGGATAACAATTTTACACACTTATGCAGCTTTATACTTTGACAAATACGAGATCAGATTAGGATAAAACAGGCACCGTGAAGACGATCAAAACAATCGTCAGGGCCTTTACACTTGAAACCCTCGGAGCAAGACCGAAGTAAAAACACCTCGCACAAATTGGCTCTCTACTGTGAAGGAATATAATTCTAAATGTCAAGCACGCGGGCTGTTTGTTTTAAGGAAATATCATTGTCTGGCGTACTCAGCAAGAAAGTCTTTCCAATTGCGTACAGCTGTAACGTATTTAAACTAATGCAATCGTGCGAATACTGCCCAACAATTTTCCTCATCAGTTGCTGCTTCTCATGTTGAACAATCATGTAACGACAAACAGACTCAGACTTTCGCTTGTTTCAACGTATCAGCGTGTCATCAGGGTTCTTCATCGCCAAACTCTAACCCTTCTCAAGTCGCCACGTTGCGTGGCAACATCCAATGGACGTGAAGAGGAAGACCCTGATTAAAACGAAAATGTTCCTCTTCTCTGCAGCTTGGGTGAAATGCATCGGGGGCCTGAAGCGTCTTGATGGCAATGATAAGGCCTAGACAGGGGGGGGGGGGATGGAGAGAGAAGTACATCACTCAGCGGAGAGATACGCTAATCGCACAAATTGAACAGGTTGTGTTGGAGGCAGAGGCGAGGTTGTACCGATTAAATATCGACTCTAGGTCTCGATTCTACACAACAACTCCTATTGGAATGTTGAAATGTGAAATTCTGTACGGAAAGTCATCTAAATGTTGGGTTTCCCCAAGGACTACTGAAAATTGATTTTTCTGTTGCTGACTGCACATCATTAGATGGGACAAATTTCAGCTTATTTACGTTTCTACGATAGTGGCAGTGTAGGGTCAAAGTAATTAATATAAGGTAAAACACAAGTGCCCTTATGATGCGGTTACATCATGGCTACATGGTTACAAAGCTAACAGGTAGCATAGGTAGTCTCAACAAATCTGCAAAATTATTCTTGATCAATGCCGCCACGCTCTCTGCGATATAAATCTGAATTACATTAACGAGAGTTACAACAGCGCAAAGCTTACCGTCCCAACAACATGCAGCAAGGCAGCAATCTATTCCCAATTAATTCAAAAGTCACAAACGTGAACGTTTAACGTTTTTTCCCCGTATAATAAATCCTCGTGTCATATCTTCACTCAGCGCCGCTCGAAAACTCTCAAGTCATTGACCGAAACTTGCAGAATTCAGGATTACTGAGAGTATATGGGCATGAGTGAGTGAGTTAGGTGGGTGGGGACAGGGTGGGAATGGAACTACACAGGCACTCTATTTTGAAAAACCCTCAACAACTTCCATTTTGTGCCGTGGAGTGATGCGGGGCCCCTCTTTACGCAAATACTCCGATGGCAATGATTTCAAGGCTGCTTTTTCCGGTATAGGCCTATACTAATAATGGCGCGCGATGCGCGATAGCGTAGCGTCCTTGCCACGGAATTAAACTCCCCCGCCTTCGCTTTTTTCCCTCAAATGTCCAATTTGACATGTCTGATTGCTTAATCCCCACTTAGGTCTACGTATCGAAACAACACACCGGCAAAACAAAGAACTCCTGCCTGTGATGCCGAATTATGAATGTGCAGATATCAACAATAATTGGCTGATTGACCGGAAGGTTTAGTGAAGGGTGAAGAACTATGGGATATACATGGAGGCAGGAGGGCTCGCCGGCGGATGAGCAGGCTGCACTTATTGATCACAGACCTCGCTGATGGGGCACAGTGCCATAGGAACTGACCGGACCGAGCAACAACATTAACAAGATAGCCCCTCTCCATCTCCGATACAATACCCACCTCTTCTACATTAGAAGCCATGTACTACACAACTCAGGAACCGTTAGGCCTAGTGACACGTCTACTACGGAATAAAAAATTTAAAAAAATCATTTTTTTTTTTTTTTTTAAAAGCTACGAATGTGTTACGCCGTCCTTGCAGTAAGCGGTCTACTCTAAATTTTAATGCCAAGCTTTATAATGCTCGTGAACGACACAAACGACAAAACAGGCTAAACTTTCACGTACACAGAACATCCGTGCGTGATAACATAAATATTCAATGTGATACACTTGACAAAAACCTTTACAATCCTGCACTCTTGACCTATACTTGTAGAAAACAGTTACAAAATGTCCAAACACCTAACTTCCGTCGCCCACTCTCGATCATTCCCAAATGTTCTCACTTACTGTCACAGCAGTTTAATGCCAAACATAAATAAGTAATAACTAGCGGGCGTGTTCCAATGAGTCCCCTTTCGAGCCCAATACCTCCTAACAATTCCAGTTGATATAAGACATAATTATTTCATTAACTGACCAGCTGGTGCCTCCCAGGGCACTCCCGATGGATTTCACAACATTGGGCGAGAGGGGGCGCCCTTTTCCCCTCAACCTTGGCAATAGGTGGCAAATATATTTTCTGAAATAATTACACTGCGGGATATCGGTAGCGTGCCTTTTCAATATCACTAAAATAACATGGACAAAATGTGTGGTGTGAAATTAACATCATATTCAAACTGGTACACAAAACATAATTAGTTTTTATCACGATTTTGGTGAAGAAGGTGTCATTAACCATCTCTAAACGCCTCAAATGAACAGAAACCGCTGATTAAAGTAAAATACATGTATATAATCCAAATGATGTGGGCGTTGCCTAGTTATACATTTCCAAGGAGGCCAACACCTCCAAATGATAAAAGATGCAGCTGTGGATCCGGTGGCCTCCGGTGGCCTCTACTCGACATGCTTTGCTTTTAAGGGGCCCCATCACATGTGTAATGGAAATATTACCGACATTCAACCGAACTTAGTACTTATAATTTATGTGGAAAATAAAGTGAAGTGAAGTGAAGTGAAAGTGAAGTGTTCACATGACTGCCTTAGGTCATCTTGTATACGTAAGTCCCATTCCAAGTCCCAAAAAGGAGAGAAATTTAGTTTTATATTTCTCAGCCAGAGTGGCATTCCAATTTAATTCCACCGCAATCATCCATTTTACATTCAACATGTTCTGCGCGTCCTTGAACATGGGATATGCCCCCCCCCGGCAGAAACAGAGCATGCTATAATCATCATGTTTACCGATGCATATAAGCCACATATGCCGTACGCATCGGGTCGTTGTACCACGGAAAATGAACATACATCACGCTGGTTTCCTAATTAAAACTTGATATTAAACTCAGTATTTCATATTATTACCAACCGGCACAGTTATTAAAACAGCCATTGTGTTACATCTCGCATGCTAGCGTAATATCACTCAATTCGTCAACCACACGCTGCCTCACAGCTTATCTCAAGAACCTTATAAAATAATACCACTTCGGAGTTATTCAGTAAACGTACTGGAATTTGAGGGCCACTCGCGAACTCCACCGCTGCGATTAATTAAAACTATATACAACACCGAGCACAGTGTATGTTAGAGTCGAGACTTCCGAGTATTCAAACAATGATGTCAGGAAAAAACACAAACATTAAACTTTTGTTTAACTTACCGAATTGTCTTTGCTGTAGATGCCACGTTTCCAGTGTGTGGTGCTGATGTGGTATTTAAAAGATGCCGTGAAGTAAAGTCCTGTTCCGCCCCCGAAAAAAATTGCATCTGAAGCTTACCAGTGCAGTCTCACGGTTAATTCACATGTGAAGACAGATTTTGTGATTCAGAAAATGAAGTATTGAGTAGGCTACTCGTCCTCGTAGCAGGCTGCAATGTTTGGAACCCGCAACTGCACACCAACTCTTGGTACCACACACGGGCTATCAACATCACCAGTTTCAAACATAACTCTGGAGGAGTGGTCCGAGTGATTGAAATGCCTACAACATGTCAGTCGCTGTTTTCCAATCTTCTGTGTCCAAGTTTTGCCCAGTTGTACCTAAAGTCCATTGCAGATCACTGGTTTAACCAAACAGGCCTATCAACTGGGCAAACAGGATTAAGCAGTTCAGTACTTGTCTGAACGTTAGCTGCCCATCCCCTCCGTTAGTACAGTGCTGTATAGGCTCAGTTCACGTGTTTACTGCACGGACATAGCCTCGGAAATGCAGCCAATGCACCGTCCGTATATATACCGTATACGTTTAATAATGAAGGCTGGAGGAGCGTATCCATAATGCACGCTCGTATACGGTAGTGAAGAACAAACACTCAGTGCGCAGGAATTCCGGTGACTGCGCCTAGCAACGGCTGACTACTCCAGGTGATGGAGAACAAAAGCCGGGTTGAACTTTGCGTACACTTAGACCCAGAAAGATTATCGTCAAAGTTAAAATTACAGGTGTGTCTTTCATATCGTCAGAACAAAACATCAAACTAAATCCATATCACAGCGTCTCTTTGAAAAGTGCGAGGCATTGTAGGTGTTTCACCACTGGAATTCCGTTCATGCAGCTGTGTAGTTAAATAGCGATTTAGTTTGAATGGCACAACGTGCAGTAAGATTAAAGGGCAAAGCACGCAATGTAATTTGTTTTAATGCAACCCTTTGGACATGCACCTTTGTGCCCCATTTAACCCTGTTTTCAATTTTCATTTTACAATTTTCAAGGGTATTTTAATGCATTTTTTGATTT
This sequence comes from Patiria miniata, assembly GCF_015706575.1. Lineage (NCBI taxonomy): Eukaryota > Metazoa > Echinodermata > Asteroidea > Valvatida > Asterinidae > Patiria > Patiria miniata. The sequence continues at coordinate 18,877,380 of NW_024037061.1, forward strand.
TATGCTAATTTCCACATTCATGAGAAAGTGAGATGTCATTTCAGGCAGAAACCTCAATCTCAACTACTTTAGTACCAACATTTTCCAGAGGTTTTGTTATATCGCTGTCCTAGATTTTTCCGGGTGATTCGTTGTTGTGTCAGTACATAGCAGTAAGCCCATGAACAAACATTTTCTCACAAATATTTTCAAAAAGCACATTTTGGGTTCACAATTTGAACAGAAAACCCCTACAGTTAATAGTGTCTCCCTGAAATGACATCACAGCAACAGCGCCCTCAGTTGTCAGGAAAAGCATTGACAATTCTAAATGTTTAAAGAAGAGCACTTTTCAATAAAATTACCCCAAAAGGGATATATCCGGATGTCAAAGAGTTTTTATAGATTTTAAGAGAAGTAGAAAGGTGCACAAAACATGTTCACTTCATGTACCCTTTAAATATTTTCGACTGTTGATACCGGACACTTGGTTTTGTGTAGGGTCATACAGGAACAATGCATCAGTGTATAGCGTATCTTCTACTGACCCGCGAAATAAGTAGGACAAAATAATGAATGAAAAAAGATTGTGATGTACATTATTATTCTTTCTGTAAGCGCGACCTAGATCGTCATCTCACTGGACAAACTACATGCTAAGAAGATCAACTTGATAAGGTACAGACCAGCTAAACGTCGCGGAGTGTTGTCAAAATCGCAATTGTCACAAACCTATATGATGTTCAATCCAGTCCACATTGAACACCATGTCTCAGATGACTGTTCCCCCTCCCCCTGTGGCGAGTGGGTAGCCGGAAACGTCCAACCTGGTTACGTTTCTATCGGGAGTGGTCTGTCGGCAATTTCTGATCCCCCCCCCCCCTCCCCTGTTTGGTCTTGTGACGCCGTGCGCGTATCTAATGCTGTAACATCAAGTTTGATTTTGTTATAGACTGAAAAAACGCGAGAAGTGTGTGCATCAATATACCTGTCTCTGCTGAATGCACGGTCGTACATTCATTAATTTTCCGACTCAGAACAATGTCTTCGAAAGAAAGGGTTCCCACTCAGAATTCTGTGAGAAAAGTGCATGGTACTATTTTATTATGTGGGTGGGTAGGACTTTTAATGTTGATGCGAGATTTTATTAAAAGTCTAATGAAGGGTAATGAGTTTACCTCCCCGTCCAATAGTGTTCCAGTCCTCACAGCATTTGGAACCTTCACCGAACATGTTTTGCTGCTTTTAAGAGCCGTTCTGTTTACCTCATACACAAACCACTCCGCCCCAAAAGGTCAAATAGAATCATTTATAAAAGTTGATTTTGGATTTTGGGTAAAACAAAACTTGTTTTGATCAAGCCCAATTTTCTGTCCAGTCCGATAAGCACAGATTATGAAGATGTAATCGGCCGTTTGGGAAAACGTGAAACGTCAGTGGATCATCTCGCCCAACTGGAAATGTTTTATAATGCCCAATTGGTAATGCACTGGAGGAGATTACAATTCCCTGAGGGTGACATTACAGGGGGAAAGAGTTGCTCTTCGGACTCGTGCTGGAGGTCTTAATGGTGCCTGAGGGTCGTTACGCGTCAAGGGGTAGCCTGGGAACCAGACCTGTGGGCAGCACCCCCGCAAGTCGCAAGACCACTTAGCTGCGTCATCAGGTTTTGTTTTAGTCCCATCTATGTTATCTCGCCCGATCAATGTATCAACCGGTGATAAAATACTTGTGTTTCAGATGGAAATGCTATAGTTGAATGTCAATGTCTTCGATCTTTAGAATAATTTTGATTGTTAATTTGCTGTCGCTGGTGAAAGCCCAGAACACAGTAGCGGATCTAGAGCGGAGGTCGAACCCCTCTCCTCGTACGTTCAACCGCTAACTAATGTTATGAAACTATTAAATAGGGCCAAAAATAATAACTGGTATGCTAAAGTTCGTAAATGTATTCTCAGATTGCTTTAAAATTAAGGAGAAGGCATCGTAGATAAAAAAAAAAAAAACCTCTATAATTATATAGCAAGGCGTGCTTTCGCGCCACCTTTGCTCAACCCACACCTTTATCAAGCTAGATCCGCCCCTGAAACAGCACAGGAAAGTCCATTTTCAAAATAATAAAATTACATGTTTCGCATTTTTAAAGTTTGGGGTTTTTTTTTCTCCTATTTTTCGGTCATATTTTCAAGCCGGGTCTCTATTTTCATGATTTTATTTTCAAGCCTTTGCAACTCTGATTGGCAGTGACATTCGGCAGACCGAAATCTGGATGCTGTACCGGTGGGAAATCGGCAGGTCTGGACTGCAAGCACTATCTTGAAAATTCGTTTTGGGACTAAATCCTTTTTTGCGCCTGCGCCGTTTGCCCAGTCGCCTTTGTATTTGTTCGTCCTGCCGTCTGTCTGTCTGTCCAGCAGTTGCGGGTTACCAGTGTGTTTTTCACGCTCCTCTCGTGTTAATTTACAGGCCATCTCTTTATTAATTTCGCGCTGGTAATATGAAGCCAGTTTTCTAAATGTCATTCGTGTTGGAATGCATTATATTTGCCCATCTTTGCCCGTTGGGCCATAAGGCAGGTGAAATCCATCGCTCAATAAAAATCAGCATACTATCTTTTTAGTCGGTTCGCTGTGTGGATATTGCAATTTCTGTATGTCGCTCTAGTTGAAAACATAATGATACACATTCACCATCTGCAAAGGGTGATTATAAGTCTAAGATGTATCGCTTCGTATTTCTTATTTTGAAAGGTTACCCTTGACACGTTTCTGTGAGATATGTTATAATGAAATTCACAGAAACAGTAAAGAGCGACATTGTATCGCTTGTAATCTATTTCAGCTAACCCACTATTTTCGTCGCTTAGCATGCAGGGCGAGTAAAAATAAAGGAAACCCAAATGGTGCCGCTTATTTTATTTTTTTTAAAAGAAGTTCTGCATGTAGCGCTTTCCAAATCTAGGATATGGAAGCCCAATTAATGAGCTTTCTTTTAGTGAAAGAATAATTCAAATCACTATTTTGAACACAAACACCTTTTTAAAATCTTGTCCACGGATCACACTTAAGGTAAGTGATATTTCAGCAAAACGAAAACTATTCACATATATCAAAATCACATCAGAACACTCTCATAACCATGTCAACTGGCACTTATCATAACATTTATTTAAAAACCTGCTGCTTCCAAAGATAAAATAGCATGATTTATAATGTCAAGAGTTTGTAGTCTTGCCCTGCCTTCTACTTGGCTACCCCGGAGACATATCTCTGATGTCATTTTCAGGATACGACATGGTTTCATTTTTACTGAAATATCACGTGCCTTAAATATGATCCGTGGACAAGGTTAAAAAACGGTGTTTGTGTTCAAATATCATAACTGGAAAATTACATGAGTGATTTGAATGATTCTTGCACTAAAAGAAAACTTATTAATTGGGCTTTCATATCCTAGATCTGGAAAGCACTACATGCAGAACTTCTTTTTAAATAGAGGGCACCATTTTTTTTTTTTACTCAACCTGTATTTCCATAAAAGTGTCTTCGTGGTTCCCGGTGTGTTAGATGAAAATCTGAGAAGATGGAACATTCCACAATGCCGGTCTGACAGAAATTAATGTCTTGTCACCATAATGGATATCAATATCCTTCTAATTTGATAAGAATACATCCTAGCAGCGCATAGCCTCCAGATTTAGGTTCCAGTGTGTTTCTCAAATAAATACCCTCAGGTCACCAAATTTAAATAAACTTTTCACTGTCAAAATTCGTCCAATTTAGGATTTCCGCTATAAAAATTATGATTTGTTCATGATATTTCCAAGAAATATAAACCTCAGGGGCAATTTTGACTATATGGCATTTCCGTGTGACGTCATGGCTGAGACCTCACCACACAGAAAGTGGTATGTAGTAAATCACGTGACTCAAGAGCCAATCGCACTGGTTGACAAGTTTGAAGATGAATATTTACTTTTAGCAAGTTGCTTCATGCATTATCCGCGGAGTCAGTGAACCGGCGATCAGTGTCCCAGTCTGTCACGTTTGCGTCGTCGTCATCGCTTTACTTTTAATCACGCGCTTGTCTGTATTTTTAAAATCAACATCATGTCTATATTTTCGTTATTTACACAACTTTTCCGTGAACTGTCACGTCTCTCTGGCGCGCACCGAGCGGCGTGCAACCGTCTTAGGTAAAGGAAGGTTATGTTTTTCCCGTCAAATGAAGAGCGAAGTGTGGTAAACGATACTCTATACGAGGTTTGAAGATATTGACAGCCTTTAGAAGAACGAAATTCTAAAGCTTTTCGAGCAAATAATTTAGGCAAACGTCGGGGAACGTCTTGACGGCTCGTGCAGTGATGGGTACTCGTTAATAAATGACAACTTGCGAATATCATCGTCATTTTGGACCGGAAATTCCGTATTCGAAGTCTCCGTGCAGAGATATGCATCCGTATTTCTTTACTCTACACGTCCGGTGTCATATGAAGTTTTTACTTCTGTGAAATCTGGTCTCTTTTACCTATGGACATTTTATCCTCTTCACGATATACCATCAATGAAACCGTATTTCATACGTCACACTACCCTTGTCTCAAAATGATGTCACATTTACGAATCTGACTGGAAGCTGTCCCGCATGGGTCAATTCAACTTTAGTCTGGTTCCCACCAAGATAACATGACCAAATGATTACATCACTATGAAGAATTCCCCCTGGTTCCGAAATTGTTCGAAATGTTTCAAACTCGTACTCATATGTTTCACATTTATAATACCTTGGGTCGGTTAACAACCGACACAAAACTTCCAAAAGATGTTCTGTACCACGATGTCCCACATACAAACAAATCAACGGTAAATTCGACAAATTATTAAAAATTCATCAGCTTCCGTATCACCACACTCAAATAATCATGCCTTTTCTTCACAGCGTCAAAAGGCCTTCGTATTTTGCCTAACCGTTTACACTGGAAAACGGGGTAGTCTTAAATCTTCGATCCATCCGTGGAATTCGAAGAGTGAAAATTTGCAGGCCCGGCTTTAAATAAAATCTCCTAAAATCCTTTGTGACATCCTCGTGGATGTCACTCACTTCTTCCGCAGTCGCTGCCGGCATTTCCTATAATCTATATACTTCACCGGATATAGGTGCTAGCTTTTGCCTGTGTCGCCGTTTGCCGTGTCCCCGCGCGCTGTTTGCTAGCCATCCACCGACAACCATCTTGCCAGGCTAGCTTTGCGGCAACCTTTTTCCAGGAGGGCTGACATTCAGCCGTGGGCGGTCCGGTGGGGAATACTGAAAAGATGCATAAAATGTGTGATTTTGAGGGTTCGTATCGGGATAATTCGCAGTTTTGCCAGCATGCCGGCGGAGCGCGGGCGAGATGTAATTGCATTCACGCCTAGGAAAACACGCCGCATTTCCCCCCCCCCCCCCAAAAAAAAATCCTTTGGTTTGCAGCAAACTGCATGGCGAAAGTAGCTTGGTTTTAAAAGTTTGGCAGGATCAGTTATGGGCCGACGTTTTGCATTTAGCATGCAACACTGCGAGCTGAGCCGTTATAAGGAAATGGTTTTGGATTCCTCCGAACTTGTGAATAAGTGGGGACGGGCTGACGTCATCCGATGAAAACATCTATTCATTTGCACACCAGTTTTCATCGGTTGCTATGTGTTACCATTCAGCACTCCAGACTCAAGAACCATCGAGTTTCAAGAAAATAGGTCTGGGAGCTAGATAAGCCAAAGTAAAACATTCCCGGATGTCAACGCCTACCTCCTTGGCTCAGTTCCAAGTCTAGATGCTCCGTTTTTGTGTTGACTAATGAATGTTGCCTCTGACACGCAATATGTCTTCTTGAATATTTTAACTGAGTACGTGTCGAGAAGGGTTGGAACCCGCCATCCATCATTCGGATGAACTTTTATCTGCAAGATCTGGGGCTGTGTATGACAGTTTCATCGTCTCGACTTGATAGGGGGAGATAAAACACAGAATCTGATCGTTCTCTTCCTTAATAGGTTTCATTCACGAGTCGACCATATTAAATTGAAAGCGAGGTAAACTTCATTTTTGGAACTTGCAAGTAGAAATGAAAGCAATGAAATAAAAGTTCATTACAAATTAATATTAGTCTGCTCTGATGAATAATTTAGAATATGTGATTAAACATAGGCCTACCTTAATGTTACCACATTTAAAAAAAAAAGAAGGAAAGTGAGGCTTGGAACACAATCCAAACATAAACTAGTCTGGCACCATCCCCTTCAACAGTTTACAATTTATAGAATAGATTCAGGGAACACGATCGAAAATGACTTCCTCGTGAATAAGGTTTATACACCATGCATGGCGAACAAAATGCTGAACACTAAAGTCTCCACTGACTGTTCTGATAGCGTTCACAATATAGTTATAATAAGTGGGCGCGGACATCCGGGAATGTTTTACATTGGCTTATCTAGCTCCCAGACCTATGTTCTTGAAACTCAATGGTTCTTGAGTCTGGAGTGCTGAATGGTTACACATAGCAACCGATGAAAACTAGTGTGCAAATGAATATATGTTTTCATGGGATGACGTCAGCCAGCCCCCACCTATACGTCTGTGTGTCTGTTCATCCGCCATTTTTTCCGGTATCTATACGAACGTTTTTTCTTTTTGACTTACTGATGATGTACATGCTGTTTTTTGAAGGTTATTATCTAGGGTATTCCATGCCTACTCTATCATACATCAGCTTCTGAAGATTTAGAAGAGGAAAAAATGAATTTTACCAACACGTAGAAGTCACGCACATCTTACGCTACGGCGCAGTTCACGTTCTGTTTTATTTCGCAAGGGGAACCATGGGTGTTTGTCGAAGGCGGCTTTAATGGGAGACAGGCATCCCTAAATGTCAGGCATCACTTCGGGTTTAGTTAGCTGTCCACGGGTCCTTCCGCGCCGCTATCTCTCCATGACCGGACGGCGGCCGTTTGCCTGGATAAACCGAGTGGGCGTGAGCCGGGCGCAGCTGATGCAAAAGTCGCCGAGACGAATGGGTCACTCGTTCTTTTTGGCGCAAAAATGACGAATTTTCTTTTAGTGTTTGTGCAAGCGTGGTCTCGTACTACGTGAAAGTGTAACGGCCCCAATATATCCCTGGTAGCCTATGGTCGAACCGACAGCATGCCGGGCTGTGCGAACCAGCGAAATGTCGCCGCCTTATTGGCGCCCTCTTTAGGCCTCCACTGAGCAAATGATCAGATACAACTTGGGAAATTAACATTATTTTCTATGATTTAATCAATGAGGTAACTTCGTAACCTTAAAATAAAGACAAAGTACCCAGCAACATTGAAATTCATTTAACATGTTAAGATGCCCGTTAATCGACTTCAGAAAGTAGGCCGTGCGATTGGGATACAACACGGCCGGCTGCTCATGCATGCAGGATCCGAGTTCGGCCTATTATCCCAAAGTGCCAACACTGCAAATTGCATTGACACCCGCATCCCGTATCCTATTTCCATGTTGTGCCAAAAACAACCGATGTGGAAACATACCGTGTGGAATGTTGCTGGGTTCATCGCATGTAGACTGCAGGCGCTATGTGCCTTCATGTGTTACTCGTCTATCGGGTGGAGACGGCTCATCATCCATCAACTCATGATCGTGTTCTTAGAGTTCCAATCACCCTTGAGATATTAAGATCAATCATTGACAAAAGCTTCTCCCAATGGTACATTAAGATGTGAGGGCGAAACGTTGCATCTAAGATCGGGATGTAGTCGAGCCCATCACAAGTCCCTGCAAGTCCATCACAAATCCTCGATTCGATTCCTGTCAAGGGCAGATTCAGCAGCACCAATCAAATATCCCATACGCAGTTATTATAATACTATTTCAAAAATCGCACTCACTGCGCATGCGTCAGACATATCACGTAACTGAAGTCAAGCACCACGTGGTTTGAGGGATAAACGTTTGTGTAATCTGATTTTGAAGACAAAGGCAAATGAGGATGCCAAAAATCATTCAATGATTGAAAACATGTGTTTTTATAGTTAGGGAAACTGGGGATTTGTAGTCGGCAGTTCGGGCGGGGCTTGCAATGTTTCTCACACCAGTTACACATCATGGAGTAAGTAAGCGGTACGGTATTAATATTCAATTACGGTCTTAAATTATTTTTTAATTACTTGTCTAGACAGAATTTCAGACAAACACAGACCTTTTTTGGTTATCACTCAGATATCATGTAAAATGCATACTATTTGCCGTTTTTACACAATATTTAACTCAATGACAAGACAAGACATGCTAAAATATTAAACATTTTGAATTTTATTGTCTAATTACCGTGTCCTTTTCCATCCTCTCGCAAATGACCGAAATTTAAACTTGATGGCTACGCTTCTCATAAAAAAAATTACCCTCAAAGTTTAACTAAAAGGAAATTTCAAGACCCCTTTAAAGCCTGATGTGACACGGGTCACTTATCTCGAGCGCTTCGCATCTGCGCTCTGAATCAAGTTAGAGCCCCGTAAACGCTCGACAACACAGACCTGGGCATCGATGATAGCTCAGCACAGCGGATCCGTTACGCGTATGGCTAGACGAAGCTTGTATATCATCAGAATAAATAGCATGTACATAACTATGCATGAGCGACGGGACAGATGGGGCCTCTTGGGGGAACATTACCAAATTTACGGTTTTGCTTTCAATCATTAGATGCAGTTTGCAGACTGATGCGAAACCTTGAATGTTACTATCAGATCATGCATTTAGGGACTGTTACAGTAATAACATCCGAGTTAGGTTCAGCGAATTATATCCCTTTATCGTCAAGTGATACGATTAAAATACAATCGTATACACACCCCCTAAATTATATTTTGTGCCTAAAGCAGAGCCCGCTATTTTTTCCCATGCGGTTCCTGCTGGACAACAGAGGGCGCCCTCTTCGCGCATGGCTTTTGAGAATTTATGAATACATTTCTTAAAATTGAGACTGGGCTTGTGTTGTCAACATTTAGATATGCGTGAAAATGGACCAATTAGAAAATGGGAAGCCCTATCGTGCCAGAATCGCATGCATGCCTGTGAAATACTGACCATCTCAACGTGATGTTGACAGGTTTCTTCCCCGGGAGCTGAATGCCCTCAGGCCCCGCCGGTCTTGCAGGGCCGAGCACGCTCCCAGTCCTCCCTCTCGTATCTGATTCACCAGCAGGGCCAAATGTAAAATCTAATCAAGATGCCTCTCTATGGAAACTGACATGCCGCGTGCGGATGGCTGAAGCCCGTTATTCGATTGCTAAGATTGTGGCTGAGGTTTTTATTAAAAGTAGACGAAACAAACTGAATACTAATTGAGGATGCTGGATACTCGCACCGCAAATGGGCCAGTTTAACGAACTTTGTCAAATTAATGAATGTCACGCCAATAGAGGGCGCTCTCTCTGTTCAAGTGTAGAGGAATAACATTTTCTGCTAGTCTGATTCCCTGTCCCCATTGTCCTTTGGACTTTAAATATAAGAGGGGGCCGGGAAACAGTCTAATTTTCTGCAACCAAGTAAAGTCCATGACCATTATGCGCATGCGTCAGAAAAGTTTAAATTTAGGACTTTAGTAAGCATGATAAAAGAGATAAAATTCACAATTGGGGGAGATTGCAACACGAAAGAAAACAAATTGCCACCCGCACGCCGATGACAAAAGTGCATCAACACTTTGACTACAATTATAAACCAGAAAAATACTTATTATTGGGCTCACAGAGTATTTTTTATTCACCAAATACTCTGCAAGATAATTATAACCTTCCATTCTCATCATCATTAAAAATTCTCAGATTTAGACATAAATTTCGTTAATCGGTGGTCCAGTGCTTTCTGCTAAGTCCAGACCGGTAATAATTTATCTTTTGCCAGTAAAATAAGTACATCGCAACAACAATATGTTTACAGGTGGGTGTTAGTTAAACAAATGAAAAGGTCTGACACTGCACAAACTTCGTTTCAGTTCGTGGGTGCTGTCAAGTTGCGTGTAAAATGTATTCCTACCCTTAAATAATATTTTTAAAATAGCACTCATATCAAGTACGTGATTTGTTTACGTTTGTCGACAGTAATAAACAAAACGGCCCCTGAAAACAAAAAACAAAAAGAAACAAACAAAAACAAATCGTCCTAAAACAAAATAAGCACTTTTCATCCAAACTTAAACACAAAAACTAAAACAAAAACCCGTCAACGTTTGAACTGAATCCTTTCCACTGTAACATTTGATTACAATTTACTTGTGGTTACGAGGTAAGGTGATAGTTGATAATGTACCAATTTAAATAGTTATGCTGCTTGCTTTTTTTTCTGGAAACAGTTTATGTTAGTGTGAGCATTATTGCTCTGTCTTTGATACGGACATGCAATTTTTTTACAACTGCTTACAAAAAATATAATAAATTAAGAAAAACAGCGATTGTCCATCAGGTTTTAAACCGATCATAAGAGTTTGAAGAGTAAGATTCTCTGGTTTTGAGTTTGGACGAAAATGCAAACTAACGTTGTTTTCCTTGTTTTCATCGTAGAATACTACATTTCGTACGGAGCTAATTTTATGACTAAAGCCACAAACATATTTAATTTATTAAGCAGATCGTAAAAGTTATTTCGGAATTCAATACAAAAAAAAATACCTGTGTTTGGGAATACAATAAAACAAAGTCCGTTATAAACATGATCAACATATTTTCAAAAAGGCGTCTTGAAAAACTGAAAAGACGACTTTTGCTTCGGTTCTCAGTTGTAATAACATTGTAAAATAACTGATCTAACTGACAATGTAGAAGTGTAAAAATATCCTTTCATTAACAAAAAAAAGAAAGATGATTTACAAAAGCAAACTATTTTACATACAAAATATATGTACAGTTCATCATATAGAAATATAACACAAATAGTACACAGAAGTTTCCTTAAAAATCTTTGATTGTTCATACAAATAAGTTGCTAAAAATGTCTATACTCAACCCCCCAAAAGTTGAGAATTGCATATATGATTTTCATCTAATGAACAAAAAATAATAAAGTTATCAATAACATTAGCACTCAAGAGTAAAGCTTGTCTACTTTAGAACGAGAAAAACTACAAAGGCATCGTTTTACTAATTCAAAATTCAGCTGGCATTCGCAAAACTAATTCTAAAGATTTCACACTTTTTTCGCATTTGGCATTTGGGCGGTTCTATATGTTCGTTGACGTCACGATTAACCTTTTGCACGTGACCACTGTCCCTAATGGTCACGTGACAATACTGTGGGAGTATTGTGTTATGTACTGTATATCGTTCAAAATAATCTTCCCAATGTTAAAGCAAAAGTATAGGCAAAAATAAAAACAAAATAAAAAGATTTGTACTTGTGAAAAGCTGTTGGTAAATTTCTCAGAGCAACGAGATAAAACATTTTTTCAAGTAGAAAGTTATAAAAAAAGACTCAAGCAATTCTCACTTGTCACCGTGGCAGGCAACAAATTGAGTTTAACTGGTAATAACTAAGTCATTATCTTAGATTTTATACCAAAAAAAGTCGTAGTCATACTCTCTCATGCCTTCATACTTCAATTACAAATGTCTTTTTTTGGGGGGGGGGGGGGGGGGGGACGATATTGTCTGGACCACGGCCAGCCGTGAAAACTAAAAACAAACTTGGGGTGCTAGCATCATTCGACACCGGGCCGCTGTCCAAAATCTACACACATGTTTAATTCGTACTGTAGAGCCGCGTTGCCGTTGCCGCGTTTTAGGTCCATTCCATGCACTTTTACTAACACAAAATAGCTAAAACTGCTGTCTTGCCCTTGGGTTTTTCCCATATTTTATTCCACTTTTTCCTTAGTCCCCTTAGGGTGCATGAAAAATCCTATTAAAATTGAAGGATTTGGGTAAATTATTCAAAAATTGTGCCACGGTTCCATCTATTTTTAAAGAATATTTCATAAATGTTTACTTATAAAACTGTTTTACTCTGCATCCTGCAGAGAAAACGGCATTTCATTTACAGTATGGAAGCGCCTGAAACTTTTCTGTAGAAATTCTTTTCTACAATTTCAGATATAAACAGGAATTTCTGTGTATTTACTAACTAATTCTACTGAGTGTGGACGACACATTGACAAGGGTGTACAAAGAATGTGTACAGAGGACGGAGAACGGACTTGAACTAATTTCAAGACTATATTCACCTTTTACAAGTATGTCCCATAATACATCAGTGCTAGGCATTTTTTTATATCTCCTATGAATAATTACATTTCCATAAATAAAATACATACTCTGCTTCAACTGTAACACTAAGAACTTCCCAGTTTTAAAGCAGGGGGAATGGTTTTCCGAGTTGGGCTTTGAATATTTAAATTTAAATATGGAGTTACTAAAAAAATGTGATGCATGTTGATGCTACTCAAATAGTCTTCTTAAATGTTTGTCCCCTCTATAAAAAATGTTTTCCAAGTATTTGTAAGTCAACTCAATCAAAAAGTGAAAAGTCACCGTCTGCAAGAACAAACCCAAGGCAATCTTTTCAAAGTTTGGTTCGATTCATACACTACTTCTGTAAGTGATGAAAAATCGGTGTTCATGGAAATGGACATGAATTGCATGTTTTCTAAAAATGATTTTTTTATTTTAATATTCGGAAGCACTTCTGTTTCAACACTTTAATAAGGCAAAATGGTTTACGTTGGTGAAAAATAGTTCTACAAAATGCATGCTGTTTCAAAAATATATGACTTTAGCTTCAGCTGAAAATATATTATTTTTTAATTAAAAAAGTGTTCAGTGAAGTACAATAGTCTGAGACTATTCGAACATTCTTAAACTGCTGCAAGTATTTCAAAGTCTTCTTAAATGTCTACTTTTGTTTCAAAATAAGGTCAATAGTGTTGCATATATTTTCCACAATGGAGGCATTTGCTCTGCACTATTTGTCTCGTAAATGTGACATAATCACATTTTTGTTTTAAATTTTCATTCTGCAAACAAGCAACTGTCGATGATTCATTCATTCATTCATTCAAATCATCCCCATCTAATTTGAAAGACACGTGGTGTATTTAAGGAGCAGTCTGTTTTGCCGTTCCTGTTGCAAAAAGTAAGCGGCGGCCATTTTTACAGTGACCATTGTCATGTGCAAACAAACAAAGGAATTAATGGTTGAAAACCAGATGCAATAAATGAACCCTGCTCCACCCCCCCCCCACAAGAATAATAATAAAAATATAAACGAAAAATTAACATTAAAAATTAATAACAATTTCGTCAAGGAAATTCCCCTTCCAATATAATTCCAATACCCTTGTCAAGTAAATTTCTTTACTTTTTTAAATTGTCTGATAGTTTAAATGTCGCCCACTCCAATTTCGGACCTTTGCTTGCAAATGAGGGTCGACAAGAATCGATCAGTCAAATGTTGAAATTTTCTAACATAAACTCTCACAAAAAGCTGCTTTTGTAAACAATTTTTTCAACAAAACTGACGCATCAGGACTGTATTGTTTTGGAATGATATTGTTTTGTGCAAATCAATATTGATGGAATTTCAAACTTTGATTTTTTTCTGCATGAACATCCTTCATCAATGACCTCAACTTGACCTCAACTTGACCCCAACATGACCCCGAAATGACCCAACACAGTACAGGTCAAAGTAAAATGACCTCGACATTTATTCATTTATTCCTCTACAAACCCTACAAAACTGTATCAACGAAGTTGTCTGGTATTGTGAAAACTATTTGAAATATACAGAATTTACAAACTTTTTTTTTGATACCGAGGGTCAATTGTTGATGTGATCATGATTTGTCATGTACGCAAGCTTTTTTGAGCTGACGGAGTGCTCTTTAAAAACACTGATGTTGACACTTGTAGAAGCTCCGTGGTGCGTGCATGTAGGGGGCAAAGTACGCACGATTTATGTACACAAACTCGTATCGTCTAGTGCGAGCCCCAGGCGTACAGCGCCAATGCGTTCAAGAAACCCTCCCAGTGGCCCCTCCAACTCTCTCTATGTGGCAGAGTGAGGGGGTACTTGTGCACGGAGTCTGTTGCAAAACTACGACTAATTCATGCTGTTTTGTCGCTTTCTATGGTATCAAGTCAAACCCATTCACGGTGGCAAAATTTGCCTCATAAAACCTACATGTAAAGGGTGTATATTTGTACTTCACGACAACCTTTTTGCTGTATTCTGAACAGAAAGTTATCTGGATGGAATCAGAATTGATTTAAAACCCGGCAGTGCTGTTAATGCAAAGGCTTGCGAAGCCATTACTTTACTTACACAATGGTACCTGTGATTTGGTGTGGTGGTAAGTGTATTTTGTGTGGTTTACCAGACGCTGGTCGGGCTTTCGTGACCGTGGGTGGAGTGGATCAGGCCGTTGGATCCGTTGGAGCCCTCGTGAAGGAGACCAGAGGTATTGGTAGCATTGAAGAGGAAGGGTGTGGTCTTACTCTTGTTCATGTCTGCCGAGAAAGACGAGAAAAACGATGATACTTAAAGGTTGCAGCGGGAAAAAAGAGGGGGGGGGGGCCGATTTGAACGACAGAACTGAAAGGGTTTGGAAGCAAGTTACCCAAGCAATTTCTGATCGCATTACAAAACCTCTTTGTATGGTTTTCTTTATAAAGCAAATGAAACCAAATTTGGTAAATTGGGGGCAGTGTTTGAAAAAGCCAAATTTTTTTTCCAACGATGGTCAGCCGACCATTGTTGGAAATACAAAAATTACACTTTTCTTGAAAATGACAGCACACCAGGTGCCATGATTTCACAGGATGCTTGGGACTATTATTCACTTGCAGTCAAGTAAGATACTTCATAATAATTTGGTAGTTTTGTTTTTTGATGTTTGCAAATGTTGTATATTACCTTTAAGTGCCCATGTGGGAACACCTTGGGTCTTTTCAACTGGCACAGCTATAAAAGTAGCGGACGGGAAGGGAAGGTACCTTTAAAAACCCTAACAATATTTCCATGGGGTAGATAGTTAAGGCTAGCCAAGTATAGAGATTTTTTTTCAACACGTAATTACATTGCAAGCAATGTTTGCATCCGAAGTAAACACATTCAGCAGGAACAGAGATCATTTGCATAGCAAATATGGAATATTTTCATCAGAATATTTTCAACCTGTCAACATCTGTGAGACGTTTTCTTTACCTGAGATGGCCAGACGCATCTTCCGTCTAGCACCGAAGGTCGTAATCCCCAGCTCCTTCAGGTCATTGTCAGTCAGGGTCAGGAAAGTTGAAAGGTCAATCTGGGGAGGGCACAATGGGAACAAAGGTCATTTTCAGAGGTATTCCTATGTGACTCTGACTATTGTGATTTCATTTGTTGATGATTGCCCCAAGATGTGACATGGGCTTGAATACAATTCTGATGGAGGAAGACCACAATGCAGTCAGTATACAAATGTAAGATCATTTACTTTTTGTGCATTTGTTGTTTGTTTGAAGCATCAAAACTTCTCAAAATGTTAAGAAGGGTGCACAACAACCTGTTGAAGTTTTCAACTCGGTAGATAAATATTTTGAGAAAACAGAGTAAAAAGCATGCCCAAGGGCACCCTATGTTGAACCAACTTTCAATGTTAGTTTTCTCTCAAACGATAGGACAAACATAAAACTTGGCCAAAGTTCTACAGGCACCGAGATCGTGTTCCGAGACCCTCACCTCTTGCTGTTGAAAGACGTCAGCGTATTTGCCCAGGCCTAGATTGATGAAGAGATCGCCTAGGTCTGGTTTAATACTAGCAGGAGACTGGGAGTTACTACTGCACTCATTGCTGGACCACAGACCTTTAGATTGTCTGGGCAAGGAAGAACCCTCGATGTAGTTACTGCAACTCAGATTAGTGTAGGTGACTGAAAATACAGATGAGACAATGCAACGTGAGTTGAAACTCTGAAAGGGTAGAGGGTGCTTGTGTTCTTAGGCAAGACACTTTACTACAATTGTCTCGCTCCACCCACAATGCAGAGTGACTTCACACCATGAAGGGGTAGACTGTTCTAGTGTTCTCATGCAAGACACTTTACTACAATTGCCTCGCTCCACCCACAATGCAAAGTGAGTTCACACTCTGAAGGAGATGAGGGTTCTTGTGTTCTTAGGCAAGACACTTTACTACAATTGTCTTGCTCCACCCACAATGCAAAGTGAGTTCACACTCTGAAGGAGATGAGGGTTCTTGTGTTCTTAGGCAAGACACTTTACTACAATTGTCTTGCTCCCTCCACAATGCACAGTGGGTATTCACTCTAAAGGGGTAGAGGGTGCTTGTGTTCTTAGGCAAGACACTTTACTACAATTGTCTCGCTCCACCCACAATGCAAAGTGACTTCACACCATGAAGGGGTAGACTGTGCTAGTGTTCTCATACAAGACACTTTACTACAATTGCCTCGCTCCACCCACAATGCAAATTGAGTTCACACTCTGAAGGAGATGAGGGTTCTTGTGTTCTTAGGCAAGACACTTTACTACAATTGCCTCGCTCCACCCACAAGCATGGGTACCTGTGAGGGTAGAACACGCACTACCGCATAAAAACTTATCGCATGGCCTGATGAACATGGTTATAATCTGTACCGCTGGGAAATGGTTAGTTCTTCAAGAACAGTTTTACTTTGACATCCATTTGCAGTTTTCCGAACCCGACTGTACCAGCTCCCAGTTAAGAGCTGCTGCAATTTCCTCAGAAAAATGAAAGTCAGCTCACATGGTGATCATGTGGGCAATTCATAAACGAGTACAATATAGGAATGCATGTCATAAACATTCCACAACTTAAGTTTGAAATTATAAATTGCGACTCAAATCCTAACACAACCTCAGTATCACAATACAGAACAGCAGTTCCAGCTTATGAAAGGGATAGTAATGTTCTTGTTAGAGCAAATTAACCACGATACCTAATTAATGATTCAGAGAAATGATGCAAAACTCCCAGGCTGTAATCTCCTTGACCAGATGGTCAGAATCTCCTAGATGATGGATGTATGAAATTTCAAAGATACAGTTTCAGGTATATTCACTGAGCTCTTACAAGCTCCGTCACGTATATTACACAAGGTTGGATTTGCCCACATCGTATCATGCGGGGAATTACGGACACACACCTTTCTTTTTCCTGTTCGCCGGGTATTCCCCGGGTGCAGCTGACGTCTGTTGCTGTTCCGACGTCTGTGATGTCATCAAATCATCTAACGGACTCGAACGATCCGGTGGCCAGCTGCTCTCATTGGTGTTACTCTCGCTTTCTTCTTTCAAAGCATTCTAACAAAGAATTTAAAAAGTAAATTTGTTATGTTGTGAGACTTGCTGAAAACAGCTACAATATCTGGTTTACTATTATGGGATGTGTCAGAAATTAAACCCTCAACGAGTCATGAAGAACCGTTTCGGTACCATCTTGTTTGTGGTACGTGAACCAGTGGGCTAGATGAGTCATTCCAGTAATAGAGGGTGTAACGCGTGACTTTTTCCTGTCCCTGTTACCTTGGTACTTTGTAAGTTGTCATTTAAGTATCATTTAGAATGACTTTACTCAATATTTAGTTGTTAGGTAGGTAGTTTGCTAATCATAAACACTCGTGGAGGACGACTGCATTAAGGAGTGCATAGAATTATAAAATCATAGATGTCAGATGTAACAGGGACAGGAAAAAAAGTGTACCCCAAATTTATCGCCTAGCTGAGGTGCTTTTGATGTTCATGTGTCTATGCACAGAATTCAAGTCTGCATACCTCGTAAGTAGTGGGCAGCTTTTCTGTATGGAACAGTGAGAATCCGTTAGGTTTGCGTTGTTCTCTAATCGCAGATTCTGGCATGGACTTGGAGAACCCTAAACCACTCCACTGATCGGTGGGCCTCCGGACTTCACTCACGATTGGTTTCTTCTTCATGGCTACCAGGTAAAAACAAGAGATTTCTGATTACTAAGTTTAAACAAATTTTCCTGCAAGAACAATCCAGCAATGATACACAGAAGCCATATCTATCATCACACATACCACAAAATGCAAGGAATACTTTTCGAAAATCACAACAAGTGGAATGCAGTGTGCCGTATTTGATTCCAAAATGCAATGTTCTTCTTCAATTTTAAGCAGGAAGAATCCATGACATGTAAGATTTTCTTCAGAGCATATACAAGCTAGTCACTGACCCAGGGATTAGTCGAGTCCTTCAAAATTCCATCACAAGTTCTTTCACAAGTACATCACACGTCCAGTCACAAGTAACAGTGGATGAACAATAACAAAAGAAACGTCTTTGACATAGCTCATTTGAATAGCTAGTGAGTTGAATGGGACTGGAGGACTTGTGATGGACCTGCAGGGATTTGTGATGGGCTCAACCTCATCCCTACATTGAACAGCGGTTTTGCCTTCACAACTTTACTCCCCATTTACAAGCAACATTTGTATTGTTTGGTGCCAGTTCACCCTCGTAATTGGCAGGGAAATCTCTCTTGTTGAAGAGCGTACCTTTATTTGCCATTAGTTTCTTCTGATCATAATCCACGCCATTATAAGACGTTGATGTGGACTGCAGGGCCAGCCTGTCCAGTTCCTCCTGTCGTTCCTGCTCTCGCCCCCTCTCCCACTCCCCTCGCTCACGCTCCCAGTCCCGTCGCTCGCACCCAGGGGCTCGCTTGTCGGAACTGTCCGAGTCACCGCCCGACTCTGACGACCTCCTGCTGTTGGCACTGAACAAAGATATCGAGGGAGTTGGTCAAAACTTGAGGCTTTATGTGTTGGAATTACAGTATTGGTATCGGTTGTGGTAACACCACACAATACAACCAATGTATTATAACATTCGTCAGGTGTTCTCTTGTCGTATACTGATAACCAGTCAGACAACAACCAGAACACACACAGGTGAAACGTTGCAAAGACCTTGACTTGGAGTGGCAAGTATTGAACCTCATGAATATTATTTTATGGCATTTCTGCAAACCGATACACATTTTCTCCAAATTTGTAAATGTCCTTGTTCTAAGCTTGCTATCTCAGAAGAAACGAAAAATCTGCATTGCTCCTTTAAAGCTAAATTAAATACATTGTCAAATGTTTAATCAACTGCACTCAAGGGGAGTGTGGCTTTGTGGTAGGGTTTGTGACTCATGATCAGAGGGTCAGGGTTTAAATCCTGCTAATGGTCATATGTTGTGTCCTTGGGCAAGCTACTTCACTCCCACTTGCCTCTCGCCACCCAGGAGTACAAATGTGTACTTGCATTAGCTGGGGAGTAACCTGCGATGGACTAGCATCCCATCCAGGGGAATTATAAATATTCTCAGTCGTTTTATGTCACTGAAACCAGAGATAAACGCTGGTCCGATTGGCCATTTTGGCTCGTGACAGATGTCACTGCACTCACTGATATGCGAGTCCCGATCCCGTCAATCCCAGGGTTCCATCTGGCAACAAGGTCAACGACCCCCTACCCCCTGACCCCATCAGCACCCCAGACAAGTTGCCATTGCTGTTGCTAGGTGAGACGTTGCTCTGCAGGTAGCCTAGATCCACCAGCTTAGGATTGTTGTTGTTGTTGCTGCTGATGCTACTGCCGCTGCTGCTAATACTACTGCTGCTTCCTTGCAAAGCGTTGATGGGAGAGGTCATCGGCATGGTGATGAGGTCAATGGGGCTGTTGCAAGGGCTCTGGGCGGGGCTGGTGCTGCTACTTGTGTTGCTATGGTTACTGCTCATCACTAATGGGAAAAGAAGAGCATTAAAGTGAAATGAATATTGAATGTTGAATTATTGGATGTTCTTTTGGGAGGGTATAGCAGGGTTCTACTGTTATAGCTTGTCCAATATGATTGAGCTAATATTTCATTAGTGTCATTATCATAACAATGAAGCATCTGTATTGGTCAAAGCTGGAGGTAGCTTGCGGTGAATTGGCATGGGAAAACAAACATTCCCAGTTTCACATCAGGGGAACTTGAGAAGACATCACTTGCCTCTGTCTTTGGTGTGGGTCGACAGGTGTCTATCAATCTGAGAGGCTCGTGCAATGTGTTCAGTCAACTCTTCACCTCCGCAGCAGCTGATCAGCCTCGCTGCCTTGGCTGCCATGTCTAACCTCTGCAGCTCCGTTGAGAGCAGGATGGGATCTGCCTTGGTCAATCCGGGGGGTGGTGACGTCGGGTGTACTCCTCTCTGTGGGGGGCTGTGTATCACCCTCTGTGTCTCTGGCTGGTGCGGGATAGGGTGTATCACCCTGTGTGGCTCAGGTTGTGATATGTTGGGTTTGGGCATGAATACCAGCTGTTCTGCCATAATGGTGTTTTGTGGTGATGCCTTTAGGGCTTCTGGTTGTGGGTTTGCACTCAATGCTGATGGGAGTATTACCCTGTGCGGGACCCCTTGTGGCAGGGTGTTCATCACAGTGTTTATTGCTTGTGCGCCAGCCGTTGGTAACATGTAGGCTCGCGTCGACTCAGCTGCTGGACGCATTGCAACCTGAAGATTGGTGGCCACGGTTTGGGATCGTTGGACAGGGGCTGACAGTGGATTTGCATGGGAAGGGGATGAGGTAGGGGAGGCTGTCGGGGCGAGACGAGGGTTGGGGGCAGGGTGAAGAGGGGGGCTCATATTGGGGTTCAGCGTAGGATTTGGAACAGGGGCCTGGGTGGGGTTGGAAACAAGGTTCCGGGCTGGAACAGGAGTTGGGTTCTGGACTTGGTTAGAGACAGACTGGACAGTGTTCTGACTCTGGAGGGCGCTGTGACTCTGGAGAGTGTTCTGACTCAGGAGGGCACTGTGATCCTGGAGAGATTTCTGACTCTGGAGGGCCCTGTGACCCTGGAGAGTGTTTTGACCCTGGAGGGCGCTGTGACCCTGCTGTACTAAAAGGACGGGAGTCACTCCTGCAGGGAAACGTGGAACGATAAACAATGAAAATTGTCATAAGGAACGATAAACAATGAAAATTGTCATAAGGAACGATGAACAATGAAAATTGTCATAAGGAACGATAGACAATGAAAATTGTCACAAGGATTATTGGATATGCATGTATGAAAATAATTAGTAGACAAATACCATGTTAGTTTGTTCGGATGGACTTTTGCGACATTTAGCATGAAGAATAAAAAACAAACTAGTATTCTGAGGTAAGTTTGCCAGGTTGTTCAATTTCCACTGATCCAGCAAAACAAGTTGTCAGGTAGATTAGTGTGTGTGTGCATCTTAGCAAGCTGTGAATTCCATGGGCTCTGTGGACAAGTACCCCCTCAACAGTAATAAAGGGAGAGTTTGTGGAGACTACTGGGAGAGATATTCAAATGCTTCGCTGACGACAACTGATACTCATGCGACAACGCCTTGACTTTGCTCACATTCAGAATAAAAATAGTCCTGCGTACCTTGCCCTATACGTGCACACACCAGTACAGGCACGTCCAGTCCCGTCCACTTGCTCTCACAAGAGGTTAAAGAGAGCCCTCTCTTGTTTGCGCATAGAGCCCAAAAGCTAATCCAGCCTAGGCTAGAAACCTGACTTCATCCATGAGAGGTCATTAGGACAATGATGTACTATCCGTTCTCTGACTGTAGATCTGAGCTAGATATTTACACAATGTTTAGACAAATTTGCATGCTGCTCCTTGTTGGTGACTTACTGTGAGTGAGTGCAGTTGACTGCTGGGATACAGCAGGCCAGGAGAGGCCGCTGGGACCGCTGATGGACGACCGAGGACTGACCCTAGAGACAGGCAGACCGTTCACAGACAGAAGACTGGTGGTGTTGACATTGATGAGGTTGGAGTTGAGGAGACCTAGGGAGAAGTGGGGATAATGTGAACATTGTAAATACATTTTCTAAAAGGGTTTTTGCCCTTCGATGACTTCATTTCATAAGCACCCTATAGACTCTGTGCACACGTACCCCCTCAACGGCTACAAAGAGAGAGTTGGAGGAGACCACTAGGAGAGACATTTGAATGCATTGCTGACGACACCTGGTGCTCACGTGAAGACACCATGGGTTGGTGCACATACATAATATAATTAGGTGTGTTTACTTTGTGCAATACGCACACGAATTGCCAAACGAGCACATGTATTGGGGCTAATGCAAAAATAAAAAACAGCAGCATAGGCAATGACAACAGCTGCAGTTTACTTACTGAGGTTTGCCACGTTGACCCCAGACAGAGGCAGCGACGTACCATTCAATCCCCGCACGCTGGTGCTGGTACAACTAGCTGCACAACTCTCGCATTCCTGGCCCAGTAACGCCTGCCTGGCTCGGTACATGCTGGGTGCATTCCTCTCGATACTCTTCACTATGACAGACTGGGTCAAACAGAGAAACATTGGCACGTTCTAAATGCTACTGCTGTGCTTTATTGATTTATTAAAGTTGCCACAAAATTATTTAAGTTGCTGCATGATTTTAAAGAGTCCGACAATACTCTTTTCAAAATGGCAAACAGAGGTGATTCAATGACTGTTTTGTGATCGAAAAGAGGTCATACAAAACAGCTGTCCTAAAAGCTGTTATTATGCACGTCAAGATTTTGAAAATCATTTTAAACGTTGCGCAGCTACACCAAGTTTTGTGAAATCAATTGTAACATTATTGCACAGCTGTGCAAGAAATGTTACGTAAATCCTACGCATGGTGTAAATTGCGCATTATTTTGTGAAATCCACTGCAGGCACTTATACAGGCATGACCTACCTTGCTGGGTTGCCTAGGCTTAGGTTTGACACTGATGAACACATCAAGTTGCTCCATCAACTGAGCTAGTTTAGTGGTATCTACCTCCACCTCATCCTTGACATCAAACATCAGAACTAGGGGGAGACATCCCTGCATGGAATGGACAAACCAACAGTCAATCATTCATTGATCACTCATCATTATGAACCATGCCATGGGAAGTCAATATGTAAACCCTGTATGTCAGTTTCAGGTGAAGAGATATGAAGTGTTAAAGTAACAGTGTCACACAGAGAGTCACCGCACACAAAAACAGCACTGTGGAGAGCAGTGAAGCGTGACTGAATCTGCCTGCTTGCCCTGAGCTTAACCACACAAAAGAATTGTGCAGGGATTTCAAGTGTTATCCATATTCCACAAAAGATTTTATAGTTACACCTCAAAAAAAAAAAGATTTGTTTTTCAATTGCTATTTTCCTAGCAATGTTGAAGTTATTCACTTTTGAATGAGATACCGTATCAAACGAAAAAAATCCACTGATTTTTACCGGTAGTTAATGAATTATTACTTCACAAAAAATTCAAATTATAAGCTGCCAGACAATAATCTGGCTCTTGCAGTGCGGTTTCATTTGGGCTCAAATTGAAAGCCCATTTTCAGGGGGTTACAGATTTCAAAAATCAGAATAAATAAGGTGTTTTGTTTTCGTTAAAACAAAACATACAATCTGAAAATTGGTTACGAGAAAACAAGTTCAATTTTTTGAAGAGCACAGGGTTTGCAGCTTTAATGAGTGCATCAGAATTATAAAATTATGTCAGATATAACAGGGACAGGAAAAATAGTGTAACCAACCTTTAAAGAATGACCGACTCCCCAAAGTCTGGCAAAAACAAAAACATACCATGAGTAGTTGCCTAGCTACGATGACGGAGTCCACCGGTCCCGAGATGAAGACGGTGCTCTTGCGCTGTGCACTGTTAGGGTCAGGGAAGTGGATGGTTGCACCGGTACCCTGCATGATCTGTTTGATGTTCAGACCTCCACGGCCGCTCATGAACTGGTGATGCTGTGGTGCAATCTCTATCTGCGTACTCACGGGACAAGTTACCTGCCAACCAAAGACAGAAAATGTATCCAAGATGCATGTGATTTTAACACCTTAATGTAGCACAACTACCGGTACCTTTGGTTGTCTTTAAAGCTATAGTCCATCATTTGCAGCCATCCGAAAAGTAACTGGCGTAATTACTGTTGAAAAACAAACTTGGTTGAAAGATAGTAAGGGAACTAAACTCCCTGTGAAATTATTCTTTCTGGGAAGCTGTCATTTTGAAGTAATCAACGAAAGGAGGCATTTCCAAGGGTGATTCTTAAGAAGCACCGTAGGAAAATTTAAATTAGTAGTTCGTTTTGTTATTCAGCGCAGCGCGCACAAGTATTGGAACGACGCACACGCGCGCGCGGTTGTTATACGTGTAATTTGTCGGATCAGTGCGCGACGCCGCGTATAGCTGCAATTCAAAACAATTCAAAACATGATTCAGTAACTTTTGATTTGAAATTGAGATCTTAGAATGCTGCTTTTCTCGGAATGTACAGCTGAAGCTTAGCTGAAACTTCATCAGGTTAGTTGCTCAGTATCCTTCATTAGATTTTGAACACTTTTGTTGCTTCAAACGAACAAAATGCACTAATTACAAATGATGGACTATAGCTTTAAAGGTATTGTGTGCGCCATTTGCGAACATTCACAAATGGAAGTGCCAAAATATTTTGAAACAGTCTACTTGACTGAAGGTAAATAAAAGTATAAAGCATCCTGTGAAATCGTTGCACCTGGTATGCCATCATTTTCAAGGAAAGAGGAATAACCATCATTTTCCAATGATGATTCAGACCGACCCATCATTTGAAATGTACGGCTTTTTTTTTTTACTATATATTTGAACAGGTACGAGCCAGCTATTGACTTGATGTATACGCTCGGTACACTATGTACATGTATGTCAGTTTCCCACAACACTAGCTATATGTAGTAATTAGGCATTCCCCTTGACTACTGGTTCTGTACACGACAGATTTGGCAGCTGCATTTTAATTAATGGTTGAAACTGAACAGCGCTTTCTTTCTTGTGTTTTTCCGGCACCAATGGACAGAACAGTGGAACAATGTCTGTTTAAAGTATGAGCCCTTATAATTGGCCCATTTCATAAAATTATGACAGAGGCAAATGGTATGAAATATCTTAAAATAACAAACTCCGGCTTTGTAATGTCCAGCATGTTAAGTTTGCACTTTGTGGTCACCCACCCATGCTAATTAGTCTTGCAATGGCCAGATGGTCTCCCCTTGTTGATGGATCCCCCCATCCTCCCTTCCTGGGACTTACCCCTAAGTTCCCAACGAGGTGCTCCATCAAGCGTAGCGTGCCTTCCTTCACCCCCGCGGCATTGCTGCTAGACCCCCTGACAGTGACCGTGGTGGAGTAGCCCCGAGCACGCTGCTTCATATTCACCCCAACGTTGTAGAGCTGGACGATCTGTTGGATGGTGGGTGAGTTGATGTCTGGAGCTGGGTTGTTGCTGATGGGAAGCTCAAAGACCAAGACCAGCGGGAGAAGCTCCTGATACAACCAAGAATGTCAAAGTCCAAAAAAACACAACAATGATTAGGCAACAACGCTCAGGGAGCTATTCCTGATCTTACGCTATCTTCGCATTGGACTTGTTTGAAGTCCACTGCTGCCAGCCGTTAAACTTCCTAAATTGTGTTGACTGTCGGTTGTATGTTTTACATTTCTTGTCAGTTTTTAAGTTTCTTGTTTTATCTAGAACACCTTTAAGCTACCGTAAATTCTTGAAACACTTTGGTGCATCATTAGGCCTGCTATAGAGTCTGAAATTGACCACAAATCAAACAAAACCTGTTAATTTGGGGGAGTAGGGAGGGCACAAGCCAAGTACCTCCAAAAGTACCTGCTGATTTAACGACAGAAAATCTGCTCTAAGGACTAGGATAGGACTGGTATCAAATACCCTGTGAAATAATTCCGTCTGAAATAGTTTGGAAGAAAATTAACATTGGAACACTTTTTGTTATCTAAAAAGGTACAGATCTACAGACCTGAAACTTTAACAAGTTGTTATGTGCCATACATAGAATTTGAGCAATTCTGTTGCATCAAACAAAATAAATGCACAAAAAGCAAATGATTCTACGCATCTTTAAAGATATACTGTACAAGGGAGCAACTTCAGCACGTCTTGAAAGTTTGGCTCGTATACACGTATCCATTGAGTACAGTAAATGTAATGAATATTTCCATTTCCAACGTAAGCTGTGAGAATTTAATGGGCCACAGCACATTCCAAATTTTGATTCAGTTTATCGTTAAAAGTTAGGTGCATTTTTCGAAAGTTCCCCCTTTCAACACTTGAAGTTTGACATTTTAGAATGAACTGACTGCATATAATACACTGACAATGATGTCTGGATCATTGTACATGTATACATGTATACATGCATTGTAACCTACAGGTGTATTGAAAAGAAATGTGCAATGTATTCATCAAGCTGTCCTTTCATTTGACTGCTTCAAAAGGGCAATGGTTTCAAATGACTCATTTCAAATACCGGTACATGTATCTGGTCTAGATGAGGATTGGGGGGGGGGGGGTGGGAGAGATAAGTGAATGACCCCAAGTGACCCATCTTCAACCACAGGGTATCATCGGGACAGAGCGTCTCTAAGCAACAATGTCAACAAACAAGTCAACAATCTTCCCAATTTAGAGTCATAATGGGTTGTTTTCCCTGCCCGTTTTTGTCAGTGTGTTGTGGTTTTTTCACAGTTGTTACTTTGTGGTTGGTGGTTTCAAGTTCCAAATTCATCATTGGAGGTTACAGATGGGCCAAGGGTTGTTTATTGCACTGTTCATGCACAGGGTAAAGGAATATTCAAAAGTTGTTAACAATCTTTGTGCCATTTTGCAGTACAGGTGGCAAAGCCAAAATTTGAAGGGATGGTTAATTTCGGGGTGAACCTCAAACCCTTTTCTACATGTACCATTCCCAAGATTTTGTTAAATCAAACATCTTCAAAGGTAGGGTAGATCATTTGTCATTTTTGCATATTTTTCGTTTGTATTTTGTATTGCGCCCGAAATCAGTATTCAGGACACGTTCTCATACTGGTACAGCCCAATCGATGCTACGCCATGTCACGCACTGAACCGAGGAATAATAACCATGCGTGCTCGTGCATCGTGGCAACACTTGCACGCACCCATTCACATATTTGCCCAATTACAAACCAACTAGTAACGGATATTTCCAAAAAAGTGTCACTTGACTCTTCTTAGGAAATGACCTTCTTTTGTTGTTTTCCTCAAAACGACAGCATGCACAGAAAGAATAATTTCACAGGGAGTTTAGTACCATAACTATCTTCAAACCAAGTATTTTGAACAATAGTTTGGTCAGTTTCTTTTTTGATAGCTGCAAATGATCTACTCTTCCTTCTAACTTATTTTCATCCCCCTTTTTTCAGTTGTAAAATAGCAGATTTTATAATTTTCAAAACTACTTTATGGAGGGAGGATTAGGGGGGATAGAGTGAGTGAAAACATGGTAGGACTAGGAGAAGGATGAAGTCTTTCAACCGGTACACTCACCCTAACTTTAGCCCGAGCCTGCTCCACTCCGCCAATCTGTCCAGCTATGGAGACCTGGTTACTCTTCTCTTGTTGAGAGCCCCGGTTGGAATCAGGGAAGTGGATGTGGCAGCCTGTGTCGTGCATGACCTTCTTGATGATGTTTCCTCCTTTGCCGATCACGTGTGAGTGCTCCGTGTAGGAGACGTCCATTTTTAAGGTGACTCTATTGCTCTGAAAGTGGAGATCAGCGGTGGCCAATAATAATTGTCAGAAAAAAGTATTTCCTCCTCCAAGATAAAAAAAACCTTCAGTATAGACCATGTTATCTGTGTCGTCATGCTGACATGCAACGGACAGGCAACCCACACATTTAAGCATCTTTTTCATGTTATTTGGCTCACATTAAATGGTATACAACACATTTAAACTGTGTCTACAACATCCAATTTTGTAAACAAAATGTGAAATAATCTATAGCTCTACATCAAAACTACAGATATTCAAGTATAGAATGTATGCTCTGTGACTCACTTTTGTATCTAGAACTGACATGATTTTATCTTTGGCTGCTGCTATGTTCTCGATTCTTCCTGTCACTTTGATGTGGGGATCTGCACATGAGTGGACAAAAGTAAAAAGAAAACATTGATAACATCAAAAGGAAAGAAAGAGTACATGTAGGATTATTTATGCACACAGAAGCAGAGAGTACTTTGTGTTTGAAATCAAAAGTTAAAAAGAAATTGAGCAATTTTAAATTTGTGCCCCATTATGTTCTTAACCAATTGCAAAGCTTCAAGGAGACGCAACTTCATGTAGTTTTTATAGCTTTTGAGAGCAAACTAAAAATCTATTGTAAAGCTGTCAGATTCAGGAAAAGATCCCAGGGAAACTTCATGTGAAGTGTAGGAGGGGAATTCAGTCTTGTACCAAAAACAGTGAGGATACTTCAGTTGTGTGATGTTACAAAATGTTTTCCGACTTTATTACAACTGTGCCACAATTACAATGTATATCTTCTCTCTTCCATCGCCAATTAAGAACCAACTCCTTCCAAAATTCTTTTTAATCACAAAAAAACGAATTTCTTTCCCAAAATATTATCATCGAAGTATTTTAGCTTACGCACGCGTGCACGCGCATGCGATGTAACGCAGCTGTTCATGTGCACTACTGTTCTTGTGTGCACTGTTCACTTGCCTTGCATACCGGTATATATATCATTACTTTTCACATCACAACAACTCTCTAATTCATGGCTCTGGAGGATTGGTTTAAAAAAGAAAAAAGTGAACTCTGAGATGTCGCACAGGATCGACTAATCATGCAATAGCATGTCTGCGTGACTGAGCGATAGTACAAATCCACCTATTGCACTCAACATACGACGAGTAAATTATTGTGTACACATGCATGCAATGTACACAAAGCCTACCTTCACTCTCACATAGTGGCATCCTTATTACTGGCTGACACATATTTCAGACAGGTTTTGTCTCTAATACTTTATTCCATCAAGGCAGCACAGCTCGTTGATAGACTCAGAGAAAAGTTTGACTATGTGTTTTCCAACCATTGCAAGTGATGTCTGCTGAAGATTCCAAATGTGGACAGAGATCCTCTCCAGTGTTAATAATCTGTGGCGGTGCTTCAACGTATGCTGACAGATGATCTGAACAAATACATGCATGCAGACAGCATATGCACAAGTTCATTTAACTTTACAAAGTCATCAGAAAGTTTCAAAAACAGCAGATTCCTCAACTACAAGTTTCTCAAGTCCAAACATTGTAACACAACACAGACATGTCCATTCGTTGACAAAGATTTCCTTCTGTCGTACTAGCTAAACACCACTGTGTGCATAAAAGAGTACATGTACACAAACAGCAAACAGTACCAAAGTTCCGATCCCCAAACCACACAAGAAGTGTTCAGCACACACACATGCGTTCCTCTAGCTACCGCCATTCACTGCGCACTGAATTCACCAAGCGTTGACTCCTTGCTTTTGTGCGCCCTGGTCGTGGTATTAAATCAGCGCTTACTGTCTCCATTCATCCTGACTTTTTTTTGTGGTTAGAGGCCGATTCTTTTTTAGGGGAGTTTGTTTGGTGAGCAGGTAAGTGAACTGCAGGAAATATAAAAAGCAGGCTCTGGCGCAGGGTTGTTGTCAGCCTAACAATAGGACAGGATTTGGAGGCCTGTGGTAAAGACTGGAAAATTGATAATGGGCATTAAGAATGGAAGAGCGACTGACACTGATGACTTGTTCACTTCGGGCACCTCAGGATAAAACAACCTTGTTGTACATGTAAGACTCGAAATCGAACTTATACAAGGGATGCTGTGGGTGTTGTTTCAAAGTGCGATAGGAGAAACATTTGAAGACTTCCTTGTTTTTTCAGGTGACTCTCTCTGACACGGCATTTCAATGGGGGTGATCAGACAAAACAGTTTTCTGTGACGCAAACGCAGGATAATTGTCGCGTCATTCAATCGGCTTTGTGCGTGTAGCAAAAGGAAGCTTAGCGTGTTCTTGTAGACGTAATAATGTAACAATAGAGTCGATCATCATCTCTCTTTAATTGCTAGTCAGCTGTGAACAAACCTGACTGTAATTGAAGGAAATGCGCACAGTGGGAGGAATCTGTTTCCTCCTCAGTGACGGCAAAAGGCGGAAGGAGTCAGTCTCTTTGGGGGGGGAGAGATGTTTTTAGAACTCAGCATCAGGAAGTAGGGACAGTATAAACCAGAAGTGGACAGGGAAAGGAATTTTTAAATGTTACTTTTTTTTATTCATCTAATTATTTGTTTGGGAGATTTATATTGTTATTTGCATGGATAGGCATGGGAGTGGTGGATGGGGGACACGCCTAATTAATTTGTTTTGTTTAAACAATTGTTAAAATAAACAGAACTGCCAACTCACAAAAAGAATGCGCTAGTTTTGTTTGCTTCGCAAAGCAGGACAAATAAATTGACTACCACACCATGATATTTAAAGTGAACTCTATACATAGTATCTACATTTAGAAGCTTCAGGTACATGTACACGTAGAAGGTACTGTACAAGCAGTAAGAATGTTTATGACCTGAAGGTTTAAATGATTGGGAAAAGAGAAAGTTTCAACTACCGTATAGGCCCCCTATTGTTTTGGTGGATATTTTGAGAAGGCGTCATTTCCAAATTTATGAAAAACTTTCAGGAAAATGTGAAAGATATTTCAAAACTTTACGGTTCTTGTTACTTTTTCTACTTGTATTTTGGAAATTCTTTTTAAAAAGCACGCTAACAGGCCTTAGACCAAAAAGAAAGTCCAAAATATTTCATTCTCCCTCAAACTTGGCAAACTTTGAGTGAGTTTATGTTCCCTTCACATCTCTTGCACCTTCCTCAATTTTGAGGTGAGATATTTCAGATTGCTTTCCACCAAATTGAATGCATTTATAATAAATATTGTTTTCTTTTTTAGGATCATTATGTACGTTTCTACATTTCAAGAGCTCATAGAAGCTTCTGAAGTCATTCAAGCAACGTACATGTACATTTCTACTGACCCAGTTAATCAGCAACGAACGTGAAATGAATACACTACACTATGATGGGCCCATCCAAAAAATCCCATAATCACAGGGAAGTAGATGATCAATTTCCGTCTATTCAGATATCGAGTCCAGGTATTAACACATTCCAGACTTCAAGGCTGTAGGAATCAACAATCCATGCAATCAACAGGTACACAACAGGAAGGAAATTAAGAGTTCTTTCACTAAGTTATGTTGGGTATTTAAGTTTTCTTACAAAGTACAGAACAGATACTAGTATTGTATGCAGCAGTTTCATATTTTCTGATGGGGGATTGACCAACTTTGCTTGTGTCCAACTGGGCCTTTAGATGTACCGTTTATGCTCTTTAACAAATAATATGGGTTTTTTTTCAAACATATTTTCTATTAACAAAAAAAGTACTTTTTTTCTATCACTTCAAACCTAAATGGCAATAATACAAAGACATACCGGTACTGCATACAAGCAGAACACAATTAAAACACCTACAATGTTCACATGCTTCAACAACAACAATAGAGAATTTTGTGCCTTAAAAGCTGGCTTATTTTAAAAATCAACCTTAGTGCAAGTGTATTGTTAATGCGCAGGTGTTACGTTAATTCTTTATCAATGTAAACAGCTTCTATTTTGTCCGCTTCCCTCAAACCACAAACGCAACCATTTTGCAGTTCACCTTTATTCATCCTTGAACCAAATAGCAAAATATAAGAAAAAAGTTGACAAATCTCCAGATGAGATTTCAGGTCAAAACACAATCCCTTTTGTTGAAGTTCATTTTTGACGCCCAGCCGTTCGTTTGGCCATAACCGCAACGTTCAAAGTGATCAATAGTAACACAATGCGCAGTAATAGCATGCCAGTTGCATGATATCACCTTCATGTACTTTATGGTGCTTATTTTTAGCAAAAAAGGGAATTACCCATCTGTGTGTTGATATGGATGGCACTGTTTATGTTAGTTACTGTTTGTGTTGATAGGGACAAAGTACAGAAAGTTGCAGATATGGATCACTCAACGGACCAATCAGTGTGACGCATGACTGAGACTTCGATGATGTATACTGATGCATTGACAAATACATACATGTACACACATTGTGTGTGCACACATGAATGCGTACAAGTGTACATGCAGTCCGGTTGTATGTTATGTATGCATTCATTGTACACTATTGAACTGTATCAACCCAAAAAGGCAAAACTGAACTTAACATGTACTGTGCATACTTTATGTACAATTCTTGTTTTACTGCAAATGAAAACCAACATTTCTATTGGAGTATTTGGTACCAACTTTAAAAGCATTTTCTGTGTCACGAAATTAAAAAAAGAGTAATGTATTGCATTTATTCTAATCATAAATCAGATACATTTGGGAGCAGCATCATCAGGCATGATTCGGGGATGGGGGGGGGGGGGGGGGAGGAGGAGAGAGAGAAGGGGGTATGAAGGGGAACCAGTCTTGTCAAAAAGCCTCAACTGCCTTTAATCCTCGACCAAAACAAAAATATAATGTCCTTTTGAAATAAGGTTTTACTTTTCAAAAATAAAAAAAACAATCAAGATCAAGCAAAAGCCAAACTTCACTTAAATATCTGAAATATTCTACAATTGTATAAAAATTCCAACCATAGGCAAAGAAAATGTATATTTCCCCATTCTCTCAGTACCCACGATTGCTGGTGTGTAAAGTTTTACTTTTCAAAAATGTAATAAATAAGACTCAGTTTTTATACAATTGTATAAATATTTCAACCAAAGGTAAGAAAACTTTATACATTGTATTTCCCCATTCTTTCAGTACCCCATTGTTGGTGTGTAAAGTTTTACTTTTCAAAACTTAAGACTCCATGTTTGGAACTTAAATATCTGAAATATTCTGCAATTTCAATTCCAAAGGTAGGAAACATTTTCCCCATTTTTTGGGTGCCCACGATTGTTGGCGTATAACTCTACATCAGCAATTTCCTCCACGCACCCTCCATATTTCTTTTTGCTCCGCCCACTCTTGCAACCCCTTTACAATTTTTTGCTCGCAAATCGTGCCATATTTCCAAATCTTGTCCCCAACTCCACATGAGCTGATAGTCCATTCCTGATGAAACCATACAATGCAATGACTCATCCTTTTATCAAGAAGGCCATTATCTCTCTCTTGAATGAGCCTGAAAGCCCTACACCATAAAAAAAAACTGTTAAGGGGTGACTTTTAAGAACTACAATCTTTAATGAGTGCATCAACTAGACTAGCATCAATTACTCGTACAACAACAGTTTATCAAAACCCACACAAATGGAACCTTGACTGGTAAAGTGTTCATACTTCATTAAAGGGAATATACATCATTTGCTTTTGCTGTAATTTTCAGAAATGGATGGAATTGGGGGTTGGAAATATAAAGCAAATATAGTTACACTGACTTTTTGGAGGTTTTGGGTTCGAAAATGCTATAAAAACCAAGAAAAACGATCATTTTCCTGTAGTCTGGTTCCCTGACTCCATATAAGAAGAAACAGAGCAGTTTACATACATTGGGGAATTGTAAGGTCAGGGAACCAGTCTAGCTGGCTCGTACCCGTTCATAGATTTGTAATCGATTGCAAACAAGTGCAATGGTCAATTGGGGCCAGTATTTGAAAAAAAGCCAGTTGTTTCCAACGCTGATCGGCCGATCAGCGTTGGAAATTGATACAAAAATACCACTTTTCTTGAAAATGACAGTATACCAGGTGCCATAATTTTACAGGATGCTTTAGACTGTCATTTACCAACATCCTATTAAGGTATTTCGTAAAAACTTGGTAATTTTATTTTTCGATGTTTGCAAATGTTGTATATTCCCTTTAAAAGTGGTTTACAAGGAAAAGTCTGAAAGGACCAGACCGAGTGGAAAGGGACACGGTTTAAGGAGAAAGAGACGGAGGTCCGTGACAAATTGGCATTCAGGCTTGGCTAATCAGGCCACACAGTGCCAATACCAATGGTGTGGAAAGTAGGCAACTATTACATGCGTCACTCTCAAACATTGACTGCCAAGTTTTGCTCTGAAAAGCATGAGAACTGTGGATTACACTCCGTGATTCTCTCTTCTGTGAAGATGTTTTGATTGTGAGGAAGTGCAATGATGCACAGCGCTTTCAGGATAAACACGCTTTCTTCACTGACGAGATTAAAGATCTAGATTTTACTTTTACCTTGCTATTTTCTAGCATTACAAAAGTATTCATGTTTGAATGAAACATCAATGATCAATAATGTAGGGATCCATCTATTCCCAAACTTGCTAATTTAAAATGTTTTGAACGTAAGAAACATTGATTAAGGCCAGCTAAAATTCATTGTAAGGTTTTCATCACTCAGATTGAAAAAAAAATTGTGGGGAGGGGAAGTTATATTCCTGTTTCATAATTCCACTTCTTCACATCCAAAGTAAATTGAGAGGACCAAAGTCTGATATGGTACTAAACCTAGAAGAGGATACAACAAAAATGAAAACTACAAAATACTAAATACCAGTCAAAGGTTATATGACCTCAGACCGACAAATTTTTGATAAATCAGAGTTTTTACTCACCAACCAACATTGCTTTTCCAACACTATCTGACTATGAATGTTGTACACACACTTGATGTGATCGCCTGCATGCAGTAACATTATTTTGTGCTGCGGCTCGACCATTTTCTGAAGAGGGGGATTATATCCCTTTTTTTTCAGAGCACACAATGGCGATATATATCGGTATGGCTGGTGCGCTTTGAAGAAAGATATATGTACATTGTAATCTCCTCTTTACAAAATAGTCGAGTCGACCCTCAAAATAACGTTACTGCAAGCAGGTGACTGCATCAAGTATGTGTGCAACGTTTGCCGTGTTGAAAAAGCGATGTTTTGCTGTTTGCGTGCAAGTCAACAGGACCCTGCCTGTGGATTTGGTGAGGATTTTGTCTGGAAAATACACTTTATCGGATAAAAAGTACACTTTCACAAAAAATATACAATATTAAAAAAATATATCTACACGGGCATGAAAACCTGAGCAGGCGGTACTGAAAACCTGAAAATTAAATTTGAACTGGCCTAAAGACGGTCACTAAAGTGTACGAATACTACGGTGACTGCTCTACACATGTACATGTACGTGTACGTATGTTCCGACACCCCTATGTTCTGACAACCCGTACACATGTATGTAAGATGGTGTTACTCCCGGTTAGAGTTTGGTTAGGGATAGGAATAGGAATATGAGCAGTTGGAACAGGGGTGTCGGAACATAGGTGTGTCAGAAAATACCGGTAGGTGTACAAAATGTATGTAACCGAATACTACATGTACCTCCTCATATCATACACTTACCTACATAGATGCTTCACAATGCCACAGAGCCAGAAATAAAAAAAAAAAAATTGGCAAAATATACAGGAAGTAAGGACACAAAAGACTATTGAACCGCGGAAACCCACAACTACTTCAACAGGGAGACAAACAATAGGGCCAGCTCCACTCCAGTCAACAATCAGGGTATTCATTCACAGCTCCGTCCTATGACTCAACCATCATTGACAATCAGGCACTTGGTGAAAAAATCAACTTTTTACACAAAAGACTGTTGACTTTGTTGGATGATGCTAGAGTGGCCATGATTATGTCATGCAGCTGGGAGCTTACTCAATAGACCATAATCTACTTGACATTTTGACAGAAGAAATTATAGGGTGGTGGGGGTGGGAGCAGGGGTCTAGGGTGGTGGGGGGTGGGAGCAGGGGTCTAGGGTGGTGAGGGGTGGGAGCTGGGGTCTAGGGTGGTGAGGGGGTGGGAGCTGGGGTCTAGGGTGGTGAGGGGTGGGAGCAGGGGTCTAGGGTGGTGAGGGGTGAGAGCAGGGGTCTAGGGTGGTGAGGTGGTGGGAGCTGGGGTCTAGGGTGGTGAGGGGTGGGAGCAGGGGTATAGGGTGGTGAGGGGTGGGAGCAGGGGTCTAGGGTGGTGAGGGGGTGGGAGCTGGGGTCTAGGGTGGTGAGGGGTGGGAGCAGGGGTCTAGGGTGGTGAGGGGTGGGAGCAGGGGTCTAGGGTGGTGAGGGGGTGGGAGCTGGGGTCTAGGGTGGTGAGGGGTTAGGATTTGGGGTCTAGGGTGGTGAGGGGTGGGAGCAGGGGTCTAGGGTGGTGAGGGGGTGGGAGCTGGGGTCTAGGGTGGTGAGGGGTGGGAGCAGGGGTATAGGGTGGTGAGGGGTGGGAGCAGGGGTCTAGGGTGGTGAGGGGGTGGGAGCTGGGGTCTAGGGTGGTGAGGGGTGGGAGCTGGGGTCTAGGGTGGTGAGGGGGTGGGAGCTGGGGTCTAGGGTGGTGAGGGGTGGGAGCTGGGGTCTAGGGTGGTGTGGGGGTGGGAGCAGGGGTCTAGGGTGGTGAGGGGGTGGGAGCTGGGGTCTAGGGTGGTGAGGGGGTGGGAGCTGGGGTCTAGGGTGGTGAGGGGGTGGGAGCAGGGGTCTAGGGTGGTGAGGGGGTGGGAGCTGGGGTCTAGGGTGGTGAGGGGGTGGGAGCTAGGGTCTAGGGTGGTGTGGGGGTGGGAGCTGGGGTCTAGGGTGGTGTGGGGGTGGGAGCTGGGGTCTAGGGTGGTGAGGGGGTGGGAGCTGGGGTCTAGGGTGGTGAGGGGGTGGGAGCAGGGGGTCCTCTCTTTGCAGCAGACTGAGGATGAGGAACGTCATGGAGGTTTTTCGGGCAAACACTCTGGACCACAAACTGTCCAAATTATTGGCAACAACATTACTCTCTTATTTTCAAATTGGGGTTTTTATAGTCGATGAAATCGTCGACAAAATCATGTCTGTCGGTATAATAATAATAATAATAATAACAATAATCATCTTTTATATAGAGCATAATACACACACACAAAATTCTCTATGCGCTTCTGAAAGCATTTAACAAGAGTGTCTTAGGCAGTGATTGGAAATTTTCGAAATATTCGATAAAAAATGTTCAGGAGCAAGAGCCCAGGGCTCTTTTGAGAAATCCTTGGATTCAGCACCACAAAGAAATAAAATAAAATAAAAAATATAATAACCTAAAAATGGAAATATTGTTAGTCTTCGCAGACTGAGAAGCTAAACATCCACTGCCATGCTGGACAGCGACAAACTTGTCCTGAAAAGGTTTTATACATGTACTACTTAAAAAAAAAAAAAAAAACCACAATAAATTTCTCATCTTTTTGACTGGTAGGGGCAAGAGCGCATCCAATCAATTACAATGGACACAAATGCCTCCTGGTTCAACAATACAGCAAAACAGGCATTATCAGCAGGCTCTCACTACCACAATGGAAACGATAGAATCAAAACCATTACACCAATGTTCAGGAATTCGACTGGGTGCCTCGATGAGGGTAAACTCAAGCAGTGGAACTGAGTGACAAAGCCAGGACAATAGAAGAAAATTTCAATTAGACTAAAAAAAGAAAGGCGTCTCTGACTCTGAAAGTAAAAATGGAGGCAAAAGGCATGAAATTGATTTCGCTCAAAGAGTCGTGTTTGGACAGGTGGACTTTTTCAATACAGTTAAAAAAAAACTGAAGTCACTATGGAAATAATGAGATTTTGGCATGAAGAGCGATTGGGGTTGTATACAAACTTGGAAACAACAATGAACAATGAGTACAATGCTTTTCCTTAAGTTGAAATATATTTTGCAACTTTTTAGAGATTTTTTCCCACTTTTTACTTTTGTTCTGAAGAGAAATTGTGTACTTGGCGACAAGTGGGGTGTGGCTGCTTTGGAAATATTCAGAGAATTTTTTTTCTATTGCAAGGTTTGTTTGTCACAAAGTTGTTTTCTATCACTTCTTGAAGTGTGCAAAAATGAAACTTGTTTGTGGCTTATTTTCTTTTTTTTTAATTCCCTTTTCTTCAAACAAACTGGAGGTAATTCTGTTTAGGCCAAGTAAAAAAAAAAAGTAGTTTCTCGTCCGGCCTTTTGGAAAATATGAAGGAGGCGGGTGCTTTTTTCTTTCTTGCTTTTTTCCCCCCGAGATGGCAGATTTTCCAAGATGACGGATGCATTCTTCAATTTTCTTGACTATTTTTCTGGTACAAAATTGTGTCAAAAGGAGCCACAACCCTTTCTACCCGTATACATGTAGCTACAATTTTGTTGGAAAGAAATAAAAAGACATTACAATGACATGTGCAAAAGATATTGCAAAATGTATGAATTACAAAACAAAACAAGAGGGGGCCGGGAAAAATAGGAAGCAGCAGGGACGAGAAACTGGTTCTTTTTTTTTTTATTTGGCCTAAGGCCAAAAAGAAATAATAGTTCTGCTTCCAGTTTCCCTACCTACCCTATTCTGACAGCCCCTACCCTAATTTTTTTTATTGAAAAAATGAAGGGAAAAAAAACAAAACCATCAATTTCTACCTTTTACCCTTGACTACACACAGACACCTCCATATGATCGTACACAAACAAACTGGCCAAAAAAATTAATTCCCTACCAGTACCTACCCTATTTTCGAATGCCATGTAATTGGAAGCAGAACTACAATGTACCGGTACATTGTATAATTTTGGGGGGGCCTAACATAAGAACATGCGTATTACACTGTTCACACCTAAAAAAAAAGTATAGTCTTTGTTCTCCTCATATTCTGTTGTTATGATCAAGTTCTAAAGAAGCACTGAAAAATTATTATTAAAACTGAAAAATATTATTACCCCGGCTTCTGCATTCGCACTGGACTCGAGCATAAATTCTTACTACTACATGTATTTATAACCATTTCTCCCTTGGATACAAGAACAAACTGTGATAAAGTACATTGCTCAAGAACATACATGTAACATAATGATCTGCTGGGTGTGAACCTAATGCTTACCTTTTTTAGATTTCGCTCCGATTTTTAACTTGGAAGGCCACGTGATGCGTGTGTCAGTTTCTTGCATTATCTGAAATGCCAATGAAAAAATAACTTGTTCTTAAATAAACATAAATATTTAATTAATTGATACATGTATGTAAGCATGTTTTGGTGCAGTTTTGTGTGTGTTTGCATGGACTACATGTACCGGTACATGAACAATGGAGCTTAGGGCATATAGAATTAGAAAAGCATCAAGCACTAATGTGATCTTCATTCACCAACAGAGGGCCTCCTTCAAACCCTCTGTACTGTGACTGTGAATGTAACAAACAAACTTTCTAACCATGCAACAGTAGGACTATTTCTTCCATTGATACTGCACACATCTTACTCCTTTGTAACAAGGACAGAACTACATTGTATAGATGTGAACATGTTTAGCAGGGGGGGGGGATTTCAAATATTGTAAAGATGGATAGATTAAATCAAACATTGTTTCAACAACAGTAAAAACTGTCTTTGTTCACTTCACTAAGTAGAGACTAAAAAGTTAAAAGAATGTGGCTTGGTCCTTTCCAAGAAGAAAATCCGCAAATTTGTTATATAAGCTCTCTGAGTTTGCAAACAGCCAATGAGAGTGGTGAGAGTATCATGTATCTTGTACTCATGTTCCATGTACAAGAGACTCCATAGTGGACTGGGAATTAGGGAGAGACTCCCTAGGGGGACTAGGAATTAACCAAGTTATGGGGTCATGTAAGGACAAGCATTCATGTCAAGGCCAGCTAACCAGGTGTTGAATTCTGCACAACGAATAGTAAATTTGATAACATTCTTTGAACATTCTTTTAGTGCATACATAATGGAATTGAACATAAAAATATATTCATGGTTCAGTTATCGTAACTTTCTCAAAGAACATTTCGTTGAAAAATACACTTTGAGGCCAGAATTTGAGCCAAAAAATCTCTCTTATCTTATAGTGAAATACTTTGAGGAAGATTTTACTCAAGTGGAAACTTGTGTAAAAACTTTATTTATTCAATTGAATAAAATACACCATTAATTGTCTTGTCTCCTAGATTCAGTTGAAGGGAGTGGAATTTCACTCAATTTTTAACTCTTTGTAGACAAGAAAATATTGCTTCCTACAGTTTTATGTACTAAAATCCTCGCTGCTAACGTTTTCCAAAATATTCTGGCATTGATAACAGCAGCACGTGTGAACCAGAAACACAGTGCAGTATCACAGGCATTAGTGTCATTGAACGTCGCCAAGTTGAATGTGCCATGGTTTCAAGTTCCCTTCAGCTTCACACTGAGCTGGTCAAATTGGTAGCGACTACCAACGGTGTTAAAAGGTGAAATACTGGAAATGTAAATTCTGAATATGTGACCCAAAATGTCCCGTACAATACTGCATAGTGTGATGAACTGAGGTGGGCCAAATGTGTGTATACGTTTACTGATTTATGCGCTGTTTATTTACATGTTATGAACGTTCACCTTTCTTTTTGTCTGGGGTTCCTATTGAAATACACAATTCAGAAAACTACTGTTAGAGTTAAAATACAATTGATATCAGGACAGATTTTATAATGCCTATATTAATTAGAATAAAAGAATGGATTTTATAAAGTACTTTAAACGGTACATACATATTTCATTTCATTTCTATCAAGTTTGGATTTCTTTTGGACACCAGTACGAAAGTATAGAATATATTTGAGTTTGGTATTAATTATGTAGGCCTATTTCTCCAGGGTAGCCATTTCAGGTGTCAACAAAATTGTATTCTTTGGGGCCTATTTGTAGAGTTACAATGTACATACAGTATAATGTTATAGGTACATGTATTTCATCACCAAAAGTTGCCAGAATTTGTTAACTTTTTCTTTCTTTGGTGTTTTGTTTTGTGTCAGAGTTTGTGTCAGAGTAACACAATAAGAAATGTTTCTCACAAACGTTGTCAATGAGAAAATATGAGGTTCAAGATTTGAACAGAAAACCCTTTAAACTGAACAGTGTCTTCCTGAAATGACATCACAGCAACAGCGCCCTGAGTTGTCATGAAAGCATGCAAATGTTTTAATGTTTAAAAAAGTGCAGTTTTCAATAAATTTAACCAAAAAAGGGATGTCCAATACCGTTAGTTTTCATACATTTAAGAGTAGAAAGTTCCACAAAATATGTTCCTGAGAACGATTTACTTCATGAATCCTTTAACATTTTTATCACAAATGCAAATAAAAAAATATGAAAGCAGTGTATTAAAAGAGGATTAAAGTACAATTATAGGAAAATGGCGCCCTCATTTGGCAAAACTCAGAAATTGGGTTGGCTAATTTCAGTCAAACTTTTCCTTTTC
This sequence comes from Patiria miniata, assembly GCF_015706575.1. Lineage (NCBI taxonomy): Eukaryota > Metazoa > Echinodermata > Asteroidea > Valvatida > Asterinidae > Patiria > Patiria miniata. Next base: position 18,918,560 of record NW_024037061.1, read on the forward strand.
ACATTTTTTTCTTCTTTTTTTGTGTCTACTACTAAAATCTACTGTCTGGTAGTTGAGGATTCTGAAATGAGGCTGTGCTGACAAAACAAATTTCACATTTTTTACTGTTTTTTAGTGTGGTCACACACTTATGGCAAAATGATATGTACAGTAATTTAGTGTTGAAAGCAGCACAATTGTAACAGGCGATAATGACATCACAACCCAGATGTGCAAGCCATCCAGACTTGGGAATAAAAGCTTGCAAGACCTGGAGGAATAGTCAACTATCAAATGGTCATTGTACTTTCTATCTTTGCTCCTTATCCAGAAATTTGTTCCATCAATTTGTATGAAAGGCTACTTTCATCATGCATTTATGGTTAACGCAGACGGCAGACTATAGATCTCCAAGTATGTTTTTTACATCCAAAATACACTGTATGAAAACGTGTACATGTTCACTGTATCAAAGAGCAGCGCCCTCTTAAACTTGAGGCAGGAGATGTTTTTGAATGAGACAGAGTCTGGCAACATGACTGCTTGAGACAAAAAAAGGTCTACGTGCAATTTCAGAATTAGATCTGGGAAACGAATACATGTATGTACGCCAGCATTCCAGTATCACTCAAGAATAAGACAACAGCCACTGGTGATGAATGGCATGTTATTATGCTATCATCCCACTCTGGCTCCATCTCGTGACCTCTACGTGACCTCGTGACCTCTGCGTGACCTCTGGAGCAAGTACTCCATCTTTCTCAGCACACCCAACACTCAGTAATCTGTTTATCGCTTAAGTTTTTCTTTTCTTCCTAACTCTGGATAAACAAGTTTCATTTTACTTCAACAGATTCTTCCGTTTTGTGATAATAATGTTCTTTAACCGGTATGTTGTTGTTGTTACCCGTGTGTCCACATTCGAATGCCTTAAACATATTTTTTTCATCAGCTGTAATATTTTCTGTATATGTTTATGTTATTGTAACATTTCTTTTTGGGGGGGGGAGGGGTTGGGGAGTTGGAAGGGAGGGTAATTTTTAACAGTTCTTCAAAGTTCCTCACTTTTTTGCAATTGGTAAAACCTAAAGAAGGTGTTGTTGACTGAAATTCACTTCATTTCACTTGATGACCGCAACAACGTTCAGGCATTTTCCTATAAACAATATATAATAGCCCTAAACTGCCGTATTTTGAATGGCAAATAACAACAGAGCAACAAAGGCAAACGGTCTTCGCCAGTCATTGGCTAGTTTCCCAAGATGACCCCAGTTCTTTCTTTTCCGCTTTTCATTCCACTTTCACAGTGGCCTCTCTAACTTAAACACTAACATTCCTATATAAAAGTGAAAAATACTCCAGTTTTTAGCATTTAGCAAAGTATTACTTTTTAAGACCATTTTACGGCTGCCTCTTTAAATAAAATCTTGGAGAAAAAGGGATTTTGTTATCTAAATGGTTGGTATTTCGGTTTCATATACCGGTAGTTGAGTTGATATCCTTTCTTATCATTGAGTACATGTAGTCCCCCCAACTGTAAAAACTCTTCCCAACACTCCAAAATAAACACTAGCACCTCTCCCTGTCAGGGTGTCATGTCCCCTGGGGAGGGGGGGGGGGGGGGAAGGTCCCTTAAGCACCCCCTTGGGATGTGATTGCAATGACAGCTAACCTAGATCAAGCTACTGTAGGAAGCACCATTGACCTCATTGCTAAGGGGGCGATGAACATTTTGTGGTAGACAGGTGTCAAAATAGAGGCAAGTACTCTGCACACTGATTTACCACATTCTGTGGCACCCAAATATTCTTAAAATGAGAAGTTTCTCAACATGTGTAAATTCTGTTTGCAAAAGAATAAACTTTATGTCTGACACATTAAGCCTAAGTATTATTCAGGTTTTTATTTTTGGTCTCTTTCATATCAGCTTGGAGAAGATTAAAGGTTGACATGCATCCAGATTTGGGGAAAAATTTCATGTTTTAGATAAATTCACCTTATTTCAAGGGTCTGGTTCACAGAAACATGTAATGTCCACAGACATGTAATTTATGCCATGAAAAAGTTTCATGCCTTAGCGAAAAAAGTTTCTACCAGGTGGATATTCTTTTTGCAAAGGCAAACGTTAATTTATTTGTCGGAGTATAGTAAACATGTGAAGGGGGCGTAAGTTGATTGCGTGTTAATATAATATTAAGATGTTAATCTCAGCCAAATGAAAATTGATTAAAATGGAGGAAAATTACTGATGCATGTACTTACTCTTTGGAAAAATTCTTCCCCCGTTTCAGCTTTTCCATCTTGCGCAGCTGAGATAAAAAAAAAAGACAAAGAACTCCTTCAAAAAATGAACAGTTATCGATATAATATCTGGTTGTCGGTATCCAATAGTCTTTTTAAAAACATGTTTATTGTAAATTGACACAGAGTTGTTGACTTTGGAAAATGACTTTAACCTCATCTTCACATCAACGGATTACAAATTTTCTAAATCAAACTGATTTCCCCACAATTTTAGTTCTGAATGATCTATGCAGCAACTGACAAACTGCTCCTTGGAGCTTCAACTTTGCTGTGGTTTTGGACAACTTTTGACATTAGACCCCTGCTCTAACACAAAAGAAAAGTACACCCTGCATTGAAGGGACTTTTGGAGTGGACATTATGAAGTGAGCCCTCTAGCAGTTAATCTTGTCCAGGCTCTTGCCCAATCACTAGGTTAGAGAGACCCCAAACTCTAAATATATTGAGAATACAATGTTCTCAGTCTTTTCCCAACTTAAAAAATGTGTCAATGAAATTTTGAGTTACGTGAATATGAGTGCCATAATATATAAAATTGATGGTAGCTATTTGTACACTGTACATGTGTATTTATGAGGGGTAAGGGTTTGCTGTTAACTTTGGCCACTGTTATGCTCCATTCAATGTCAATCTAATATTGTGAGAGAGATGCTTAGTCGTTTAAGTTGCGTTTTATTTCCTCTATAAGGTATAACTTGTACAAAGGTTTAAAACAAAAATTGGCAAAGTTTGTACCTCATAATTCGCTTTATTTCTTTTTTCTGTATTTCAGATTTACCGTACATGTACCTTGTAAGATATGAGAAACAAAAACATACACAGATGAAATTTAAGCCGTCCCATGTGGGTCAGGGTTTATGTAAGGTTCAATGTGTTGTATATCATTCTCAACAACACAGCTATATCATTCTCAACAACACAGCCTTTTGACGTGGTTGTGAATAGTGCATACATGTACATGCAAACCACAATGTAAGGGTGTGGAGATTCCTGCCCACAGGGGGTAAGTGTGTTAGGCGGAATTCTCAAGGGGGAGGCAACAGTTCTACATGTATGTGTTCATGTATTCCTTTGTCAAGAATTCATGATCCACCCACCAGAGACTTGCAGTACTGATTCTTGCACAAGTTGATAACTTTTGTTTGATGTTATGAAATATGGTACAGTATATATTGTGGGTTTACATATTTGTGACATTTACATGTATTATGTAGAGGCGATTTGGTGGGTTTTTTTTTTCTGTGGCCATTATGTTTAATCAATATTCTTACTTACTGACAAAAATTAAAAATGCATCAGAAATCAAACATTCTTCCAATTACCGGAATCATGTTTTTTTCTATTGACACTTCTGAAAAACAGAAGTGTGAGAATATTGAGGTGACGGTGTTTCCATCAGCCTTTCCCAAATTGCCAGGTTCTCCGGAAAAAAAAATCAGCTTTTCTTAATCTTTTTCCCTTTCTGAGACTTTTCTGTAGAAACAGGCTTAAAGTTACTGAGAAGCCCCCAAAGCCAAAAAAGTAAACCATGGCAGCCCCTGTTGCGTAACCTTCCCTTCAACAGTAGATGCAAAGAGCACTTCAGAACCCCTTCACCTTTCCAACGTCATTGATTACTACTAATATTTGCAAATGTACCTCTGGGTAGCTTAGAATGCTAAGCGCAGTTTTGAAGGGATTCCAGTAAGCTCAAGATATTGTTTCAGAGAAATTCTCTCTTCTGACTAATCATAGCCTGCAGATCTTCATTTGTATCTTTTGTTTACATAAGCTTATGAGGTTGAATCATGAGGTTGTCATTTACGCTTTAGCCCTTAGTCTACATGTAGTTTAAAACCTAAATTCCAGAGCCATATTGAAAAACAAACCACCCCGCCCCCTTCAAACCAGGTCATCTCAATTTTAATGTTTTAATGTTTTTAAACATTCATTTGCATTTCTCTGCAGCAAAAACTTGCTGAATTTCTGTTATGTAAGTACTGTTGTTTTAACACCAACGTAAATACTTGCAGGATTTTGTAGGAAGTGGTACTGGGGGTTTTTGCACCGAGTTATCTCAGTTTTCTGTGGAGGCACTGAAATACTGGATGTTGCCAGATTTACATTTAACAGTATTTCTGACTGAGAAAAAATTAACTATTTGTGTTTCTCTACAAGTACTTAGAATGCACACAGCATATGTTTACATTCTAACTTAACAAACTTCCCAAGGACACGACTCTTCAATCCCTCACCGTGTACCCGTGTAACGCAAGTCACAACAAAGTTGTAAATAGTCCTCCGTCTATTGAACACTATTGATCCTTAATGATTGGCCAAGTAGGGTTGGAATGCTGTCGTAAAAGTAATTGAGCAGAATTAATAATTCAGAGGAGAAGTAAGACCACTCATACTGGTACCTGTAGGTACATCTTGGGAGTGATAAAATGTTAGCTTTTAAAAAAATAAGGGCCTACGTCTTGTTGACACCTCATTAATTTCAAGGTTAGCGACTTCGTGAGACATACATTGTAAAGGTGTAGATCATGAGGAATTTATAAAGAATTATAATTGCCCGTTTCCAGATTTCCAAGTTAACGAGAACAGTACTTGTTCAAAAATACCTAGACAGAAATATAATGGGCCATGTTGTTAGTATCCACTGTTTATCAATGTTTTGACACTGATAAATTTGTCAAAGAATGAAGAAAGGAAAATATTTGTTTCCTAATTGTGAAAATCATAGTTTCTACATGTAGTTAATTCACAGAATTACAACATGCCATGAAGTTGTTGTTGTTAATTACAGGTGTAACAAACTGCTCGTCATATCAACTACAAAATAACAATGCAGAAGTCATTGCAACGTTTTTTTAGAGTGTGTACAAACTCATCAAAAGTTAATTCAATACTCAAATGTTTTTCAAAGAATTTATCTATTTTTGATTACATGTAAAATAGACCAATTTTTAACTTGTACCTCAAAGCATGTATAATTCTGTCTTTTGTATCCCACCCAGAACGGTGTACTGATCAGAGGTGCAGGGCGTTGCCAACAGAAATTGCAAATTAACAGAGTTCTGGTTTCTGAGCAAGTATTGTGACCACAAATGAGTTGTGAAGGCTTCACAAAAGGCCCGCTATATGCTAAACAGGTGACAAATCCCACAGGTTAAAAAGGCTAAGCCGTGGATCCATTCTGCTGCCCATGAAGAGGTTTCCCTGTATTATGCCCAGGAAGAGAACTTACCAAACAAACGCGCTCAGGATTTTTTTCTTTCATTTAGGTCAAAATTCCTGAGGGTAAGTAGTAGTTTTGAGGATTTCGCAGGTTTAGGTTCTTTTGAGGGGAAAAGGAAGCTGTCAGGGGTCAGTAGAATTGGGTTGTTTGTTCTCTTGTGAATTTTACTCCCAAGAGATGATTTTCGTTTTGTTTGATAAACATAGTTACACATACATGTACAATGCATTTGTTTTGGTTTTATCACAAGTATGGGTCATGTTCGGCTATGTTTTTCTGAGGGGAAAATCTGTTCAGCGAGAACCACCAAGTACCAGAACGCAAAGAACACACTAAACAGATTGGGAGAAATTTAATAAATTTACCCTTCCTCGATCCCAAGGCATTGGGATTAAATAGAACTTTACTAAAACCTCCAAAATCATCCAGAATGCTAGCTACCTTCATGGATCCTACAATATCCAAAGCTGGTGGATTTTGTAGGATCTTTGGGTATTAATTATCAGTGATGTCCATTGTGTTGGGTTTGGTCTCAAGACAAAGCATTTGGGACAATTCAGGAAAACTTTAACATAAACCTCAAAAACTTGGCCCGACTTGTCAAATTATTCCATCTGATTGATGGAACTTCCAAAAACTAAGTTACTGTTTGCTGTTTGTTCTTCACAATCCATTTCATCTCCCAAACACCTAGTCCTGTGGTGTCCCGTATCAGACACTTTCTATTGGATTCCATCAATATGGGCAGTGAATTTTATTCTAGTTGTACAGTCTGTGGGATTCAGTCAAGTGTTGATAGAACAGTTGTACATGTAAGTGGCTTTTGGTTTAAGAAGTGTGCACTACCACACTGTATGCAAGTTATCTAAAAGAAAAGAAGTGTGCTACAGAAAAATCACACTTTTTCACAAAACCTTGTTCTGCGTTATAAATGAACAAACTATAGTTTTCATGTTGTAAACTCTGGAGTACAAATCCCTACAACAAACACACCACTGTGCGCTGTCACCTAATGAAGGCCAGAGACCACTTCTTACAGTGAAAAAATCTCTTTCTATCCTACGTTTGCTTTCTTTTTCTTCAGTTGAAAATCCGTCTTCAAGGGTGTGTGGCCCCTGCACATGTAAAGCTGAACCTTGCTTCGGGTGTTGGTGAAGTGTCACTTCTATTGTGACAACTTTGGTGGCTTGATAAACGGGAGATTACCACGCACCGCAATCTTTCAAATGTACCGTAAAACCTTTTTTTGAAAGTTTCTGCGATTCCTTTTTTTAGTATTGTTCACAGGAAATGCTGTCCTCCAATGGATTATCCCCCAGATTATCCTAATGCCGCCCCACGCTAATCCTAAAACACAAGGGGTACCGAAATCTCAGTCAGAATATATTGAAAGCTGTTGGGATTTTGTAGGCTAGCAACAGGGCTGTGGTACTTACCGGTACATGTAGTATGTACATGTATGTATGAGCAGTTTGACAAAAAGAAACATTCAGCGACTCTGGCCTGCGTTTAATAGTGGCCTTACCGGTACATGGGATTATATTAGGAATCCATGTCGTAAAGTATGGACCTAGCCTACCGGTATTTTATACACATACATGTATTCACCTTGAAAATGTACTACCTAGATACCGGTACTTTCCCCTTCCCCCCCCCCCCCCCAAAAAAAATTGTTTAAAATCCAATAGACTTTTTCAGGTACATGTAAGTATGTATCTGTTGATTATCCAAAATTCCAAATTTCACATATAAATTGTCACCAATTCTTAACATGTATTGAACACACACTAACAGACCTATAAAACATTATAAATTCATGTCAGGCTTACATTATCCCTCTAAGAACATTTTCTTCAGGGGCAATGGTGTGGCAAGAAAAGCAGCCAAACTTGTACAAGTGCTGGACCCACAATAACCTGGGGTATAATGAGGTCACGGGGTCAGGGGTCATGCCGGGCCAGAATCAGTCAGTAGGGTGTCCCCAAAACCAGGCCACTCCAGGTCACACCCTGGGATCACGTTTTGACAGCAATAATACTCCCTGGTGAGATACAGGCAGGTGATGGGGTTTAACAGGGTCAGGTGTGCCCAAATGTACCAATTATCTGGCATGTTTCCAGCTTAAAGAGGTCAATGACAGGCCTCTAAAATAAGGCAGAAGGCCATGATCAAATATTCTTTGTGGAAGACTTGATTAGGTTTTGTTTACCTCATGCAGCTGGACCTGGCATTACATGCATTAAGCACAGTCAGGCTACTGCTGCCATTGAGTGGAATGGGTGGCTATAGTGCGTACAGTTCTTGCCTTTCACCACTGTGGCCCGGGTTCGATTCCCGGCTTGGACCATATGAGTAGCGTTGTACGTTGAGTCTCTCTTGTGCCACAAGGGTTTTTCTCCGGGCCCTCCGGTTTGACTCCCTCCGCAAAAATCAAACACTTTTGATCTCTGGCTGTGCTCCCTGGTCACATATACCGGTTGGTCTTATGGCAGCTACCAAAGGCACCTTTACATGCCTGTGGCTTGACCACGTTGTAGCTGCGTCCTTTGCAATTCAGCTTCTCACCTGTGAGTAAGGATGCTTAGCTCCCCATTTTATTTTATTGAGGTGTTATCAATAAAATGAATCAAACTCAGTCCTGGAAATTTCGGTATTCGGACCAACGAAATTCAAAGCAACTACCGGTACCAACGCGCTATATTCACGCATAGAGCAATGACCAAGCTCTACGATTTAAGCTATGGCGCAGGTGGGGTACATTTAGAATTTTTCTGGGTTCAAGTGCCAGATTTCTCAAGACTGAGTGCGATTCATTTTGTTTATAGCGCCCTCTAGTGCTGCAGTGGTTTGATCACGCTTGCCTGGGCTCGAGACCCACTGCATTGCATTCTTGGAAAACAATCCAAATCCAGTCTTGGGCCAAGACTATGTTTCTAAGCTAGTCTCTACATTCAGACTGATAAGGAGTCTACACAATACAGTTTTGTTATTGATCTAGGGTTAGGATTTATTCACAATACATTTGAGTATGGTGACAATTTCTACACGCAAGTGTGCACAAAAAGTGATTCCTAAACACTAAGGTGAAATGTGTACGCCTTGAAGACTATGGGCCTACATGGACTGCAAACTTTATGACCACCCACAGAATGTTCCCTTCCCCGAACTCCGCATCCTGAGCAAATGTTTGGATGCAATTCAGTGGTCATTCACTTCTCCTCTACTCTCTCAGTCTCACCAACTTGCTAGTGTTTGCTCAACGTGTGGGCAGGGGTTTACTTCTAATATTTACTGCCTGGAAAGCTTTTTTATTTTTTTGAGGATGAGGGTTATTGTCCTGTTTGTTGGTGGATATTTTATATAGAACTATATGGGAAGTACATGTACACCTACCTCCACACTTGATGAAAGGGATTTTGGAGGATACTTGAGACATGTTTGACTTAGAAAGAAGTAGTTGAGCAAACTCTTCAGATTGTGTAGAGCTGTAAATGTGGCACCGTGGCAGACATTCGCCCAGACATATTCCATTTTCTTAGAATGGAAATCCTGACAGCATTACATGAAGGATGCCGATGCTTTAATTAATGAGGGGTACTTTTAACAGAATGCACCATTTGAGGCTCTAAAACACATTTCTCACAAAACGATAAAAGTTTGTATGAACTTTAAATAGTATAATGCAATCAACATTTTTCTGTATTAAATGTAAAGCATTCTGTGGTTCACCTTTGAATGTGGCTAGTATAGATAGCAATATGAACAAAATTTTGACTTTCATACAAAAGGTAGTCTTCAACATGTACATGTATGTCAAGAATATCTCCCCCCCCCCCCCATCCCCTCCACAGTAGACCAGCAAAGACTAACAAAAGAAAGTTTATTGATCGTAAACATAAAACAACTAGAGTACACTGTACAAATGACAACGGTGTGACCCACAATAACAATCACGTCATCAATCACTACCCCTCAACAAAAGGGAAAAAATGAAACCTGTCTTGGGAACGAAAACCTCTGCTTTATGTAACCCTGAGGGAGGACTGAAGAACATGATGATATCCAAGACCCAACGCCTCCAGAGATCTACAAGTAGGTGAATGGGGGCTGTGTTTTGTTATTCTTCCATTCCACTACTCTTCTTTTCTTATAATAGGACAAGAACGACTGCCCAAAATAATGTGGGTCTTTGGAGAATGCAAACCCTAACACTGTTTGTACAGTCTTTGTACAATCCCCTTGTAAACACTGCTGTTCTTGCTTTCTGTGGGATTATTCAACAGCACTTAAAATACCCTACTGTACTACATGTAGGTTTGGCATAACGAAATTTTAAATTGAATTGGTATTTTTGTAAGCATTACCAAGTTAATGAGCTTTTCAATAAAATAACGGTTTCTGAATGCTTGGCCAAATGAATGTACATGTACGGTATTTTTCCCCAAAGAAATACCGGTAAAGTCCCAAATAAAGGCTTAAAAATATCACAAACATAGAAAACATTGTACTCAATACCTTGAAAATCTCTTTTCGTCAAGTGTTTTACCATATTCTCCATGTACAGATGGATGTAATCAATCTCTAATTTTTTTCTTACATGCCAAACACCTACCCCTACTGAGCATAGTGTTTTTGTTATTCACAGCTTTCATACTCCCATTGTTTGGGGACAGGACTTTTGAAGTAAACAGCCATGCAGGGAAAGGGGTCATAAAGACTATCAAGACTACAGAGATGGATGTGATCCTGTTATGATCCGAGACCATAGTGACTGAGTGACACCTAAGCACCTCTATCAGTTTGAAATTCCGACATGTTGCCATTGTTTGGCATTTATCAGGGAGAAGGGTCTCGGATTACTTTTGTGTGGGTCAACAATGTCAGTATCATAACTTTTCCACTATGCCGAGATGAGATATTTCAAAACACAACATCCCGGTACATGTATAGATGAGATGCCAGAACGTGTCTCTCATACCCTAGGCCAATTTCTACAATGTACATGTAGGCCTACAACAGGCCTGTTATAAAATTACATGTTGGTGGGATGGTGTAAATAAATTAACTACATGTATAACTGCCGGTACATGTTAACAGTAATGACTTGCTTAAATTTATCAATTTTGTTTTTTCATAAATTTGTGATACATGTATACACATTGTACAAATGAATGGGAAGACCCTTACATGTTGAAGATGGTGAAATATGGGGGGGGGGACCCCTTTGGGTTTTTTTTGGGGGGGGGGGCCTTTGGGGGCAGGGGACAGAACTGTTTATCCAAATCCAAGGGGATAAAAAAATGATTACCTCCCATTATACATCAAGTTGCAAACTATTACAAAAATATCTGTTCATTAACAATCTGCTTCTCTCCAAATCATGTTTTATCCTGCAAGCAGAGTTTCGTCAAAACAAAGAGCTAACCGAGCATGACCTTTGACCTCAAACTATCCACATCACCCCTCTCAAACACCAAGCATGTCCATCTCCACCTCAATATTTTACCGATCTCGTTCACTTCAGGGGAATGATTCGGCCATGAACTTGGCCGAGCTACTTGGCAAGTCAGTGGTGTCCTATCAAAACAAACAGGGAACCCGTGAAGGAATGTTTGTGATCCAACAATGCCCAAAAAACTCCGAAAACAAGAAAGTTGGAAAACAATTTTCTTTTCACATTTCCACACTGGGACTAAAACCCACTGACGTGTTTTTCCAATTTAGAAGTGGTAAGGCGGGTCAAGTTGTTAAGATTTTGGAATTTTGCAACCACCTTATCGTTCATTGCCATTTTTGAGTACTGAAGTGGGTTTCAGGGACCTCATAGTTATAGGCTTTATAATGTTTACTGTGTTTTAGCCAAAAAAATATGTACTTCCTTTCATTGGACTTTTTCCAAGCTTTGAAACAAAAGGCTGTTTTGCATTATCTGAGACTGACATGTTTAATTCCATCTCGACAATTCTGATAGCCAATACACGTGAATAGATTGCGTTAAGACGGAGTTAAAGGGCAATGGTTTTGTATTGTGTGGATAGGCATGAGTCAATCTTTTGTGCATTCATTGTTACTAGATTAAAATAACAAAGAGCACCCTCTGAGCTATACAATGTACATGTACCCCCAATGCATAAGGTCTATAGCCAAAACAACTTTTCCCTCAACTGGTTTGCCACAGAATTTTCTTTTAATAATTAATAAACACAGACACAAAATTCAACTGCTTTTTTGAAATGAAAATGTTTTAAAGAGTTACGAGATTTCCTTTAATACACACGTTAAATCGGGTTTAGTATAAAACCAAATTCTGCTTCAAAACTTTGTAAGTGCAGCTTTTAATAGAAATACTACCAGGGGTACTTGCATATATTTTGATGCTTTGAAATGACAGTAACTTGAAGGGCGTACCGGTACTTCAGATATCAACATTCCAATAAGAATTCCACAGTTAACAATTTGCATTTTGTGTGCCCATACAAACTACCATAAAGTGACGATAACTAATAGAGACAACTGGACAAGAACACGGACTGACCTAAAATGAGGAATTCTAACGAGTGTTAGATTTTTTTCTGCATTTTAATGCTTTTCTCATCATTCTTTCACCCACAAAGAGCTCACGCTCCACGGTTACTGCACAATCTGCCAGGACCTGACTCATTACACACTCTGTATGGGTACATTGCACTTTTGTATGGTAACGCTTTTTTTTGTCTCCACAAAAGTGTGAAAAGTGGTAAAAGGGTTGAATAGGCTGAAATGGGGAATTTATGGGTGCACAGGGTCAGTCACCTTCAGCACACGGTTTGATGTTCAGTTTTATTAGTCAGATTAAAATTTCTGCCTGCATTTGGGGTCTCCTAAAAATCACCTACATACATGTACAACTGTAGGCCTACATTGTATCTTTCAGTGATTATGGTAAAAGTACATTTGTGACTTGTGAGGCGAGTTGAATGTATGTGTCCAGGAATACACAAACATTTGAGGATCCGAGAACGGTTTATGTATAGGATTTTCTAATTTCTTCAGTAGTAAAAATAAAATCTAAGGCGAATCAAAGAACTACATGTACCTAAATGACTTCATTCAACAGCATGCACACGTCATTTACAACATCGCACAGATGCACTGCACTGTCATCATAGTCTGTACTTTTTTCAAGTGATCATCCCGAAAACCTGATTAATTTCATAACTTGATACTGATCTGGTACCACAAAAGTTATTTCCTACAAGTTACGGAATCTTTACTTTACAAATTCAGAATTACATTTTATAATTTGCGACCTGACAATAATTAAGTGTTCGCAGGGTAGACTGGTTCCTGCCCCTATCAGATTTGATAATGTGTGGACCACGGACCAGTCCATTCTCAGGCCAGCAGGTCAAGTGCACAAAAGCCACCCAAAATGCAGCCTTTTCCAGAGGGTTGCAGACGCATTTAAAAAAAAAAAAAAAGGAGTTTTCCGTCGAATAAAACAAGTTGAAAATTCATCAGGGAAACAATAAAATGTCCTGTCAAAAAAATATAACATTTAGAAACAGCTACCGTACACAATGTATGTTCATCGTATCTGCCTTGTCATCCACTTCTACGGTTTCAGAATTTTGAAAATACCAGAACTTCTTCTCGTGTCAATTGAACAAAAAAAATAAAAAGGTAATACATGTACCATCAAAGGAAAGCTTAACGCCCTGTGAAGACTTCTTACTGTCTTGAAACATCTCTGTAGGGAGCATCTCTAGACTGGGTCTACACAGCCTCTAGGTACAGTACCTAAAGACGGATTCCCATTCAATACCCACCCAAAAATAACCTAGGGAAATCACACCTCCCTACAAATTAAGACCATTTGCGGAGGTCACTCTTCAGTTTAGCTCCTTCTGAAGCCATACCAGTAAATAACCAAACTCTAAATTCACCAGCACGTATTGTATTCAATGGGAGTACGGATCAGCCGAACTCGTAGAAATTATAAGTAAACTTTTCCAATGATCCATACACTGTCTAGTTTTAGCCGCCTTTTCTTGCGTGGTCTGAATGGGAAATTTTAAGTCTCGCCTGTGGACATGAGTTTTTTGTCCAGGTTTTTGTTACCCAATGTTGTGAACTGTGGGTTCCATGGGTAAATTCTCGGGCATTTGTAAGAAGGGAATAATGGTTGTTCGCTGCTGTAAATTTAGTTACCGGTATTAGGGGCCTACTTGTACAATTTTGTATGTAGGCCTACTATTAAATGTATATCTGCATTCAGGATACAAGGGGGAAAATGCAAATATCCAGAAACAGGGCAAACAGTTTGCAGTTGGGAGGAACATGACTTACCGGTAACTTTGCACTTGACTCAATGTTGGTATTTAATATATTTGGTAAACTGGAAATTAGGAGCACTTGTTTTGGTTAGGAATTTTTTTTGGGGGGGGGGGCTTATTTTTTTTCCCCTTTTCTTTTGCATTTTTTTTTGGAAGGGGGGGGGGCCAGGGGTTCTGTTTTTATTTTTAGTTTTTACTTTTTGGGGGGGGGGGCATTGCTTTGTGACAGCTTCGAACCCCAAGACACACAGGGTGAGGTTGACAGTGACAGATTTCCTAGTGGTCTGAGGGGTGAGAATAAAGTCTTATCTTATCAAGAAAAACTTAAAAATGGCGCAACAAAATACTGCTTATCACACGTTTGACATCAACTGGGATAGCCTGCATAAGCGCACACAATGAAGGCATCTGGGGTGGATTTCGGGGAAACATCATGAGAAGGATAATGAGAAAGATGAAAAATGCAGTCACTGACTGATCGCATGCTGCTGACAACATGGCATAGTTCACAAACTCACATTTTTAGTTGCGTAGGCCTACATGATTTAGGACACTGGCCAACCAGGCAAAATTGTAACGTGTTAACTTATAATTATAAACAAACGTACATGTAGTCAGCAAACAAAAAGATTAAACACAAGAAAGTTATAAAAATTAAACTGGAATATTTTGAAGAACTGGTGGATATTTTTTTCCTCATAATTTCAGATAGTTCTCACAATTATTTGTACCATCTTGGCCTAGCAATTATTAATTATGCATGCAACATGACGACAGAAATTGTGGTAAATCATTTTTTTTAAATTGTTTCAAATTGTTATTACCATATTTTGTTAAATAATAGCCCTACAAACAGGGATGAGGGATGAATGTAATTGGCTCTCGTTTGTCTTATAATCTGTCATCATTACAGATTAAGACCAAAGGCAAAAGAGAGCCAAAATTACAGCCCTATTTGTAGTAATAATAATATATTGTCAACACATAATGATAATTCGTTATCATCATGTACACGTACATGTACATTGTACAAATGGGGTAATTGCATCCAAAAACTTAACGCTGAGGCCAAAACCAGACCAACCTTCGTAATAATACTGGGAAAGTCTGGTTTCTGCCACGTAGGCCTACATGTACGTAATAAGACGGGCTCCTTTCTTGGACATTTTGTATCAAAAAAAGATCAAACTGTTTACAAACACAAACAAATGTCACACGAAATAATCACATCAGATTGTCTGAAAACCTTTTCACTTTCTGGCTCCAAAAGAACAGTCTTGATCCAAAACCTCACGGGCTAAGATTTATGTTCAATACCTTGCAACATTTCTTCCAGTTTCTTGCGGTCGACTCGGAATCTTTCCTCCATGTGCTCAGGGTCGCAGACGCCGGCGCGGCCCGGCGGCGAATCCTCCTGATCGTCGCCTTCCTCGTCTTCCATGGTTCGCCCAGGATCGGAACTGTTGTCGGAACTGAAGCCACTATTGTTGCTACTCACTGCTATGCCGAGGTCCCGTACATCAGAGACCGTGTCCACGTCCATGGGGTCCGCCATATGAATATTAGTACATCGAGCAAAGGTGTTTTTGGAGAATTTCTTGACCGCAGCCTTCGCTGCACATTCTCGCACCTAGGATCTAACGCACAGTTTTTGCCTACTGAATTTTGCGTTGCATTACAATGCAGTGTGAATGTGTGTACAGCTAGCTCTCTGTGCACAAGGCGAATAACTCAGTGTTCGTCCGCATAACTGCGGCTAGAGCCTTGATTTTCAAAATTTAATTTGAGTTTTCCGCCAAAATCGTAATCAACACATTTATATTTTGAAGGTGGATTATATATTCTGCAAATCTGTCCATTCAAAAGGGAAATTTAAAAGAAAACAAAATAATTATTTATACAATGTATTCCAACTATAAACTTTGACACTGAGTAAATTGGCATAAATTCGAAAACTATATGAAGGTTTGAAACAATCTCTTCTTTTTTTTAAAGGCCCAAAGTTCCCAGTTTAAGACACGACATTCGACGTGTATTATTTAATTTAGCTTATTCGAAAATTTTGTTACGTGTAATTTGTGTAAAGTTACAATTCAAAAGAAACTAAGACTAGAGCATTGTCATAGCAGGTGGCGCGGAATAATATATGTTTTCAGCAGTGATGCTATTCGGCTAAAGTTAGATGATGTGGGTTTTTTTCTGATCGTCTGCAAAATTTCTTATTATAGTAAACAAATCGATGATACGGAAACGCTTATAGCCGTATCTGTTTACGGCTTTAATTTCTCCGTTTCCTTGCTCTGTCTTTGGGTAAATCAACGATTTTTCCCCCCTGACCTTTATTCAACTTTCGTTTAAGCCAAAAAACAACGTTTCTTTTTTTCTATTTTTGGCGCCTAACCCCCCCCCCCCAAAAAAAATCAATTGGTTTAAATATATATTGGTTGCTTTGTTTTGCGTATAGGTCCATCCGTCCTGCTAGTAAAGTGGTTTTCGGTCGATACATTACCGATTCCGACAGGGGCAGGAACCAGTCTATACTGCGACAACTTAATTTTTGTCTGGCTGTAATTAAGCTAATTTTTCCATTACAAAAATTGGGCCGATTTTCTTTTGATGTCTCATGCAAGAACGATTAAATTTTTGTAGTGTTCGATAAATACCAAGTAAATAAAACCAGTTTTCGCGATGAAACTGTAAAACAGCACATACGGCTGCAGTACACCTTTAAGTTTTAATCCAATTCCATAAAAAAATAGTATAGGCCGACATGCATCAACCCCAAGAGAGTATAGATTGTACATGTACATCCCCAAAATCTTCAGGCGCATTTTGTAGCGCCGCACCTTCGAAGCCACACTTTCGATTTCTCCGAATTAGTAAGAACTGACTCACAGGGGGGCTACCCAGCCTGATCGTGTTTGGGGTCACGGGATCGACGGCTGTTTGCCCATGGTCGAGACTGAACGACCGGGCAGCCTTGCTACAGGAGAACCACCGCGCACTCAACCCGTCAACTGAACCGATGTCGCACCCACGCAGCGACGCGACCGGCCTGGTCAGTCTGTGGTCACCGTGGAGGGAGGAATTTAGCCTACGGTGGTTGGTGGTGCAGTTTATTACCACAAAGTTGAAACAAAGCTCATCAAGGGATGGATTGTGGTCGACAATCATTGCTCATAGACATGCTCCCCCCCCCCCTTTTTAGGGGGGTGGGGAGTTCAACATCGTTCCTAAGGCGACGAGCAGTTACGCGCTCAGCCCTCCCCTCATGGTACGAGTTCACTCGGTTGCAGACCATGTAGGCCACCATAGACCACAGTGCCCCCCCCCCCTCCAAAATTCAGGAAAAATACTCACAACTCACTAAGGTGTTTGAGACACACATCAAATTAAAGCTTATTTCATCATCTTCCATTTTCTGCGTTACATGTACTTTGTTTGGGGTTAGCCAATGACTTTTGGGAGAAACTTCCATCCATGATCCAAAGACAATCACCCCTAAAACTAAAGTCGTCTGAAGCACATCGCCCTTTTGAAAAATGATGCCTGGGCACTCCCCCCCCCCCCCCCCCCGTCCTTTTTACAAACCCTCAAGTTCAGGGCCCACAAAATGCACCAATAATAAGCAGAATATGAGAGGGCATGCAAATCGTGCTATGGCTTGTGTAGGCAATTTCCGGCCTATCGCCTGCAACCTCAAGAATTATTTTTTGTCAACACCGAAATGCCTAAGGCCAAAAAAAAAATCTCCGGTTTCTGGTATGCGCGCGCGTCGCCGTAGCCATGCTCGTCGGCGCAAATGAAAAAGTTTTTTTTTTTCAATGAAAGATGATGTCCCAAAACCGCCAAACTCACTGGTTTGACTGGAATCCTGCTGCTGCACAATTTCAACGTGTTTTTAGATTGGGTTATGGTCGAGAATAAGCTTAATGTGGCCTCTCTGGACTCCCATATATTTGCACTATTAATCGGGCACCATTTGCAGTCATCAGCCGACATTTGAAGCAAAAAAATCAGATAAAAAAAATAAGCCGCGTCACCGCACCACTTTTGGGGCAAGCTCCATACCAGAAACCGGATACTTTTTTTTGGCCTTAGGATTGTATTTGTCTCAAATACGACCCTGAATTGTTACGGTCATAATAACTTGATTTTTGACGTTTTTTAATGAAATTAAATCGAGTTTGGTGGTAGAGATCGAGACCACTATAATAGAGGGCGCGCCACATAAATAGTGGTCTCGACAACGCATCAACACGGATGCTGCACAATTGAACGAAAAGAACAACCTCGTTTCCGATGAACTACTCAAGAAATACAAGATGGATAAAATTGGAGTTTCATGCAATTCGTTTTCACGATGTGTAGCATAAGTAGTTTGAATGGCGTGAGAAACTGTTGAGCTATAAATATAATATGATCGTAACAATCTAGTGTTTAAAACGTTAAAAATCCATGTTGACTTCCATTAGGATTGTATTTGTCACAATTAAAACCCTGTATTGTTACGATCATAATAGCTTGATTATTTGACGTTTTTTATGAAATTAATTTTGTTTGAATGTCAAACATCATGACGAATGAGTGTACGAAAGTTCATTTTAATGTAACGTGTTTTTCTTGAGTTGTTGGCCCCAAATCGAGTTTGGTGGTGGAGATCGAGACCTTTATTATAGAGGGCGCGCCACATAAATAGTGGTCTCGACAACGCATCAACACGGATGCTGCACAATTGAACAAAAAGAACAACCTCGTTTCCGATGAAATACTCAAGAAATACAAAATGGATAAAATTGAAATTTCGTGCAATTCGTTTTCACGATGTGTAGCATAAGTGGTTTGAATGACGTGAGAAACCGTTGCGCTATAAATATAATATGATCGTAACAATCTAGTGTTTTAAACGTTAAAAATTCATGTTGACTTCCATTAGGATTGTATTTGTCACAATTAAAACCCCTGTATTGTTACGATCATAATAGCTTGATTATTTGACGTTTTTTATGAAATTAATTTTATTTGAATGTCAAACATCATGACGAGTGAGTGTACGAAAGTTAATTTTAATGTAAAGTGTTTTTCTTGAGTTGTTGGCCCCAAATCGAGTTTGGTGGTGGAGATCGAGACCACTATTATAGAGGGCGCGCCACATAAATAGTGGTCTCGACAACGCATCAACACGGATGCTGCACAATTGAACAAAAAGAACAACCTCGTTTCCGATGAAATACTCAAGAAATACAAAAGGTATTAAATTGAAATTTCGTGCAATTCGTTTTCACGATGTGTAGCATAAGTGGTTTGAATGACGTGAGAAACCGTTGCGCTATAAATATAATATGATCGTAACAATCTAGTGTTTTAAACGTTAAAAATTCATGTTGACTTCCATTAGGATTGTATTTGTCACAATTAAAACCCCTGTATTGTTACGATCATAATAGCTTGATTATTTGACGTTTTTTATGAAATTAATTTTATTTGAATGTCAAACATCATGACGAGTGAGTGTACGAAAGTTAATTTTAATGTAAAGTGTTTTGCTTGAGTTGTTGGCCCCAAATCGAGTTTGGTGGTGGAGATCGAGACCTTTATTATAGAGGGCGCGCCACATAAATAGTGGTCTCGACAACGCATCAACACGGATGCTGCACAATTGAACAAAAAGAACAACCTCGTTTCCGATGAACTACTCAAGAAATACAAAATGGATAAAATTGAAATTTCGTGCAATTCGTTTTCACGATGTGTAGCATAAGTGGTTTGAATGGCGTGAGAAACCGTTGAGCTATAAATATAATATGATCGTAACAATCTAGTGTTTAAAACGTTAAAAATTCATGTTGACTTCCATTAGGATTGTATTTGTCACAATTAAAACCCTGTATTGTTACGGTCATAATAGCTTGATTATTTGACGTTTTTTATGAAATTATTTTTTTTTGAATGTCAAACATCATGACGAATGAGTGTACGAAAGTTCATTTGAATGTAAAGTGTTTTGCTTGAGTTGTTGGCCCCAAATCGAGTTTGGTGGTGGAGATCGAGACCACTATTATAGAGGGCGCGCCAGTAGTGGTCTCGACAACGCATCAACACAGATGCTGCACAATTGAACAAAAAGAACAACCTCGTTTCCGATGAACTACTCAAGAAATACAAAATGGATAAAATTGAAATTTCGTGCAATTCGTTTTCACGATGTGTAGCATAAGTGGTTTGAATGGCGTGAGAAACCGTTGAGCTATAAATATAATATGATCGTAACAATCTAGTGTTTAAAACGTTAAAAATTCATGTTGACTTCCATTAGGATTGTATTTGTCACAATTAAAACACTGTATTGTTACGATCATAATAGCTTGATTATTTGACGTTTTTTATGAAATTATTTTTTTTTGAATGTCAAACATCATGACAAATGAGTGTGCGAAAGTTCATTTGAATGTAAAGTGTTTTGCTTGAGTTGTTGGCCCCAAATCGAGTTTGGTGGTGGAGATCGAGACCTTTATTATAGAGGGCGCGCCACATAAATAGTGGTCTCGACAACGCATCAACACGGATGCTGCACAACTGAACAAAAAGAACAACCTCGTTTCCGATGAACTACTCAAGAAATACAAAATTGATAAAATTGAAATTTCGTGCAATTCGTTTTCACGATGTGTAGCATAAGTGGTTTGAATGGCGTGAGAAACCGTTGAGCTATAAATATAATATGATCGTAACAATCTAGTGTTTAAAACGTTAAAAATTCATGTTGACTTCCATTAGGATTGTATTTGTCACAATTAAATACCTGTATTGTTACGATCATAATAGCATGATTATTTGACGTTTTTTATGAATTTTTTTTTTTTTAATGTCAAACATCATGACAAATGAGTGTGCGAAAGTTCATTTGAATGTAAAGTGTTTTGCTTGAGTTGTTGGCCCCAAATCGAGTTTGGTGGTGGAGATCGAGGCAACTATAGAGAGGGCGCGCCACATAAACAGCGGTCTCGACAACGCATCAACACGGATGCTGCACAATTGAACAAAAAGAACAACCTCGTTTCCGATGAACTACTCAAGAAATACAAAATAGATAAAATTGAAATTTCGTGCAATTCGTTTTCACGATGTGTAGCATAAGTGGTTGAATGGCGTGAGAAACCGTTGAGCTATAAATATAATATGATCGTAACAATCTAGTGTTTAAAACGTTAAAAATTCATGTTGACTTCCATTAGGATTGTATTTGTCACAATTAAAACCCTGTATTGTTACGGTCATAATAGCTTGATTATTTGACGTTTTTTATGAAATTAATTTCTTTTGAATGTCAAACATCATGACGAATGAGTGTACGAAAGTTCATTTTAATATAAAGTGTTTTGCTTGAGTTGTTGGCCCCAAATGAGTTTGGTGGTGGAGATCGAGACCTTTATTATAGAGGGCGCGCCACATAAATAGTGGTCTCGACAACGCATCAACACGAATCCTGCACAATTGAACAAAAAGAACAACCTCGTTTCCGATGAACTACTCAAGAAATACAAAATGGATAAAATTGAAATTTCGTGCAATTCGTTTTCACGATGTGTAGCATAAGTGGTTTGAATGGCGTGAGAAACCGTTGCGCTATAAATATAATATGATCGTAACAATCTAGTGTTTAAAACGTTAAAAATTCATGTTGACTTCCATTAGGATTGTATTTGTCACAATTAAAACCCTGTATTGTTACGGTCATAATAGCTTGATTATTTGACATTTTTTTATGAAATTAATTTCTTTTGAATGTCAAACATCATGACAAATGAGTGTACGAAAGTTCATTTTAATATAACGTGTTTTGCTTGAGTTGTTGGCCCCAAATCGAGTTTGGTGGTGGAGATCGAGACCACTATTATAGAGGGCGCGCCACATAAATAGTGGTCTCGACAACGCATCAACACGGATGCTGCACAATTGAACAAAAAGAACAACCTCGTTTCCGATGAACTACTCAAGAAATACAAAAGGAAATAAAATTGAAATTTCGTGCAATTCGTTTTCACGATGTGTAGCATAAATGGTTTGAATGGCGTGAGAAACCGTTGAGCTATAAATATAATATGATCGTAACAATCTAGTGTTTTAAACGTTAAAAATCCATGTTGACTTCCATTAGGATTGTATTTGTCACAATTAAAACCCTGTATTGTTACGGTCATAATAGCTTGATTATTTGACGTTTTTTATGAAATTAATTTCTTTTGAATGTCAAACATCATGACGAATGAGTGTACGAAAGTTCATTTTAATATAAAGTGTTTTGCTTGAGTTGTTGGCCCCAAATGAGTTTGGTGGTGGAGATCGAGACCTTTATTATAGAGGGCGCGCCACATAAATAGTGGTCTCGACAACGCATCAACACGAATCCTGCACAATTGAACAAAAAGAACAACCTCGTTTCCGATGAACTACTCAAGAAATACAAAATGGATAAAATTGAAATTTCGTGCAATTCGTTTTCACGATGTGTAGCATAAGTGGTTTGAATGGCGTGAGAAACCGTTGCGCTATAAATATAATATGATCGTAACAATCTAGTGTTTAAAACGTTAAAAATTCATGTTGACTTCCATTAGGATTGTATTTGTCACAATTAAAACCCTGTATTGTTACGGTCATAATAGCTTGATTATTTGACATTTTTTTATGAAATTAATTTCTTTTGAATGTCAAACATCATGACAAATGAGTGTACGAAAGTTCATTTTAATATAACGTGTTTTGCTTGAGTTGTTGGCCCCAAATCGAGTTTGGTGGTGGAGATCGAGACCACTATTATAGAGGGCGCGCCACATAAATAGTGGTCTCGACAACGCATCAACACGGATGCTGCACAATTGAACAAAAAGAACAACCTCGTTTCCGATGAACTACTCAAGAAATACAAAAGGAAATAAAATTGAAATTTCGTGCAATTCGTTTTCACGATGTGTAGCATAAATGGTTTGAATGGCGTGAGAAACCGTTGAGCTATAAATATAATATGATCGTAACAATCTAGTGTTTTAAACGTTAAAAATCCATGTTGACTTCCATTAGGATTGTATTTGTCACAATTAAAACCCTGTATTGTTACGATCATAATAGCTTGATTATTTGACGTTTTTTATGAAATTAATTTTATTTGAATGTCAAACATCATGACGAATGAGTGTACAAAAGTTAATTTTAATGTAAAGTGTTTTGCTTGAGTTGTTGGCCCCAAATCGAGTTTGGTGGTGGAGATCGAGACCTATATTATAGAGGGCGCGCCACATAAATAGTGGTCTCGACAACGCATCCACACGGATCCTGCACAATTGAACAAAAAGAACAACCTCGTTTCCGATGAACTACTCAAGAAATACAAAATGGATAAAATTGAAATTTCGTGCAATTCGTTTTCACGATGTGTAGCATAAGTGGTTTGAATGGCGTGAGAAACCGTTGAGCTATAAATATAATATGATCGTAACAATCTAGTGTTTAAAACGTTAACAATTCATGTTGACTTCCATTAGGATTGTATTTGTCACAATTAAAAACATGTATTGTTACGGTCATAATAGCTTGATTATTTGACGTTTTTTTATGAAATTGTTTTTTTGTTTGAATGTCAAACATCATGACAAATGAGTGTGCGAAAGTTCATTTGAATGTAAAGTGTTTTGCTTGAGTTGTTGGCCCCAAATCGAGTTTGGTGGTGGAGATCGAGGCCCTATAATAGAGGGCGCGCCACATAAATAGCGGTCTCGACAACGCATCAACACGGATGCTGCACAATTGAACAAAAAGAACAACCTCGTTTCCGATGAACTACTCAAGAAATACAAAATGGATAAAATTGAAATTTCGTGCAATTCGTTTTCACGATGTGTAGCATAAGTGGTTTGAATGGCGTGAGAAACCGTTGAGCTATAAATATAATAATATGATCGTAACGATCCAGTGTTTAAAACGTTAAAAATTCATGTTGACTTCCATTGGGATTGTATTTGTCACAATTAAAACCCTGTATTGTTACGATCATCATAATAGCTTGATTATTTGACGTTTTTTTATGAAATTAATTTCTTTTGAATGTCAAACATCATGACAAATGAGTGTACGAAAGTTCATTTTAATATAACGTGTTTTTCTTGAGTTGTTGGCCCCAAATCGAGTTTGGTGGTGGAGATCGAGACCACTATTATAGAGGGCGCGCCACATAAATAGTGGTCTCGACAACGCATCAACACGGATGCTGCACAATTGAACAAAAAGAACAACCTCGTTTCCGATGAAATACTCAAGAAATACAAAAGGTGCATTTCGTTTTCACGATGTGTAGCATAAGTGGTTTGAATGGCGTGAGAAACCGTTGAGCTATAAATATAATAATATGATCGTAACGATCCAGTGTTTAAAACGTTAAAAATTCATGTTGACTTCCATTGGGATTGTATTTGTCACAATTAAAACCCTGTATTGTTACGATCATCATAATAGCTTGATTATTTGACGTTTTTTTATGAAATTAATTTCTTTTGAATGTCAAACATCATGACAAATGAGTGTACGAAAGTTCATTTTAATATAACGTGTTTTTCTTGAGTTGTTGGCCCCAAATCGAGTTTGGTGGTGGAGATCGAGACCACTATTATAGAGGGCGCGCCACATAAATAGTGGTCTCGACAACGCATCAACACGGATGCTGCACAATTGAACAAAAAGAACAACCTCGTTTCCGATGAAATACTCAAGAAATACAAAAGGTATTAAATTGAAATTTCGTGCAATTCGTTTTCACGATGTGTAGCATAAGTGGTTTGAATGACGTGAGAAACCGTTGCGCTATAAATATAATATGATCGTAACAATCTAGTGTTTTAAACGTTAAAAATTCATGTTGACTTCCATTAGGATTGTATTTGTCACAATTAAAACCCCTGTATTGTTACGATCATAATAGCTTGATTATTTGACGTTTTTTATGAAATTAATTTTATTTGAATGTCAAACATCATGACGAGTGAGTGTACGAAAGTTAATTTTAATGTAAAGTGTTTTGCTTGAGTTGTTGGCCCCAAATCGAGTTTGGTGGTGGAGATCGAGACCTTTATTATAGAGGGCGCGCCACATAAATAGTGGTCTCGACAACGCATCATCACGGATGCTGCACAATTGAACAAAAAGAACAACCTCGTTTCCGATGAACTACTCAAGAAATACAAAATGGATAAAATTGAAATTTCGTGCAATTCGTTTTCACGATGTGTAGCATAAGTAGTTTGAATGGCGTGAGAAACCGTTGAGCTATAATTACGATCGTAACAATCTAGTGTTTAAAACGTTAAAAATCCATGTTGACTTCCATTAGGATTGTATTTGTCACAATTAAAACCCTGTATTGTTACGATCATAATAGCTTGATTATTTGACGTTTTTTATGAAATTATTATTTTTTTGAATGTCAAACATCATGACAAATGAGTGTACGAAAGTTCATTTTAATGTAAAGTGTTTTGCTTGAGTTGTTGGCCCCAAATCGAGTTTGGTGGTGGAGATCGAGACCACTATAATAGAGGGCGCGCCACATAAATAGTGGTCTCGACAACGCACCAACACGGATGCTGCACAATTGAACAAAAAGAACAACCTCGTTTCCGATGAACTACTCAAGAAATACAAAATGGATAAAATTGAAATTTCGTGCAATTCGTTTTCACGATGTGTAGCATAAGTAGTTTGAATGGCGTGAGAAACATTAATGCTATAAATTTAATATGATCGTAACAATCTTGTATTTTAAACGTTAAAAATCCATGTTGACTTCCATTTAAACTGAAGTCAACTTTAATTTTCTTTCAAAAGAGGGCGCGCTACATAAATAGTGGTCACCGCCTCTATGGCGCGCCGTAATAAATTGTTGTCAATACGGAGAAAACCAACATAACTGATTAAGTAAACTTTCATGTAACATAAGCAACACACTCGTATTCTGGACGATAACTCAAGAAATACCTGTTGTAATGACTTGAAATTTCGTCTAGTGATTATCTGTGATATTTGACACTAGAGTCTTGAATTTAAAGAGGAATCACGGAATAATATAATTGATAATGACAAAAAAATAATGGTATGTTTAGCGCGAAAATTACTATCCGAATGAATGTCAACTTTCATGCATCAAAAGCAACACCTACACTCGTCTTCCAGACGATAACTCAAAAAATACACATTGTAACGATTTGAAGTATTGTCCAGTGCTTTGGCCGTGATATATAATACAAGGCTGTTGAATTTCAAGAAGAATCGTCAAATAATAAACTAATAATAACAAAAACAAGGTGCATGTTTAGTGTGAAAAAAAAAATCTTTTTGGGGGATTAAAAAAAATTTTTTTTAAAAGAGGGCGCGCTACACAAATGGCGGTCACGACCGTGAAGACTGTTTTCACGACACTAACCTTCAGCATCTTGGGACTTGGTCGCCGCCCTCCACTCTTAACCAGCATGAGGGTCCTTAGCTCCCCCGTATCACTGAGACCAACGTCCCACCGCAGCGTGGCTCGCCTACGCCCCCCTCCGCAGTTCCTCAGCTAGGCTCCCACAGGATGGTGTCATGGGCCGCTAGCTCCGGGTGGCGGACGCAATGTCCTGCCAGAGCCATCCTTCATCTCCCTGATGTTGTCTGAGATGTGTGGAAGGCCTCCACATAGATCGATATTGCTGACATTACCACCACGTTGTCGTAAAATTTGGTACCTTGATCTTAACTTTTTTTTCAAATGGGGCTTGCGGTCGCTGCCGAAGTTAATTGAACGTGATGGGGAGTAATAAATAACCGTCTGATATTTTCCACTCAAACCCCCCGGGTGTAGGGGGTTTTGCATAGACATTTTCGGATACCAACTTTTACGACAATGTGTTAGTAATGGATGCGGTCTCACTAGGAGACATCCAGCGCCACTCGCAGCATTCTGGTGTAGACGCCAATCAAGTGACTTGTCCTGCTTTACAGTGAGGGTCAACGATTTAGCAAAAGAAATTGTCGTGTCTTTCTGTTGGATAGTTGGTTAGTTGGTTAGTAGATCGTGCACACGATGCAGTTGTGGCCAAGTTCGGGCAAGGACCATTAGTCGACTAGTGGTTGATTTGTGACGTACCTTACGCCTGCGCATTGATGGCAACGTGCGAACGTCTCTAGTCAATCGCTGGTCAAAATGTCATCGCAAAACGTCTGGATCCTGGCTCTCTGCTAACGTTATAAACGCGCGCGGCTATTGATTACCAGCGAAGCAACCAACCCCAGTAGGCTGGTTGCAAATAGTCGACTAGCGTAGTCAACCATCGTCGACTAGACAGAGTTCGGGCAAACGTTAGTTAACCATTGGTCAACTATAGTCCTTGCGCGAACTTGGCCTGTGTGTGCAGTGTATGATGAAGGCGTGACACACGACGTGCACGCTGAGCGTGTTAACTTGAAATTACGTCCAGTGAAAGCCCCTGCCTAAGCTATAAAGTCAACTTTAATTTTCTTTTAAAAGAGGGCGCACTACACAAATAGTGGTCACCACCGTTATGATTTTTTTGTCAACCTTCCTTAACTGAAGTCTACTTGAATTGGACGAAAACAACACACTCGTTTTTCGGACGATAACCCAAGAAGTACCTCTTGTATTTAATTCAAATTTCATTTAGTGATTGACCGTGGTATATAAAACAGGTCTGTTGAATTTCAAGAAGAATCGTCAAGTAATAAAATGATAGTGACAAAAACAAGGTGGTGTGTTTAGCGCAGAAGTCTGTTTACGGTCTGTCAAGAACTCGGCCATTTTACAGTTGCAGTAGACATCCGCAGAAAAAAATGTCTCTTAGTCTTAGATCAGGCTTTACAGGGTTCATGACATGACTTTTTACTCTGGAACATTTTTGTGCAAATGTCTATTCCTATGAAATGTATGGAAACTATGTGACATCCCTTTTTGGTTAATATTCTTTTTTGAAAAGTGCACTTTTTTTAACATTTAAAATGTGCCATGCTTTTCCTTACAACTGACGGCGCTGTTGCTGTGATGTCATTGTAGACACACACGCTTTAGTTTATAGGGGTATAATGTTCAAATTGTGAACCCCAAAAAGTGCTTATTGAAAACGTTTTGTGAGAAAGGTTTGCTCATCGACGCGACTTACTGTCATGTACCGAAACAACAATGAATTACCAATATCAAAATGAACTGTATCACCCAAATATCCAGAATTCTGGCACTTTTTAGTGCTGAAATAGCTGAAACACGGAGGTCTCTGCCTAAAATTACATCACACTTTTGCTCATGAATAAGGAAATGCATTAGCATGAAAACAAATAGGAAAAAATACTCTTGAAATGGCAAAATGAAATTTGAAAATGAAGTTAAATGGGGCACAATATTCAAGGATTACATTAAGAAAAATATGAGCCATTTAAACTTGTCACAATAAAAGGCAATGGCGGTGACATTGAGGAGACGGGGCCTGCATACATGCATATTAAATAGATTAATAATCATGATCCTTCCAAAAACAATGTAGGCCTGCTCTTTCAGTTTTAGTAACAGTTACGATTTAACGTAATAAAGTTCGTTGGGGAAATTAAGGAAAGAGCGAGTAGAAAATATTTAAATAGCATTTCCAAGCTTATTTTAAGCAACCCGCTATACTCATCAAATGTAACTTTTTCCAACAGGATTTCGCTAAAATGAAGTTTTTGCTGAAAATGTGTTTGTTACTAGGGCCAAGTTCGCGCAAGGACTATAGTTGACCAATGGTTAACTAACGTTTGCCCGAACTCTGTCTAGTCGACGATGGTTGACTACGCTAGTCGACTATTTGGAACCAGCCTACTGGGGCTGTTTGCTTCGCTGGTAACCAATAGCCGCGCGCATTCATAACGCTAGCAGAGAGCCAGGATCCAGAAGTTTTGCGATGACATTTTGACCAGCGTTTGACTAGAGACGTTCGCACGTTGCTACCAGTGCGCAGGCGAAAGGTACGTCACAAATCAACCACTAGTCGACTAATGGTCCTTGCCCGAACTTGGCCTATACTGCAATATCCCATCTTGATTGAAATTCCAAGACACCAAAAACAGGAAAACGGAACATGTTCATTTATGCGTTCATTTATCTGTACATCAGGATCTGTCTCATGTTTCATGAGTAAGGGTGGGAAATTTCTTTGCTTGGAAATATTAATTCTTAATTTTGTTTTGTTTTGACCAGTGATGTAGTGCCTTGATGCTGGGCCTTGGCCTTAAGGCTGCCTTAAGGCTGGATTTTAGGGCCTTGGCCTTGGCCTCGAGGCTTGAGGTCAAAAGCCTTGGCCTTGGCCTTGGCCTTGAGGGTTCAGGGCCTTGCAATTTTGAGTCAAGGCTCTTCAAGGCCCATAGATTTTTGCATTTTCCTGATACATCTGTTCGAAATTTTGCTGTTATCATTTTAATCGTATTACCATGGAGGAGGGAAGCACCCTATAGATTTGTGTGTTGGGCACACTTCCACTTTTGTAGCATCACATTTTGTTACCATTGTAGTAGATTTGCTGCAAAACTATTCCGTACACTTGTGGGGCTAATGAGATGATCACTTAAATTGCACATAACTATGGAATAGATCTGATTGGTTGTATATGTCTCCCTGATAAGTGCTAAAGATTTGCATGCAGTGGCGTCGCCAAGGAGGGGGGGGGGGGGCAGGGGGGCACGTGCCCCCCTGGAAAACCTAGTGCCCCCCGAGTGCCCCCCCCCCCCCCCATCAAATGCTGGTGCCCCCTATCCTCTGCAAAATTCTGCGCGTTGTTAAAATCATTACCTCAAAAATAGCAATTTCTTGAGATTTCTTCAGATCGAATTTAGCATCAAATGTGGCACCATTTTGCATCTAGCCCATCCTCCGTATGCGAAAATTTTCCCCCAGGACGGCGATCCGTATCCACCTAAGTGCCCCCTCCATCAAATGCCTATCTAAAATGTTTTAGATAATGCTGATATTTCTGACCATGTTGAGCCAGCAAATAAAAATTTCCCAAATCAGTTTCTTGGATCCCCCTTTTGTTACACTTGGGAGAACTGTGTGTCAATATAGAAGTAAATCATTATTTTGTTTAGTTAAACCAAATTGAAGACCTGAACTTATACTTAAATAGATACAGTGCAGTCATAAAACGGTGTAGGCCTATGCGAGCATGTTGATTGTAATTAAAGAAATGTTGTTCTTCGTAACGAGCAATTCGTGATGATAAGGGCCGATCCAGGGGGGCCAAAAGGGGCCATGCCCCCCCCCCCCCCCCCAAAAAAAACCCACCGAAACCATTTTTTTATGCGACGTCGTAATAAAGGCAGGCAATGAGTACACCACCATCTTTTCCTCAAAAAACATCGGTTAAAATGGTCAGAAATTGCCTCAAATCGCACCACAGAGCATGTCGAATCCAAAATTTTTCGGGGCCCTTAAGCGGGCCCCGAAGCCCAAGCCGTAATTTTTTGACCCACTTTTTGGGGGGACCAAAATTTCTTTGGCGCCCCCCCCAAAAAAATTGTGTTCTGGATCCGCCCTTGCGTGATGATGTGTCACTCATGTGACTATAATTAGTTCTATATCAGTGGTCATTTCATAAAACGGGGCCTTGGCCTTGGCCTTGAGGGTTAAGCCTTGGCCTTGGCCTCGAGGCTTGAGGGTCAAAGCCTTGGCCTTGGCCTTGAGGGTCAAAGCCTTGGCCTTGGCCTTGGCCTTGAGGGTCAAAGCCTTTGCTCCAACACTGGTTTTGACTGACTTTATGGAAACGGGAGTCGGTCATCGAATTGCGAACACAGTGAGAGCAATTTGTTGAAAGCGGTCTAGTTGAAAAGCGCCCTCTCGTGTTAGCCTTCTTTTTTGCGCAGCAGTAGTATGCAAATTAGCAAAAATGGTAAATGTTTACGCTGCAGTCTGAAAAGGGAGAAGCGCTACCTGGATGAACTGTGCAAGAAATCCACTGGAATCCTATATTTTGGAATAGCATCGAACCCCCAAAAGGCAGTTGGCGGGATAAGTAGCCTTTCAACTATGGCTACTATAGATGGGAAGCTCTCAACTACTGAGAGGATCGTAAAAAGTAAGTATTTAAGAGGGATTGTCACCTGAATTATAACTGTACCGCCGCCATGTTTTATGGCCAAACATTTGACATTTATATAAAAGTGGCTTGTTGGCGATGTTTATAATAACGCCAGGTTCCTGAAGTATTGATTCTTTACACACCGTGTTATTTAATTCTAATCTTTGACAGTGATTATTTGTTTACATTACAATGGTGACGTTCTTGTGTCCCAGGAAAAATTAATATTATCGGAAACATTTTTTATTTTGCCACGGCTACGACGGACGGTAATTTTATGATGCTGTGGGCTTGGCCCATATTTCCAGTATACACTGCCTGGCATGTGAATATGCACATAAATACATGTATACCTACTGAGAACTTCAATGACATTTCTGATTATGATACTCCCTATGTAACAAACATGGTATGGATGATTGATCCTAAAGCATAATCATGACTTTAAGTTTTATTTTCATCTTATTGAATGAAAATGGAAAAGAAATATTTTGGGTGACCGATGATGAACATTTGTTATGCACATAGGCCCGATCCAATGCGAAGACCCAGTACTAAAAAAAGGGTTGGACGGAACAGCAATGGGAAGTGTGCACCTCTGCCCTCTTTCCTTCCTTCCTTCTGTGAAGTGCAGACTTCTACGATGAGAAGAACATTTCATTTATTTATTTATCATCCAAATTTGTTAAATCATGGGGCAAGGACAAGATGCACATTGTGCTGTCATGTGGCTGTGCATTTTGAATGGCGGTAAACAACATAATGCAGAATGATGCTGTGTTACACTGTACAGTCGTTTTCCTAGTTCCAGATTTTTCCTATATCCGGATATATAAATTATTAGGTCGCATTTTGAATTTTACTTTGAGTATTTAAGCAAAGCATATTCTAGTGATGAAAAATGGTTTGAAAGTGTCCCCATCGATAACGACATTTATGGGAAGAATTCCAAACATGGACATAACTAATTTTTCCCTGTAGTGATCAGCCATCAGAAAGCAATAACATGTCCTAAAAAGTCATATTTTGCAGGAAAAATTGATCATTTACTGAGAAAACACTTGGGAATTTGTCAGACCTGTCCCATAGGGTTTGTGCACAGGTCTGACAAGTGATGTCCAGGTATGTAACTCTTTCCAAATAGATAATTCAGAATTTTTGGTGAATACACTTTTTAAAACCATTTTTCTAATTAAGCCACATTGGCAAACTCATCTTCAAGTTTATGAATTGCATACTTATCCCAAAAAGTAGCATGCTCATCAAACATAAAGAATGAAATTATTTTTGATACCTTCAAGACTGCTTTTTATTCTGATACTTGAAATCCAATGACATAATTGAGACATTGTTTATGGTGAGCTCTAATTGTGCTGCATTTATTTCAAATTCAAGATAATCAAAAAATCATTCTTTTTAACCGTGTCAGCTTCTTTTCATTTGATTCTTACATGTGTATTGAATTAAAGTCTGTTTCTCCGGTTGCTATGGTGACACGATTACGTCTTTGCATGCCAGACAATTTTTGTCAGAACATTCATTTACTTGCCTCTGTGATGAACTTGTTTTGAGATTGAGTGTTAAAACGTCTGGTTTTATGTAAACCTGAATGTAAAGTGTAATGACAGTTTTGTTCCCAGGCACAGCAGGCATTACATGTGTGTCCTCCATTGTTGGGTGTAGTTGACTGGCCAGTATTACCAAGTGTCCTCATTATGCCACATGTGGTGAATCCTTAGTAACAAACAACAACATAGGCTGATGAATGTGGTAGCCTACCTGTTAACTGCTGACTTTGAATAGACCTACATTGTATACCAAACACTGCATATGAAGATACCCTAGGCGCTATGTTCCAACAAGACCTTGGGATATTGATCTTGTGGCATATTGTTCCATCACTGCATGTACCAATAAGGGAGGGGGGGGGGTTGAGAAATGTGCCCTCATCAACAGCTTGTAATCCACAAAGAGAGGGATTAACCACATTGTCAAGGAGTCATCCAAATTCCTCCTTGGAGCACTTGCTTTGTCCTACCGAATAGAACTGAACACATCACACCTCCTAACACCTTATTTTATTTGGCTATTTTGAAATCAATTCTGGGCTAGTGCTATTGGAATAAAGGAGGACTGACCAAAAGTTGCATGGTAGAAATTTAACTTTTTGTGGAGATGATTAAAGTTCTGGCTATTGAGTAATAAAATGTACTGTGGCTCTAGAAACACAAACCAACGTACATGTATGAGTTCTCTCAGATTTTTTTAACTGGGGAAAAGTTATTTTGAAGGTTCCAGATTATGGAATCGAGTACTCGTAAGCAACTTTACAAATTACTTGGTAACTTCTCAGACAATGGAAAAGAAAAGGTCTTAAATATCATTTGTGGAGAATTTTCAAATGAAAACCAGGCTACATGGCAAAAACAAAACTGATTCACATTTATGATGCTTCGAAAAGGCAGTTTACACCGTAAAGTATAGAGCTCACTGTACACTCTTGACTTTGTATCTTGCTGTATTGACTCACCGATGCTCATGTAGTAGAATTATCGTGCCGCTCTTTATAAGCAATCTGAACAGCAACTTCCAGATTTGAATTTTGGGGTTGGGTTTCTTTAACGGGTAGTCTGGTACCCGTGTTTGTTTCAATCCCATTCCGGTACTACCTGTCAATGCTCAGCCCTAATTGGAATTGCAGCTAAAACAGGAAACCAGGGAAAATGTGACCTTGTAAGTTTTCCAGGGGTGCAGTAATAGTTTTTTACATTCCAGAAAGCAGTGATCCATGAGAGAGTTTCCAAGCCTACCTGAATTTAGATTCTTGTACTGTATGTGTTCGATCATGCAGGACTTTAATTTTCTCTTGTATGGCAGACTTGCACAATTTTGTGAATTTTTTTTGGGCAACAATTTTGCCCAACATTGCTAACCATTGTACCATGCAGTGTGCCTTTATGTATTTTTTACATTATCTATAATTTCATAGGCTTAACTTAACTATTGAGAATGTTGATTCAAGCAGCATACAATGTAGGAAAAAAAAAAAAAATTGTGAATTTTTTTGGGCAACAATTTTGCCCAACATTGCTAACCATTGTACCATGCAGTGTGCCTTTATGTATTTTTTACATTATCTATAATTTCATAGCTTAACTTAAGTATTGAGAATGTTGATTCAAGCAGCATACAATGTAGGAAAAAAAATCTGACAGAGCAATAAAAAAACTACCTTCTTGATGATGGATTTGGTTGGGATTATACATGTACCAATTGTGATGTAAGAATCTAAGGGACTGGCAAAAATATTGGGTTAGGGTTTTATTCAACTTCCAAGGGTTTTGAGGTTGGTGAACAGGCACTGAAACTTAGCGGGTTGTTCAAGGGCATATAAAGGTGGACATTTGACCAGATTTTGCAAACAAATTCTTGTTTTAGATTATGTACGGTACATACTTAAAAGAAAATGGGTACAGTTTGCAGGAAGGAAAAAAAAAACCTTGACTTAGTCATCTTGATCTTATTATCCTGTAGTCAGGGATGGTGGGCCTGATGCCCATCCCTGCCTGACCTGCAATGATGAGCTAGAGGGACCTTTACTGAAGTGTCATCTCATGTCATTCATGAACCCCGATACCCTTTTCCCCTGTCTGAAACTGCAGCTGAGCCCTTCACAAATGCAGTCCTTCATCACTATTTGATAGGCAAGGTGCCTGGCTCTCAGGAGAGCTTGGGAGGTCCTGGTTCCCGTGACAAATCTAATTACTTGGGGATATTGTAATATTGGACTCTGCTTTCACCATAGTTTTCATCAACAAAATTCATGCAAGTACTGTTTGCTCAGTACCTTTTGACAAATATGGTGGAAACAAAAAACTCACAAGCTTACTCAGTTGGGATTCAAACTCATGGCCTCCTATAGATTAACTGCATTCAGTGGCCATATTTGAGGTACGTTTTGTTATGTTAAATTCATTAACAATGAATGTACAAGGTCTACTCATGCATATCCCTGTTGTACAAAAGCACACACCTCAAAGATTGCTGCAGTGCAAATGGTCTATTCCAGAGGTCTTAACCCTAACCCTCAAGCCTTCAAAATCCTCCAGGCGGTTGTGGAGGATTGAGGCTGAATGGCAAAAAGTGTCAGTTGATTTTGGAGAATGCATTTTTGTGTCAAGTTCGTAGGCTGTACCCAGCATTGTTTATGTTTAGCCATGCACAATTGAGCCCTGTATAATGCTTGATATCATCCGCATTGCTTCTGAATGTCATTGGCAGTGACTGTTGGAGGATTTTGAAGGATTGAGACAGTTAATGTTATTTCAGATCTAAAACACAAACACCCCACAAAAACCCAATTTTTTTTTTAAATCGACAGCCAGACTCAGGTTGAGGCCCTGTAAAGTTCCCCATGTTTCTTTCTACTTGTTCACGACATGCAGATGTGTTCTATCTGCTCATTTCTACAGAATCTCCAATAAGTCAAAGTCACAACCAGGGAAGGAAATTTATCCTATTGATCCACATCTTTCAAGGTGAAAAGGCTTGAGTGAATTACATGTACGTCACTTTCCGCAAGATAGTGTGCAGCTTGGAAGAGACCTTGATAATATAAATATCCACTAGCTCCGAATACAATTTCTGGGGCATTGCAATGCAGAAAGGCGTGTTCAAAATTATCTCGACTGTCATCAACCAGTATTGACCCAACCCTCCATCCTCCAAAATCAACCGGGTTTTAGCAGATTTCGGAGGATTGAGACTGAATGGCAAGAAAGTGTCAGTTGATTTTGGAGGATGCATTGTATTGAGGTCGTAGGCTGTACCATGGGTTGTTTATGCTCAGCCAAGCATAACTGAGGCCCAACGTATACTGGATGCCAATCATGCCATCCGCACTGTGACTGCTTCTGGATATCATCCGTACTGCCTCAGTGTATTACAATAATTGTTGGAGGATTTTGTAGGATTGAGTAAATGGTCACCCCTCCATTGAACAAATTCTAGAAATAAGAGATGATTTCAGAGGATTGAGGCTGAATCCAATGTTTATATGGGCAATTCCACAGTTACTCACGTTACATTTTCGTAACGTGAGTAACCGATATTGTGTGTCTTGTTTATCATACATAACACATTTTTCTGGATGTCATCTTTGGTGCTTAGGTAGGTCTAGGTCTACTCTATCTACTAGGGGTAACAGTTATTAAACCTTTTCAGTAAGGTAATTACAGCCCAAGGAAACTCAAAAGTACATCAAGAATGTAACGTGAGTAACCGTGGAATTGCCCATATGGTGACAGTTGGAGGATTGAGGATGTTCCTAGCTAGAAGGGCCTACACATAAGCGGTTACGGTTAGTCCATAG
This sequence comes from Patiria miniata, assembly GCF_015706575.1. Lineage (NCBI taxonomy): Eukaryota > Metazoa > Echinodermata > Asteroidea > Valvatida > Asterinidae > Patiria > Patiria miniata. Next base: position 18,954,884 of record NW_024037061.1, read on the forward strand.
AGTCAATTATTCTACACAATACAAGCTCATGACTAATCCCAAAATAATCACCAGTATTGATTTACCAACAGGAGCTACCATCATTGCATCAATATGGACAAAAAATTGATGTTATAAAAATCCAGCATAATTAAGTAAAGAGGGATAGTAATAAATAAAACAAATCAACAGCACAACAAGAACCACAGGAAATCAGAATGTTCATAAGAAACAAAGTGACCTAGCTACAGAGTTGACCTACTTTTGAAAGTGCTAAAGTTTCCACTTCCAGTCATTATGTAATACAGTGTTTCCTTTCTTGTAATACATTGTAATACAATCCTGAACAGAGTTAAATACTTTGTACTACAATCCCTATAAATGTATACATTAACCACAGGTGGTATTGATTGCTGAATGATATTTGATGAAACTTTTTTTAATAGTGGAGTACATGTAGACCCATAACTTAATGAAACAGTGTTGCTTATATTTTAATAAAAAAAACAAAGGTTTTCCTCTGGAATTTTCTTGCTCAGTTTCCCCTGCTCCCCCCCCCCCCTTCCGCCCTGTCCCAAAAAGACAAATAACATTTCAATTCTGAGGAAATCGTGCTGAAACAAAATGTTAAATCTTTGCAAACAGAGGCTGGCCTGCATACATGTATGCGTATTGTAAAGAATTGGTCCTCAGGGGTGGAATAATTTTGCAGACTGTCTTTGTTAAGTCCCTACATTGTATTCTCTGCCCACCATTATATTTATAGAAGGTCGCGCAAATTATCAACTAATTGTTTTGTCAGTGCATTGAACATGTACATGCACATGAATGGTATGCTTAATTAATGTAGTTTGATTATAAAAGCATACGATGAATTGACATGGTAATGCACTTTGCGTTGAAACAATGCGATAGTGAATCGTACGTCAGACAACCTTAACAAGCAAATCCGTTCTTGCAAATTGTTTTTTTATTTATCACTAATTTGTTGTCAGTAGGTCGGCACTAAAAATGAACAGGCGCGGTAAACAAATTGCATATTGCCATAGTAACTAATAAATACCACCGCGGAGTAACGGCTGTTGCAAGCGTGCAATTTTCTCACGTCAGTGCCAACATGAGAGCATTGTGTGTCTCCTCATTACAAAATGGTGCACTTTGATCTTTAGTTTATCACAGAAAGACAAAAAGCCTGCATGTGAGGCTAGTATTATGGGTGATTTTTGTGGTTTGGTGATAATAATTGGGTAATATAATGTAATCTTCACCTAATATCTTGTTAATGATAAAGGGTACATTGGGTAATATTAATGTAATCTTCACCTAATATCTTGTTAATGATAAAGTGTACATTGTTGTTGAGTATTATGTTGTGTGAACATGTATGTCCTGAGTAGTATGTACATGTATAAAATAATGAATACATTTTTTGGCGATTTTGTGTAAAATTTTCTTTAAATTACGAATTAAGAAAATTGGACATGCATGGAATGTGGCGCTTTGGAGAGAAAAGTAGAATGGGTATATGCTGAAATAAATTCCTTGTTTCATTCAATTTTAAAAATTTTGGTTTTTGAGATTCATACTGATTATTTTCTGTTCTTCGTTGATGAGCGATATCAGCCAGCCCTCAACCTACTTGGAAAATTCTAGAATAATTTCAGTTTGTAATTCCATTCTGATAGGATCAGGTTTCCGTAGTGCGGACCGCACACCATGGTAATATACACTGACGAATAATCATGCGTTGGTCCCCACACAAAACCACCGGTGCCCATTATGCAGGACTACCGGCTGCCTTCGTTCCCTGTTCAATTAAAGGGGCTAGCAGCCAGACTCGTGTTGGAGTCCTTTATGTCTTGAACATGAGTCCCCGTTGTCCAGACTATTTAAGTCCTCATGTCAAATAGGTTGAGTCCTAGTCCTATATTTAGACTTGCAGTGGTCGGCTCTAGAGATTAGTCATGTACATAATTTTGTGTGTGTGGAGTTTTTAAATAAATATATTTAAAAGTAAATTTTATATGTATGAAGTTGCAAGTGAATTTAATAATTGTAGGAATAGTAGTCAAGGTTTATTTTTAATTATCATAGAAGAGAAATAAAATCATCAGAATTATAGACAGCATTTTATACATGTACATAATGTAGGCAATTGGAAAAAAATCACAGCCAGCAAGCAGGATTTTGTGTTTTATAATAAACTGGGAGAACATTTTATGTAGTATGTCTTAATAACACAACCATCAATTTGTGAAGATGCTGTAATGGTTAATTTGTCTCCTATTTATATGCGTGTATGCATTCAAAGGATAAAGATTAGACTGTATACTCTTAACCAATCTGAAACTTTGTTCGGAAAAAAATATTGTTCACAATTGGTACATACCCAATGTCTGCCTGCAGTTTCCTCTTTGCATTTTTGTATACATATTAAACATTTGACAGCCCTGTGGTTTGGCACAGTGTGTGAAGAGTTGCTGGTAGTGCCATGCTGGTTGATTGCATTTGTAACATGTCTGGTCTCCTTGTGTTTAGTTCCCACGGATATAAAAGCTTCACACCGGCCTACATACTCAAAATAGATCTCCTGCTCATGAAAAAACCTCATAAATCAATCCTTGACAGCTCAACATACTGGAGTATGTTGGAGCGAAGTCTGTGCACAGTGTTCATATACATGTGCAGTACATGTACGCACTAAACCCATACACTGCACATACAGTACACTCATGTATTTCGCTCTCCACCAGTTTTAATTTCATCGCGTATTTGATGATGATGATACAGCACTGGCCTCTTCACACCATCTGTGCAAACGCAAACTGCACGCTGGGCCCCACTACGGCGCTGCCATGCATAATTTAAACCCTCAGTAATAGGTGCATATTCCGAACTGACCTTTTGTTTCGGCAGTGAACCAGTCTCAGTTGAATACCATACCACAGTAACTGTGTCTTACTGTCGGATCACAAGAGAATGTGCATCTTATGCTTAACTTTTTGTGCTATGTAGCTACAACAACAAGACAATGTGTTTGTAATGACAGACCTTTGACCTGAATCCATCCCTTGTTGTACATATATCCCATCTCCATTGCCTGATGTACATGTACATCGTATACCACGCATTATGCGATTAGCATCGAGTATTTGTGATCTGTATTGACACGGTATATAATATCCTGATGTATACACAACAATCAACCCCAACTTGACCCACAATTTGTTTTTTCATTTCATGTTTTGTCCGTCTGAATGCATATTTCCCACCTTGTGTCAATAGTGTGAATAGTGTTCAGGGATGTCGTTGTGCATCATAGGCAACGATACTGTTTCCCCCTAGTGGAAACCATACGCAATACATGTATATGTCAAAAGTAAAATCCCTGTGTCTGTATCAGTGTACCAGTGCCGAGCCTCCCCCACCCCCTATATAAACCAAGCTTTTTTGTATTAAATAGTAACAGATCTGTATGTATTTTAAGAACACGAGTTCCCAGCTGCAGACTGATGCTTCTTCTTATGTATGTGAGTTGATGAATATATTTAGGGACATTCTTTGGCTACCCTGCTGAACATGTTTTTAGAATGGGCCAACGGATCCTGCTCTGCATTTTAGATGTGCAACGCGGTGCACTGTGTTATGTGTGGGCAATTTGTTTCCCCTCCGCATTCTCCTGACAAAATATTGGGTTGTCTGATGATGTGTTGGGTTAGATCACATTCAGCAGAGGTTTCAAAATAGATTTGGTCATTAAAAATCAGATAATGGTGCTCTACTTGTACCCATGCTCTCCACCATTTTATAGTTTTTCTCTTAACAAGTTTCAATTTGTACTGTTCCATTTAACAGCCAACTCAAGTCTCCATGCTTTGTTACATCTTGTTGCATTTAGCAGGGTAACTGCTCATAGTGCCAAGGTGATACAAGAGTATCCACTGTTGCAGTGTGTTGCATTTAGCAGGGTAACTGCTCACAGTGCCAAGGTGATACAAGAGTATCCACTGTTGCAGTGTGTTGCATTTAGCAGGGTAACTGCTCATAGTGCCAAGGTGATACAAGAGTATCCACTGTTGCAGTGTGTTGCATTTAGCAGGGTAACTGCTCATAGTGCCAAGGTGATACAAGAGTATCCACTGTTGCAGTGTGTTGCATTTAGCAGGGTAACTGCTCACAGTGCCAAGGTGATACAAGAGTATCCACTGTTGCAGTGTGTTGCATTTAGCAGGGTAACTGCTTTGTGCCAAGGCTGGTAGGCATTGGGTTCACAGCGCAATGCAACACTACAGAATCCACTGTTGCAATTTGTTGCATTTAGCAAGGTTCTTATTTCAGGCAAGTTGCATTTTGTTGCATTTGGCAGGGAGGTCTGAGAAAACCTGTTGGGGTAAGGGATACTGCACACAAAAATACGCCTGAATTATTGTCGGGCCGCAAAATCATTTAAAATTTGTTAAATGGTTAGGTAAAGGTGGGCAGGTTTTAGATGTGATGTCTCATCGAAAAGTGAATAATTTTTGTATTGCTAGAAAAATAGCAATTTAAAAACAAAAATCTATAGAGTAGAACAGGGAGAGCATCCTTAAGAAACTGCTGGAACAAATTTGATGACAAAAATGCCAGCATGGCTCATTAGGAAATAAAAAGCAACCCTCCCCCCAGAAAAACATGGCTACACGTTAAGTATTGTGATGATGTTTCCATGGAATCTAGTAAATTTACATTTGAAGATGAAACTTCACTTTTCCACCGTGGACTGCCGTGGGTCAGTCCCACTTCATGTCATCATTAAGAAGTGTATAGGTTGACTCGTCAGTAGGCATTCAAGCATTGTCAGAAACAAGGTTAATATATTCACAGAGTAATCTACCAAGGGGACACCCAGCCTTTTCTTACATGTATGTACTTTGTGGGATATAAGCTTGCATGTAGGCCTACATGTACCTGGAAATTGCCTGTCCTGTTCTGGTTCAGGGCAGAAGTTATTGGTTTTATGCGGTCGTTAGAGTGCAGTGTTCCAGTTAATAAGCTCATCGGTTGATCATTTCGCGGTCTTGCTGGGTTCAGTCATTGTAAGGACTTGCTATATTAAGGTCAAGTTGCAAGTTCTCTTTTAGGATGGATGTATGGACCTACGGGCTGTGCTTGTTGTTTCAATACGGTACACTTTTGTCCTTTTCCTCCAGTTTTTCACCTGGGTCTGCTTGAAAACCTGATAGTATTTCCTAGTTTCTGTTTCCTTTAGACGATGGACGCCTGCTGCGTTTAAACCATTCAATCTTCTGTAAAGCGGTCTGCATCACAGACCTATTCAGTTCCTTTTAACACACTTGATTTCCACTTGCCATTATTGCCAATACTGAGCAACTTCCCCAGCCCTGTGATGTCTTTCAATGTCAGCCCCGATATTACATCCATCTCGCCTCCCATAATTGCTTGCCGGCGTTACTCCCCGCGTCCTGCAATTGCCACGGCCGTCCGCGCGCTGCACTGCTATTGTTTGCCGGCGGGCTGCTCCGATACCGATTGTCGTCGCTTTTTTTTTTTTGACATTGTCTGTAATCGGTCGTCCATCAATGAGCAAGATGTTGTCCCTTGATTTGCCGATCCGTCCGCCTCACTCTGCCAGTACTACGTACCAGTTGACTACCACGAACTGTCCTTGGGTTTAATATTCCCATTTTTCTAGGGCCGTGTCAGCGATGGGGGTGAGCAAGGATCGATAATATAAGGAGCGACCTACCCTCATCATCTTCTGGTTTTTTTTGTTGTTGGTTTGTTTGATTGTCTTGTATTGAGATCTGCGGGCGAGGAGAGACACGTAAGGGACTTGTACAGAGAGTCAAGGGCTAATGCCACAACACTGACATCATTATGTTGGAGTCATTTAATGACTTGGCCTGAAGGATTGAAAAAACTGTCTCTCTGGACAAGCATATTTGTAACTCTGTGGAATGATATAATTTTTTTATTTTCCACTCACATGTCCTTCAAAATTACACATAAAAGTAGTATGTGAAGGTCAAAGGACGTTTGCTTGGCTGGTTTTAAACACTATGTTTAAGACCGGTTGCCAAACAGCATCCAGACTCCAAACCGGTCTTTACATAGTGTGTAATACTGGCCAAGCACATAGTTATTTTCTGTCAAAACTAATCAAAACTTTTTGGTCCAAAAGTCAAAACAAGTCACAACTTATACATTTCCAATGATTTTGTGCAAAAGTTTTACTTCATGATTTTTTAAACACCCTTCTAGCTTAATGTTATGGTACTGGTATGTCCCTCTTGCGAGTAGTCGTAAACAACTCTTTATGTGGAGATTGGCGTGCGTCGTGCGTACTAGGCGACGTGGCGCAGAATGCAGCTGTGCTGGTGTAGTGTGAATTTAGGACTATGAAAGGCTGACTCACTGGTGGTTTTGCACATGCCAACGTGAGAATTGTGAACGTTCAACCAATGAATCATTAGAAGGCACCAGATTCGTAGGAGTCCAAATTTCACGTGACACTGGCAAAGTGTTTAAGACCAGCCAGCCGGTGTTTTTATGAGCCATTTTAAGCTAGGCCACATGACGGGCTCTCGACCAATAGAAATGGGTAAACTGTCTGAGGTATTTATGAATAGATAATAACATGCTCACATTAATTTATGAACGTGTAGTTGGTACTACATAACAAGTTTCACTTTCACTTTGAAACATTGAGGAATAGCTATAGTTCAAATGAAATGACTGACAGAAATCATCTTTTATCTAATGCTTTGTTAGCCCTTGATAATTGAAATGAACCCCCCCCCCATAACGAAAACCCTTACAGTACACACCACAATCCTAAATCCTAAATCCACACCACAATCACACCACAATCCTAAATCATTTCTTCTCAAGCAAATTCTTCTAGGAGTATTTTCTGTCCCGAAAGTCACTTCACTTAAATTTGCCTGAACACGAGCAAGCATTTAATTATGACAAGACAATTTCAAAGTTTCAATACCACAGAGAAAGTGAATTCAAGATAGTACTCCTGCAAAAAAGAAACCCTTTCACTAAACTTGATATTGCTATCCAGAGAAACAAGACTTAATTCTGTGCCGGCTGACATGACTGCACAGTCTTGTGTGCAGGTTTGCTGTATGTGTGATCCTATGCATGCCAAACCAGGGCTGGAGGAATATAACATCATTATCATTTATTGTGACTCAGGGACTAGTAGGGGTTTGGGGGAAAAGGGTGGTCAACATTTAAAGGGGCTCACAAGGCAGGGGAATCAAGAATGCACTGGATACATACTGGGCTGTCACAGGTATGACCTCTCCTTTAATATCTTCCCTGAACCCTGTTTCCACAGTAGTAATTTGAAAGGACCCTGCTGTTTTGGAAGCAGCTGAGGCAATCAAAAATGTCACAACCGTTTGTGAAATCCAACAAGAGGGTTATGAACATTTCATTTCAAATAATTATAAAGAAATTACTGCGTTTCTAATGTGGATGAGCATCCTTCAAGATTAGGATGGTTCACTCGAATGCAAAGCAAGTATGATGTCATGAAACATTGGCTGCCAATTTGTCAGAGTTGAAATGCGTTAAACTTTTTGTGAATTCACAGCGCGAATACATGTACTTGCAGTGACATGATAAATTTCTGTTTGCGTTCGTGTTTGTGATGACTTAAGAACTGGCCTAGCAAGATCCTGCAGGAACGCTATGGCACATTATATGGATCAAGGGTCATGAATTCCCATGTTAAGAAATAATAGTTTATCGACTCTGCCTTCCTTAATCCTGCAAAGTCTTTCAAATCCTCCATGTTGATTAATAACGCTAACCTTCCCAATTCCTTAAAAATCCTCTTTGCATAATGGAGGAATTTGGAAGGATTGAAGGCCTTTTAAAATCAAAGCACTGGAGGGTTTTGCAGGATTGAGGGCATCACAGGATTTTGCCTCTGGAGGATAATGGAGGTTAGCAGGCCCCAACTGAGGCTGGATGAAATTGGAGGATTGAGGCTCTGGCCGGTTTTGCCAAAATATAGATTTTGGAGGATTCAAGCTGTTACTTGCTTTATGCATGAATATGTATATTTGGGCAGGCATCCAACATTTACCACTGTTTATTGTACAGCCTCTTTACTCCAACTGTTTACGACCTTGGCATTGCCAATGAACAATACAGATTGTGCCATCTGATTATGTGCTAACATGCCAGCAAACCCAGTGGAGGATTTCGAAGGATCCTGGCAGAGGCCTCCGCCAGTGACAGAAATGTATGATTTTGAAGGAATCGGGTGCTTAAGAGTTTTTATTAACTCTTTGCCATTGGAGGTTATTGGAGGATTCAGGCTGCTTCTGGACAAGAAGCTTAGGGAGTTAGGGTTAAGGAACTGGAAAAATTTGTTAACAAAATCACATAAGTTTTACTTTGCATTAAATTAAAGAGTACATGTATTTGGCTAGTGCTGTTGAATTTCTGCTGAATTAGGAAAACAAACAAAATCGTCAGCCCTAAAAAACCTACTGGCAGAAATTCTACAAATTACATTTGTAGGAGATGTTGAATGTGATCCCAACATAACATGCATTGCAGACAGCCTCATAGACGAAAGTGATGTTAGGTTTCAACCTTAGCTAAGCAGCCCTGACCTTTCAATGCACTCTGGGAAAGGTCAAGTGATAGGCAGTAGGCAGCGAGCGGCCTGGTTGATAGTACACCATAGGGAGGTCTGGTGACCCGTCCCTGTCCAGCCTCTCTATGTTGTGGATACCCAATTTACGCATTTATAGTAGTGCCCTGTCATGGTGTTTGATTGAGGATGGCAATTGATGCGGTCTGGTGCCAGGGGAGCGCTGCGCAGGAATCGGCGGGGTATGCGCAATAATTGGCAGTCTCGCTGTTGTAGGCTTCATGATGTTTGAACGAACTTTGTTGTCATGAGGTAGGGAAAAAACAAAGTAAACAAAGTGTCACATTGTCAAGCCCAATGTGTAGGTATGTACCTAGATATGTACATGTGTAGATAGTGCCAGTAGTTTCCAACACTGGAGGATTTTTTGAGGATTAATTCTAACCCCCCTAGGCCTTTTGGCTAGGGACCATCCTCATTCCTGCAAATCCTCCAGTTAACACCATGTAAAAATTGGATTCAGCCTCAATCCTCCAAAATAAACCTTTATTTCTTGAATTTGTTCAGTGGCGGGGTAACCATTGCATCAGTTCTTCAAAGTCCTCCAACAATCCCTGTTAACCCTAACTCCCTGGAGGCCTTTTTGCAGTGCGGAATGCAGGGCTCACTTATGCATGGATGAACATAAACAATGCTGGGTACAGTCTCCAAAATCAACCCACACTTTTTTTGCCATTCAGCCTCACCCCTCCAAAATCCTCCAAAACTGCCTGGAGGATTGAGGAGGATTACGATTAAAAATGTTTCTACCTTTACAAGAAATAGCACACTGGAATTTGACATCCTTTATTTAATTGATTGTGCAATACTTCATTGACCACTTGAGTTCATTTTCATGAGATGTAGAAAACTTGGTCCAGGTTCGCGGAATGTACCTGTGGTAATAATATTTTGCTAGGATTTGTCAGTGTCGTTCTGGAAACCTGCGAAGTGATTATCCTGCAGCACCTGGCTTTCCGGTCAGATGAGTGATTTAATATTAGTGTGCATCACAGTCAGGGATGGGTACCGGTAGGCGTTAACAAGAAACCAGGTTAATTATGATGGAGGGGTGACATGAATGCTGCAGCTATGATAAAGGCCTAGTGCACACTTTCCAAATTCTCCGTCTTAGACCTGCCTCCATCATGGGCTAGGGCTGTGCATCGGAACCGGCCGGGTACCTGAGTACCCAACTATTGATATCAGGAATCGGTTCCAGATTATGGGATCGGTTACCTGTAACCTACCTTATAATGAACAATCTGGACTGCAACTTCCGAGATTTGAATTTTGGGGTTGGTACTTTAGTGGGTACCCGTGTTTTTTTCAGTCGGGTACCCGGTTTTCTTACTACCAGTAAATGCTTTGCAGACTTTTATCATGAGGATTGGAAGCCCCTTTCACACTTGCAAGAATCCAACAACAGGAAACAACATGCAGAAAAACATTCCAGTACTCTGAAATTTTCTTAAAGGGAATATACATCATTTGCTTTTGCTGTAATTTTCAGAAATGGATGGAATTGGGGGGTTGGAAATATAAAGCAAATATAGTTACACTGACTTTTTGGAGGTTTTGGGTTCGAAAATGCTATAAAAAACAATAAAAAACGATCATTTTCCTGTAGTCTGGTTCCCTGACTCCATATAAGAAGAAACAGAGCAGTTTACATACATTGGGGAATTGTAAGGTCAGGGAACCAGTCTAGCTGGCTTGTACCCGTTCATAGGTGTGTAATCGATTGCAAACAAGTGTAATGGTCAATTGGGTCCAGTATTTGGAAAAAAAGCCAGTTGTTTCCAACGCTGATCGGCCGATCAGCGTTGGAAATTGATACAAAAATACCACTTTTCTTGAAAATGACAGTATACCAGGTGCCATAATTTTACAGGATGCTTTAGACTGTCATTTACCAACATCCTATTAAGGTATTTCGCAAAAACTTGGTAGTTTTATTTTTCGATGTTTGCAAATGTTGTATATTCCCTTTAAACAACTTGAAGAGTCACAAATAAACGTAACAATAACAGTTTGAGTTACACTGAGTGACGCCGTTTACCTAATCTCGAATTGTGTTAAAATCTTACAAGCATCTCCCAACTTCATGGAAACTTCATATTTTTGAGCAACTTTATTTCAATTTAGATAGTGATTCAAATCATGAAACTATCTCATGCAACAACATTAAATCTAAGTTAAAGTAATTAACCACAATGTTCAGTTGTCCCTATACAAAATCCCTATTGGTCATAAATTGGTCATCTAAACATATCTTCAGGTCATTCAAAGTTACACACAATAGGATTAACTGCTATTCCCGTAAAGAAAACATCAAGTGCATGCACAACATTCACATTAGGTTTTTGTGATACAGACCATCGTACAAGTGCTCCAGATAATTACTTAATTGTTCGTTTGCAAGACAACATGCCTTGGCTTTTCCCAGGACAAAAAACACACCCCACAAATCGCTTTCAAAGAGACAGATTTTATAAGTGTGAGAGTGCAACCTACATGTCGGATAACCAGAACTATTTATTGGATGGATTCAGCCCCGGCTAAGACGTAAACAGTGTTCCCAGCATGAAAGAACATCACGCCGCTGGCGATATTCAGAACGGAGTGCAGACAGGGGCCCAAAATCCCTTGACATTTAGAGCCAACCCGTTTCTGTATTCTGCCCGGTTGGCCATCTAAAGAATTAGCGTTCTTAAAGAGACATTGACGTCCTTGTAAAGACATTGACTGAGTGACGTCCACGGAAGGGGGGGGGGGGGGGGAGGAGGTTAGGATTGTTAAGAAGTCAGCTTGGGAATGTACATGTTTCATTTTAATGAAACATCCAGTTACATATTTCAGTCATATTGGAATGTAACCTTTTTTTTGTGACATTGTCTTTACACAGTGTGGTATTAAGGAAAATTGGAACTACGCATCATTCCAACTCTTCATTCCCCCAGAAAATATTGATGGATGGGGTTGCCCCTTTAAGCTGACTTCTCCCCTCTGCCACAGTGCCAGTTGGTGATAGTGTAGGGTGGGAAGCCATGAGCATTTGGAGCACAACCAGCCATGGCCGACGGCAAATTTGAAACGAACGCTACGACCCGACTCAGTCATTTCATTACACCCACACCAAACCATTCTCCAAATTAGTCACCGTGGTTGAGTGCCGTCATTAACTTCCACCTGTGTTTTAGATAAATAAATATACTGCTGCAGCTTCTTTGTGCGGTTTGACAATTTGTACATGTCAGTACACGATTCAGGCTTTTGTTTTGTAAATTGAATTTCTTGTGAAGATTAAGTGTGCTGCTGAGGTTTTATTTGATCAACAACATGGCAAGAATTCAATAACAAAAGCAAATTTCTTTAAAATGACCTGGGAATTGAATTAACAACTTGATATTTATCTCTTAATTTAGGGCAGATTAGTCATGTACATGTACCGCTATGTTGGTGTACATACAGTGTAATTTATACGTAAATGTACGTGATCAGAATGACTGCACATTAGAAAGTGCGTTATGAGTGAACAAACAGCACGGCCTACATCTACACAATTAAATATTCAGCGTTCAGCCTGCTGCAGAGAGTCAAATCCTGAACTGTCATGAATTTTTCAGTTTTTTTCTGCACTCGGACCTCACCGTACTGGTACATGTACATGTAGGTGTACGCTGCGATTTACAGGTTAACTTGGCTCTATGATGGGAGTGTTTTTCCTGTACGGACCTACAGACAGCCTGTGTCTGCGTGTGTGTGTGTGCATGGACCGCCTGTGACATTTACATGCTGTTGGGCCATCATGGGAAAGAAAATTGTTTCTCCTAGCTCATAAATACCATGGTGGCTATTGAGATGAATTTTTTGTCAATCCTTTTTTTTTTTGGCAACTGTAGCCATCAACGCAAACAGATTAATAGTTATCTGATGATTATGATGATTGTTAAAAATCTAATCAAAAGTAGAAGTTAGCAAACAATTTTCATGAGAAGAAAATAGAATTGAATCAGATTTTCAAACATTTTTTTAACTTTTATTTAAAGGAACTTTTTATCATTACGTTGAGCAGTTGTGTTTATTTTTAGTTAAAAATGTACAATGTTTTCCCTGAAATAATAATGGTGGTTTTGTGATCTTTTTTGTTTACCTTTTTTCATATTTCTTTTTGATAGTTTTAATTCGATATAAGAATAATCAAGTTTGGGGTTTTGTCTAGAGTTAAAAAAAAAACAAATAAAAAAATTAAAAAAAATTAAATGTTTTAACTATTTTCAAAAAAATAATTGTTCTAGAGATGATGTTCCCAGCTTTTTTAAAGTAAATTATTTTTGATGACATGTATATATATACAAAATGTATAAAAGAACTTTTTTTTATCATTATGTTGAAGCAGTTGTGTTTATTTTTAGTAAAAAATTTACAGTGTATTCCCTGAAATATCGATGGTGGTTTTGTGATCTTTTTTATTTACCTTTTTTTTCATATTTCTTTTTTAGAGTTTTAATTCGATATAAGAATAATCAAGTTTTGGGCTTTATCTAGAGTTAAAAAAGAAACAAATGAAAAAAAAAAAAAAAAAAAAAAATGTTTTTACAATTTTCACAAAAAAATTGTTTAGAGATGATGTTCCCAACCTTTTTAGTAAATTATACTGTAAGTATTCCTTATCTTAGACCCAAAGAGGTAATGCACTAAGAATAATATTTAGTGACAGATACAATAAACTGTCCGTGGCTAGTTCCTACAGACACATTTCCAACGCGTTGCCCTTTTGCCTTCCTGTTTACACTCTGCCAGCCAACACTGACCGCGTTAACCTACCGGTACGTTAGTTTAATTCGGTCCGCAGATGTCGCTGACGGGGCCCACTGCTTCTATGTTTAGTAACGCAAGATCGACCCAAGTACATGGCACATGTAGCGTGTTGATTTTGAGGAGTTGATTATGCCAGAGTGTACATCATGTAGGTCAGATTCTGGCCTGATAACACTGGGTTGGGGGAGGGGGAGTTGTCAAAATGTAACCCTGCTTCGCTTCCAAGGATATCTGTTACTAAACTTGGGCATGCATGTACCGGTACATCACTACATTTATATTGAGACTTTTTATATTGAGACCAACACATTGAGACCAACACAATTCAGGACAGTGATACAAAAACAAGAAAAGCAATGAAACAGTAGGTAAGAAAAACAACATTGATGTAATGTGTCTTGCCCAAGAACACAAGTACCGGTACCATGTTCCTGTAACTAGTGTAAGCGCTGGAGCATTGTTGCTCCATAAGGATCATTGAGTGAGCAGGAGCTGTTGGCTGCTTGTGAATTTTGTTGTGAGTGAAAATTTGGTCTCAATATTCCATCCTGCCTGATTCCTAAAATTCCACAGTGTTTCAGTAAGGTTTGCTGTGCATACATGTACATGTACCGGGGCAAGTGTACAATGCACAGTACATGTACATGTTCATGGTTGTTGTACAGTGCATTGTCCTTCACAGATGTATGCATTGCGGTTGAAAAAGTATGTTGTTTCCAAACATTTTGGATAAGTTGTGCATACTGTATCGGTAAACAATTTAGTTGTACATAGGAAAAAGTACAAATGTTATACAGTAAGGCACAAGTACATGTAGCTCTTCATTGTGGACGTCTTTGCTACTGATACTACTGAAGCCGGTGACTTGTACTTCTTGGCCATTGGATACCTCGGTTGCACCTCAGTCAGGTTCTTGGAGTCATGTGATCTATTTGAGGAATAAACACCGGGGACGAGTCAGAATAGAATCTTGTAATCAGACGTTAGCGATGCCAGCCAGGTTGACATACGGTACTTGGGGGTGTGAATATTTGCTAACAGACAAGCATTAGTAGAGTACTACGCACTACGCAGTGGCCTGAATTATGTATGCAGCAACTTCAAAGGTTACGACGAACATGAACTTGGCAGTGACCCAAAGACTCTGCACACGGCTGTTGGTTTTACACAATCCATCGTAAGCACTAAACAGGGCCCAACTACAGAGCTTCGGCCAAGCTGAGAAAAATACATGGCAACATCCTAGATTGACCCTGCATCTTGTGTCTAGTGGATGCTGCTCCGTGTCGCCGGTACTCGGTTGGTTGTCATCGGTAACGCATCTTTTCGCATGCAGAGATAGTCCGATGACCGTCAAGGGCATAATACTCCGTCCAGCGGGAGGCATGACTGGATAAATATACCCCCTACTTTAGTGCTCCTGGGGTTGGGATTATTGACAAGTCCTATCTGGTTGCAAGTCTGTTTTGGTTGTGACTCTGGGGACGTGGGTTAGGATAGGGAGCAGAGAAGTATAAGGGTTTAGAAAAGCGCAACTGAGCTTGAACAGGGCAATAAAAGTGGGGGCCTGATACCATGACTCTTGCATGCCACAGAAACCTCAGTGTAAGATCACGGTGCTGTGCATAGAGCTTTAAAATCTGGTTAAGACTCAGCGTGAAAGTGAACGCGAATGCGAATGCGAACGCCTGACTTCACGGTACCTTTTCGAATGTTCGAACTGCAAAAGTCGAACGTATTTCCCACTCCAGTGAATTTCACAGCGAATGTCTGTAACGGCAAGTTCGATTCGCATTCACATCCACACTTAGGTGATGTACGGTATGTACATGTACATGTACATGTACATGTATGGACCTCTACATGGAAAATCTGTTGTCATGAGATGTGCAAAAGCTGAAATACGCTAAGAATTTTCTGTAGTTAGCTTTTCGAGCAGAGTCATAAAACTAAACCCTGTATGAACAAAAACCAGCTACTGGTTAACAATAATGCAAAACTGAAACCTGTATCGTTTGCATTGTGAATGGTAGTGTTTGTTTCATTGCTTTGATAGTCATGTTATCAGATAAAGATCCACAAATTTATTAAATTTAATTTACAGAAATCCTTTTTTTCTTCTGTTTTTAAAATGCAAAACTGATACCATTTTTCTTGGAAGAAAAACAAATACGGAGGGTTGCTTTTGAAGGTACACATGTAGGCTGGATAATTGTTCGTGTATTTGCTATCAATTTGAACCATTGATGGGTGGGGTATTTAAAATTCAAAAGCCAGTCAGACAATCTTATCAGGCAAGAATTTCAAGATTTCTGTCCTTGTATTTATAAGGGAAATATTTACTGGCCTTATGTAATCCAGCTAGCAACCAAATTAGCCTGATCCTCCCAAATTGAGGTACACATGTTCCAGTAGAAGTAGATGAATGAGTCGCATGAAACAGAAGAAAAAAAGCATCATGTTCATGAAGTTGATTTACACAGAAATCAAGTTTCTAATTTGATTTTCCCAATATCAGTATCAATTTCTGCCACGGCGTTCCCAACTGCATGTAATTATGCCAGCATTGTGTTTGGACTACATGAATGTAGCTACACTCCTACATTAGGAACCTACTGACATTATAGCATGATTATTGATTGTCGGGGGGGGGGGGGGGGTTGGAGCTCGACAACAAAAGCAGCTGGGCGCGTTGTTAACGATTGATACAGGCTGACATCGCTTTATTTGGTTGGGATTGCCGTACATTGCACGTTATGTTACATGTACGTACTAATTAAAGTCAAACTGCATGTGCAATAATTTCTAGACTTTGTGAGGATTGGCTTGGCTTGAAATTAGTAAAAGACCATTGCAAAATAATTGAAGAATAATAAACAAAATGAAATGACAATGAAATGAAACAGAAACGTGTTGAATGAAATAAACAGACATCCATTTTGTCAGCCCAAGAATTATTGGGGAAAAAAATGGATGTTGTATTCAAATGTAAATCGAGGTATGATTTTGTTGATTTTCTTAAAAAAAAATTATTCCAGTGTATTTACTTAATGAGCCATCAGCTCTGGGTCTCTCCATCCTCGCCAGCTGTTGTGCATAATTGTACCTCATACATATTCATGAGCAGACACACTAATTTCGTTGACTGTGTTTCACTGCATTCAGTGAAAATAAAGACTTCAAAAAAGCTCCATGTTCTTTTGCTTGAGGTTCTCTTCAAATTCTGAGGAAAACAAGACTAGCTTAGCCTAGTAAAGCCGGTCCCAGAGTGCACAAAATTCTATTCACGTGATTCAGAATGGCTATTCACTGGAAGTCTTTTCAAATCATCGACTATTCTACACAATGGCTGGATTGACCCCATTCAATGATGTTACAAGGTAATCCTATGCGATAGCACTGCCCAGCTCTCTTCACGTGATTCAGCATGGCTTTTCACGCATCTGGTCTACGCAATGGGCCGGATATAGCCCATTCAGTGGCAGCATGGAGTAATCTTATTTCAAAATTTTGGGCTAAGGTGAGCCTTAAGCAAGTCTAATTTACAAGCAACAGTCGGTTAAAAAGGCAGGCCCTCTAGTGCCGGGGAAAAACACACACAAGAAAGGCCTACTTAACAGTTACACACACACTTCATTTACATGTACATGTAGGAATACCCTGAGCTTGCAACATTGCACACAGACTGACAGAGGAAGCTATCATTACTGATAGGTCAACTGTGATCTGACTGCATACAATCACAAACGCCTGAGTTTGACACAGGTCTCTACACACACAGCCATTCTCAGGCATATTGTATATGTGAATGTTGAGTTGCGCTATGGATAATAATCATTTATGCCATTCACAATGACCAGTTCCTGCAGCACTGCATGTTTGTGTGTGGTTGCTATTGGTGATTTGGAACGTTGTACAATGCTACACTCCTACAATCCCTGATGTTGGGTTCTTCCTGTTTCTCTTTTGTCAAAATGCGGGTCACTTTTTGTATTGATTCGTTTTCTTGTCAATGTTTTTTTTTTCAGTGCTTTTTTAGAAGACCTGGGGGATCATATCCTACCAGTTCATGTACATTTCCTTGAGTTAGGAAAATATAGTGTCGTCTATGAGAGATTTCTTTTTCAAATGAAAATGAGACTTTTTTTGTAATCGAAAAGCAAAGTTTTTCAATTTGCCATGAATTAGAATTAGAAAACAATGACAGAATCCTACTTTTGACCAGTTTTGTGATCAATCACTTTTTGGCAAATAATGAAGTTTTATATGTATGTGACAGCGTAACAGCTTGATCCCATCAACAGAGAGATAAGAATTTTAAATATTTGCAGTTTCCAAAATTGCCGGAGGTAGATTTGGGAGAAAAAGGAAAATGCTGAAATTGTTCGCTCCTTCACAAATGATTTTGGCCTTAATTTAAAAAAAAAATGCACAAACTTGATAACCATTTTTGTATTCTTGAACTTTGAAGCTTTTAGACCGGTAGGCACAAAATGGAGTCGTGAAATCCATGACAAATTTTGATAGCTGAGATTTAGACACCTCTTAATCCATCCAAATTTGCCACAAGCAGGTGCAGATTAGTAGCAGATTATCAAGGGGTCAAAGGTCATGGGGCAGGTCATAAACAGCACACAAAGGTAGCCTTTGTTTTATTATTTGTACAAATAAATTTTGTGACAGTTTTCTCTGATTTAAAAAACCAGGCAGTTTGCTATTTGCAACTGTAGGAGTTTTTTCATTGATTTTATAATAGGGCCAGAGAAACGCTACTCTTTGATGAAATGGTCATAAATGTGTCCACGGAATTAGGACCAGCATTTTATAGAAGTGAATATTGAAGATATTAACATGTACATGTACCGGTACATGACGCTTTGACGACACTATCATAATGACTGCCTGTGGCCACGGAGTGAACTGAATTGAAAAACTACATTTTTTAACTCTTGATGTCGATGTCGCCAATTTATTTTCCTAGCCAGGACTGTCATACATGTACTGGTATGTATGTAAATATACCTTAATAAACATAAATATTTCAAATCTGGTTGGTTATTTTTGTCTCTTCGGAGTCTCTCTTTCAGAATAAGTTCTTTTGTAAAAGCTTCTTGTGTATTATTTGAGTCATTGCCACTGCAAAAGTACATCTGAGAAGCAATGAAATTACTGTCTTTTATTTCCGAGGCCAAATCAGATTGACAGGGAAGAGAATTGGCTGGTAAGTGTGTTACTCTTCCTAGGTCTGCTTATCCCTGGAGGGAGTCCTGGTCAGAACAAGCTTGCCTGATTACCTGCTAGCTGTCAGGCTCTTGAGCTAGATGAAATGATCATTATGTTGAATTGCAAGTTGATTTTTATAACTTCGGCTATTTAACAAATACCGTAACTCCGGGCCTTGAAAATTTCCTGTGTGTGCGTTGAACGGCCTGCAATTACGTCACAAAACAATTGTCGTGACAAGAGAATGATATGTGCTCAGTGCTAACCAATGCTTTGCATATATGGTGCATTTTGTACATTGATTAAGAAATATTTATGAACTGTTATGTCACCTCTCATAGAGTGGTTGCACCATATTACATTAATTAAGGGAACAAATAATTTGACTTGGGGCATTATTCGCATCCAGACCCTAGCTGGTTTTAAACGTACTTGTTTAAATATACTGGCCAAGCACATATTTATTCCCATTCATAAATACAATGTACCTTTTGGTCAAAAAGTCAAACAAGTCAAAAACTCAAAAATTTCCAATGGTTTTGTTCAACAATTTTACTTCATGTTTTGTGACACACCGTCCGGCCATGTCTATGGTATGTGCCTCATGCTCATAATCTAAAAATCTCCTCATAATCATATAGAAATTGGTACCTGCGCGGCACATACTGCACTATGTAGCACAGAACGCAGCGGTGTTTTACCGGCGGTTTAAAACCACCCACGTGACAGGCTCTCAACCAATAGGAATTGGTGAACTGTCCCGGGTATTTATGAATGTCAAGTACAAACAGTGAGTGTGACACCATATCAACACCATAATTTACCACCCCATGCCCACACTGTGGTGCAGTATAATGTCATGCAACACTAAACAAACAATGAAATTCATGCCCAATCCATACATGCACCGATTTCATTTCATGGACAAATCGAGCTTGCAGGAAGGAAGGACTCCATGTTGCAAAAAAGGTTTTGCAAAAGGAAGGCAAAAACTAGACAGAATCCGGTCCAGTGACACTGAGTTGCAAACAACAAGGACACAGTGATCTCATTTTAGTCCTAACACCTGGTGACATGCAGTAAATGCATTACGAATTGGAGACATGTATTGACAGGGATATGGTGATTGTTTCAGTACATGATGTAGAGGGATTAAAGGAGCACTCACAATGTAGCCTTCGAATTATAATCCCTTTAAAGGGTATCTGATTGGATGCATTAAAAAGTAACACATGACTTGTATCGCCAGTGAATATATTGCATGGCGTACAAGTCTGTATGTTTCTGTGTTGGGAATGCGACTGTACATGTAGTTCATGGGGCATCCACATTTGACATTGTATTCTGAGGGATTCCAATGGTAGAGGGTGGCACTGGAAGCGGTGAAGCGGATACACTGTTACACTGGAGACCAAGCTAGGGTCGGGGGATGCTGGATGATCAGTCAGGCATGTCAGTGTGCTGGAAGATGATAATTGTTTGTGCGTTCTTTCGGCCAGACAATTAAATCAAAACTTGTTGGAACTATGATAAATGGTTGTTAATTGTTCAGTGTCTGACCATAAATTCTCCCTTTGAACGCTGTAAGATTTTAATCTTTAAGCCTTCAGTTAAAACGGAAGTTCTCTTTATATTCATATTCAGAGCAATATGTACAACCCTTTCAAACCCTGCGGGTCAGTTTCAGGCGAAGGTAGTCACCACAGAGAGTCACTGCACACAAACAAAATCAGCACTGCAGAGAGCAGTGAAGCGTGACTGAGTCTGCCTGCTTGCCCTGAGCTTAATCACAAAAGAATTGTGCAGGATTCGCCTCGTCTATTCTTAGCACGAATCTACAGTTCCTCGTCCATTCTCTATAACTGAATTTGATGTGTGGGTGCTACTGGTAACTCTGGGCAAAAAGTGTATTGGAAAACTGTTGTATTAAAGAGAAACAGACATGAAGCAAACACAACAACACACCATCTGTCCTGCAGTGTCTCTGCGCCTGTGTTTTTCTGAGCTAGTCCCTCCTTTTTATTAATGGTTCTTGGGGGAAGCCATTAGCCTGTTTTCCTGTCCCTGCAGCTGCTGCAGTACTGGGTCAGGATCCGGCCTTATAAAACACTAAGCATCCTTTCCCCTCACTGTGTACACACTACTTAAAGGGACTTGTACGGAGGCCATTTCTTTCGCAGAGTGGCACTCTCAAATAGGCTTAAGACTTTTGTTCAACCAATTTCCGGTGAGTTTAAAGAGGTACCGTAGTGGCTGATTACTGTGTTCATTTTACACGTACTTTACAAAATATGCAGTTTTTTTATTGCTATTTCATTTGAATGTGTAGGTGTTTATGAAATGTGGGTTATTAAAAGATTTTTGTTTTTATTAATGTAACAACCAATTTTTAATTATTTTTTTTTTAATTTGAAGAGATGTTCATGTGTAGAATACCGGTGCACGTGTATGCAAAGTTTTAGCCTAATTGGACAAAGGGTTTGTAAATATCGTTATTGATACATGTATTCCATATTCCTGCTTATAAATCCTACACTATCTGTCCTAGCAGTTCACAAATATTGCTCTTTAACTCAAACAACATTTCTCTTGCTGTAATTTTTATATATGGATGGATTTGGGGGTTAGTATTTTATAGAAAAAATATTGTTACACTGATCTGTTTAAAAATGGTGTTTGTAGATGCTGGAAAAACCAAGAAAAAAAAAATCTGTTTTTGTATAGTTTGGTTCCCGGACCCTACATGTACTTCGGATGAAACGGAGCAATTTATAGACGTCAGAGAATCGCCAGATCGGGAAACTAGCTGCCTTGCACCCGTTCACGGATGTGTAATTGATTGCAAACAAAATATCGACTGGGACAGTATTTGAAAAGTTTTTTTTTTTCGACCATCATTGGAAATTGATACAAAAATTCCACTTTTCCTGGAAATGACAGCACACCAGGTGCCATGATTTTACATGATGCTTGAACCAATTATTCACTTACAGTCAAGTATTTAAGGTAGGCCTACTTCATTATAATTTGGTAGATTTGTTTTTTGATGTTTTCAAATGTTTTATTCCCTTGTAATACACACATGGCAAATGAAAGAAAAGAACATTTTTTTTTTCAGTATCCCTCCTCAAAAATGCTGCATCCCATTTTTAGAAAATTGGTGTTAAACGTCTGAATAAAGAAAAACAAGTCTGCAACAGAGAATGATTGACTTTCATATCATTCTTACTGTGCTGTATTCAGTGGTCATTAATTCAACATGCTGCCTTTAGCTTGACTTCCTCTCAAAACAGATCAATAGATGCTTAATAGTCATGTGTACAGTCACACATGTATGGGACTTATAACGGTCACATCTACTGCAAATTGACATTTAAGGTACAAAGTGAGACGTCTTTTTTTCCCCCTTTCTTTTGCCCGTGGGTCAATAAGCTACCGGAAGCGAGTGAAATATGAATCCCCATCTAAGTGCGAGTGTGTTTAGACTGGTCACCCGGAAATTGGTCTTCAATTTATTTAAACTTTGCATCGTGTTAATTTACCAGTCCTTGCGCTGTCCGGCTATAAATCAAAAACACGGTCGGTGGGGCGCCATTGTAACAACACTGAACCGCGACCATGCGAACTGAGTAGGCAATTGCAAATATTTTAAGGTTTGAAAGATTTGTTGAGTAAGGGTTGTACAAATACTGGTATATATTTACAAAAAAATAAAAATATTGCAGCTTTGACATTGAGGTAAATTTTTTTTTTAAATATCTATACCTATCGATATATTTTTGTTGGAGTCGGCTGACTAGCTGGGGTTTTTTTTGACAGATTTTAAAGATACAGATTTTAAAGATGCATATTTTGGCAATACGTGTAAAACCACTCAACTCTTACAAATAAATTGACTTCACAGACTTTTTTTTTTTTTTTCATCTTTTCGGCGCACATTTTTTTGAATCAGCTCACATTTTTTGAATATTCTATTCGGTTATTATTATGCTATTTGGAGATATTCAGTGCATAATCCAAAGTTCAAATATTCGGTATTTTCGGTACAGCCCTACAAATAGTTTGCATATGGTCATTGCCTGATTTTTTTTCACACTCTGCTTTAATGCGATATCCCATTTGTATCACATGATTACCGTCTTGTTCACCCAGAAACAGTTAATGTCACCGCATTAGTATGTCTGTTCAAATACTAGAGTGTTATGCAAAAGATTAAAAAAAAACAATTTACTGCCGGTAATCAGAAGGGTCCACCCCAGAGTAAACACTGTGAAAGGCACTCTAGACCAACACTGAATGAGATTAGTGACAGTTAACACTTCTGGAATAAATGCCAAAGGCTGTAGGGGATGAAAGGAAGTTGCTTGCTTTTGTTCTTGATATATCTAGGCTTTATAGTTAGAAATGTGGAGCTGAACAATTGTAGGTAACCCTCATCGACTGGACTTGCATCAATGTCCAATTATTGAATGGCCTAGCATGAACGATCAGCTTGATTCTGCCTGATAAACGTGACCACAGCATGCAGTCATTGTAAGAATGTCTCAGCAACTATTCCTTCACTTTAATTAGTCACTACAAATAAGGCCCAAGACCCACTGAGAGCCGAACACTGAATTGTTATACAAAACCTCGTCAACTGTTCTGTGTTGTCACAAAGTCGACGTGAGGGTGGCCATATCTACCGGTACATGTATGGGGAAACATTGGAAGCCTACCGTACCTATTGAGGCTACGCCTAAGCCCCATGACATACACCTGCCCTAACAATTAGAGCCACCTCCCAGCCCCCTACCCTCTCTGACTAGGGGGTATTAATGTTCTTTGTCATACCACTCTATTGTTCCCTCAGCACTCAGGCTATTTGTATGTTTGTTTGGCCTTTTCAGGCCCATGTTTGTTGAAAGTATCAGGCATTGTTGGGCAGTAGCATTGAGGTGTAATTCTAATTGAATGCTAGCTGGCTTCTGGGTTGTGCTGATAATTGTGTACAGGTCACAGAGCTGTTGACAGGATGCTGTTACTGACAACACTGAACTGATATTTTAGTGGCGGCAAACTGTACATATTCATGAGCAAACACACCTCTTCTGTTATTGGTCGATGTTCAAACTCCCCTGGACATTTGCTAAAATAGTAAAAATAGTGAAGAAGTGATGTAAATTGTGATATTAACGTTGCCCCTTTTAATTTTATAAATATAAGCACCATGTTTTTTTGCATACTGGATTACTGAAACCTTTTTTGGAGAACCTTGAAGTCTACTATAAGGTGTGACTTGAATATCCTACATGAGATTGAAGTGTTCTACTCAGCCCAGCCTCAAGCATCCACATATTTTGACAGCTTTTTTGCCAGCTTTTTCAGCAGTGGGCAATCTGTCTCTTGCTTCATTCCAAGAATACAAGTTACCTAATTAGGATTGTGCCAGCCCTACATGTATAGTCTGGCGCCTGTGATTCAATAGCCCGTTTTCATAGCCTCAGTGCAGCGTGACTTAAATGGCTACTGGTTACAAGAATACTCTGGTGTTATTATCAAACACGACGTCACAATACTCCCAAAAGATCTGCAGTCAGTTGTTAATACCCACAGGAAATCATGGAGACGTGGCAAGGATTACAAAATCTGAAATCTGAACCAGCAATTGGAAATGTTACCCATTTGACATATAACCCCCTTTTTCTTTACTCTTCAGGTGTACCCTACCCGCCCACGCGGAGGTTGCCCATGAAAGAAGTCTTTGATGCCCAGGGTTTTCCACGACCAGATGTCTTAAAGCAACATTTTGTCCTAGAGGGACGCTTACAAGAAGATGTAGCACTTAGAATAATCAACAAGGGGGCAGAACTATTAAGGAGAGAATCGACAATGCTAGAAATAGAGGCACCCGTAACAGGTGGGTCAAACTGGTCATGTGGTTGGTCATGTGATTGGTCATGTGATTTGTGTAATATAGATTGATGCCCAGTGTCTGAGCAGTAGACCGATCTACATTTTGTAGACGCATGTTGGCCATTAAGCACGGCTGCGATAGGCAAAAATGCCATTGTCCCTTGTGATTAGACACTTTTGGATGGACGTACATTTGGCCAGTTTATTCAAATCTTTTGCCTTCCAAAAATATTGGACATTTTAAAATTAACGCCGTCTTGCAAAAAGTTGATAAAATCATGTGAAGGTATGGATTGTAGAGGGAAAAGTCCATCAGGCATGCATCGCAGGCTATCGGCTCCGGGCATGAACAGCGAGGGCGCTTTTTGTCAACTTTCAGGAGAATGTAGCACAACTAATTTGATTCTGAATGTGCACAAAACCATGGCGTCTTTGTATGAGTGCCAAGCGTCGTCGGCAATGCCTTCAAATGTCTCTCCCAGTGGTCTCCCCCAACTCTTCTTACCATTGAGGGGTACTCGTGCAAAAGAGGCCACCTATTTTTGTAGCCTACGCTGCACGGCCTGCATAGGAAAGAACAGATTTGTAGTCAAGTCTGCCGACATTCACAAGTCTAATCTTAATTATGGTTACGAGTATAAGGATTGATCAATGACTAATGAACGTCCCCACAATTCATTTTGATATTTTGTTATTTGACTTGTGACGACTTCACTACAGCGCTTGGCAACGGGAGGATCATACCTATAACAAAACACTTAATGAAAAAAAAATGCTTTCATTTTGCCAGCAACTAACCATGGTCTGTCTTTGCTTACAGTATGTGGAGATATTCACGGCCAATTCTACGACTTAATGAAGTTATTTGAAGTTGGTGGCAATCCCGCATCAACACGCTACCTGTTTCTAGGCGACTATGTCGATAGAGGATATTTTAGTATAGAGGTGAGTATCATACATGTAGCTCAAAGTCAAATAATAAAAGAAAAAAAATTGAATGAAGTCAAAAGTTGGCTCATGCCTGTCAACGGATGTAGCAATATTAAAAAAATTTTTTTTTTTTTTTCAATTATGGATCTGTCTGAACCATCAGGAAATGGGTAATTCCCCTTTTCTTGAAAATGACAGCGTACCGTACCAAGTGCATCTTTCAATCAAGTAGGCTGTTTCATAGTGTTTGTTTCGGTTTCATTTTTGTTTGTTTGCAAATGGTATACAATACCTTTGCAAGGGGTTAAAGATCAAGACGAGTATAATTCTCTTAATGGATCAAAGAGGAACAACCAACTTCAGAGAGGTGCTACCCAGCTAAGCAATTGGTCACTGTTTAGCCTTCAATTTGCAAAGAAAATGATTTTGTGAGTTGTGCGAGAGTAATTACAAATTAGTCACCCCCTGCAGGATCCAAGATTAGTAAACCTCACTCTATGTGCTCGGAAGGCAATTAGTGAGCCATTTCTTAATAATGAGCATCCCACCTGGCCAATTCATTTCTTGAAGTCGGCTGATGCATTTTATTAAACTGTTGTCATGCAAGCGTATCCGTAGGGTCATTGCCCTCTATCTGTACATGTATATGTTTGCTAAAACACACACATGTGCAACCCACACAGTTTTCCCAGTAATAGTCAGTGATCTGTAGGGTCATCTAAGCCCAAGACAGTACAGTTGTATTGGACCATTTCTGAAACTGAGGGCTTATTTCCAGGTTCGGCTTCTGGCCGCAGCCTCATGATATCAGGTCCTTGATTTTGGAGGCCTTTTGCAATTGAATGTTCTTACATTGTATTTGAAACCAGAGTCAGAAGTGTTTCACTTGGTTTGTAAGCCGAAGCCACAGACGAAGCCGCAGTTTCAGAAATGCCCAAAGGAACCCATTGGGCTACTGTGTAACTGCACTGCCCTTTATCCAGACAAAGGTTTCTAAATTTGGACTAGTTGCTATGGAAACCATACTAATTGAGGCTTGCATATCGATTCAGTAGCATGCAGCTTCGGGAATTCTCTCAGGATAAGGGCATGGCCAGAACTTGATTCATCTTAGAATGAACTACATGTACCGGTATGTGTCTTTCAAAGAAATAAGGTTGCTGTTATTCAAGTAACTAAATAATTATTGTTATTTGTTGTTCTACACAAACACAAGCCTTGTAAATTAAAAATAAACAAATATTGACAAACAATTTAATCAGATATACGCACTTCCAGCGAGATGTAAAAGTTGCTGCTGAGCCACAACCTCCTCAACAGCTGAGTGCTCTGGGGTCTATCTCATGGCAGATGCCTAAGGGGTTTAAAAAAGGTACTCAATTTCCAATGAAATAAGAAAGAAAATAAGAAAGACCGTAGACGACCGTGACAACTGGCTGAAAGACACTGGCCTTGGCCTGTCAGCAACTACCTGAGCATACCGCAAACAAAGAGATGCAGAATAAGATAGATCAGTTTCAATCAATATACATAGTTGTTAGTTTGTCCCCTGGATTACTTTCCGTGGAGCTGCATTCAGTTTCCTTGGCCGTTAAAAGCATTCAATATGTCAAGCTGAATAGAACTTGGTCATGCTTGTTGTACAGTACCCAAGATCCAAGTCATAATGTCATCACCTTTTCATCTTCAAGGAGACAAGACGGCCTATCCTCTGCCTGAACTCGCAGATAAAAAACTCCCCAGAGATTTCCTCATCTGCAAAATGGTTCCCCTTTTATCCAACCATAACTCGCTGAGAGGGACATAAGTTCTGCACTTGCGTGTCGATGTAATGCCAGGGCACTCCGTTGATAAAAAGATTTTTACCCTCGCAAGAAAAGGTGGCAAAACACGATATTCAAAAAAAGATAAAAAGCTGTCCGAGTTAATTTCCATCACTGTCTAGAAATGAGGCTGGTTGTCGTGGGAGACCGGCCGTGTGTGTCGTCGTGGCGACCGGCAGTGAGACGGAGTTCACCTTCTCTCTCTCCCCCCCCCCCAGGATAATGAGGTTATGATGAATGCCTGAATGATGGACCCAATACTCATAATGTAGTCTATGGACATGGTTCCAAGTAAGCAATGCATTTAGGGGAGGGAGGGGTGGAGACATCATCATGCACAGACTGTCGTAGGCTTACCCATGCAATATTAATGCCTCGTTGGTCAAAATGCATGATGAAGGACCTGAGGAGGGGGCATTATTGAAGCGACTCCTTGAACGGCTCAAGTAGGGGAATTCATTTACATAATTAACTTGCACTTGCCTTCAGCCATATCTTAACTGGTTATGGTGCATAGCAAATTCCCTAATCCCTGACTTTTGAAATAAAATGTACACTCTAGACAAACATTGCCGTTATATACATGTATGTGTACATGTGGTTTGACATTCTTATCTTGGCAATTGTTGTACATTTACATATATTCTTAAGTACATGTACATGTGTATGTATACATGTACATGATGTACAAGCAAAAGCTGTCTTACTTTTTCTCATATATTTCATTAGATATGTAAATTTGGATATTGAGCAAGATTATGAATATGAGACACAAATGCCAAAACAATTACATTAGAATAATATTATACATTATAACATGAGCAACTCCAAATGAATTATAGTTTTTATGTAGGAACATTTCTTTTGTGTTTCTGATGATCTTTTTTTTTGGGGGGGGGGGGTAAGTGGTGGGGGGGTTTCTTATGTTGCATGCTTACGTTTTGTGAAGTAAACCAAATTATTTGTTTGAAAATGTGTCCGATACGTACATCTACCTGTGTGGCGTCTGTTCCTATTTAGCACAGTATCTACTCTCTGCTTCAGAATGCCCCTATGAATAAGGCCAAGTGTTGTCAAATGAATGATTACATTAGGACACTAATGCTGACTGCTCTTTGCGATGTAGGCATGTCATATCATAGTATTGATACCTTACATCACATGTAAATGTATGTACAGGGTGAGGAAAAAAAACGAAACCCAAATGTTGGGACCATTGTTTTAGTGAAGTACTGCATAACTTTCAAAATCTAGGATATGAAAGTCCAATTCATATTCATAAGCTTTCTTTTAGTACAAGAATCATTCAAATCACTCATGTACTTTTCAAGTTACGGAATTTTAAACACAACCACCGTTTTAAGGTTCTGTCCACGGATCACATAGGGATGTGTGGGTGAATTGTTTTCGTTTTGCTGAAAGAACGCACACCTTATGAGAGGGTTTAACAAATAATCGGGTAAAGGAGTCCGGATTTAATAGGAGTCCGATTGTCATGTATGTATGACACCGGTACCAACACAGAGATTTAGGGAATCCCATTCACACTAGCAAGAATCCAACACGGCTTCTACACTAGTCTGGCTCTCAATTGATGTTGGTAACATTCAACCCTTCATGGTCAAGACCAAGGTAGAGAGGCTCTGCCTGGGTAGAACATCCAAAATCTACAGCTGACCTGTGGACACATCATTTGTTGTAATTGCATGTGAATTTTATGACTTGCCTGCCAGTGTTGGATGACACCAGTTCTGCTTGAGGTAGACCTGTGTTCATTCAAACACGGGCACCGGTAGTTACAATGAAACGCATACATGCATACAATTTGAGTAGTCAGGTTACAATATCGATTTTAATACAGTCAACGATTGATATGTGATCAAGACCGGTAGACCTACACCTACATTTTTTGTACACCTAACCATATCCTGCCACTTCACATTTTGTATCTTCTTGGTTGCTAGGCAAACCGTAGACTTTCATATCATGGTTCAAGGGGCCCCCTGTATGCTACTGAAATCCATTTTATAAACTATAAAAGTGGCTCCTTATTATATTTTTGAAAACATGTACATTGAAATGTTCTGTTGATTATGTGCTCAATCAAATGATCATTTGTTGTGGTCTTGCTTTGAGTGAGACAGATTTATGTTTTTCTAAATTGATTTGTGTTGTGAATAATTTGATCAAATTGGCTGAAGCTTAGCAAGCGTACATGTACCGGTACATTCTGTGCCAAGTTGTTCTTGCAGTCAAAATCAATCAAGTGAAGAGCTCCCAGCCTACATAAAGCAGGATTGATTGGCTGTGACTGTTTATGTGACTTTATACAGCTATACTTGGACTGCAGGTGATTGATTAGCCAGCTGTACCCGGTACCTACATGTACCACTTGCCTGCTTTTGTCTGTTGACTGAATTTGACTAGTCACAGTGCTTGCTTAAAATATGATCTGACTGTTTGTGACTAGCCTGTGTAAAAGGCATGTCAGGGAAGAGGACTGATTTTTTAACTTTCTGTGACTGTTCAGAAGCAGGAGGGTTAGGCAATTTTGTTTTGCTTTATGTACATGTACATGTACATGTACACCTACATGTACCAGGTAGAAGTGTCTTGAAGCTCGTATCAGCTCAACATTAAGGATGAAAATTAAATATGGTGGGAAAAAATGCAAGGTCCTAATAGATACGTGTGTATAATTAAACATGTACAGGTATAAATGTGGAACATGTAATGTTACTGCTCAGCAATTCTCATTCTGACATTTTCTTGAGCTGTGCCTGTGCACACAGGCTAAGGTGTGGACATTTTGAGATCGCGACTCCTTCCCCTAGAGTCATCCAACCTGGAACAGGTTGTCTCAGGCTGTATGACCCCTTCTGCTGTCCTCCCAAAGACGCTAATAGAATCACTCCACCAAGGGGAAAATCCAGTTTCCTTCTTCTTGAAGGCTCTGGTCTGCCTTGATAGATTAGATCTCGCTCGCCTCACGCCATCTTACGGATTATGATTTTTTTTTTTTTGGTCTGTGCTTTAAATTTCTCTGTCGAGGAGGACTTTTTTGCTTGAATGTCTGAGGTCATTGAATCTGTTCGGAGCTACAGGACGAAAGGAAAGGTTGGGTGGAATGGAGAGCTTTTAGAGGGGCTTAGACATGTCAGAGAAGTGTGAGGAAAATGCAGAGTGTGAAACATTTGTATTCATTGAATTCACAGGAAATGCGACTTACATTTGTAGCTGTGCACCATCTGAAATTACAGGGCATGCAGGGTTTTAAACTTAAAGCCTAATAGGCAGGATCATGCTCTGCGTGAAAGCCAACGCGAATGCGAGTTTGTGACGTTAAAATGCGACTTGGTGGTGCATGTTCTTGTGCAAGGCTGAAACAAAATTTTGACATGCATAAGAAAAAGAGGGTTGATACTCGGCACGAAAGCCAACGCGGATGCACATTTGTGACATCACGGCTAGTATTGGCGTTGCAAATGCGCAAAAGTTGGACACAATTCAACTCCTGCAAATTTTGCAGCAAATAATTCATGTTGTTAATTTTTCTTCATTGGCATGAAGTATCCAACCGTAATTGCTCTGAGAGAAATGAACCCCAAAACAATCAATTTTGAAAAGTCACACGCAGAGTGTCCAATCTTAGAATGCTCATACAGTACAAAATTGAATGAGTGCTTCCCATTGTTGCTGGGACAAACTATAACATGCACGTTGTAGACATGTACATATAATAAGTAGATCTTACAGGCATGAGGTTTTTCAGACTTTTGTCTGAAATCAGACTTTTGGAATAAGTGAGAAAGGATCAGTTTGGAAAGCAATACATCTTTCAGACCTTTCATCCAATTTTCAGACTTGTTTTGAACATTAACAATCTCATCCCTGATCTTATAAATGGTGCCCAGATGTACTGTATTCCAGTAACATCTTGCAGGTTTTGAGGTCCACTTGTACGCTCTATTGGGTCTTCCTATTTGTGAAATAACTTGAAGTGTACGGTTCCCCTTCCTTTTTGCCTTAAAAAGACATCACTTCCTGGTGTATTTAATGTACCTGTACATGTTTGTGCATGGGGTTAAGTTATCATTAAGTACAGTCCAAAGTCCAGCTACGCAGTGTAATTTGATAAATTATGATTTAGATTTGAACGCGACGGGCATGGAATGGTCCACTTGCGCGGGATGTACATGGTGATAATGCACGGAACTCGATCTCATGTACATCAAATTATAGATGCAAATAATAAATTGAGAGAGTATTTGGATAGGACATCTGAAAACTACAGGACTACTGGTACATTCGGGGAGAGGGCATGCAAAGCAACTATTACACAGATGAAACTCGTGATTGTTAGTTTGTTGCATGTCTATTGTAGGAACAGAAAGACATTTTTAATTACAGAATGTACAATTTTGATTTTTTTTTCATGTCACTAACGGCCTGGTATGATCACAACCATCCAACAATTCGCGACGTTCGCTCGTAACCCCCTGCCCTGCAAACAGGGTGCTGGGAAGGGCTGATGAGCTTCACAAAATCTTGTGAAGGAAGTGGGGATGGCATTCTGGTTACCTTATAAAGACATCCAGCTGCAGCCGTTTAAGACCGCTGGTTAGCTAATGCGTACAAATGCTATCCGAAAACTTTCTCATAGAAATGCATACATTTCATACCGGATGTGATTTCTTTTTCAATTTTGATAAATTTGAGCGTCGCATAATATGCAATTTGACCCTTCGTGAATTTGAAACGGAGCCTGAGCAAATGACGGGAATTGAAAATTTACAAAGCAGATAAGTTTTACAGATTTTCCTATATTATTATGCTTTGCAATGAAAAAAAAATTATGAATGGGAATACAAGAGTGATGACTCAGTCTTAACAGCCGTTTAAAACCTTGCAGGGTCATGGCCGTGATGACTTGCAGGTCACAGGTCATGCAAAATCTATCCAATCAGAGCGTCAATTCATCAGCCCTTCCCAGCGTCCTGTTTACAGGGGGGGGGGGGGGGGGGCTATTTTCGACGTCATTCAGTAGAAAACGTGTCAGAATGTTATCATTAGTGTTTGGAGAAAATCAGAGATTTCAAAATCCAGTTATCCTATTTTTTTAAAAACTTAATAACGGTTATCTGATTTCACCAGAAGTTTACATTCAGCTCATATTCATGCAAGAAAAAAGTGTGGAGTGAGATGCCGCATGCAATGTGCTCCAGAGCTGTAATGGTGAACAAAAAAGGGCGGGAGCTCTCTGATCAGTTAAATTGGCAGGCTATTCATGAACCCAGAAGACCATGAGTGATTGAATGTGGTCACAATCAGAGACCATGGAGCAAATTGGGAGATGTTCCAGTTGTTTTCTTTAGCCTGTGTCACAAAAATGGAAGGCTTAATTTTTTGTTCAGGTTGGTTTCGAATATCCGGTTTTCAAAATCCAAATTGAATAGTGGAATTCAAACCCAATTTTACAAAAATCAGAATTCCACCACTAATTATCATACCTTACAACATCACCTTAAATGTTGCTTTTAAGCTAAATAAATATTCACTCTGACAATATTTTCACAAAAATTGATCTATCGATTTTTTTAGGATAATTTTTATTGCCATCAAAGGTGCCATTGTCTAATTATGTTTCAGTATAATTTGTGATTTGTCCACAGTCACGCATTGACTGTTGCTAGTGTTCCCACCCCAGTCCTTGTTGATGTGTCTGTAATTGTTGCCAATATTTGTCGTACAAATCTAGGGATCTGGCTGTCTCAGGTAAATGGAAATGTTTGTGAAATGCAGCGAGAGAATTCTTGGTTGAGCCACGGGTTGAGCGTAGGAGTTGACTCTCTGCTTTTCAAGCGCTAGTGAAGCATGTAGTGTGGTTAGTCTCTTCAAGGTCAGAGGTTGGCACTGAGATGTGTTCAGGATTCAAGTCGACGCCTCCCCCCCCCCCCCCACGTTCACCATAGCACTGCCATGCCCGGAGGCCCGTTAGTAATGTGTTGCCATGACAACCTGGCAGCCTCGTTCAGCAGAAGGAAACCTGAATGTGTCATCACATGAAAACGCCAGGAGGAAAGGGATTCCAAGGGCGTTGAGTTGGAATTCTAAGGTTTTTCTGAGCGCCAATGTTATGAGCGTTGGGTAATTACACAATGACCTTTTTCTTTTTAATTTGTGTTGAAAATATTAATAAAATTTGTTGTTATGGCTGCAGAAATCAACATATTCTGCAGCAGGTATCTGAAGTGGTTTTATCAATTTTTTTTGGAAAACATATTGGAAAAACTACATGGCGATGTACTGGATGTACATGTAATTGGCTCAACTGAATTCAAAGACACGCCTTGCTGAGGCCTTCACAAATCTGAAATTGCTGACCAAAACATCAAATGCATTATTTTGAAATTGGAATTAATACATACAGGTACATGTACATGTACATGTACATGCATTTGTTAATTTTTTTTTCCAGAGTACCAGTAGTTGTTGGGCAGTTCCACAACGTTTGAGGAATATTTTGCACAATTCAACAGTGTTCATAAATATAGTTATAGGCCTATGTAATCATAAGCTTGATTTTTAATACTGATAAAACATATCAGTTGTACTACAATGATTTTAAAGAGAAATTATTCATCCAACTTTTTCAATGTAGTAGAAATTGGCTCGGTACATTATGGCGTCGGACATACTCAGACAAATTGATTTATTTTTGTGTACCCATTAATTAATTTCTCAGTTGCAAGTAGGCCTATACATTGTTAGAAATAGAGTATATTTCAATAAATTAAAGATAATAAGCTTCACAATGATATATGTTTCATTTGTGGCGTTTAGACCATTTTGAAATGTTGGAATTGCGCTGTTGTGCGGGATTTTAAATTTGTATTTTGCCAAATTTTTCAAGCTTCAAAACTCTGGACGAACTTCACAAATCAACAGTTGTTACTCCAAGGACCACTGCAGTAGCACAGCTGACAAATTGTGATTGGATCGGGTTTCTGTATTCCCAATGAGGGACCTTATATTTATTGAATACAATGTGCATGTACATGTACATGTAGGTGTTCATGTACATGTATGCGTGCACTAGGTTTTTGTGTGTGTCAGATGTCATATGCAATAACAAGTGGGAGAATTAGATGGAAATGCAACAAGCCAGTTTTTGTCTTTCTTGTTTTATTGGGATATCATTTTCATCTTCCCACACACGGTCTAAAACTGTCGTTGCGTATTAATATTTCATCCTTGATGGGTATCACTTTCCACCATCTTGTGGGCTGAGCTATCCAGCCTCAACCACTAGCAGATAGGGGTGTGGTTGCCTGAGGGACAGTTAACATGAAAATATGGCGGAGGGGTGATAAACGATAAATGTACAGTGAGAACGTGATGTCAGATCTTATTTATATCGTAGGTATGGGTACAGTTTGTACATCTTGCATGCATGCTACACATACATGTATTGTCTTGGAAACATTTATTTCTAAAAATTAATTTGGCAGATCCTTTTTTATGACAATTGACACCCAATGACACCTCCCCCCCCCCCTACCATGGTGCATCAAGTGTGCGTCATGTTCTTCATGGATGTGACACGGGTGTGTCAAGTCATGATTTGGTGTGTCTAACAATTTATGGGGTGTGTCACTTTTCCTCAGTAGGTGCATCACAATCTGTGAAAGGTGAGTTAAAAATGTTGCCAAAAAGCATCAAACGTATACATTTGGTGCATCGTACTGTGCCACCCTCGGTGTGTAGATTCCACAAAAGGATGACCCACTGAACATTGGACAATTACACACCATTCCTGGAGGGGAAGGGGAAGGGGAGGGGGGTCACAAGGTGAGTTACATGGTGCATTACATGGACAGCCAATACGAATACATGTACAACTACATCAATTTAAAGCTTAATTAGCCATCGTTTATTTTCAGTTCAATTTTTGTGGGGTTGACAGATAACTTTTAGGCAATTTTTCCCTCAAAAGATGACCACCCCTAAAAAGCGGTCTTGGAAGCCCATTGCCATTTTGAAAACGATCTGTACACTCCATTGCAAAATAGAGCGACTTTTTTTTACCAATTTCGTCCATATTTACTCAGCAATTGAAGTTCCCAGTCTGGATCAGACCTCTTAAGCCTTACTTGCTACAGTACCTTACATGTAAGTGCGAGGGCCACACATTTCTCTATTAACCCTCCTATGCATTGCAAACATACATTCTGTGCCAAGTTGTCCTTTCAGTCAAAATCAATCAAGTGACTGGTTTCAACAGTCAAGAGCTCCCATCATGCATAAAGCAGGATTGACTGGCTGCGACTGTTTATGTAATTTGATGTCTGTATGCTACCGGTATGTTTATGTCTGTTGACTGAATTTGATTAGTTACAGTGCTTGCTTGAATGATCTGACTGTTGTGTAAAAGGCATGGCAGGGGAAGAGGATTAAGTATTTGACTGTCTGTGACATTTAGAAAGCAGGAGGGTAGAAAATGTATGGCTTGCAGCTGGTGATTTGGTCAGTGTAGTCAATTTTTGAGCCTGTTTACTGGTCTGCAGCCCAAACTCACGAGTGCTCCTTTAAAATGTCTGTGTGATGCGCAGTGTCTGCACGCACGCACACAAGATGAGCCACTCGGTAAGGCTCTGCAGTGCTGATGTGGCGGCCGTACAACCAATGACTAAAATGTTACACATCATTAACCAATATCTTTCCAGCCTGTACCTTGGTCGTCCTGCCAGCGGACGCTACAGAGAGCAGAAATGGCCGACGTGCTTCATTTAACACAGTTAGAATCTTTCTCAGATATGGGGGAGCGATATTGGAAATGTCAGCAAAATGTCATTACAACATGGCTGCATACATATCAGGCGAAGGGAAGCATAAAGAACAATTTCTCTTGGGCAAATTCAAATTTGATTTTAATTTACTGTATTTGTTTTCCAAAAATGAAAGCATGTTTATGTAAGTCGAGTCAACCACTGCAACAGATGCAATGTGTGCGATTATGCATGGATTTTGCGGCAGCGTTCAGAATGGCATATATTCAGTACTTAATTATGCATGCCTTTTGCTCTGTAAATTTCGCAATATGTTGATACGCGTGTCATTACAGCAGTAAAAATATCAGGCAAAAATTGGCATGCAGAACTCGCCCAACGTTTTAGGGGGAAGGGTCGGTAAAAAAATTGAACAATTTCCGATCAGCCGATTTTCATAAATTCTTGAATTTGTAGGAATTTTTCAGAAATCTTGTCAGTGTTTTATATGCTTAGTTTCTAATACTTTTTATGTGTCAATCCTGCATAGAACCATGACTTATGGACAGACTGAAAGTCGAACACATTTCTACATTGTGACAAATCTGTGTGACAATAGTTAAAACAAAACACAATTCGGGAGCATTATCAATTTTGTAGTGTTATGAAGTTTCATAAACCGATAGCTGTTAGTTTTAACATCGGAAGAGTCAATATTTTGATTAACCAATTCTGATTTTTTATTCCATTTTGGAACCGTCAACTATTTCATTTTCCGCTGTCAATTAAATTGTGCTGATTTCCAGTTCTTTGACTACCATTTTTGGACAAGCAGTTGCTGTCAACCAGGGAGCCGTTCATGACAGTCTCATAATACAAAATGTCTGTGCACGTGATCTACAAGTGCAGTTAGGTATGCTCTTGCATCGTCATTTATCACTAACTGCTGTTATATCCATTAGCCCAGTAAGGTTGTGTCTTCTAGATCCCTTAACATTTGTCAAAGGGCCAATGACATTTAAGTGATGAAAACATTCCAAAGCAAGGGTCTTCACCACCTAAGCAGGCTCAACTAAGCATACATGATGAGGAGCACATATAGGTTAGGTGTTTACATGAAACATCTGGGTTTGTGTGCAGGTTTGTAGACAGGAAAAATAGAGACGAAATCAATATTAAAGTGAATGAAATATTCGTCCTTGATTGCATTTGGCAGCTATCTTTGAGGTGTGTTTTGTTATGTTAATTTGTTTACAATGAATGCCCAAGAGGTCTACTCAGGCGTATCACTGTTTGAACAAAAGCACACACCTCAAACATGGCTGCAGTGCACACAGTCTATTGGTAACTGTGAATGTCCCTATCACACTGTATACTGCGCTGTGACAATATTATAAATTAATGCATCATATTTATAGTTGTCATACTCCATAGAAAATGCACAAATAGTGCCATGTGGCAGACTGTGACGGTTCGTACGTGCTGACGGAAATTCACCGCAGAATGCAGGCGGTACCCTGTATCTTGTTACCATTGAGAACAGATTATATTTGTGTACGATTGCTCCATGACACAAACATGGCTGTGCCCTGTAAAACTGCACTTAAAGAGTTCATGTATCCGTGTCTGTCCATTCTCTGTTTTTTCTTAACACACACGTCTTAGTTGGAAAAGGTCTTCGCGGTTGACACAGAGTCCGCACTAATGTTGTGTGGCAATGGGGTTTTTTTTCCGTGTCATGCATGTTTATTCATAACGATTGGCCATCACTTTTCCTGGTACGGTACATGTTATTTCAGAATGATTAATATACCAGGTACACGTACAAATGTACACATTGATGTCTCCACAAAGGTGTACATGTATTTAATAATGTCATACTATACGGTGTAAAGTACGGTACAGCTACATGTACATACATTGTAGTATTCAGAGTCACAAAGGTTATGTGGCAACTTGTGTTTGATTCATTTTCACGGACTGCTGGTTTTCTGCGTAAGTATGGGCATGCGCATAATGCTTTTGGTCCATTGCTTTGGAACTAAAATAGTCTCCGAAGAGCTTTGCAATTTGTCACTGAACCTTATGATTTCAAAATGGTTGTAAAGTGCATGTACTTGTACACACTTAGGAAATCAACTTAAATGCATTCCAAACGTAGATGTTATGTGTAGCAATACAGTCTTATTGATGTATATGATCCATCACTTCTTTGGCAGTTTAAGACATTCAACTGAAATCTTGGTTCTTTAAAAAAAACATGGATTGTTTTGTTCAAGTATAGACTTTATTCAGGAGTCGGCCATAATTGAAAGCGAGGTAAAAGCTTCATTTTTGGAACTTGCAATTATAGAAGTGAAAGCAATGGCATAAAGTTAATTACAAATTAATACCAGTCTGCTCTGATGAATAATTTGAAATTTGTGATTAAACATACCCTAATGTTTTAAGCCACATTAAAAAAAAAAGGAAAGTGAGTTTGGAACGCATAAATTGTCACCATCCCATAAATGGCACCATCCCATTCAACAGTTAATTATTTATAAAATACATTCAGGGAACATGACCAAAAATGACTTCCTCGTGAATAGAGTGTGTATATGTAGGGACCGTGGGGCAAGAAGCATTTATGCACACAAAAACCCAGAGTGGAGGACATGAAATGGGAACAGTTCAGATTGCGATTCCTGTCATTCTACCTACAGTGCATCATGGGAGAAAGATGACATCCATTCAAAGACATTTCAAATCACTACTGGTTTTGTACGAAGTGGAAAAAAACTTTTCCATTTTCCAGTTTTTTGGGGGGTTATTTTTTAGTTTGAGCGTTTTTTTTCCAATAAATAACATTTTTATTGATGAGACTTGTGAATACAATCTGTGTGTGTGCTATGCTGCATATGCACTGTAAACAATTACACACAGATGATTAAGTGTCAATAATTAATGCAAGGAGTTGACCTTGATGTTGACGAGGCTCTTTTATGCAGATGGTCGATAGTGCGCTGTTTTCAATAACCCACAAATTCGTGTTCAGTGTTATAAAAATTGTTTTCATGAGTCGCTGTGCAGTTACATGTACCGGGTACATGCAGACAATGATCACTGATAATGTGGAACTGAACCGTTCATTTGGAGGAAAATCGTGTGAAATGTTATTGTTGATTAATCATACGTGTATAGGGACAGTTACTGTGCTTATACATGCTGTACAGTATACTAACTCCTAATTTTCATGGGGACTCATACATGTACATACACAGTACATGTATGCTAATTTACAGTTCTGCCAGCAGAATACATGTTTAACATGCCCCCTACCCCATCCCCACACCACACCACCATCCGCCACCCCACTTCACTATCCCCCAGCCCACCATCCCCCACCCCACCCAATCCCACCCCACCCTACCCCTTCTCATCCCACCCTACCCTACCCCATCCCACCCCATCCCACCCATCCCATCCCATCCCATCCCATCCCATCCCATCCCATCCCATCCCACCCCACCCCACCCCACCCCACCCTACCCCCTCCCATCCCACCCCACCCCACCCCACCCCAACCCATCCCACCCCACCCCACCCCATCCCACCCCACCCCACCCCATCCCATCCCATCCGACCCTACCCCATCCCACCCCACCCTACCCCATCCCACCCCATTCCATCCCATCCCACCTCACCCCACCCCATTCAACCCCATCCCACCCCACCCCACCCCACCATCTCCAAAAGAAATCTCGCAATAAAACCGTTGAAAATAAAAACTTTAATATCTCACCTACATGTATTTGTGATTTCTTTTCTTTTTACTCTGCAGTGTGTGTTGTATCTTTGGTCGTTAAAGTTGCTCTACCGCGACACATTTTTTCTGTTGCGGGGCAACCACGAGTGCCGGCATCTCACAGAGTATTTCACATTCAAGCAGGAGTGTAAGTACCAGTCAGGAATTGTAGAGAGAGGGGGTGGGGCAAAGAGAAGTGGGGGGGGGGGGAGATTTCCAAGCATCCTTGTGGTAATGGTCTTGGGTTCTGCATACATGCACAAATACAATGTCCTGCAAATACAATGTCCTGCAAAACGTCATTTATGATGACCAGATTTGAGTCTTTTCATTTTGAGTCTTTTCATACTCCACTGTCTTGTGCAACATTTTCTTCAGATACCCTGTTAAATGCAACAAAATCCAATACAGTTGAAGTGAGAACCCTGCTAAATGCAACCAAATGCAACAGTGGATTCTGTTGCTTTGCGCTATGAACCCTGTGTACATCGGCCTTGGCACTAAGCAGTTACCCTGTTAAATGCAACCAAATGCAGAGTGGTTTCTGTTGCATTGCGCTGTGAACCCAGTGAACATCAGCCTTGGCACTATGCACTTTGTATCCTGCTAGGTGTTACCAAGTGCAACAGTGGATTTTTCTGTAGCACCTTGGCACTATGAGCAGATACCCTGCCAAGTCCAACAAGATGCAACAAGGCATGGGACTATGCAACAAGGCATGGGACTATGCAACAAGGCATGGGACTATGCAACAAGGCATGGGACTATGCAACAAGGCATGGGACCATGCAACAAATTTTTCTCACTGTTACTTTCCGTTGGATTTAGCGGAGGGGGGGGGGATTTAGTTTTTGTTGTCACTAAATCCGAGTGCAATTCGGCAGAAAATTAAGCGCGGGCAGAATACAGTGCATGACATTTTGCTCGTAACATGTAGCATTTCGCAGTCACTGAACAGACAAGTATAGTCCCACTCCTCTGGGAAATTGAAGAGTTTGTGTCCTCTCGGTTTTATTCTAAAGCCTGTTGCCAAACACTTTAAGGCGTGGGCAGTAATGGTCCGCCTACAGACCATTTTACAGCCACTGAACCTTGAATATTTCTGATGCAAAGCCAGCTTACATTTGCCAAATTAGTTAAAATGAGAAGTGTATTTTTTCGCATCATCGCATGCAGAAACTCCATAAGATGCTATTTCATGTTTCACCGTGATGTTTGTTCAATCGTGGTCATTGATCTTCTTATATGAAACTATAACTATTATCTTTCAACTATTACATTATATCTTATAGTAAACAAAAAAATGGTTGGAAAAAAATTGGATGTTCTGGTTATTGTCGAAAGAAACAATTTTGTTGCTGTTTAGATTTAGATAAGAAATAGGTATCTAGTGTTTGTCAATGACACAACAAACTGATTGGACAGCAGATTGTCTGTGGCTGTTTTTAGTTGACATCAACTAAGTGATACATAATGAAGGTGATATTCTTTCTCTTATTGCAATACCCTGACTATTTCTTCTTAACTGTTGGCTCTCTGGAAAACATTAAGCTTTTACCTGCCTGGTAGCAAAACTTTGGTGAATGGTTTTTATATTGGTCTTAATTTATGTCCCCACTTTTTTTGCAGGTAAAATAAAGTATACAGAAAGAGTGTACAACGCGTGTATGGAAGCATTCGACTGCCTGCCACTTGCAGCTCTTATGAATCAACAGTTCCTGTGCGTGCACGGAGGCTTATCACCTGAAATACATACGCTGGATGACATCAGAAATGTAAGCTACTGCAATTTGGATCTCTTAATATCCTGACATACCAGAACATTGCAGCAACCTGTTCCATCAAGGACCATTAGTCAACTAGTGGTTGATTTGTGATGTAACTAATGCATGCGCACAAGCAGCAACATGCGAACGTCTCCATCCAAACTCTGGTCAAAACGTTGTCACGAAACATCGTAATCCTGGCTCCCTGCTGTGTATTATTATAATACGAGCAGCTAGTGGTAACCAATGATGAAACCGCGCCACATCGTCTGGTTCCAAATAGTTGATCAAAGTAGTCCAACCATCCTTTGGTTGAGTGAAGTTACGCGAACTATGGATAACCATAGTCCCCAAATTTGCTTCTTCCGTAGCTTAAAAGTGTTATTAAATGTGTAGCGCTGTGATACAATGGTTACGGTGTTCGACTCACGTGGGTTCGAACCCTGACGGGGGAACATGGTGCTGTGTTCTTAGGCAAGACACTTTACTACATATGCCTCTTTGCACCCAGGAGTATAAATGGGTACCTGTGAAAGTAGAGGCCAGAATGCGCTGATATCGAGCTGCTGCAAAACCTGGTCTCATGGCCTGATGATCAGGGGTAATAAAAATGTTGACTAAATTAAAGTTGGTTTTCTAACCCTTTGTATCCCACAGCTGGATCGGTTCAAGGAGCCACCAGCCTTCGGACCGATGTGCGACATCCTGTGGTCAGACCCACTGGAGGAATTTGGCCAGGAACACACGTCAGAGCACTTCAGTCATAACTCAGTCAGAGGCTGCTCCTACTTCTACAGGTCAGGTCATAGGTTAAAAGGTCAAGCTGTAGTGGGCCAAACCTGTGGCAGGTCACCACCTATGGATGAATCGGGCACGTGATCATCGTACACTCACCAGGCTCCCTTCAATGGAGAAATCTTTGTGCACGCTATTGTTCAGAGCAACTTCCCCGTGACAGATTATCTGAAGAATAGCTAGCACAATGCTTTCGCCATTGAAGGGGGCCTACGTGACAATGGTCACAGCGTTCCTGGATTGATCTATATTGACAAATGTATATTGAAGCCAAGAAATCACTTTGAATGAAGTGGTGTGATGTCAAGTCAATTGAAATTTAGTGCACACTTGTGCCCATACTTACATGTAAATCAGAGAGTTAGAAACCCTGCATGAATACACCATGAATACACTAATTAGGCCCTGCCCACAGCGCACGTGTGCAACAAATACCGGGTATGCCGTTCCAATGCCATACTGTGCATGTCCCAGCCGCATGCGTCATGCACTCATGCACGGAAGACATCTTCTCAAGCATGTTGGACGTTTTTTTAGTCACAGCTGTAATTGGTCAAAGCTGTAATTGGTGGGGGGAAATATACTTGCATGTGAAACTGGATAAAATGGAAACCTATCTTAAAGTTTGAAGTTGGAAATTGGATTTGCCTTTTGTTTGTACAGCTACCCAGCCTGCTGTGAGTTCCTACAACAGAACAACCTTCTGTCCATCATACGGGCACATGAAGCACAGGATGCAGGGTAAGTGCATTATGGGATACGCCGCCTACAGTTCGTAGCGCACTTTCTTTTCTTTTTTCTGCTGAGCCCATTGCTATAATTACATGTATAATGAAACCAAGGATTCCTCAAAAGCACCCTAGGCACTGTAGCTCGCAAACCTGAAGAAACCTATAGAGAGAAGACAATGAGAAGAAATTACAGTTTTAGAGGTGGGAGGAAAACCCCAGGAGAATATTCTGGGGGAAGCCACGGAATCAAGTAGGGACTGAAACCCCAATCCACATGTGGACCAGGGTAGGAATTGAACCCGGGTCACAGCGGTGGAAGGTGATGAGAAAACCGCTCCTACAGCCGGACTCCCCATCAGGGTAGTTGTTCACCCTTATGAACGCAGTATCAGTTAATGTGCCTATGCAGTAGCACAAGCTTCATCCTTTTTGCTTGTCCAAGTGGAGCCAGCCTATAGTCCATGTACCTGACGGACGGACTGATTGATTGACTGACTGACATTTGTGGCTTAGCCTAGTTGTTTGCTGGTGAACATAGCCAGGCAGTGCTATTGTATAGGATGACCCGTAACCGACGAAATCCAGTCCATTGTGTGAACCAAATGCATGAAACGACTTCCAGTGAAGAGCCATTCGGAATCACTTCAATAGAATTGTATGCGCTTTGAACCAGCTTTAGGCTTGCCTTGTTTTGTTTTTCTGGAGTGTACAAAAACATGAGCAGGCGACATATTACTTATATAGGACCCTCACCCTTACCATGATTATAGCACTTTGACTGGTAGAGTCTGGCATGCAGCCAGTATCAATCACCCAATCAATCATAACTGCACTAGGTGATCAGCAATCAATGCAAAGTGTCTTGCCCGAGGACACAAGTTTGGCTGGTACCCACTACCTTATCCCATGGGGTAGGTACCGGCAAATTTCTATCTTGAAGAAATGTGAAGGAAGTTCAGGGTTGAAACTGACAGTCACTCTGTCCTCCACAACCTTCTACTGGTGGTAAACCCTGTGGAATTTATATACATTTATTTTTTATTTGAAGTGGGTAGCCCATTCAGTGGAATCCACTGGTCTCCCATGAGGCCCAGTAAAGAGAAGACAATGTGAAAAATTACTGTTTTGCACGTGGGAGGCAAACCGCAGAAGAATATTCTGGGGGAAACCCACAGAATCAGGTAGGGACTGAAAACCCCATCCACATATTGGCCCAGGCGGTATTTGAATCCGGGTCACAGCGGTGGAGGGTGAAGAAAGTACCACTACACCAACGTGAGTTATTGCAGGCCACATAATCCACCCTCTAATTACCAAGCAAATATGCTCAGCTCTCGAGTAGTGCTGCTAATTAAACATTTAGAAGAGGCTCCCATCACCAAATGCTGTCCTCGGGACGGGAATTTATTACTTTGCATTTTGTCACGGACTGACACATTACAGTGTTCTGATGAACATGTAAGTCTTGTGATGATGATGTGTAAATTGATAGTGTCACACCGTGGTGACTATCTTGGCTACCTGCTTCACTCATGTGCTTTCCCAAAAATTTTGTCAAAATATGTTTTGGAGAAAGACATAAATTATTTTTGTCCTTGCAATTTTAGAATTGTATTGATTTAACATAATGTTCAAAATGTAACAGCTATCATGCATGATGTGTTGCCAAGACAACCAATGACATTTTGGAGTCGACTATCCAATGATTGAATCTTTATTCCTTGGCAATAAATAATACTGGGAATTTTTTTATTTTATTTATATTTTTTTTTGGAGTGAGGGCCCTATC
Organism: Patiria miniata; assembly: GCF_015706575.1. Lineage (NCBI taxonomy): Eukaryota > Metazoa > Echinodermata > Asteroidea > Valvatida > Asterinidae > Patiria > Patiria miniata. Next base: position 18,999,856 of record NW_024037061.1, read on the forward strand.
TTGTCAAATTATGTATTTCATTTCTGGTTTGATGTAATTTATAGCCAACTCTCTGTTCGGATGACATGAAAGTGTTAACAGTATGCAAAAGCCCGTCCGTAACCTCATTAATATGCTAATTGCTTTTGCCAACTGACCGAGTCCATGGAGGCTGCTTTGATATTCGGTCGTTAGTGATATTGGTTGTTGATGCCTTTCTATATTTGTGTCATGCATTCCGTTGAAACGCCAGCAGGTTTGAGTCAATCTTTACTCTGTACACCTTTGTTAAGCATTGTTTGCAAAGGTAGCGATTGGAGTCAACCCCTCGGGAATTCGAAGGGCAGACACAGTGGAAAAAAATATGATTGGTTCTTGATTCAGATTGGCCAATGGAAGGATTATTCCAGCTGTACTTTTTCACTTTTTCTGAAAATAATACATCCTTTGCCTTGTGCAATGAAATTGGAAAATGTTCACGAAAAAAAAAAAGACTGCTTTTAATTTTTGTTGCTTCTGTGCCAATGTTTTTATTTATTTCTGGTAATGAAACCAAGGATTCCTCAAAAGCTCACGGACACTGTAGCTCACAAGCCTGAAGAAACCTGTAGAGAGAAGACAATGAGAAAAAATGACAGTTTTATAGGTGGGAGGAAAACCCCAGAAGAATGTTCTGGGGAAACCCACGGAATCAGTTAGGGACCGAAAACCCAATCCACATGTTGGCCCAGGCGGGATTCGAACCCAGGTCACAGCCGGGTCACAGCGGTGGAAGGCGAGGAAAGTACCACCGTGCCAACCTGACTCCCCTAATAACACACAAAAGATATGCCTCGAGTAACGTTGGGCAGCAAATATCAGTAATTTGGAAATTGTCAAGTAATTCTTCCATAATTAAATTAGTTTTTTTGTTTGTTCAAAGTCGCATTCCAAAGTGAACAACTTTTGTATTCCTGGAAAAATAGCAATTTCAAAATAAATCCATTTCTCGGGGTGAAACTTAAACAAAAATAATGCAGGGAGAGCAACTCTAAACATATCGATGAAAGAACTTCACATTCTGGTAGGTTTTTGCAAAAATTGCCCGAGTTTGTTTGTTTTTGCAGCCACACGTTTAGCATATCCAAGTCAAATGAGAATTGTTTTTTTGTGTTGATCAAGAAATTGTGCATGTGTACTTCTGTGCATGCATCTGAGTTCATTGTTTAAAGATGACCCAACGTATCTTGACGTTTAGAGCGACACCAAGCAACTAGAGATTTATTGATGATTGGATGATGTATGGCGACAGTGGTTCGCTAGCACATTACTTCACACACCATCAATCCCATGAGCAGCCATGCACAAAGAAAAGCGTGTTACTTGTCAACAGTTCGACATTAAAGCCAATCTCTCATTAATTAGCCCACAACTCGTGTAGCAGCCAAAAGGATATTGGCTAGAATGTACATGTACATAGCAACCTTATGGGCGGGTTGTGAAATAGTGGCCATGTAGAAAGAAGATGTTTTGTTCCTTGTCGTTTGATATTAACAGGGACGGTATAATTTCTTCACTCTTTTTTAATTACAGGAACCGGGCCGGTCAGCTTACAGATTACAAACCTACATGTACATCTTGGATTTTGTATTGATAGATTTTAGCATTTTAAGAGCTAGAAAGTAAAAGGCAATTTGCAATTGGGTTTGAGCATAGATGCAAATTTCGTGAGTTATTTAGATCACTCATAATGAGCAATAACATCTTGAAGTAACATCTTCAAGATTCTTCAAGGAATACTTTGGTATCCGACATGTACATCGTACCATTGGAAGTGTGTACTGTAAATCAACAACATATTTACACACTGGTCAAAAAATTGTATAAATAGAATTCTCCAGCAACTGATCCTCCAAAAACAGACCCTTCAACAACTGGAAAAAATCTGTTACAAAGAGTGGAGTGTAGGGTTTTTTTGAGAAAAAAATTGTAATTGATATAATGGCAAATAATCCAAATTTCAACCTGTCAACTAGCTGCACTTGAAACCTGGAGTTATCGGCCCACATTTGTGGTCAGACCCACACAGATTTTTTTTGCATCTTCACCTCTCCCCCCCCCCCCTCCAAGTAACCTGACTCTCTGCCCACACAATGACTGCCAGTTTAGCAAATTACAGCAACAAGACCATCTGATCCCTGCTACCCGCTGACAGAACTCACAAAGCGATAGCTTATCGGTAACCCAGGCCCTCCGAGGGGGGAGAGGGGTGTTTCGATTCAGGCTCAGCAGTAGTGGGATGCTGTTACCAGCTCCTTGTCTGGTTGTGGTATCATGTTTGGAAAAAAAAACGACACAAGAATGGGAAAGAACAAATCACCAAACTGATCTGGGTCCTGAGTGCTTTTGGGCAAGCCGTGGCTACTGAGACTGAAGTTCTTTGACCGTTGAGATGTTACTGAGAGTGCTTCAGAGTTGTCTTTTTTTTTAAACTTGCATGCCAGTTAATTGGAAACTGAAGGAGTCAAATTTCAAGAGGTAGCGTTAAGGTTTTAGTGATGAGAAGTTTTTTCAAAGGCTATCGTAAAATGCTCTATCAAGTGAGTTTGATGATAAGTTTTGATACGCTGTGTGTGTCTGCTCAGGCCTACATTAATTGAAATTCTGTACGTTAACTGAAATTTTGCTTGTAACACGTAGGTTGTCATGTGGTGTCAATACCGGTAGCTCAACATCCCAACTTCATAATCAGGACCATGGGCCAAGCCATACCTACCCCCAACCCCAACCCACCCCAACCCCACCCCCACTCCCACTCCCCCCCCCCTTCAAAATGTGGCAATGGCCTCCATTAACCTCCTTCATTTTCTGATGATTTCACAGAATGAAGGGTTGTGATGGCCTACTTTCCGCAACCCCAATGGGATTAGCATTGTATCCAATCCCCATCTATATTTTGGCAGTGAATGATGGAATTACCCGGAGACAAGTTTGTCTTGACAAGTGACACCTGCAGACACATTTTATATAATATTCCTGGGCTTGCCACTTCCATTTCTTCCTTATATGACAGAATGCATTGAATACAAACATTATAACGACTTTTTTGATGTACATGTTTGAGGACAGTTGACAAACATCAAAAATGCATTGTTGGTGTACATGTTTGAGAATGATTTGATAAAATGGAAGACTCCATCTGCCATCTTAGACAATCCGCCATCTTGGGAAAGACAAAAACAAAAGGGCCCCATCCTTCCTTTGATTTTACCAAACAGCCCATACACATTTTTTTTTTATATTACTTGGCCTACATGAAGTCAACTTATTTAAAAATAAGAAGACTGAAAAGAAGGTAGTGCATGCCACATCTCAAGAATCAAACTACACCGCCTCTTAAGACCAAGAGAACCCTTTTCACATTACTCCATACTTACAGGAGTATTTAACCAAGTTGAAATCCTATACGGACTTGTCCCGTTGCAGTGCCGCCCTTTAAAAAAACCTGTTCCGTGAGTGTCATTTCAACATGTTACAGGCAGTCAACCTGACCTGCCGGGCCGCCTGTTGTTTTTGCGCGGACATGCAGGCAGATAATTCATCTCGGTTAAATGTCAAATGAATAATAATTTTCTCACTACTTCTTTGTTTTTGTTAATGTTTTTTTGTTGCTGTAATAAACATGTTTGTCAGTGTCGCGGTCTATCTTTGTACAAAATCAGTATTTGATATTGAATTTCTTTTTCCGCAATTCAAGCCAAGAGGTCTTTACACTTTTTTAAAGCAGGAATATCATTTGTAGCAAACAGTCTGTGTTAAAAATATATAATTTATTTCATGCTCAAAACAAATTATTGTTGTTCCAGCCGTACAAGTAAACTGAAATTCTGGGACATTGTATTTTTGGAATCTTACGTTTACATGTAAACACTGTTTACATGTAAAATTGTAAACAACTTTCAGAAATTTGGACTTTTCCCACTGTAATTGTTTGTACTACAAGAAACGTTTGTAATATTTTTTTATCAAAAAAGTGATTTCATTTCTTCTCTACTGTATGTATGCATGTTCCATTACTGTAGAAATCAGGCAATACAATATTTTAATTTATTCGTTGGAACACTAAAATTATTATTTTGGTTCACCTTTGATTTGAATACTTTCCGAGGGCACATCAAGTGCAACAACTCTATTTGTATTGACCCACATAAGCATTCCCTTATCCCAATACCACAAAGGATTAACCACAAAGACTATCACTTTGGCCCAACATAAAAAACCCCATAATATGCTAAAAGCTCTAGCAGTCTGAACACACAGAGTATTGCATACTGAACATGTTCAGTATCCCCATGTGCACAAGTGTACATGTACATGTTGTACTTATCCTGCACGCGCAGTGTCACTGCACTGCAGAACCCTCACAGAAAAAAAACTCCCTGAAATAGAAAACCGTACCCACCACACACCCTAATGTAATTAAAGCGGGACCGCATTTATACTCGCTGGCACCTGAACTGGGCCATGGCTGTGCAGGGATCATGTTTCACCTTCTAATTCTTCCTGTCTGCATTATATATATTTGACAGGAGTAGGGTCGTGCTGCCGTAGGATTATTAATAGAAAGAGACATGTACTGTAGATGGTGACGGTGGTTGCATTTGAATGATAAAACTCTCCCTCTGTCTGTTTAGCTTTCATAACCGGCCGAATTGGTCTTGTTCCCAGGGTATGTGATGTAAAAACACCCGGTTACTGGCTCTCAACAAGTTTGGGAAAAGGGTTGCGTTGGGGATTCGAACATCTACCACCTGGATTAAGTTACATGGAATTTCTTTACCACTTGTGGTTTTAATAATCTGATGGCCTTTTTTGTTTTGGAAAGCCCACATAGTCTTGGAAGCGCACTGAAGAAAATAGATTATTGGAATTTGAATGCTGCAAATACCAATTTTTTTAAACTATCTTACGTGTAGGACTATCCAATTAATGTTGTAGCGAACAAGAATTTTCAGTAACTTTTAGAAACTAACTTCAGAAAACAGTTTGTAAGGTACTAGAGATTCAAATTTATTTTTAACAATCACAGCAAAAAAAAAATGGTTCAGAAAGAGCTGAATTATATGAAACAGAACAAGATAAACAGTTTCAAATTAGAAATTGCAACGGCCGTGTGTTGTGCAATCAGAAACGTTAGCAAATTTGTGTGCAGCTTTTATTTTGTTGCAACACATCTTACCCTGGTTGTCTGTAGAGGTAATAGACTTTCAGAATCGATTCGTGGTTGCAACATTTGTCATATTTTGTGGGTTTTACAGCTGCTGACTTAGTCTTGATTATGTATTCCTCAACCTATAATTTGCCAATTATTGATAAAGTGTCACGCAGACACTGTGCAACAGATGTCAACTTGAAGATAAAACAAACATGTTGCTCATCAAATCGATGGTGAAGGAAAGAAAGAGGTGAAAAGTTCACTGAATTGCATTTCAGGTTAAAACTAATAACCCTCTAACTCCAGCAAGTTCTGAACAACAGAATTTAAATGAGGATCTTGCTTTGCAATTAAGAATGTTTGGCTGTTGTTAGATTCTGCCTAACAGGGATTCAGCAAGGATTCTATAGGATTCAGCAGACCTCGCTTTTGCTGTGGGTGGAGTCTATTGGATTCAGGAATCTTCTAGCATGTGTTGTTGGGTTTTGTTAGGATCAGTAGAATTTACAGGTTTTTGCCGTTGGATAGATATATTTGATAGGGTTTGCTCTTGTTGACTTCCATGGGATTCAGGAGTCTTCGCACACTTTTGTTAGATTATGTTGGATTCCATTGGATTTTGTTAGACCCAGTACATTTGTGCCTTGTTGCTGTTTGATAGTTCTGTTTGATAAATTTTACTCTTGTTGACTTCTGTGAGATTCAGGGGTCTTCACATAGTGTTGTTACTGTTGGATTCTGTTAGATTCTGTGGGAATCAGTAGGGTGTCTCAAAAGTCTGTGGATCAGCTATTTACAGCCTCGCATTTTTAGCATATAATTTAAATACATGGGGGTTGAGTTAGTTATTGGTAATGAGTATACAATGGAAGATACCTATTTTTTTTACCCCTTTTTTTACCATGGTCAATGAAGGAGTTTTTCCTTGGGTGAGCACTACTCCTCCTTTGCAAACATACATTCTGTGCCAAGTTGTCCTTTCAGTCAAAACCAATCAAGTGACTGTTTTCAACAGTTAAGAGCTCCCAGCCAACATAAAGCAGGATCAATTGATTGGCTGTGACTGTTTATGTCAAGCCAATACAGCTATGCTTTGACCGTAGGTGATTGATAAGCCAGCTGTGCCTACCACTTGCCTGTTTTTGTCGGTTGACTGAATTTGACTAATCACAGTGCTTGCTTGAAATATGATCTGAGTGTTGGTGACTATCCTGTGCAAAAGGCATGGCAGGGGAGAGGATTGATTTTTGACTGTCTGTGACTGTTCAGACAGCAGTAGGGTTAATGGTATGTACATGTATTTATACGCCCTGACTGCCATGACTATGTAGGCTGGCCCCTCACAGCAATATTTGCGTAGTAAAATTATGTCAAGTGTGGAAAGAAATTCAACAATTACATGTGTAGTACAACCAGATGTTTTCAAAAATTGAGAAGATGATAAACAAAACTTGAGTTTCTCAAACTGACTTGTCTACACATACATGTTAGCATAAAAAAGCAGTATGCACAATGGCAATCAACTTAAAACCCTCTGTGTCTCTTTGTAGTTTATTAACACAGTCCAATATGGATTTCCAAAGAAACATTGATATTTGAGTAAACCTATCAAAAACACAAGCTGAAATGTCAGATGTTGGATAACTTCATGAAATTAGCATTCAGAGAACTATTAAGCTGTGCAGTACATCCTGTTGGGGGGGGGGGGGGGTAGTAAACACTAGTGCACCGTTGAATTATGCATCACACTCCCACTATTGGTACACTAGGGAGGAGTAGGGAGAAAATATAATCGTATTTTGATATTGTAGGCATTACTATAACGAATTGGGAAAATGTCATTCTGTATTCTCATGTTTTATGATAAAGCCATCACATAGAACAATGGAGGGGGAGGGGAGGGGGCCAAATCTTTCAGTTCAACTTATGAGCAGACAGCTTTGGATTATAAGAATTTTTTTAAAATATGTGTTGACTTTGGACTATGAGTTCACCAGTAATAATAAATATATTCTACGAGAAACTTTTCTACTTTTTTTTCTAGCAAAACTGGTTGCGAGATGGTTGCGTAGAGTCTCGTGTGCGGTGTGTTAGAGTTGTCTTGGGCAGTTCCTGTAGTGGTATCTAGTTGATTGTTGTTTCAGCCCAAGCTGTGTCAATCTAAGCCTAACACCATCTTGACACACTCAAGCAAGGGGCCAAGGGAAGGGCAATTCAAAAAGGAATCAGATTGGAAATACGTATTTGGGAGAGCTTGATGAGAAACAAAGGGAATTTTATTATTGGATTGATCAAGTTGTTGGTGTTGCTTTCTCATTTTGCAATGGGTGTACACATAATTCCAATCATAGATAGTGAGTGCACTCTGATATGGAGCGTCAAGCCTCGCCAATCCATGTTCACATTTTTATGTAAACGTCTTGGTACCAAACACTGACTAGTATAGTCACAGACTTCCATGTTTAAATTCATCCACTTGTTATCTGCGTGATCGATTCAACAGAAGTTGAGGCCAACAAGTACCGGTATACATTTTTAATAATCAATTCAAATATTTTCAAAATGTTGTATAAATTGTAATGCTTTATTTTCTTTTGAAATACCCATTTATTGGATGGGCCCGTTCAGGACACAAAATATATTGGGTGTTACACACGTTGTAGACACATGGTGCCTGATTGTGCTGGACAAAATGTAAATGTATTAAAAGTTATAATACAAATGTTAGAGTTCAATTAGAAAATGAGCAATGAATCATTGTAAAAAAAAAAGCAGAAAACAATGATGTGATTTTACCATTAGTCAAGGCACAGTTAAATTGGAAAATGTAATTAATTTTGTTTTCCTGGTAGAAACAAAATTCTCACTATGCTACTGGTCGCTATAAAACCCTGGAGGCATGTTGCATTTCCCCATTGACACAGAATAACATCTCCGTGTAAGAAAACGTACAAAAGGTTTGAGTTAAGTGTGGGTGTTTCTTGTTCCTTAACAATGGCCAACTATATTTGACAAGTCGCCGCAATTCCACCAGCCCACTCTTCCTACATCCCAGGACAGAGTGACCTTTACGTCAAAATATCCCGCTGTATTGTCCCGTTTTGTTACTTTGGCATGTTTGGTGTGACAATATGGTATCTGATTACTTTTATGAAGAAAAGATGTCAACATGACCATTCGAGGAAATAGATTTTCTTTTAAACAGGTCTACCCTCAATTTTTATTGTACATGTGCAAACCTTGCAGTGTACTATTAAAATAAGAACTGTGACTTGTTTTTGGAATTTTTGCTGGACAAGAAGTAGACTTGGAAAGTCTATGATATCCTATTCTGTAATCCCTTGAAAAACAAGATTTTGCAAACATCACTCCCACCCACTTCGTTTTTGCATGATAATTTATTTTAGGGAAGTGTTTTCAGAAACCACAAAATATGATACTCCTATTTCATAATACAAAATTACACAAATTTGTCATTATTTTTTTCCAATTTGAAAATATACACAATAACTGCCGCCCTCGCTTTCCTCCCAATTCTTTTACCCAGAGAAAATTTTTACGAATCCTGTGAGATTATCAAGGTTGATCCATGTAGCACTGCCAAACGCCTTTGCAATTTGTTTAAATTTAAGTGTGTTTTACTTTTAGAAGCACGCTTCTCCAATCGTCTCACACATATTCCCTAAAGAAAATAGAAAAAGAATATTTTAGGTAACCCTTTTCTGTTCAAAGACGTTAGTAGTAATGAATAAACATTTTTTGAACTCTATATAATACAGGTACAAAACATACCTGTATACATCATTTATTCATGGTCTGGTTTCCTGTCTCGTTCATTTTTATGCAGGTATCGCATGTATAAGAAGAGCCAAGCAACAGGTTTCCCTGTACTCATCACCCTCTTCTCGGCACCAAACTATCTGGATGTTTACAACAACAAAGGTTTTTCCTTGCAACGGTTTATTACATTGCCTGAAATTATTGGCAGTTTGAGAAAGCAATCATACATTGTTTAACTTGGCACTGAATACCATTATTTTCAGAGTTTTCAAATTGAACGAATAATCCAACAGTAACTACTTTGGCATCTTGCATGTCACGTTTACGGCCTGAAATTCAAAACTACTGTTATTTATTTCCACTTTGTTTTTATGTAATCTGACCGCTTTTCACGGCATTCAGTTCCCAGTTCGAATGAATTCAACACTGCCTTCTGTTGATCGTTCAAATCTGTCATTTCCCCCAAATTTTGCAAATGGCTTTCGATGCATCCTGAGGTTGTAAGTGAGCTTTAAAATTTGACATTTGCGGGATGGTTAGGGTTTGTGATTCATGATCGCTGGCCATATGTTGTGTCCTTGAAACCAGAGATAAACGCCAGCCTGATAGGCCATATTGGCTCGTGACAGACATTACTTTTTTTTAAGAGTAACACTGATTTTCTTGCCATTTTATTTTTTGCAGCTGCTGTGTTGAAATACGAGAACAACGTGATGAACATCCGGCAGTTCAACTGTTCTCCCCATCCTTACTGGCTGCCGAACTTCATGGACGTTTTCACGTGGTCCTTACCGTTCGTGGGAGAGAAGGGTAAGAAACGGAATGGTCTGGCATTAATGACATTTGCGCTTCTCCTATGCCTCACTGCACGTTCCAGCTGCGCGTCATATGCATGTGCACGCATGTCAGTCTCCTATAGACGCATGTTGCACATTAAAGGTAGAGTAGATCATATACCAAAAAGTAACTTACGAAATTATTGTTAAAAACTTACTTGGTTTAAAGATAGTAATGGCACTAAACTCCCTGTGAAATGATTCTTCCTAGCATGCTGTCATTTGGAAGAAAACAATAAAAGAAGGCCATTTCCAAAGGTGTGTCAAGTGACACATTTTTTGGAAATTTCTGTTAGTAGTTGGTTTGTAATTCGGCGAATCCCTGAATGGGTGTGCGCAAGCGTTGACACGACGCACATGCGTGCGCGGTTGCTATTATTCGTCAGTTCAGTGTCCCGGACGCTTATTTCTGGTACAATTCAAAACATGACTTGGCAACTTTTGAATTGAAATCGAGATCGTAGAATATTGTTTTCTTCTTTATAAAGCTTCAACAGGTTAGTTGTTAAGCACCTGTCTTAAGATTTTGAGCACTTTTGTTGCTTCAAACGAAAAAAGAATGCACAAATGACAAATGATCTACCCTAACTTAAATCACGGCTGGGATTGGTCCAAAAAAAATGGGTGGGACTCAAATGGATCAATCTATTGGTAACCTTTGGAGTCAACAAACAAATGTTGAACAATTTGAATCCGCCGCCTGGTGTCTGTTTTTGTGCCTGGCTCATCTTTTTGGTCTGTGGACTTGGGACAATGGCTTGCCAACAACAACATAAACCTCAGGACCTGAGCACAAGTCCTCGGAAGGTTGTCATCAATGAGTCTAAACAATAGGAACAAAAAAAGGGAACAATAAGGTCCTCAGTGATTTTACAAACCAGACAGTGTTTGTTGGTGCATGTGTGTTTATTTTTTCTCCCACTCGTGAATGAAAGCTGCATCTTTCTCCTCCACAGTTACGGAGATGTTGGTCAACATCTTAAATATCTGCTCGGATGATGATCAGGAAGACACCGAAAGCTCCCAGGAAGGTGAGGACCAGAAAGCAAAACTTCTGCTCGCAAGAGAACTCCCCATGTCCCAGAAAGATATTCTCTTTATTTCTTACTATACAGAAAATGTGCCAACATCAATGCTCAGCGTTTTAGTCTGTTAGCAGGGCTGCAGACTTGGCACACTTTGTGTATGGTGATCCATGTTCCACGCTCCATGCATGCTAGTAGATCGATGTATCATTGTGTTCAGCAGAAACTGGACTTTTATTTTGTACTGTACATTGTAAGTGCCATTCCAGGAGCAGGCAATCTGACCAAAATTGGGAGGTCTTACATACCCTCTGGTAATAAAATTGTGGTGACTTGCAAGCTTTAAAAAAACAATGGTGAAATTTACCAAATTACATTTTTGAAGGTGCTGCAGATCTGTGCTAAATGACAGTTCCTATTGTACAAGTCGCTCAAAACTGGTCAAATTTACTAAAATCACATTTTTGAAGAAAACAGTTCTCTTTTGTACAAGTCCCACTAATGTGGCCGTGTGCTCAAGCCATGCACATGTCTTCATTTCCAGCCCCAGAAATGTCCTGATTAGATTATGTGTAAACCTTGGTAAAGAAATTGGATAATATCCTGTAGGCTAACATGATTTTTTATAGGTCATTGTGAATTTGCAGGAATTCTCACAAAATATCTGTAGAGAAATCGTCGGCAATTGCATGTTTACTGGAATGGCTATGAGTATCTTTTGTTTTTATGTGACGTGATTTGTGTAGGCTGTGAGATTTCTTTCCCCCTTTGTCACTGTGTCTGTTACCCTGTTTGACAACACACCCACCCATGCTGTCCTCCTTTGCCTTTGATCTTCCACAGTTTGTAAAATTTCCAAGATTAACCGATAAATTTATGACCAGAGTTGGGACGCAATCTTTGATTTGACGGAACGTATGACTTCAGCAGTGAGCGTGGGACACTGTCCACTTCGGTCCCAGGCCAGGTCAAACATGTCCAGCAAATTTTAGTGGGAAAGGAATTTTAAAAAAATGGAAAATGTCCCAATGATACAACATTTGTTCACATCTTAAAATTCGCTTTTGCTTTGGGGTGTGGTAATCAACTTGATTCATGCAAGTCAGTTTATCTGACTACTGGTAGCGACCTATCGAGTAATAGTTACCGTACTTTTACATTTCAAAATCTCTCAAAAATCATTTTCTCATAATACAGTCCTATTTCCAGCTTGGTTAAATGCAGCAGTGCTTGAGCTGTCTGCCCAGATAGTTGCTTCCCAGATCTGAAATTCCGATATGTTGAGTTCATCATGCGATTGATTTGGTTACCGACTGAGAAGAATTCCTCCATCAGCAAAATAGCAAAAGTTTGTCAAATCCGTTACTGTTAACACACACAAGTCACATTTGGCATCACAATGCTTGGGTGTTTAAGGATGTAAGATGGCTGTGTTTATTAAGATACAAGAGTCTGTAATGCATGTTTTAAATCCTGAAATGATATTTATTTTTCAATCCAAGACAAATTTCACATTGGCAAAAACTCAGTGGTAGACATAATGCCTAGTATTGGTATGTACAGTTTATACAGTCAATGAACCTCAATTAGTAGGGCTCCTTGGACACAATTACATCATGCTCTAAATTTGATCATTGGTTGCAACATAAATTACGATTTACTCATACTTGTAGGTTACCCACAGGCTAGGGAACCAGACTAGTGCGAAGGCTCATTTTAACAGCCCAACACGCCCTCGAAGTTTCTCATTAAATTAGGTCGTGTGATAATTCTGGAATATCCTACATTATCATTTTTCCTTTCTTAGGCTAAGATTTGCAGTAGTTCCCAATTCCATAGCTTGGGCTACGTATATTTCTCAACTCGATTCTCAACCAATGACACGAATGTATACGTGTAAAGCTGACAGGAAATCCACATTCATCACTTGGTTTGCATAACGCGGTAATTGGAGCATTCCGTTTTGGGAGTACGTTTGATTTTAGCGTGGGCATATGGTTCCAGTAAAATAAGCCACAGTATTCACTGCCTAATTACCAAAACCACAATGGCATAACAGTCATCTTCCAATGGCACTAATGAACGCCAAGTTAATAATAGAATATTGTTTCCATTCTGTGCTTTCGGTCTCTGGCATTTGGCAAATGAAGTTATTTGTCAAAACAACAGCACGCAGGACTACCGGTACATGTAGATGATCGGTTTGCAATGAAGGCATGACCCAAGTTAGTTCCATACTTGTTGACTGAAGACTTGCATATTATTCTGTACAGCACATGCTTAGTCTCTTGGTTACCAGCTAAACTGTTTTCGGAAGATGATATGCCAACTTTAGACATGTTACAATTGAGGTCAGTTAGTCTCACATTAAATTAAAACAAACCCAATGATGTGCCATAATAAATCTAATGAGTTTGTTACATCGTGCGGCGTAATGTAGTGCTGATCAGTCAGGGATGTCAGTTGTCCTGCAATTACCAGATTTCTGGGGTTTTTTTTCAATAACATATTGGCATATTATTTTTTTCCCTACGCATCAATTTCATTAAAAAATATCAGAGCCCACCTACATCTGGGTGTATGATAGATCAAATAACATGTTGGCTTTCTTGTGGTTTCAAAATGGGGTTAGGATTTTTTTTTTTTTTGTCAGACTCTTTCGTTAGTGTAGACATTACTTGAGAAAATTACTGCAGGAATTAAAACAAAAAATAGAAATTACAGCAGCAGGATTTGTAATATACATGACGTAGGTAACCAAAAACCTGTGTTCTCTTTCCCCCCCCCCCAAAAAAAAACCCCCAAAAGTCAATGTACTTGCCAAAGAAAATATCCCAAAACCTGCCATGAAATTGTGAATATGTCCCCCAAACCCTTTCCCCAAATCACCTTTGTGTACGTTAACCCACCACAAAAAGCATGGCTGTTCCCTAAAGAAGTAGCTCTATGTACAAATGGTGTCAACTAGTATCTGAACCAATGAACAAAACACCCCACCTCCCCGACCGATGTTACCCTTTCCCCATGTGCAACAAATATTGTCGTTGATGTTGATGACTGCTGCTAGCTTATTCAGAAAAAAATCCCTGAATTCAGTGTTCAAATTTACATCTTGCAGACTTGCACTATCCTTTGCACTGTATCAAGTTAGAAGAAATAGTGTCAAATGTTAAATGAATAACGTAAAGTTCTATGCCAAAAAAAATGAAAATATTGATGTATGTATCCCGTTTATTATCTAAAATCGCAAAAATTGAATTTGGACACCTGGAAAAGAAAAAGTGTGTTGCATTCGTACTTACCATGTACCTACTTGGTCTATCCGACCCACAATTCCCCTGCTTCAGGTCGCGAGGAGAATGCGGACCAGGGTAAGTCTGTTGCCAATGTTTTGTGAACGCCTCAATTTCTTCACCAGAACACAGAGAAAACAACCCAACCCCAGTAGAATCCCCCACATGCAGATACAACTCACCCACATGTACACCAAGTCAGCAGTAGACTAGAAACACAACATCCCCAACATCATTTTTTCCCTAGTTTTTAGTTGTGTAGTTTTGCCAACTTCTGTGTCTTCATCACCTTGTTATACTTTCTGAATCATTAACCAAGTATACAAATTTATACCCATAATTAAAAACAAACATTTGTTGTAAATTTAAGCAGCCCAAAACTCAAACCAAACTGCGAAGATTTGGTTTAGACATCTCCATCAGTTCCCTATAAATGTAGCCATTGTTTTCATACCCAACCCCTCACGTCCAACCTTTCCTTCTTTCGGCTCCATGAGCGAACTATCCTCAGTTTTGAAAAAGCGAGGGAAAAAATGGCACCATAGAGGATTCTTCCTTTGTTTGAAGCCATTGATAAAAGCACGCACTTGCTGCTACGTCCCTCAAAAGTTGAGAAAATTAGAAAAGAAAGTAAACTGGAAATAACCTACATGTACATCGCTCATTGTTGCTGTTCAGCCCCCTCCCCCAACATCCGTCACAACCTTCACTCACCCATGCTAGGCTACACAGTGTCACCTTATGCTCACACATGAGCACACCCAAAATAAACGCTGACACATAGCATAATAATAAAAGCACCCATTTAGTGAAGTTGAAAGAGTTATTATTGCACCGCCTAGGGAACTGCCAACTTGACAACTCAAGAAGATGTTGTGAGATTGGCATCCTTGGCAAGTTCACTGTATTCAGATAAACATTCATTGACCACACCCTGGTTGATGGTTATTGGTACCAACCCGTATAGGTCAGCTGCATCATAGTCATGTGCGTTGCGTTCCAACTACCTATGGGCTCCATGCACAAGTACCCCCTCAACTGCTACAAATGGAGAGTTGGGAGGCCACTGGGACTTACGAACGCACTGCTGACAACGCCTGACGCTCACGCAAACACGCCATGGTTTTGTGCACATTCAGAATAAACTTACATGTAGTTGTGCACACCTCACGCCATTCCAGCGGAAACCAGTACACACACATGGTGTGTCCCTCCTCTGGGGCTCCCGAAAGTAGTTACAAAGCGCCCTCTACTGTTTGTGCATGGACTCCATGGCAATTGCCCCTATTGTAGTTTAGGCATACCCAACTTGCGCCATTTAGTCAAACGGCAAAGGCTTCGGGCATTAGGAATGTCCAACAAAGGAAAGAAGGTCGCTGTGTAGACAGTCCATATCTAAATGTTCATCTGTGTAGCATCCTGTAAAACTACATGTATCCCTTGATCAGATGAGTAAGATTTGAGGCTTTGCATGGTGATCAGATGGTCATCTGCATTGTAGAAAATCCTACATGTACAATGTATCTTCCTCAGCACTTACCTAGAATTGAGGTTATTCTTGATCATGGGGGTAATTTTGTGTCATAAATGTAAACTTTAGAAGTTAATACATGTATGCTATTGCAATACTAGCTTACCATCAAACCTCCAAGATGACCATGATTGAAGAAACAGTATGGAGCCCATTATCCACTGAATGGTAATTGTGCACGTACCTTCAGGGTACTTCACCAAGATGTCTGCTCTAGTCAAGGATGGAATGCAGGCCCATTTTTTCAGACCTGATGTTGTTTTTAACAGATTTTTTGGTTTTTTTTACCGAGTAATTGCTTGTCAATCAATCCACTCCCAACCCCCTCCCATTTCCCCAAAGCCCCACCCCCAAAGTGGTTCACGTATTGTCTGTGCCCGTCAAACAGGTCTTGTTCCCAGACACTTTCCATGTGTATTGACTGCATCATCATGAGTGCAGTCTTTAGCAGAATTCGTGTTGGTTGCAGGGGGAAAATAATAGTAAGATGTAACATGAAATTCATCATCTGCAAGTACAATTTCCCCCAAACCCATCACCTGACACTTGTAGTTGGTGTAAAAGTATGAGAACCAGTTGTAAGCAGTACATATTGTATGAAACGTTAGCTGGTAACCCTGTGCCAAAGAGATTTTCATGAATTATATGAATTATGAATTGAAAAAAAATATTGGCTGTTTTTTTTAAACCTTTCAGAGATGTTGTCCAGTGCATGAGTGTACGCAGTTTCTATAAGTTGTTGAGTTTAGATTTGTCAAAATATTCCAACAGTAGGTGGAATCTTCATTCGTCTGCAGCTACATGTACATGTAGTCAGTGTACTGTAGTTCTCTATCAAGTCAAATCTTTTAATAGCTTGAGGAGAAGGCTTTGAATGGTTTATTTGTATGTACGGTACGCATTTTTTTTCTTTTTCTTGTACACATTTTATTCACTATCTGTGCACATACGCACCCTTTTATCATGAAAACAGCTATCCACAAACGCAATGCATCTGTCAAAATCAATGGTAAGTTGTTGCAACTTGCGGAATGCTTGCTTCCCCACCCCCACCCAGAGGATACTCCCCACCCAGAGGATTCCCCACCCAGGGGATCCCCCACCCAGGGTTACCTCTTCCCCTTCCAAGGTTTAACAAAGAGCGTGGAAACCAACATGATTCTCTTAATATGCAAAGTCAGCTAATACTTCAGTTGACTAAAAAAAAATTAAAAAAAAAAACCCTTAATTTAGCTAACTCCCCCCCAAATATGTGTTCAACCATTTCTAAACCAAGTTTCATTCAGTTGAATTTAGAAATGAGAAAATAATGATTTGGCTCTCTTCATGAATATTTCCTGTTAAAATGAAGCATTTCAAAGAGTGTGGTTGTTGTTTTTTCCAACTGATAACCTGCTTGATTTTCTTGGGATTTGTCTGAATTTAATTTTTTCTTTTTTTAGAAACATATTTGTTGATTACAAACCTATTCCGGGCTCTATTTGGAAATATTTGCAACAAATCTTGACCACCACACTTTCCAATTCTTATTGCTACATTTTATCTTTGCTTATTGATCCCAAATTACCTCTTTCCCCTTTTCTTACAAGTCTCTTACACAGAAGCTTTCCCTTGACAAAATTACAAAAGAAAATGATCTGTTTGGTTTCCTAGCTCTGTTTGTTAATTCCTTCCGCCGTGTTGCGCAGTGTTTTTACCATGTTTCAGCACGCTTTTTATTCATGAATTTGTTTATTTAGTACATTTCAGCTGATTTCACTGTTACATCAAGTTCAATACTTAACAGTTGGAAGCAAATTTCCTAACCCTGTTTTGCCGTTCATTGAGAATGAATTTGTTCCTTCATTACAGAGAGTTAACACCCCTTATGAAAAACGTTAATACTAATAGTTTTTTTATGTGCATCATTTTGACGACACTTTGTCGTAATGTTATCAGTCATACTTTTGTGCTTGACTTTGCAAAATTATGTTTCTGGATTTCCATTTTAAAAAGAAATTCAGTCCTATTTTTTAAAATGAACTTATGTTTCCCATTTACTATTCAATTTTGCTGGAAATCAGCCCTTTCTTGAAAAAGTTTGATGGTTGTGTGCATGTTTCCTCAAAAAAAAACCAAAAAAAAAAACACCCTGTGTGATTGTGAAAGTACCCTTTGAAGTGCCTAATGTGTGGAGTGTGTTCCAGTTGATTGCCACCACCAGACTTTTACTTATTTCTGATTCGTGTGGAGCAGCAACTAACATAGAGATTCTGGTGTTTCTACTGCCAATTTATATGCTCGCCTTGTTATGCATTTTAAACCTGAAACATTTGCAAATTGTGTATTCACATGTGTGCGTCTTCAGCAGTATGGAGCACTGCTGTGTCAGGGAACCAGTTTTTTTTTGGCTGGTTCCAACACCACTTTATTTGCCACACTGCAGTCCATGGATACCAGTGTGTAAGCTGTTCCCTATATGCAAAATTCCACACTGGAGTGTATGGATACCAGGATTGTTTACTGGTCCATGTGTCATGCAACATCTTACACTGCCACACATGGGTACCAGTGGTTTAGACTGCGTTTGCTCCATGTTTTGGAAGGCCTCGTGACTTTGGCCTTGGCTCCCGGTCTTTGTTGTTTCAGAGACTGACATTTGCATTTATAAACAGACTATGATTAATAAATTCATGCAGCTACTTCGATATTTGGGACGAGACAATTTTGAAACGGAAAACTGAATCACGGAGAGCTTTTAAGTGAAAATGTTCAGGACACGTTTCTTCTTCTGTTGATGTCGGTCTTTGGCCGTAGGGCAAGCAGTCTAAAGAAGAATGCAGTGTTGGTTTCTTAGCTTCTTAAAATGACAACTGAGTCCTCACAGTGTGATCTCAAAAAAATGAAAGTAATGACAGAAACACAAAAAGAAAGCATTGCAGACGTTTCGTTGAGCAAGCAATATCTTGAGACTGGAGGTGCCAAGTTGTGTTGCATTACCCAAGTCCTCTTGCCAGGAAGGAAGTCTAGCAAATGATGTCATCCAGGAAGTCGTGTGTGGAGTTTGAGTGAAGCTGATGGGTGACTGTGACACACATACCGGTATCACGCTGGTCTTGAGGGGTCTGATTTGGTGTTTTGCCAAAAAAGTGATTCTGCAGATTACCGCTATCTGAAGCTCTGAAAAGAATATCATGAATATAGGATGGATTTTGATCACCTTAAAACAGAACCAAATAAAAATCCTACGTATGACATAATAACCGACCGCTCCTCCCTTAATAAGGGAAAATAGATTGAAAGCCAAATTGGAAAACAAATATATTATCCATTAAATTTGTTTTTCTGAGATTTTAATACATAGCTTCATTGTTGTGCTCAGACCCTTTTTTTGCAACAGTGAGGTCAAAGTGATACATTGCCTACAACAGTCATGCTTCATATTTATATTTACTTGTGGTTTGCTCCGTTGTTTTAGAAAATTATGTTTTTAAATATATTCTATTAACTTCAAGAAGCCTTTGTGGAAGACACTTTTTCTCCATCAACCACAATATGTTTTCCAAGATATAATTAACAACTTGCAAGATTTAAAGTACCTTCGCAGTGTTGTTTTCACTTGGATGCTAGAAATACAATCTCTACTCTATCCCTCCTCAAAAAAAAAAGACAAGTCAAGTAGTATTTCAAGACATCGAAGCTGGTTAGACGTTCAAGCATCCTTTTAAATCTCTTGAAACACAGCATGGGATAGAATTGTAGTGAAATCCGTCACAAGTATGCAAGGTCACAAATTACAGTTGACGAACGGTGACAGAGGATTGTCTTTCTCACTGTTATTAGCTTAGTCACTCCGCTTTGAGAGAATCAATGACTTTTGATAGACTTGTCATTGAAGACTTTTCAATATGAGTTGACTAACGTAGAACACTTAGCACGAGTGCTGCAAAACATCAGCTGGCGTGTCGGATATTAACTTGCCAACTCTGTTGAAAGTGTTAGGAAAAGCTACCACAAAGCCTGTCTCAGAAAGACTGCATAAAGTTTGAATTTAAAGTCAAGATTTTGGGGTGTGATTTTGTTCAAACAGGTCACATGCACATTTTGGATAACATTGCCATAAAAATAAGATGTTTGAGATTTGTAATTGTTTTTTTTTTTTTAGCTAATTTCTGTTAATTTACAACCATTTTACAATTAATTGCAGTGGAAAGTTTCATGCAGCTTGTCATAGCTCATCTGCCCAGAACATGAAGCATTTATTTGAAACCTTGCTTGAAAGCAGTTGGTTGAACAGTTTTAACATGAGAGTGAAATTGTTTAATAATTTTGCTACTTAATCAAACTTCTAATCATAGTAATCAGTGTGTTCAAGCAGTTAAAATATAGGGGCATGTTTTAATTAAACATTTGTTTTAATAGTTTAAAATCAGTCCTGTTTTATTTTTAGCATTAGGTGTAACTTTATGAATCTTTAATGTCACAGAGATTCTTATTTTCCTGTCATCCGTAGCCACACAAGTCTTCACGTTTTTTGTTTAAAAGATAAATGTGTGAACTTTCGTTCCAATTCTTACTCCATTCAGTACAGACACTTTAGAACTTGTTAGTTCTGCCTTTGAGTTGCCAAGTTTGTGATTGTGTCTTCCCTAACAGTCAATCAAGGAAAGAAGTGTCACAGTTTTCAGAGAAAGAAAGCAATTTCACTGTTTTGTAGGAAACCTCGTTGGCAACATTTTAGCAGAAAAGTTTGCCTTGCAAGTTTTCCTGCTGAACATATTCAGATGGGACCTAAATTTCTGTGTTTTAGCATCTTCTTAAAAAGCACCCCATGAATCTTGCAGTTGGAGTGGAATTATTTCTTTGTTTCTTGTCTTCATAGTCTTTTATTTTGTCTTCTTGTTTCAGCTGCCTCTGCCGCAGCGCGCAAGGAGATCATCAGGAACAAGATCCGAGCTATCGGCAAAATGGCCCGAGTCTTCACTGTCCTCAGGTATTTAGAAATGCTGCCGCCAATAATGATCACTTGGTTTTATTAATGAACCCTCTTTGTATAGACTGTTTGCACTGCAGCCATCTTGGAGGTGTTTGTGTTTTTGATCTACTGGGATGTATGCATGAGTAGACTTCATGTGCATTCATGGTTCATGAATTGCCCGATGTGACACTTCATAAGCCCTCAAAATTGATCGAATTAAGAACTCACGATACTGTGTGGACACTCCAAAGCATAGGTGAGCACAAACATACAGGATCTTCTAACATCACCTTGTCTAGTTGCCAGACCTATTCACTTAAAACTCAATGGTTCTTGAGTCTGGAGTGCTGGAGGTAACACATAGCAACCGATGAAAACTGGTTAGCAAATGAATAATTGTTGTCACCGGCTGAGGTAATCCAGCCCACACCAATTTTTAAATGTATTATATTTGATTGAACAGTGTTAAGGTTAACACTTCTCCATATCTGAACTACTGTCACTGTTTTACCATTGTATTACATTGTGAAATTTCATTGGTTGAAATCGTGTATGCGTCACGGACAGACAGAGTTGATGGAGATTATCTCTCGTGTTCTCCTGGTTCATCACCTTGTTGTTCTCAAAGACTTGAAATCCTCTATTGACTACTTGGACTTCAGAACGGCATGTCTTTACCGCTGATCTCTATTATTGATGTCACGCTAGCGGGTAATCACAAAGCGTACGAAGCATAGAACATTGGATATTGCTGCGCCATGTGGTTTTCCATGTGATGCACTGGAGATAACGCGGGAGCACACATAGGGTGTGCAGTCTTCCAAATACACGCTCAGTACGCGCTGAATAGCCGGTCAGCGTCTTTTATGTACTCCTCACGGCCAGGGGTAAATGAAGGAATGCACACGCTCCCATGGAGTCGAGGCTGGCTCCTGAGCTGGGTGAACTAAAATGGCCACCTGACAACGTCAGACTTAATGCATCATTCAGCGAGTGAGCAGTGATTGCCGCTTGTCCATGTCAGTAACAGAGATCAGCGGTCTTCCCAGAAAACAAATGAGAAATAAAAATCTGCAATGTGAACCTAAGAATGTAAACAAAATTGGGGGGGGGGGGGGGAGGGAGAGTAAAATGTTAACAAAATGCATACCACTTAGATTCAAATTTAATTTTCAAAGGATGAAATTTTGACCTGCTTTTTTAACAGAGAAGAGAGCGAGACAGTGCTAACGTTGAAAGGCTTGACACCTACAGGAATGTTACCAGCAGGAATTCTGTCTGGAGGCAGGGATACCCTGAAAAATGGTAAGTTGGTCGGTGAGCATCCTGGGGGAAACAGATCTTGGGAGAATGATCTGAGTGCTTTAATGGACTCCTTGCACATGTACCCCCACAACAGTCTCGGTCTGAGACAGGGTTTGGATTATATCCCACTAATATAGCTTGTCCATAGAAAACCCAGTAAAGCTCATGAGATGAATCTAATTCAGTCTTGGGAACGTTGGCAGTGCTATCCAGGACATTCCAAACATACCTCGCACATTTTTCTATTGGATTTACCCCTGACACAGGGGTCCCTGACAAGTGCAGTAAAGCTGCAGCAGCAGTAGAGGTTGCTGTTAACGAAATCAAATTTAGTCTTGGGAACATTGGCAGCGCTACCCAGGAAATTCCAAGCATTCCTCGTGTGCGTTTCGAAGAATGGATTTGAATCATCTCGTCGATCGCAATCTCTACCACCGCAGTGGCTTTGTGGCACCTGTCAGGCACTGGCTTTAAAAGGGGAATAAGATGTGACACAAGTCACCTTCAAAATTATGATCTCCTTTTCAGTAGAAGGATCATTTTGTTTCGGTCTGAGTCCCAAATGCTGCCACAAACACAAGAAACTTGGCTCACTATTTCGACATTTTCATTTTTTCCCCTCCTCCCTCAGCAATGGATTTTCACAAGATCAGCGGCTTCGATGAGGCCAAGGGCCTAGATAAGGTCAACGAGAGAATGCCACCCCGCAAGGATTCGCCGACACCCCCTAACAACACAGGCCCCTCCCCTGCATCATAGACCAAGACCCCCCCTTCAACATCCCCTAGATGTGAGAGAGAGAAAAAACAACATAACTGAAAACAAACCTACCCTGAGCAGCAAAGAGAGTATAATGACCACAGAGAAAATGATGCTGAGGCTGACTGTTTGGCAGGCTCCAAAGAACAGGGATGGTTACTTATAGGTAACGAGAACGTCGCTGGGAAGGGCGGTCTCCTTTAATGACATACAAAATCATCAACAGCAGGGTGTATGGTGTGGCCCTTGTTCCTTAAAGGGACTCTGTATAAATTTTAAACAAATTTAAAGTAAAAATACAAACGTAACGAGTGTCTCTCTGTCATTGGAGGAGAGACACGAAATGTGTACCTCTTGTTAACACGGCTTTTACTATTCCTGAGAAAATTTGCACAGAAGGCATGCAGAATGTTGGACAAGGTTTTTGCTAAAAAAAAAGGCTTTTGAAAGTCGGCATTGGATCGTGAATGTATGCTGAGATCCCATAATTCGGAAACCCGCTTGCCCATTTTTGGACAAGTATTCGGGTCACGCATGAAACGATTGATGGATGTCCAAATGAGTTTATTTCCCATGTGGAATTTCTGCCAACAAGTCAAGAATCTGTAAACGTAAATGTAAAGAAACTGTCAAAAATTGCCAAAATTCTGTTAAAATCAAAAGGAAATCAGATGGGGCTCCTTTAGCTGGTGTTGTGATATTGTTGTGAAGTTTTGTCAGAAATTATGTCAATATGAGAGAAAATCTTTTGGCCTCATAAAAGAAAAGACAAAAAAAAGGAAATAAAAAAAAAAAAATACTGGACTAAAGTGCAATTGAGAAGTGTATCTGTGCAGATGAGTGCATTCTGGGTAATGTGGTAGTCATGGCAACAGTCTCAGGTGCATGGGTAGTAAAACGCTGTGCGCATTTATTATGCACCCAAAACCCTTCTCTTTTTGTACATTGTGTATGACTTAAGAAATTCCTCTCTCCTTATTCATTACAATGTATAGATATTTACGTGTGAGAATAATGTATACCAGTGATTCTTCAGAAGTTACAAAATTGCGCTAATTTTTAAGCCTTAGCTTGTAGAGCTTAAAATTCTAGAACTGTGATTTGTTTTGTTTCTTTAGGGGGAGGGTTGGGTAACGGAAAGTTGTGGAGTCAAGCCTTAATGTGTGTGGATGTGCATTGTGTGTACACTCAGACGTGATCATGTGGGTATTACGGGGGTCAACAGAGACATTTTATTAACCGCAGGGAAAAATTGGTTACCAACCAACAAATAAGGTGTGTGTACCAACTATTGAGCAACACTTTCTGCAGAGCGCTTTGATGAAGGGTTGTGTTTGCAAGGGTTTGGTGGAGGCATGTTCAATTCCCTATTTGAAATCCTGGCTTGCTAATACTGGCAGTCTGCGCTTATCTGACAACACGAGTTGGGTTCCAGAAAGACTTATCACTTGACCGTGGCAACAGTGAAGAACCTCATTCAACTAAGCCCATATTTGCCTAACATCTTTTTGTCATTGTACTAAATCTGAAAAAATATCACTCAACATGTGACTTAAAGGCGGAATTGTCTTGCTCCAGGAGTGTCTGGGCTATGCAGGTCATAGTCTCCATGAATGACTAATCTGTTAAGGCGTTCTCTCCCTTATAAAACCATCATTTTACAACAAAAATGCCTCACTAGGAAAGCTGCCAGCTGCTTTGATATAGCTGTGAATTTCAGCTGAGAAAAACATCATTTGAAGATTTCAGTAAAAAAAAGAAAATGGTTGGTTTAATTCATGAAAAACGAAGGTCAAAATGGCAGATATCTGGTCTAGATAGTGGTTTGGTTTCCAGCTAAAATGAGATTTGGATGTTGTTCTTGTAAGAAGACCCATTCAGGCTACAACAATGTGAAATGGATTGTCGATAGTGATTTCAGTATGGTATGTTTAATAGGTCATTTGATCTCTGTACATGTACATATCTTTCATGTATCATACCTTGCCCTCAATAGGCTGGTCCCTATGACGTAATGTTTCAGTGTTGGTGTTGTGTTACACAATGTTGTCTGGGAACAAGGCATAGTCCGGTATCCCGTATCGCCTACTAAATGATGCAGAGTGATAACCGCGCTGAAAATCAGAAAAAAAAGACCTTAGTTTAATCACAGTTCAGAGTTCTGCTTGGTCTTGCAGCTGAGTAATGCACTGTGGACCATCTAAGAAAAGTTAGGTGAAATCTTGAAGCTTTTATAAGAAAATAACTATTTTGATCTGCTTGGATTGTGCAATTAACTACCAAACTACCAACTTGCAATGTTAGTTTTTGGTTTTCACAGTGCATGCATATTGGCTATATACCCTTCAGGAGATACTGTTACAAGTCAAGGGATGTTTTTGTCATTTTGCACAATTAATACCTCGTTTGGGGGATGGTTCAGCACTCCTTGTTTATAAATCTACTCTAATCAAGGCATCCAACCCGCATGGCTTGTACACAGCTTCATCAGGCATTCATGATAACGTTCAGTAAAGGTATTAACTATTAGCTTGTAGTTCATGTCGATCCTCTGTACAATAACCACTTTTAAATGTGAACTATGAAATTAAAAAGTATAGATTCTGTGTACATTTTTAAGTGACCTTTATTATTGATATAAAATGACACAACTTGGGGTTGTTGCTTTGGTTTTTTTTGGTTTTATATTTTGTTGGTTTATATATATGTGACGGAGGCTGGTCTATGCTCCGCTTGGAAACCGTGTTTTGATGGCTTGTACGTATGTAAACATTGTAACCATCGCAGATTTTTTCAGTCCCAAAAAATTCGACAGATCCTTTCTGTAATGTATGGTTGTATGGCTATGCGTAGCTAAGTTGTATATGTGTGTGTGTCTTCTAAGGGTCTTGAAAAACATTAATGAATTTAACAAAAAAAAGTATAATGTGTAGTCCGCCGGCAGAAAGACGCTGTACGCATGTGGGTGTTAATTCCAGTTCGAAAAAGAAAATTCTATATGGTTTAAGATCTTGATAACTCTCTCCCTGTACACAAACCAACAACAACTAGGAACAGATGAGCTCTTTTAATTACGCATGGCTAAGGTGAATTTCATGAGTAGTTCATGTAAAAAGATGTACTTTCTTTCTCTTTTTTTTTTTCCTTTTCTTTTTGTTTGTTTTTGGAGACACCAAGTAGTGGCTAGAAAAGGAAAGTTATTAAAAAATAGTTAGTTGACAAAACCACTTCTTCGGATTGTGGGTGGATTATATATATTTTTTTGCTTCTTGTGATATTGATATAGCATTCAGTCAAGCGTAATATTAGGCGTGGACTAGTTATTCATTGTTATAAATACCTTTGATGTATCTTTGCTTTCCTCTCATTGATTTTTCTCTCTTTTGACAAAGCTGTACAGTTTTAATTATTACTGTTATATCTTAAGATTAAAGACGTGTCGGGGGAAAATAATGATAATGGGGAAAAAACACGATTAACTTGTTGAATGTTGTAACTCGTAGAGCAGCGTTGATGCACTTTAAAAAGGGGTAAAAAAAATGTTTCTTTTTAATATTTTTATATTGCAATGTTTGGGATGGATTTAGCGTCGGAAGTGTTTTTGGCTGTCTGTCTGAGCAGTAGCCTTTGTACCTAAAGCTTGTTTCATCATTCAATAGGCCTTTCGTTTTCTCTCTCTATCTAGATGTAACAAAGTTATTATCATGTAAACTTTTTTGAAAATTGTACATGTTAAATGATATATAGCTTAAAAGGCAGAATACCACTGCCTCTGTTAACACACAGGATGTCTCGCAGGGGGAAAATGATAAAAATACAATGAAAAGTTTATTCGTTTTACTTCTGTAAATGGACTTGAGAAGGAAAATGCGTCGTATTAAGGAAGTAGAAAGAACTGGTATGACTTATGCTTACTTCGTTCAAATACTCGGTTAAAAAATGACTGCGTACATAATGAGTGATGTGCTGATGATACACGTTACAAACTTGTTCAACTTAAAATGCTGGCCGTAAAAAAGACAGTGGTGTTTACTGTAAAGTTTGCTCTCCTAAGGTGTCATAACCAAGGTCCGTTTTAACAGAGTTCAGTATTTTACAAAGCACAGATTGGGTGTTCAATCATGTTTGAAAGGAAAACTTACAAATCGGAATGTTTCCTCAAACATCATGTTGAAGTAGTATGGTATTCCTTTTCGAAACCAACAATTCTCAATAACAAGGTCTTGTTTTGCCGCTTGTTGGTTAAACATACCGTAACTTCAACAGTGGTTCATAAAATTGTTCCATATGAGTAGGACAACGGGGCAGGCGTAGAAAGATCTTGTAAAGTATACTGCCTGAGGACACAACAGGGCATTAGCCATCTCAAGAACATTTGGGTTTTTTTTGGAGCGGATGCTGAACTCTGGTCTTTTGTCTTTGTAGAGGTGGGTTTTTTTTTGGGGGGGGGGGGAGGTTTAATAGTTTTTGACAAGATTGTAACAACAATTGATAGCAACAGTGGATTTCAACCGACATTAAACTTGTTCAAATCCATTTTCAGAAGACTGTAAACTTAACAAAAAAATCCCTGGTTTTACCTTTC
This sequence comes from Patiria miniata, assembly GCF_015706575.1. Taxonomy (NCBI): domain Eukaryota; kingdom Metazoa; phylum Echinodermata; class Asteroidea; order Valvatida; family Asterinidae; genus Patiria; species Patiria miniata. Next base: position 19,027,100 of record NW_024037061.1, read on the forward strand.
TCTCCCCTCGAGACATCCAGTGTATGTTCTTAGGTTGCACTTGGGATGTTCGTAAAAATTAAAAATAAAAAAAGATTGAGTGCTTTGTCAATTACATACATTTTCCGTGTCACATTTTATGCACAGTGTGTTGAAGCCACAGTTCTTTTAACAAAATGTTCAAAATAAAAAAAAATAAAAAGAACGAAGATTCCCATTGGGTGGTATACCATGTGTACAGATTAAAGGAAAAAAAGACAATTCCATATCTGGGATTTTTTACGGTGTTCATCTGTGGTACCTCTTGGTCCCCCACCCTTATCGTATCCCTTCTTCCCTTAACCACGCCCCCAATACTTCACTCACCATCCATTTGTGTCGCTTTTTCAATTAAAACCTTTTAAAGTTATTGAGGTTTTTTTTTATCAAAATAGCATTTATAACACTTTGGCCATTTTTTTTTCTGTTGTAATTTGTACTGACATTTTAGTTGGAGTTTTCATGTATTTACAGAGCAGTTAGAAATGTTACTGTTAAATTCAAACTTTAATTTTCACATAGTGATGATAAAAGCAATGTCTGTGATTCATTTAGAAAAATCTGTGTAATTCCAAAGGAAAAAGTGAAAGAACTTCTGTAGGTCCCATTTAACTTAAAAAAAAAACATTATCAGAAATATTTAGGAAAGGGTTCATGAAGTGAATATCTTCGCAGTTTTTGGAGTCATTCGGAAGGCTGCATGAGTTGTGCAGACAGACCAAAAAACGTTTGGGAATCGAAAAGTTGAAAAGTTGAATATTGAAGTCCAATATAAAAGAAGTGAAGATGACCTGAGATTTAGTAATATATATTTTACAGGCATTTCCTTGAAAAAAAAATGGCAGAAACGCGAGAAAAGTTTGGAAAAAAACGGGGACGGTTTATTTTTCTGCTTTAGTGAATTTGCGTTTACCAGCTGAATAACACAAGGGTACCAGGAATGTCTTTTTCTTTATTAATGGAACGTTTTGTTTCCAGCATTACCATTAGGATTATTCTGATACGATGCTGTTGATTATGCATGTTCTAACTGTTACGCAAACTCTTACGGACTGTGGTAGTTTATGTTGATTTTTAAATATTTGGTACACAAATTATTTGGTTTGTGTTGTAATTCAATGGGATGTTAAGGGAAGAAGGGGAGGGTTTCCTTCCATTGTAACTCTTTCTCTAGTGTGTCGTAAACTACTACTCAAATTTGAACCATTTCAGTGTAACAGATGAAATAAAAAGTCACTTTTCAATGGGAGACTTTTTTTAGTTTCTGTTTGTGATTTACTCAAATTTAATCTCTCACAATCAGCTGTCTTAGAAACATCCTCCCTCCGCGATCAGTTTTGGATTTTATGTTTATTTTCACTCTATCGTTTCCAATTTTGTAAAACCTAAATATTGATGCTTAGAAATAATATGACTGACGATTTCAAAAAAATAAAATCCAGTTGTGGAGACAAATATATTAAGTATAATTGTAACCCATTTTTATAAAAAAAAATTGCATGGGAGATGCTATACACATTCCAACTTTTGCCCGAATACTGTTTTTTTTAAAGTACGATTGTAACCCTTGCATTTTTTGTTGTTGAAATTTTGACCCCCAAAAAGTAATTAAAACATCATAATACTAATACATATGTATACATAATACTATCGACTTTAGTTAAGTAGATGTAGGCCTCAGCAAACTAATATTTGTTTCAAACACAGCAAATAATACAGCAACAAATCTTTCTAGAGGGTGCTCTTTTTGCTGTGTTTAAATATAGGGTGATCGTGTAGCGTACATGTAGGGCCCCTGTTTTGTTTCGATCAAATTAGAATCAAGAATATTTTTGATAGTGGATATTGCCGGCGGTAATCCCGGCAAACTAACGGTTTACTTAAGGGTGCAGACCAGTAAATCGGTCCGAAATTGCCTGCGCCGGCCAAATCACGATTTGCATGCCCTCAAAATCTTCGGTATTTGGGCATGCTGTGGGCCATGAACTTGAGGGTTTGTAAAAAATATGAGTGGAAGCCGTGCCAGGACTGGGAGCTTGCAGTTCTGTGTAATTTTGATGTAATTTGGACACTAAAAGCGCTCTATTTTGCAATGGAGTGTAGGCATCGTTTTTCAAAATGGCGATGGGCTTCAGGACTATTTTCAGGGGTGATCATCTTCAGATGGAAATTTCTCCTAAAAGTCATCAGTTGACCCCCCGAAAATTGAAAAGAAAATGAAAGATGATGAAATAAGCTTTAATTTGATGTGCGTCTCGAACACCGTGGAGAGTTGTGAGTATTTTTCCCGAATTTTTTGAAGTGGGAGCATTTACCATTGGGGTCTATGGAAGTTTATTTACTGGTCTGCTACCTTAAAAAGGCTTGCCGGCGGCAGTCCCTATCAACAGAGGGCGCTGTACTCTCTAATATAGGGATGAATTTAGATACATGTACATGATATCATGATTAAAATTACCACTAACGGTTGTGTAGCACCTGTGGCCTAGTGGATTAGCAACGGATCTCATGAGCGGGAAGACCAAGGTTCGATCCCCGCTGGCAACATTTCTAAGGTTGTTTTCCCCATCCCCCCAAAACAAGAATATTCTTCTACAGAAAAAAAGGCGTACGGAAAAAAATAGTGCGGTCGGGACATGGGCGATTTTTTTTGTTTAGTACACCACAGTCGGTTATTTATTTTTAGGCCACTTGAATAAAGGTTTATTCACTTAGTACACCCTCTCTAGGTCTATAATTATATGCTGCATAATAAATACACAAGTTCATAGGTTTGGTTGAGCAACTCCGCGAAGGCGAAGTTGAAATGCGTAGTTCAATTTTTTTTATGTTGGGGGGGGGGGGGATCTGATAACTTTTGGGACACATTGCCCGTCGAAGATGACCACTCCAGTCTAAAGGTGGTTGCGAAGCCAATCGTCATCTTGATAAAAATGATCCCTAAACTCCTTTGCAAATATAAAGCCACTAAAGCCATTATAGTGGTCTCGATCTCCACCACCAAACTCGATTTTGGGGCAACAACTCAAAAAATACACGTTACATTAAAATGAATTTTCGTACACTCATTTGTCATGATGTTTGACATCAAAAGATTTAATTTCATAAAAGACGTCAAATAATCAAGCTATAATGACCGTAACAATACAAAGTTTTAATTGCGACAAATACAATCCTAATGGAAGTCAACGTGGATTTTTAGCGTTTAAAACACTAGATTGTTACGATCATATTATATTTATAGGTACACGGTTTCTAACGCCATTCTAACTATTATGCTACACTTCGTGAAAATAAATTGCACGAAATTTCAATTTAATGCATTTTGTATTTTTTTTTAGTAGTTCATTGGAAACGAGTTTGTTCTTGTTGTTCAGTTGTGCAGCATCCGTGTTGATGCGTTGTTGAGACCACTATTTATGTGGCGCGCCCTCTATTATAGTGGTCTCGATCTCCACCACCAAACTCGATTTGGGGCCAACAATTCAAGAAATACACGTTACATTAAAATGAACTTTCGTACACTCATTTGTCATGATGTTTGACATCAAAAAAAATAAATTTCATAAAAAACCGTCAAATAATCAAGCTATTATGACCGTAACAATACAGGGTTTTAATTTCAACAAATACAATCCTAATGGAAGACAACATGGATTTTTAACGTTTAAAACACTAGATTGTTACGATCATGTAAACAGTCCCATACGCCTTACTTTCTCTTGTACATATATTGAAATAAGTTTATCATTTCTTCAAAGCGCATTTTACTTTTATTATTTTTGAGACAAATTTATTGATTTTGTTATTTTGCTATTTACCAGTCTTTCTTTTATTTATGGATGTATTCTCTAAAGGAGTGAGGAATAAATGTCTTCTTGAATTGAATTGAATGTTACATTTATAGCTCCACGGTTTCTCACGCCATGCAAACTACTTATGCTTCACATCGTGAAAACTAATTGCACGAAATTTCAATTTAATCCATTTTGTATTTCTTGAGTAGTTAATCGGAAACGAGGTTGTTCTTTTTGGGTTCAATTTTGCAGCATCCGTGTTGATGCGTTGTTGAGACCACTATTTATGTGGCGCGCCCTCTATTGAACAAAACTTAAAATATTCTACGGCGTGCGGCGCGGATGTATGTCTTGGCGGTGCGAGACCACTAGTTTTATGCAGCACGCTCTTTCTCGAAAGAAATGTTTCAGTTGTTTGACGGTTTCTCACGAAATTTAATCTCCTTATGTAAGACATCAAGACCGATCACTCGCTGAACTTACGACTTAATATCAAGGGCGGATCCAGGACGGGGGGGGGGGGGGAGCAAAGGGGACCATGCCCCCCCCCCCTCACCAAAAAAACCCTTTTTGGTTTTTTTTTTAATGTGACGTCGCAATAAAGGCAGGCAATGAGTACACCACCATCTTTTCCTCAAAAAGCATTGGTTAAAGTGGTCAGGAATTCCCTCAGATCACACCACATCTAGAATCCAAATTTTTTCGGGGCCCTTAAAAAGGGAATATACAACATTTGCAAACATCGAAAAATAAAACTACCAAGTTTTTAAGAAATACCTTATTAGGATGTTGGTAAATGAGAGTCTAAAGCATCCTGTAAAATTATGGCACCTTGTGTGAAGTAATTTTCAAGAAAATGGTATTTTTGTATACATTTCCAACGGTGATCGGCCGACCACCGTTGGAAAAACCTAACTATATTTCAACTACTGCTCCAAATTTACCTTTTTTTTACTTTAAATTTTGTTTGGTATTGGTTACACTAGTGCAGTGCCCGTCTAAAATGTGCATGTTCGGGAAACGCAAATTGCTTTGCCGCTGGTATAGGTTGCATCATAGCAGAGTTTTGGAGAACTGCTCGTGCAAACAACGCACGCGATTCAATGGTGTTGTTTTCACAGGTTGAACGCACACTTACGTCAACATTTTTGCCAAGTTTGAAGTTCGACCACCTACAATGGTCGCTCAGTCGACGGCAAAAATAATGTGCCCGTGTACATACGAAAACATGGTACGCAGTGCTATTCACCCATTGATCCATTAGTATTCACCCATACTGGACAATGTATCGCCCAGCAATGCACGTGCGCGTGCCCGTCCTTTTTGCATTATTTGCGTCATTGAGCACGCGCGCTTTAGCTTAAACATGACGTAAACAATTGAAAAGAACGGCAGTGCGTGCGGGTGTTATGTTCTAAGCTATATATTGCCACGTTTGCCTCAGAAAATACTGCTTTTTTCAGCTTTTTCGAGAACCGCTGGTCCACACAACTTCAAACTTTGCACTGCACATTCTGCTGTCCCAAAAAATATACCCGCCGATTTTCAACTACATACGGTGCCCGGTTCTGGAGATAATCGACGGACAGACAGACAGACAGAGATTCCTGGAATTATAGTATAGACTAGTGCAGTGCCCGTCTAAAATGTGCGTGTTCGGGAAACGCAAATTGCTTTGCCGCTGGTATAGGTTGCATACTCTTGCAGAGTTTTTGAGAACTGCTCGTGCAAACAACGCAAGCTATTCAATGGTGTTGTTTTCACAGGATGAAGGCACACTTACGTCAAAGTTTGTGCCAAGTTTGAAGTTCGACCACCTTCAATGGTCGCTCAGTCGACTGAAAAAATAATGTGCCCGTGTAGATTCGGAAACATGGTATGCAGTGCTATTCACCCATTGATCCATTAGTATTCACCCATACTGGACAATGTATCGCCCTGCAATGCACGTGCGCGTGCCCGTCCTTTTTGCATTGTTTGCGTCATATTGAGCACGCGCGCTTTAGCTTAAACATGACGTAAACAATGGAAAAGAACGGCAGTGCGTGCAGGTGTTATGTTCTAAGCTATATACTGCCACGTTTGCCTCAGAAAATACTGCTTTTTGCAGCTTTTTCGAGAACCGCTGGTCCAAACAACTTCAAACTTTGCACTGCACATTCTGCTGTCCCGAAAAATATACCCGCCGATTTTCAACTTCATACGGTGCCCGGTTCTGGAGATAATCGACGGACAGACAGACAGACAGAGATTCCTGGAATTATAGTAAGACTAGTGCAGGGCCAGTTGAAAACGTGCCTGTTCGGAAGGGGCAGTTCAGCTCATGGAAACAACGCACATAATTCAATGGTGCTTCCACAGGTTGAACGAACACTCGCAGGTTAAACGCACACAATGTCGTCTTGCCCTGGCGCTGATATTTACCCCTACTGGATAATATGGTATCACCCTACAGTAAGAGTTGCTCAGTCGACCGCCTACATACAGTGCAGTGATGGCTGTTCAGTTGATTACAAAATGCATGTGCCTGTGCCTGTGCCCGTGCATGCCACTCACGTACATGTACGTCAAAAAAAATGCACCTGTTCGTTAGGGGCAATTTCAAAATGCTCATATCATGCAAACAACGCACACGATTCAATTTGTGTTGTTTTCACAGGTTAAACTCACACTCATAGAGCGCACTTTGTACATGTCGCCAGGCCATCCCCGGCACTGATATTCACCCATACGCCCGTGCAGCTACTCACCTACGTGAGTAAGGTTGCTCAATCCACCGCCTACAATAGTGGTTCAATCGACTGCAAAATGCATGTGCCCGTGCAGTAAACGGAAACATATGGTACGCAGTGCTATTCACCCATACTGGACAATGGTATCGCCCTACAATGCACGTGCGCGTGCCCGTCCTTTTTGAATTGTTTGCGTCATATTGAGCACGCGCGGTTTAGCTTTACATGACGTAAACAATTGAACAGAACGGCTGTGCGTGGTGTTATGTTCTAGGCTATATTCTGGCGCGTTTGCCTCAGAAAATACTGCTTTTCTGAGGCCAGTCGAAAATGTGCGTGTTCGGAAGGGGCAGTTGAGAACTGCAGCTCGTGTAACAACGCACATTATTCAATGGTGTGAACGCACACTCGCAAGTTAAACGCACAAAATGTCGTCACCCCCCTGGCACTGATATTTACCCCTACTGGACAATATGGTATCGCCCAACAACTGTAGGGCGTAGTTGTAGGGCGATACCATATTGTATTAGAGTCGCTCAGTCGACCGCCTACATACAGTGCAGTGATGGTTGCTCAGTTGACCACAAAATGCATGTGCCCGTGCATGCCACTCTCGTATATGTACGTACGAAGACATGGTTGCAGTGCTATAGCCCTACAATGTGCCCGTCCTTTTTGCACTGTTTGCGTCATACTGAGCACGCGCGCTTTAGCTCGAAAATGACGTAAACAATTGAAAAGAACCCCATGATGTGCCCGTCCTTTTTTCCATTGTTGCGTCATATTAAGCACGCGCGCTCTTGCTTTAACATGACGTAAACAATTGAAAAAAAAAAAAATCAGTGCGCGGAGTTCTAGCTTATATTCTGGCGCGTTTGCCTCCGAAAATACTGCTTTTTTGCAGCTTTTTCGAGAACCCCTAGTCCAAACCACTTCAAACTTGGCACTGCACATTCGGTTGTCCCGAGCAACACACCCGCCGATTTTCAACTCCATACGGTGCCCGGTTCTGGAGATAATCGGCGGACAGACAGACAGACAGACGGACAGACGGACAGACAGACAGAGATTCCTTGAATTGTAGTATAGACTAGTGCAGTGCCCGTCTAAAATGTGCATGTTCGGGAAACGCAAATTGCTTTGCCGCTGGTATAGGTTGCATACTTGCAGAGTTTTGGAGAACTGCTCGTGCAAACAACGCACGCGATTCAATGGTGTTGTTTAAACAGGTTGAACGCACACTTACGTCACAACTTTTGCCAAGTTTGAAGTTCGACCACCTACAATGGTCGCTCAGTCGACTGAAAAAATAATGTGCCCGTGTACATACGAAAACATGGTATGCAGTGCTATCCACCCATTGATCCATTAGTATTCACCCACAATGGACAGTGTATCGCCCTGCAATGCACGTGCGCGTGCCCGTCCTTTTTGCATTGTTTGCGTCATATTGAGCACGCGCGCTTTAGCTTAAACATGATGTAAACAATTGAAAAGAACGGCAGTGCGTGCGGGTGTTATGTTCTAAGCTATATACTGCCACGTTTGCCTCAGAAAATACTGCTTTTTGCAGCTTTTTCGAGAACCGCTGGTCCAAACAACTTCAAACTTTGCACTGCACATTCTGTTGTCCCGAAAAATATACCCGCCGATTTTCAATTTCATACGGTGCCCGGTTCTGGAGATAATCGACGGACAGACAGACAGACAGAGATTCCTGGAATTATAGTAAGACTAGTGCAGGGCCAGTCGAAAATGTGCGTGTTCGGAAGGGGCAGTTGAGAACTGCAGCTCGTGCAAACAACGCACATTATTCAACGGTGTGAACGCACACTCGCAAGTTAAACTCCAAAATGTCGTCCCCCCCGGCACATACAGTGCAGTGATGGTTGCTCAGTTGAGTACAAAATGCATGTGCCCGTGCATGCCACTCACGTATATACGTACGAAGACATGGTGTGCAGTGCTATCGCCCTACAATGTGCCCGTCATTTTTGCAGGGCCCGTCAACAAAAATGCACCTGTTCGTTAGGGGCAATTTCAAAATGCTCATATCATGCAAACAATGCACACGATTCAATTGTGTTGTTTTCACAGGTTAAACTCACACTCATAGGTTGAGGGCACTTTGTACATGTCGCCAGGCCATCCCCGGCACTGAAATTCACCAATACGCCCGTGCAGCTACTCACCTACGTGAGTAAGGTTGCTCAATCCACCGCCTACAATAGTGGTTCAATCGACTGCAAAATGCACGTGCCCGTGCAGTCATCACGTACGGAAACATTATGATACCCAGTGCTATTCACCCATACTGGACAATGGTATCGCCCTACAATGCACGTGCGCGTACCCGTCCCTTTTTTCATTGTTGCGTCATATTAAGCACGCGCGCTCTTGCTCAAATATTACGTAAACAATTGAAAAAAAAACAGCAGTGCGCGCCGGGTTCTAGGCTATATTCTGGCGCGCTATGCTTCAGAAAATACTGCTTTTTTGCAGCTTTTTCGACAACCGCTCGTCCAAACCACTTCAAACTCGGCACTGCACATTCTGCTGTCCCGAGCAATACACCCGCCGATTTTCAACTCCATACGGTGCCCGGTTCTGGAGATAATCGGCGGACAGACAGACAGACAGACAGACAGACGACAGACAGACAGACAGAGATTCCTTGAATTGTAGTATAGACTAGTGCAGGGCCAGTCGAAAATGTGCGTGTTCGGAAGGGGCAGTTGAGAACTGCAGCTCGTGTAACAACGCACATTATGCAATGGTGTGAACGCACACTCGCAAGTTAAAACGCACAAAATGTCGTCACCCCCCTGGCACTGATATTTAACCCTACTGGACAATATGGTACCGCCCAACAACTGTAGGGCGTAGTTGTAGGGCGTAGTTGTAGGGCGATACCATATTATATTAGAGTTGCTCAGTCGACCGCCTACATACAGTGCAGTGATGGTTGCTCAGTTGACTACAAAATGCATGTGCCCGTGCATGCCACTCACGTATATGTACGTACGAAGACATGGTGTGAACGCACACTCGCAAGTTAAACTCGCAAAATGTCGTCACCCCCCCCCCCCCCTGGCACATACAGTGCAATGATGGTTGCTCAGTTGAGTACAAAATGCATGTGCCGTGCATGCCACTCACGTATATGTACGTACGAAGACATGGTGTGCAGTGCTATCGCCCTACAATGTGCCCGTCATTTTTGCAGGGCCCGTCAAAAAATGCACCTGTTCGTTAGGGGCAATTTCAAAATGCTCATATCATGCAAACAATGCACACGATTCTATTGTATTGTTTTCACAGGTTAAACTCACACTCATAGGTTGAGCGCACTTTGTACATGTCACCAGGCCATCCCCGGCACTGATATTCACCAATACGCCCGTGCAGCTACTCACCTACGTCAGTAAGGTTGCTCAGTCCACCGCTTACAATAGTGGTTCAATCGACTGCAAAATGCATCACGTACGGAAACATTTGGTACGCAGTGCTATTCACCCATACTGGACAATGGTATCGCCCTACAATGCACGTGCGCGTACCCGTCCCTTTTTTCATTGTTGCGTCATATTAAGCACGCGCGCTCTTGCTCAAATATGACGTAAACAATTGAAAAAAAACAGCAGTGCGCGCCGGGTTCTAGGCTATATTCTGGCGCGCTAGGCCACAGAAAATACTGCTTTTTTGCAGCTTTTTCGACAACCGCTCTTCCAAACCACTTCAAACTAAGCACTGCACATTTGGTTGTCCCAAGCAATACACCTGCCGATTTTCAACTCCATACGGTGCCCGGTTCTGGAGATAATCGGCGGACAGACAGACACAGTGACAGACAGACAGACAGACAGACAGAGATTCCTTGAATTGTAGTATAGACTAGTGCAGGGCCAGTCGAAAATGTGCGTGTTCGGAAGGGGCTGTTGAGAACTGCAGCTCGTGCAAATAACGCACATTATTCAATGGTGTGAACGCACACTCGCAAGTTAAACGCACAAAATGTCGTCACCCCCCGGCACTGATATTTACCCCTTACTGGACAATATGGTATCGCCCTACAACTGTAGGGCGTAGTTGTAGGGCGATACAATATTGTATTAGAGTTGCTCAGACGACCGCCTACATTAGGCTACATACAGTGCAGTGATGGTTGCTTAGTTGACTACAAAATGCATGTGCTCGTGCCCGTGCATGCCACTCACGTACGAAGACAGTGTGCAGTGCTATCGCTCTACAATGTGCCCGTCCTTTTCCATTGTTGCGTCATATTGAGCACACGCGCTTGAGCTTTACATGACGTAAACAATTGAAAAGAACATCAGCGCGTGGAGTTCTAGGCTATATTCTGGCGCGCTAGGCTTCAGAAAATACTGCTTTTTTGCAGCTTTTTCGACAACCGCTGGTCCAAACAACTTCAAACTTGGCACTGCACATTCTGCTGTCCCGAGCAACACACCCGCCGATTTTCAACTCCATACGGTGCCCGGTTCTGGAGATAATCGGCGGACAGACAGACAGACGGACAGACAGACAGACAGAGATTCCTTGAATTGTAGTATAGATGTTCATGAACGGGTGCAGGCCAGCTAGACTGGTTCCCAGGGCCAGTCGAAAATATGCGTGTTCGGAAGGGGCAGTTGAGAACTGCAGCTCGTGCAAACAACGCACATTATTCAACGGTGTGAACGCACACTCGCAAGTTAAACGCACAAAATGTCGTCAACCCCCCCCCCCCCCCGGCACATTCTGTGCAGTGATGGTTGCTCAGTTGAGTACAAAATGCATGTGCCCGTGCATGCCACTCACGTATATGTACGTACGAAGACATGGTGTGCAGTGCTATAGCCCTACAATATGCCCGTCATTTTTGCAGGGCCCCGGCACTGATATTCACCAATACGCCCGTGCAGCTACTCACCTACGTGAGTAAGGTTGCTCAATCCACCGCCTACAATAGTGGTTCAATCGACTGCAAAATGCATGTGCCCGTGCAGTCATCACGTACGGAAACATATGGTACGCAGTGCTATTCACCCATACTGGACAATGGTATCGCCCTACAATGCACGTGCGCGTGCCCGTCCTTTTTGCATTGTTTGCGTCATATTGAGCACGCGCGCTCTTGCTTTAACATGACGTAAACAATTGAAAAGAACATCAGTGCGCGGAGTTCTAAGCTATATACTGCCGCGTTTGCCTCAGAAAATGCTGCTTTTTTGCAGCTTTTTCGACAACCGCTCGTCCAAACCACTTCAAACTTGGCACTGCACATTCTGCTGTCCCGAGCAACGCACCCGCCGATTTTCAGCTCCATACGGTGCCCGGTTCTGGAGATAATCGGCGGACAGACAGACAGACGGACAGACGGACAGACAGACAGAGATTCCTTGAATTGTAGTATAGATGTTCATGAACGGGTGCAGGCCAGCTAGACTGGTTCCCTTACCTTACAATTTTCTGGCAACTATAAATTGATCCATTTCATCTTTAGTGAAGTCAGGGAACCAGACTACTTGAAAAAATTTGTTTTTCTTGGTTTTTCCAGCATTTTCGAACATAAAACTTCAAACATGTCAGTGTAACAATATTTGATATATTAAAGGGAAAACGAAATGATCAAATTATCACGAAATACCCCACTGAATTGTTAGGGACTGATAGTCTAAAACATCCTTTAAAATCGTGGCTCCTGGTGACATTTCAAGAATTTTTTTTTTCCAACGCTGGTCGGCCGACCAGCGTTGGAGAAAACTGGCCTTTTTTAAAAACTGTTCCTAATTGTTCATATTTAGTTATTCTGACTTTTCTTTGCAAATGATTACACACCTGTGAAGGGGTACAAGCCTGCTAGACTGATTCTCCGACCTTACAATTCCCCAAAGTGTATTAATTGCTCCGTTTCATCTTAAGTGGGGTCAGGGAACCAGACTACAAGAACATGATAGGTTTTCTTGGTTTTTCCAGCATCTACAAGCCCAAAACGTGAAACAAGTCAGTTTAACAATATTTTCTATAACATACTAATCCTCCAAATCCATTTATTTCTGAAAATTGCAGCAAAAGCAAATGTTGTACATTCCCTTTAAACTAACCCCTCAAATACTCCATTTCTGAAAATTACAGCAAAAGCCAATCATGTACATTCCCTTTAAGCGGGCCCCAAACCCCATGGGGTTCGGGGCACGCCGTAATTTTTTTGACCCACTTTTTGGGGGGACCAATTTTTTTTGGCCCCCCCCCCCAAAAAAAAACGTGTTCTGAATCCGCCCTTGGGGAAACGCAGATACATGTATGGGATGTTTTCTTCACAGCTTGACTGATTTGTGCGTTTATAATGTCTGTGGGTGGAATTGCGCAGTCAATGAAACGTGTTTGGCGCCCTCAATATTGAGGGCGCCATCAAACGCGGTTCACCGTTCAATAGACCGCGGTGCAGACGCGTTCGATAATTGACGCGCGAAGGTGTGCGACGCCATGTTGTGGGACAAAATGTGCATGGATAGATATGCGCTTGTCCCACAACATGGCGTCGCGCGCCTTCGCGCGTCGATTATCGAACGCGTCTGCAAGCGGTCTATTGCCAAACACGCAGCCGTCTGGTGTGCAGTTTGTTTACTTGTCTGCGTTTGTGGGTCTTTGGTCGAGACCCTTCCACTCCAGTTTCATTCATATTTCTTTATCATATTTGTCGTTAATATTCATAGGACTGAAGACATGGTGTACAACCTCCGTCACTCCGTTCCTTTGGAATATATTCAGCGTTAACATCTAGTGGACTTTGCTGAGTACCTGCGTAGGGTAGATCTAGATGACTCGCGTTGACATGGTTGACTTCTGGCATGTCTAGCAAACCGGCGATCGTCTGCTTTTGATAAAGGTGATTTTTGCGCAATAAAAAACATTTTTGACTCTTATTTGATCAAAACAAAACAGGGGGTCTACAATTCACGATCGGCAGCAAACCTCCACGTGGGCTTGATTATCTTCTGTTGTTGGTTGAGGCATGTGTTCCTTCCTCCATGGTTGAGCCAATGTCATGACGGTGGTGCAGGGGGAAGTCAACCTCTCCCAAGTAGTTAACAATTGTCAGTGTTTGCCTCACTGGAAAAAAATGTTGCAACCTGATGGCTGATGCCACTTCTGCGATTGGGTGTGTGGGTGTGTGTATAAAGTCTATAGACATGAATGAGAGTCAAGAAAAATTGCTGAGTTATTTTTCCTAACACAATTGGGAATGTTTCTCGGTGCATGCAGTCCTAGATTTATGTTGTCTATCGGTATCATCATTTTGGGGAAAGATTTCCATATACGAAGTTCACTCAACACCCTGTGTACAAACCCTATGAGATTGGACTGAAAAATTCTAAGTGTTTTCTAAGAAACTGTTTGTATTTTCTCACTGCTCAAATTGACTTTGATGACATGAAATTGCTATCTGGGGGCTTGTTAGTCCATTTGGGGCAACATATGGGACCCAAAAAATTGGACTGGTATGTGTGTAGCTACATACACTCTACATAAAAAACTAGAATAAAGCGCCCTCATCAGACAAAAAATACAAAAAATGCTGCACAAAATTCCCATGTATACGTAGTACCCGTTGCATAGGGTGATGATAGCCTTTAATTACAGAAAAAAAGACTTTCTACAGAATTTATGTCGTGCGCCAAACAGTTAAAAAAGTCTACAGACATCTACCCTGTACAGAAAAAGTCTACACGCATCTACCCTGTACAGAAAAAGTCTACATGCATCTACTCTGTACAAAAAAAGGTCTATACGCATCTACCCTGTAGAAACAAAGTGTAGATGCATCTGACCTGCACCAAAAAAAGTCTACATGCATCTACCCTGCCCCAAAAAAGTCTACACGCATCTACACTGTACAAAAAAGGGTCTACACGCATCTACACTGTACAAAAAAAAAGTCTACACGCATCTTCCCTGCACAAAAAAAGTCTACACGCATCTACACTGCACAAACATGACAAAAGAGTCTACACGCATCTACCCTGCACAAAAAAATGTCTACACACATCTACACTGTAGAAAAAAAGTCTACGCACATCTACACTGTACAAAAAAGGTCTACACGCATCTACACTGCACAAAAACGGTCTACACGCATCTACCCATGCGTGTTGTTTCTACAGGGTATGTAGACCTTTTTTTGTACAGGGTAGATGCGTGTAGACTTTTTTGGTGCAAGTCGGATGCATCTAGATTTTGTTTCTACAGGGTAGATATGTGTAGACCTTTTTTGATCCGTGTAGATTAATGATGTGCAAACTCGACCAGAAACCGAAACCGACCTCAGGGCGGTTTAGCCATCTTTTGAAAAAAAACACGAAATAAACCGAAATAAACCGAAACAGTTGAGAAATTCAGGTGATCCAACATTATTGACAGTCACTGTGACCGCAGCCCTGGTGTGGTGTGGCCACCGAGCGCACTATCAAGTTCCCACGGTATTAATTTCTCCAGTCGGATGGGACTGACAGTGAAATAGATACATTGTAACAGTTTTCATGATTACTGCGTGATGATACCATGCGTTTGTTCAATAAGCGGAGTTACTCTCGACTTTTTCTGTACAGTGTAGATGTGTGTAGACTTTTTCTGTACAGTGTAGATGCGTGTAGACTTTTTCTGTACTGTGTAGATGCGTGTAGACTTTTTCTGTACAGGGTAGATGCGTGTAGACTTTTTCTGTACAGTGTAGATGTGTGTAGACTTTTTCTGTACAGTGTAGATGCGTGTAGACTTTTTCTGTACTGTGTAGATGCGTGTAGACTTTTTCTGTACAGGGTAGATGCGTGTAGACTATTTCTGTACAGTGTAGATGTGTGTATACTATTTCTGTACAGAGTAGATGTGTGTAGATTTTTTCTGTACAGAGTAGATGTGTGTAGATTTTTTCTGTACAGTGTAGATGTGTGTAGATTTTTTCTGTACAGTGTAGATGTGTGTAGCCTTTTTTGTACAGTGTAGATGTGTGTAGACTTTTTCTGTACAGTGTAGATGTGTGTAGACTTTTTCTGTACAGTGTAGATGTGTGTAGACTTTTTTTGTACAGTGTAGATGTGTGTAGACTTTTTTTGTACAGTGTAGATGTGTGTAGACTTTTTCTGTACAGGGTAGATGGGTGTAGACTTTTTTTGTACAGTGTAGATGTGTGTAGACTTTTTCTGTACTTGGTAGATGTGTGTAGACTTTTTCTGTACAGTGTAGATGTGTGTAGACTTTTTCTGTACAGGGTAGATGCGTGTAGACTATTTCTGTACAGGGTAGATGTGTGTAGACTTTTTCTGTACTGTGTAGATGCGTGTAGACTTTTTTCTGTACAGGGTAGATGTGTGTAGACTTTTTCTGTACTGTGTAGATGCCTGTAGACTTTTTCTGTACAGGGTAGATGTGTGTAGACTTTTTCTGTACAGGGTAGATGCGTGTAGACTATTTCTGTACAGGGTAGATGTGTGTAGACTTTTTCTGTACAGGGTAGATGTGTGTAGACTATTTATGTACAGGGTAGATGCGTGTAGACTTTTTCTGTACAGGGTAGATGCGTGTAGACTATTTCTGTACAGGGTAGATGTGTGTAGACTTTTTCTGTACAGGGTAGATGTGTGTAGACTTTTTCTGTACAGGGTAGATGCGTGTAGACTATTTCTGTACAGGGTAGATGTGTGTAGACTTTTTCTGTACAGGGTAGATGTGTGTAGACTTTTTCTGTACAGGGTAGATGCCTGTAGACTTTTTGAATGGCGCACGACATAATTATGTAGATGTACCGGTACATGTACATGTAGTCTTCTTTTTTTTAACTATAGGCAACGGTACTACGTACATGTAGACATGGGTATTTTGTGCAGCATAGTTTTTTTTGTCTGATGAGAGCGCTTTATTCTAGTTTTTATGTAGAGTGTATGTAGCTACACACGTACCAGTCCAATTTTTTTGGTCCCATATGTTGCATGGTATATCACAAGTACATAACAAGTCCAGGCAAAAGTACATCACAAGTCCAGTCACAAGTACATCATAAGTCCAGTAACAAGTACATCATAAGTCCAGTTACAAGTACATCACAAGTCTAGTCACACATGCATCATAAGCCCAGTCACAAGTACATCACAAGTCTAGTCACAAGTTTAGTCACAAGTACATCACAAGTCCAGCCACAAGTACATTACAAGTCCATTCACAAGTACATCACAAGTCCAGCCACAAGTACATCACAAGTCCAGCCACAAGTACATCACAAGTCCAGCCACAAGTACATCACAAGTCCAGCCACAAGTACATTACAAGTCTAGTCACAAGTACATCACAAGTCCAGTCACAAGTACATCACAAGTCCAGCCACAAGTACATCACAAGTCCATTCACAAGTACATCACAAGTCCAGCCACAAGTACATCACAAGTCCAGTCACAAGTACATTACAAGTCCAGCCACAAGTACATTACAAGTCTAGTCACAAGTACATTACAAGTCTAGTCACAAGTACATTACAAGTCCAGTCACAAGTACATCACAAGTCCAGCCACAAGTACATTACAAGTCCAGTCACAAGTATATCACAAGTCCAGCCACAAGTACATTACAAGTCTAGTCACAAGTACATCACAAGTCCAGCCACAAGTACATTACAAGTCCAGCCACAAGTACATTACAAGACCAGTCACAAGTACATCACAAGTCCAGCCACAAGTACATCACAAGTCCAGTCACAAGTACATTACAAGTCCAGCCACAAGTACATCACAAGTCCAGCCACAAGTACATTACAAGTCCAGCCACAAGTACATTACAAGTCCAGTCACAAGTACATCACAAGTCCAGCCACAGGAACATCACAAGTCCAGTCACAAGTACATCACAAGTCCAGTCACAGGAACATCACAAGTCCAGTCACAGGAACATTACAAGTCCAGTCACAAGTACATTACAAGTCTAGTCACAAGTACATCACAAGTCCAGTCACAAGTACATCACAAGTCTAGTCACAAGTACATCACAAGTCCAGTCACAAGTACATTACAAGTCTAGTCACAAGTACATCACAAGTCCAGTCACAAGTACATCACAAGTCCAGTCACAAGTACATCACAAGTCCAGTCACAAGTACATATTACAAGTCCAGCCACAAGTACATTACAAGTCCAGTCACAGGAACATTACAAGTCCAGTCACAAGTACATTACAAGTCTAGTCACAAGTACATCACAAGTCCAGCCACAAGTACATCACAAGTCTAGTCACAAGTACATCACAAGTCCAGCCACAAGTACATTACAAGTCTAGTCACAAGTACATTACAAGTCCAGCCACAAGTACATTACAAGTCTAGTCACAAGTACATCACAAGTCCAGCCACAAGTACATTACAAGTTAAGTCACAAGTACATCACAAGTCCAGTCACAAGTACATCACAAGTCCAGTCACAAGTACATCACAAGTCCAGTCACAAGTACATTACAGGTCTAGTCACAAGTACATCACAAGTCCAGCCACAAGTACATTACAAGTTAAGTCACAAGTACATCACAAGTCCAGTCACAAGTACATCACAAGTCCAGTCACAAGTACATTACAAGTCTAGTCACAAGTACATCACAAGTCCAACCACAAGTACATTACAAGTCTAGTCACAAGTACATCACAAGTCCAGTCACAAGTACATTACAAGTCTAGTCACAAGTACATCACAAGTCCAGCCACAAGTACATTACAAGTTAAGTCACAAGTACATCACAAGTCCAGTCACAAGTACATCACAAGTCCAGCCACAAGTACATTACAAGTATAGTCACAAGTACATCACAAGTCCAGCCACAAGTACATTACAAGTTAAGTCACAAGTACATCACAAGTCCAGCCACAAGTACATCACAAGTCCAGTCACAAGTACATTACAAGTCCAGTCACAAGTACATCACAAGTCCAGCCACAGGAACATTACAAGTCTAGTCACAAGTACATCACAAGTCTAGTCACAAGTACATTACAAGTCTAGTCACAAGTACATCACAAGTCCAGTCACAAGTACATCACAAGTCTAGTCACAAGGACATCACAAGTCCAGTCACAAGTACATCACAAGTCCAGTCACAAGTACATCACAAGTCCAGTCACAAGTACATTACAAGTCTAGTCACAAGATAAACATGCACCTAGGGCTTTGTACTTTTCAATCGTATTCTCAAAGGCAAGGGCGGATCCAGGAGGGGGGGGGGGGGGGAGGGACAAAGGGGGGCCCCCCCCCCCCCCCCCCCCCCAAATGAAACCAATTTTTTTTTTTTTTAAGCTGACATCGCAATAAAGGCAGGCAATGAGTACACCACCATCTTTTCCTAAAAAAAACATTGGTTAAAGTGGTGAGAAATTGCCTCGGATCGCACCACAGAGCATCTACAATCAAAAACATTTTCGGGGCCCTCAAGCATGTTAAGGGGCCCCGAACCCCACGCCGTAATTTTTTTGACCCTCTTTTTGGGGGACCAAAACAGTAAAAAATTGTGTTCTGGATCCGCCCTTGCTCAAAGGCGGCTTCAGTTCAAAATGTATATACTACAATGTATTATCAAAAATGTACTCAAATTTGACCAAATTGTCTACTCAGATTCGCAAACCAATAGTGTCACCAGAGTTACCCTTTACGTCTTGTTCTTAACTTTCCAGGTTGTTAACTTGTTGAATGCCTTGCACACGCTGTTCGACGCCATCATTTCCAACTATGACGTCTACAAGGTAAATATTCCATATGACCAGGTTCATTTATTATGGTAAATATGCAAACATGAAATGATCAACAATACATTGACAGAAAGCACCTTACCCGTTACTGCTTGGCTTGATTCTACCATCTTAGATCTGTTTTACTTTCAGAGTACTTTACAAGCTATGCTTATAATTTGTAGTCTTGCATATTGACTGCTTCAAGTGGCATTATAAAACAGGTCTAGGAGGCTACCGGTAGTTTGATTATGCCACTCAAAGTAGTCAGTATTAAAATGGAAGGTGCCATAGTCCTTTTAGCCATGTACAAGTAGACGGAAAATAGCAAATACTATGTGATGCACACTCTCGGCCACTGAAAAACACAGAATCTGTGGGTGCGGTGATATAATTACAAAAAGTCACTTGCATTATCATTGTCAACATTACTGGGCTGTTTGCAGGCGTAGTCATGACAATCACTCAGAGGTTAAGTTGATGCTACCATGGTTACTAGTTCAGGCAAAAACCACGCAAATATGTATGTTCTATTATAATGTCTGAAAGCAAAATTAACCAGTGTTGAATAATAACATCTTGCCAAGGTTGAAAGCATCGACGATGCCTACATGTTGGTCTCCTGCCTACTGATCCGTAATGGCAGCCGTCATGCTGGTATGATCGCCTCCACTGCATGGCATCTCCTGGAGGGCGTTGATAGTTGATCATGCCACACAAACAAGATGAGAAACTCAAACTCCGCATCGGTATTCACTCAGGTAAGATCATTGTCTTTGCTTGTGGTCGAGATACTTAAGATTGATCAATCACAAATACATCACAAGTCCAGTCACAAGTACATCACAAGTCCAGTCACAAGTACATCACAAGTCCAGTCAAAAGTAAATCACAAGTCCAGTCACAAGTACATCACAAGTCCAGTCACAAGTGCATCATAAGTCTAGTCACAAGTACATTACAGTTCCAGTAACAAGTACATTACAAGTCCAGTCACAAGTTCAGTCACAAGTACATCACAAGTCTAGTCACAAGTGCATCATAAGCCCAGTCACAAGTACATTACAAGTCTAGTCACAAGTACATCATTAGTCTAGTCACAAGCACATTACAATTTCAGTCACAAGTACATTACAAGTCTAGTCACACGTACATCACAAGTCCAGTCACAAGTTCATTCACAAGTACATCACAAGTACATAACAAGTCCAGGCAAAAGTACATCACAAGTCCAGTCACAAGTACATCATAAGTCCAGTAACAAGTACATCATAAGTCCAGTTACAAGTACATCACAAGTATAGTCACACATGCATCATAAGCCCAGTCACAAGTACATCACAAGTCTAGTCACAAGTTTAGTCACAAGTACATCACAAGTCCAGCCACAAGTACATCACAAGTCCAGCCACAAGTACATCACAAGTCCAGCCACAAGTACATTACAAGTCTAGTCACAAGTACATTACAAGTCCAGCCACAAGTACATTACAAGTCCAGCCACAAGTCCATCACAAGTCCAGTCACAAGTACATTACAAGTCTAGTCACAAGTACATTACAAGTCTAGTCACAAGTACATCACAAGTCCAGCCACAAGTACATTACAAGTCCAGCCACAAGTACATTACACGTCCAGCCACAAGTCCATCACAAGTCCAGTCACAAGTACATTACAAGTCCAGCCACAAGTACATTACAAGTCCAGTCACAAGTACATTACAAGTCCAGTCACAAGTACATTACAAGTCCAGTCACAAGTACATCACAAGTCCAGTCACAAGTACATTACAAGTCTAGTCACAAGTACATCACAAGTCCAGCCACAAGTACATTACAAGTCTAGTCACAAGTACATCACAAGTCCAGCCACAAGTACATCACAAGTCCAGTCACAAGTACATTACAAGTCCAGCCACAAGTACATTACAAGTCTAGTCACAAGTACATCACAAGTCCAGCCACAAGTACATTACAAGTCCAGCCACAAGTACATCACAAGTCTAGTCACAAGTACATTACAAGTCTAGTCACAAGTACATCACAAGTCCAGTCACAAGTACATCACAAGTCCAGTCACAAGTACATCACAAGTCCAGTCACAAGTACATTACAAGTCTAGTCACAAGTACATTACAAGTCTAGTCACAAGTACATCACAAGTCTAGTCACAAGTACATCACAAGTCCAGCCACAAGTACATCACAAGTCCAGTCACAAGTACATTACAAGTCCAGCCACAAGTACATTACAAGTCCAGCCACAAGTACATTACAAGTCTAGTCACAAGTACATTACAAGTCCAGCCACAAGTACATCACAAGTCTAGTCACAAGTACATTACAAGTCCAGCCACAAGTCCATCACAAGTCCAGCCACAAGTACATTACAAGTCTAGTCACAAGTCCATCACAAGTCCAGTCACAAGTACATTACAAGTCCAGCCACAAGTACATCACAAGTCTAGTCACAAGTACATTACAAGTCTAGTCACAAGTACATCACAAGTCCAGCCACAAGTACATTACAAGTCCAGCCACAAGTACATTACACGTCCAGCCACAAGTCCATCACAAGTCCAGTCACAAGTACATTACAAGTCCAGCCACAAGTACATTACAAGTCCAGTCACAAGTACATTACAAGTCCAGTCACAAGTACATTACAAGTCCAGTCACAAGTACATCACAAGTCCAGTCACAAGTACATTACAAGTCTAGTCACAAGTACATCACAAGTCCAGCCACAAGTACATTACAAGTCTAGTCACAAGTACATCACAAGTCCAGCCACAAGTCCATCACAAGTCCAGTCACAAGTACATTACAAGTCCAGCCACAAGTACATTACAAGTCTAGTCACAAGTACATTACAAGTCCAGCCACAAGTCCATCACAAGTCCAGCCACAAGTACATTACAAGTCTAGTCACAAGTCCATCACAAGTCCAGTCACAAGTACATTACAAGTCCAGCCACAAGTACATCACAAGTCTAGTCACAAGTACATTACAAGTCTAGTCACAAGTACATCACAAGTCCAGTCACAAGTACATCACAAGTCCAGTCACAAGTACATTACAAGTCCAGCCCCAAGTCCATCACAAGTCCAGCCACAAGTACATTACAAGTCCAGCCACAAGTACATTACAAGTCTAGTCACAAGTACATTACAAGTCCAGTCACAAGTACATTACAAGTCTAGTCACAAGTACATTACAAGTCCAGCCACAAGTCCATCACAAGTCCAGCCACAAGTACATTACAAGTCTAGTCACAAGTACATTACAAGTCCAGCCACAAGTACATCACAAGTCCAGTCACAAGTACATTACAAGTCCAGCCACAAGTACATTACAAGTCTAGTCACAAGTACATCACAAGTCCAGTCACAAGTACATTACAAGTCCAGCCACAAGTACATCACAAGTCCAGCCACAAGTACATTACAAGTCCAGTCACAAGTCCATCACAAGTCCAGTCACAAGTACATTACAAGTCTAGTCACAAGTACATCACAAGTCCAGCCACAAGTACATTACAAGTCTAGTCACAAGTACATTACAAGTCCAGCCACAAGTACATCACAAGTCCAGCCACAAGTACATTACAAGTCCAGTCACAAGTACATCACAAGTCCAGCCACAAGTACATTACAAGTCTAGTCACAAGTACATCACAAGTCCAGCCACAAGTACATTACAAGTCTAGTCACAAGTCCAGTCACAGGAACATCACAAGTCCAGTGACAAGTACATCACAAGTCTAGTCACAAGAACATCACAAGTTTAGTCACAGGTACATCACAAAACCAGCCACAAGTACATTACAAGTCTAGTCACAAGTACATCACAAGTCCAGTCACAAGTACATCACAAGTCTAGTCACAAGTACATCACAAGTCCAGCCACAAGTACATTACAAGTCTAGTCACAAGTACATCACAAGTCCAGCCACAAGTACATTACAAGTTAAGTCACAAGTACATTACAAGTCCAGTCACAAGTACATCACAAGTCTAGTCACAAGTACATTACAAGTCCAGCCACAAGTACATTACAAGTCTAGTCACAAGTACATCACAAGTCCAGCCACAAGTACATTACAAGTTAAGTCACAAGTACATTACAAGTCTAGTCACAAGTACATCACAAGTCTAGTCACAAGTACATTACAAGTCCAGTCACAAGTACATTACAAGTCTAGTCACAAGTACATCACAAGTCTAGTCACAAGTACATTACAAGTCCAGTCACAAGTACATTACAAGTCTAGTCACAAGTACATCACAAGTCTAGTCACAAGTACATTACAAGTCCAGTCACAAGTACATTACAAGTCCAGTCACAAGTACATCACAAGTCTAGTCACAAGTACATTACAAGTCCAGCCACAAGTACATTACAAGTCTAGTCACAAGTACATCACAAGTCCAGCCACAAGTACATTACAAGTCTAGTCACAAGTACATCACAAGTCCAGCCACAAGTACATTACAAGTTAAGTCACAAGTACATTACAAGTCTAGTCACAAGTACATCACAAGTCTAGTCACAAGTACATTACAAGTCCAGTCACAAGTACATTACAAGTCTAGTCACAAGTACATCACAAGTCCAGCCACAAGTACATTACAAGTCTAGTCACAAGTACATCACAAGTCCAGCCACAAGTACATTACAAGTCTAGTCACAAGTACATCACAAGTCCAGTCACAGGAACATCACAAGTCCAGTGACAAGTACATCACAAGTCTAGTCACAAGAACATCACAAGTTTAGTCACAGGTACATCACAAAACCAGCCACAAGTACATTACAAGTCTAGTCACAAGTACATCACAAATCCAGCCACAAGTACATCACAAGTCTAGTCACAAGTACATCACAAGTCCAGTCACAAGTACATCACAAGTCTAGTCACAAGGACATCACCAGTCCAGTCACAAGTACATCACAAGTCTAGTCACAAGTACATCACAAGTCCAGCCACAAGTACATTACAAGTCTAGTCACAAGTACATTACAAGTCTAGTCACAAGTACATCACAAGTCCAGCCACAAGTACATTACAAGTCTAGTCACAAGTACATCACAAGTCCAGTCACAGGAACATCACAAGTCCAGTGACAAGTACATCACAAGTCTAGTCACAAGAACATCACAAGTTTAGTCACAGGTACATCACAAAACCAGCCACAAGTACATTACAAGTCTAGTCACAAGTACATCACAAGTCCAGCCACAAGTACATTACAAGTTAAGTCACAAGTACATCACAAGTCCAGTCACAGGAACATCACAAGTCCAGTCACAAGTACATCACAAGTCTAGTCACAAGGACATCACAAGTCCAGCCACAAATACATTACAAGTCTAGTCACAAGTACATCACAAGTCCAGTCACAAGTACATTACAAGTCCAGCCACAAGTACATTACAAGTCTAGTCACAAGTACATCACAAGTCTAGTCACAAGGACATCACAAGTCCAGTCACAAGTACATTACAAGTCTAGTCACAAGTACATCACAAGTCCAGCCACAAGTACATTACAAGTCTAGTCACAAGTACATCACAAGTCCAGCCACAAGTACATTACAAGTCTAGTCACAAGTACATCACAAGTCCAGTCACAGGAACATCACAAGTCCAGTGACAAGTACATCACAAGTCTAGTCACAAGAACATCACAAGTTTAGTCACAGGTACATCACAAAACCAGCCACAAGTACATTACAAGTCTAGTCACAAGTACATCACAAATCCAGCCACAAGTACATCACAAGTCTAGTCACAAGTACATCACAAGTCCAGTCACAAGTACATCACAAGTCTAGTCACAAGGACATCACCAGTCCAGTCACAAGTACATCACAAGTCTAGTCACAAGTACATCACAAGTCCAGCCACAAGTACATTACAAGTCTAGTCACAAGTACATTACAAGTCTAGTCACAAGTACATCACAAGTCCAGCCACAAGTACATTACAAGTCTAGTCACAAGTACATCACAAGTCCAGTCACAGGAACATCACAAGTCCAGTGACAAGTACATCACAAGTCTAGTCACAAGAACATCACAAGTT
The DNA here is from genome assembly GCF_015706575.1 of Patiria miniata. Classification (NCBI taxonomy): domain Eukaryota; kingdom Metazoa; phylum Echinodermata; class Asteroidea; order Valvatida; family Asterinidae; genus Patiria; species Patiria miniata. The sequence continues at coordinate 19,052,487 of NW_024037061.1, forward strand.
TAGTCACAGGTACATCACAAAACCAGCCACAAGTACATTACAAGTCTAGTCACAAGTACATCACAAGTCCAGCCACAAGTACATTACAAGTTAAGTCACAAGTACATCACAAGTCCAGTCACAGGAACATCACAAGTCCAGTCACAAGTACATCACAAGTCTAGTCACAAGGACATCACAAGTCCAGCCACAAATACATTACAAGTCTAGTCACAAGTACATCACAAGTCCAGTCACAAGTACATTACAAGTCCATCCACAAGTACATTACAAGTCTAGTCACAAGTACATCACAAGTCTAGTCACAAGGACATCACAAGTCCAGTCACAAGTACATTACAAGTCTAGTCACAAGTACATCACAAGTCCAGCCACAAGTACATTACAAGTCTAGTCACAAGTACATCACAAGTCCAGCCACAAGTACATCACAAGTCTAGTCACAAGTACATCACAAGTCCAGCCACAAGTACATCACAAGTCTAGTCACAAGGACATCACAAGTCCAGTCACAAGTACATTACAAGTCTAGTCACAAGTACATCACAAGTCCAGCCACAAGTACATTACAAGTCTAGTCACAAGTACATCACAAGTCCAGCCACAAGTACATTACAAGTCCAGTCACAAGTACATCACAAGTCTAGTCACAAGTACATCACAAGTCCAGCCACAAGTACATTACAAGTCTAGTCACAAGTACATCACAAGTCCAGCCACAAGTACATTACAAGTTAAGTCACAAGTACATTACAAGTCTAGTCACAAGCACATCACAAGTCCAGCCACAAGTACATTACAAGTCTAGTCACAAGTACATCACAAGTCCAGCCACAAGTACATCACAAGTCCAGCCACAAGTACATTACAAGTCTAGTCACAAGTACATCACAAGTCCAGACACAAGTACATTACAAGTCTAGTCACAAGTACATCACAAGTCCAGCCACAAGTACATTACAAGTCTATAGTCACAAGTACATCACAAGTCCAGTCACAGGAACATCACAAGTCCAGCCACAAGTACATTACAAGTCCAGTCACAAGTACATCACAAGTCTAGTCACAAGTACATCACAAGTCCAGCCACAAGTACATTACAAGTTAAGTCACAAGTACATTACAAGTCTAGTCACAAGCACATCACAAGTCCAGCCACAAGTACATTACAAGTCTAGTCACAAGTACATCACAAGTCCAGCCACAAGTACATCACAAGTCCAGCCACAAGTACATTACAAGTCTAGTCACAAGTACATCACAAGTCCAGCCACAAGTACATTACAAGTCTAGTCACAAGTACATCACAAGTCCAGCCACAAGTACATTACAAGTCTATAGTCACAAGTACATCACAAGTCCAGTCACAGGAACATCACAAGTCCAGCCACAAGTACATTACAAGTCCAGTCACAAGTACATCACAAGTCTAGTCACAAGTACATCACAAGTCCAGCCACAAGTACATTACAAGTCTAGTCACAAGTACATCACAAGTCCAGCCACAAGTACATTACAAGTTAAGTCACAAGTACATTACAAGTCTAGTCACAAGCACATCACAAGTCCAGCCACAAGTACATTACAAGTCTAGTCACAAGTACATCACAAGTCCAGCCACAAGTACATCACAAGTCCAGCCACAAGTACATTACAAGTCTAGTCACAAGTACATCACAAGTCCAGCCACAAGTACATTACAAGTCTATAGTCACAAGTACATCACAAGTCCAGTCACAGGAACATCACAAGTCCAGTCACAAGTACATCACAAGTCTAGTCACAAGAACATCACAAGTCTAGTCACAAGAACACCACAAGTCTAGTCACAAGTGCATCATAAGCCCAGTCACAAGTACATCACTAGTCTGTTCACAAGTACATCACAAGTCTGGTGGCAAGTACATCACAAGTCGAGTCCAAGTATATCACAAGTTTAGTCACAAGTAAATCACAAGTCCAGTCACAAGTATATCACAAGTCCAGTCACAAGTTCATCTCAAGTCTGGTGGCAAGTACATCACAAGTCCAGTCACAAGTACATCACAAGTCCAGTCATAAGTAAATCACAAGTCCAGTCACAAGTACATCACAAGTCTAGTCACAAGAACACCACAAGTCTAGTCACAAGTGCATCATAAGCCCAGTCACAAGTACATCACTAGTCTGTTCACAAGTACATCACAAGTCTGGTGGCAAGTACATCACAAGTCGAGTCCAAGTATATCACAAGTTTAGTCACAAGTAAATCACAAGTCCAGTCACAAGTATATCACAAGTCCAGTCACAAGTTCATCTCAAGTCTGGTGGCAAGTACATCACAAGTCCAGTCACAAGTACATCACAAGTCCAGTCATAAGTAAATCACAAGTCTAGTCACAAGTACATCACAAGTATTGTACTTTAATATAGCTCTATGAGAACATCAGAGTCCAGCCGCAAAGGATCGAGACCCAAGTAGGAAAATTACTATAAAAATAGAAAAACAACCCTTAGTACAGCTAGTCGGACTGCCTGTGAAATTATTCTCTCTGGCATTACATGTTGTCATTGTGAAGAACACAATAAAAGAAGGCCATTTCTAAATAGTGTGTCAAATGACACATTTTTTGGAAGTTTTTATTTAGTTGGTTTGTGATCGAACTAATCTGTGAATGGGTGTGCACACGCGTTGACATGACTCATTCAGCGGTTTAGTGTGCAACATTGCAAAGCTTAAATCAGCTGAATGAGAACAAACGTGTCTCGGAAACTTTTGAATAGAAATTGAGATCCTAGAATATTGTTTCCTCTGAAAACACAGCATTCACATATCTTTAACTTCATTTGGGGTACTTGTTAAGCACCCATCTTTAGATTTTGAGCACGTTTGTTGCTTCAAATGGGAAAAAAATCACAAATGACAAATGATCTACCCTTCCTTCAATTTTCACTGCTGCAAATTCTCAAGTCCATCATATTTCAAAGGAAGCATGAGATATCTGTTTCAATCAATCTCTTTTCTTTTTCCTTTCTTTTATTTCAGGGCAAAGGTGAAAGCCTGACGTACTGGCTCGAGGGACATGATCCAAGCTACAAGATCGACCAAATCAAGCCACCCAAACAAAACTTGTTAACAACCAGAATATTATCCAAACATTATCTGCAACGCATTTGGATCAGCAATTTTTTGTAAAGAGGTAAAAAGCATAATCAGCTATTATACCACAGCGTTTGTAGGTCTATTTGAAAAACCTAACAACAAATTCAAATTAACACCCAATTGTGTGTTCACCAACAGATTTGTTGTTCGCGTTTACAGCTTTCATTTAGCAACTTTAAGAAAAAGATTCAGGAAAAAAAAGGTTTAGGCCTAATCGCACTTGTACAATAAGTAACTTTGATCAAGTCGCCTATTTTTTTTTTTTTTTACAAAGACTGAAGTATTTTGTAGTCGCCTTTTAATCTACTACCATGTGGAAGTTGTAACAAAAATTCTGTCATCAAACAAACAGACTGTGAGTTCATAACTATATTGTTGAGAGTCACTAATTTGGTATTAAATTGTATTCAAACTAGTGATGCGTTTAAAAAAATATTCTTTGTCTGTACCATCCAAGCTTGGGAAAAAATAGCAAAGTGGTACTGCTTTGTTTGTTTGAGTTCTCATATGGGCTTACATCATTTGACTTGGTGCCCTATCATTTGCCTTGGTGCCCTTGTGCTCCTTAGTGCTAAATATTTGAGGCGGTGCAGCACTAAAGGGCACTGTTGTAGCTACAGAAAATTTTAAAGAAAAAAAAGAAATTGACTTAACAGATCAAAATTGACGCGCAACGATTTTTTATGGCTGAATGGACAATAATGCAAGTGGGGGATTTTTGTTTTCTTTTTATTTTCAGATTGAGTGATATTAATAACCTTTGATAGTTACTACTTATGTTTTAAGGAAATTGTATAAAAAATATGGAGTAAGGTCTAAGGCATGTTTAAAGTAAAACCAATGGGCTTTTTTCATTGTTTTTGTCATGTAATGCTGCGGCCGGGTGAGGTGGGGTAGAGGGCGCTATTCAGGACTTTCTTTTGTCACCTTGCAAGATGTAATGATGCCAAGTCACTATAAATTTATATTTCCCGGATTCGTTTGTATCAAAGATATATAACTAGGCATCCTATCCTATCTACAAGGATGGGACTAATAAGGGAGCAAAGACACTTCTTCTTCATTGAAACAATAATTTATTCTTAAAAACTCTAAGAGTTCTCTGAACCAATTTGACATCTGTATTTATAGGACTCAGCTATCATTCTTGTTCATCTGGCATCCGCTACGAATACCGCAAAATCTTTGTTTGTATACACGTTATCCGATGCAAACTGGTTAACCTATTTTTTTTTTAACCTTGTTCCACTCGAATTTGCAGGATAGCTAATAATGAATACAAGTAAATCTCTCAATCAGTATCAAACATTTTTTCCCAAATTGACAATATTCAAATTTCTTGACCAGGTGATGGCAGATCTACCAGCTCACTTCACATCAGAGAGCTCTCTTGAGAAGCACTATAGAAGCACTATAAGGCCCAGGAGAAGGACTGCTTCTCACGGCTAGAACAGACTCAGACCAGAGCTCTCTTGAGAAGCACTATACGGCCCAGGAGAAGGACCGCACCAAGTACATCACTACCTTGCTGATGCTTCACAGGGATGGAACAGACTCAGAACAGAGCTCTCTTGAGAAGCACTATACGGCCCAGGAGAAGGAATGCTTCTCACGGCTAGAACAGACTCAGACCAGAGCTCTCTTGAGAAGCACTGTACGGCTCAGGAGGAGGACCGCATCAAGTACATATACATCACTACCTTGCTGGTGCTTCATCACAGGGATGGAAGAGACTCAGACCAGAGCTCCATTGAGAAGCACTATGCGGCCCAGGAGAAGGACCGCACCAAGTACACATCACTACCTTGCTGGTGCTTCGCAGGGATGGAAGAGACTCAGACCAGAGCTCCCTTGAGAAGCACTATGCGGCCCAGGAGAAGGACTGCACCATGTACACATCACTACCTTGCTGGTGCTTCACAGGGATGGAATAGACTTGAAGTACTGCAAAGTAAGACTTTTCATATTTGAAGAGAAAATCATACTGTACTTTAAAACGGTTGAGGGATTAACAGCAAAAGATCTTTCTTCAGTGCTTAAGGGTTATTCAGGTAAGCTTTGCTTAATTTTAGTGCGTTCGATTACTTCCCCCACGCTTACTCGTGCAAGCACGACAGCATTCGATTGACCTCTCACGTGACTTCTCGTGCTTACTCAAGCTTGGCCCAAGTAACCGACTCACCGAGCCAGTTACTTGGGTAAGTATCCCATAAGGCCATACAATGAACACGGCTGCCAACGTGACGTTCGGCGGGCGCCTCAGGCCATGTCCGAAACAGGCTTCCAGAGCCACGGCTACGTCTATTGTCAGTGCGTCCCCGCCACTATTTTCAGTGGGCGCAGAGCTAGACCTAGCTCTAGACACTTGATTCGGATGCAGCCTCAGTGTCATGTCAAAGTTCAACTTTCCAGCTCCTTGCACAAAACTTAACCCGGAACCTTTCGTTTATTTAGCTCCACTGCGCATGTCTGTCATCACGCGAGCCAAGCGCGAGTAAGCTGGGGAAAATAATCAAACGCACTCATTGTGTAACATACAGTCATCCATATTGTTGAAATGAGGCTGATAGATGTGCATTCTGATGGTTATGCAACACCACAGACTTCAACAGATTCCAAAATTATTTATTTCATAAGTCTCTAGTTTCATAAGTAACTATAAAGTATCTGTGGTTTCATGGTTTGAACGAAAAAAAAGAGGTAAATTTATTTCCCAGATGCGAAGGGAAATGTGTAGAGAAGAAAACTATAATTGGGATAACACTGAAATTATGTTTGATTTTTTTATGAAAAAATGTCGTCAAAGTTTTGAGGTTAGTTGAAAAACACCTAATGTTAGAAACTAAGTGCATTTGTCAGAGGAATCAACAATAATGTACATTATATTGTTTTTGTTCAGCGAAACAAGCAAAATGTGCCTTTAAACGTTAACAGGAAATTAGCAATAATGAATGGGACAGTTTTCAGTTTAAATCTTACACTTTTTTGAAGGATTAATATTTTATGGACCAAAAAATGACCAACCATAGCTACACATGGAAGTATTTCAAATGATTTTATTGAAATTATCCGTTAAAATTAACTACCAATGCTGTGTTTATGCACATTTGTATAAAAGCTGTAAATAGTACTGTAGAATAATTTCAGAGTACATATTAACAATGTATGAAGTCTGTACCATGTAACATTATTGAAACTGCCTTTCTAACTATCCATGGCATCGCAAGGCAGTGGTTTTCTGTACAAATTATTCCTGTTATTATTTACTTTTCTCTTGTGTATGAATTGTTCTGTCGGTCATAATTATTTCAATAAATCAAATCAGTCATCAGTAATTACAATGTTTTTGTCAATGCGTCTTCTCTCGAGATGTGTGGAATTGAACTGTAGCCAGCTGAAAAACATGATCTGTTAAGTTCCAATGCACTATTAGAATAATTATGATTGGATCAAACAATTTGATTTGTAGCTCCAAAAAAACACAATTGTTTGCCTTTTTTTGTTTGTCAAAAAAAAAGAAAGAGCAATCTGGATGGTAGATTTTTTTTTTTTCAAAAAAATAAATAGACAGGAAGTTGAAATATTAGAATTTGTAAGAGAGTTTCAGAGTTGTGTGTGGCTAAGTGTGGAAGCACTGTTATTGAAATTTATTTAGGGAACCTAAGAGCTAAGTTTATAAAATAGGGAAATGTACTGGGGGGACCCAAGTAGTGCACTGGTTAGTAGTTGTGACTGGAAACCCAGGCGTTGTGGGTTCAGGTCCTGCATGCATCGAATTTTGGGTCCGAATTTTGGGTCCGAATTTTGGGTCCGAATTTTGGGTCCGAATTTTGGGTCCGAATTTTGGGTCCGAATTTTGGGTCCGAATTTTGGGTCCGAATTTTGGGTCCGAATTTTGGGTCCGAATTTTGGGTCCGAATTTTGGGTCCGAAACCACTTTTCAACTATATCATCATTTTTTCATACTCATTATATATTTCGCCTTATGAATATTCATTGATTTCCTGATGAATATTCAGTGGTGAAACCACTTTTCAGCTATACCATCATTTGTTCATACTCATTATATATTTCGCCTTATGAATATTCAGTGGTGAAACCACTTTTCAGCTATACCATCATTTGTTCATACTCATTATATATTTCGCCTTATGAATATTCAGCTATACCATCATTTGTTAATACTCATTATATATTTCGCCTTATGAATATTCAGTGGTGAAACCACTTTTCAGCTATACCATCATTTGTTCATACTCATTATATATTTCGCCTTATGAATATTCAGCTATACCATCATTTGTTCATACTCATTATATATTTCGCCTTATGAATATTCAGTGGTGAAACCACTTTTCAGCTATACCATCATTTGTTCATACTCATTATATATTTCGCCTTATGAATATTCAGCTATACCATCATTTGTTCATACTCATTATATATTTCGCCTTATGAATATTCAGTGGTGAAACCACTTTTCAGCTATACCATCAATTGTTCATACTCATTATATATTTCGCCTTATGAATATTCAGCTATACCATCATTTGTTCATACTCATTATATATTTCGCCTTATGAATATTCAGTGGTGAAACCACTTTTCAGCTTTACCATCATTTGTTCATACTCATTATATATTTCGCCTTATGAATATTCAGCTATACCATCATTTGTTCATACTCATTATATATTTCGCCTTATGAATATTCAGTGGTGAAACCACTTTTCAGCTATACCATCATTTGTTCATACTCATTATATATTTCGCCTTATGAATATTCATTGATTTCCTGATGAATATTCAGTGGTGAAACCACTTTTCAGCTATACCATCATTTGTTCATACTCATTATATATTTCGCCTTATGAATATTCATTGATTTCCTGATGAATATTCAGTGGTGAAACCACTTTTCAGCTATACCATCATTTGTTCATACTCATTATATATTTCGCCTTATGAATATTCATTGATTTCCTGATGAATATTCATTAATCATTCTTTTTCCTTATTTTAAGCTATTAAACAATTGCTATTGGACAAATGCTAAATAAAGTGAACACACAAGGTATAAAAGCTTTTCTTTCCATTTTGTTTCTCTTTATTTCTTCAATAATCACATCATTACTCTGACAAGTTCTTGAATTTTAAGCACCAAAGCACAAGGTAAAAACACATTTTTATCCAAAATTTACAACGGTAAGGGGTTAGCCTTGCATTTTTATCCAAAAGAGGCAAACTAACACGTTTTTATCCAAAATTTAAAACGATAAGGGGTTAACCTTGCATTTTTATTAAAAAGGGGCAAAAACACGTTATTATCCAAAATTTTAAACGGTAAGGGGTTAGCCTTGCATTTTTATCAAAAAGGAGCAAAAACACATTTTTATCCAAAATTTACAACGGTAAGGGGTTAGCCTTGCATTTTTATCCAAAGGGAAACACATTTTTATCCAAAATTTAAAACGGTAAGGGGTTAACCTTGGATTTTAATCAACAAGAGGCAAAAACACTTTTTATCCAAAATTTACAACAGTAAGGGGTTTGCCTTGAATTTTTATCAAAAAGGGGCAAAAACACAATTTTATTCATAATTTACAACAGTAAGGGGTTAGCCTTGCATTTTTATCAAAAAGGGGCAAACACACATTTTTATCCAAATTTTAAAACAGTAAGGGGTTAGCCTTGCATTTTTATCTAAAAGGGGCAAAAACACGTTATTATCCAAAATTTAAAACGGTAAGGGGTTAGTTAGCCTTGTATTTTTATCAAAAAGAGGCAAAAACACATTTTTATCCAAAATTTACAACAGGAAGGGGTTAGCCTTGCATTTTTACCAAATAGAGGCAAAAAACACATTTTTATCCAAAATTTAAAACGGTAAGGGGTTAACCTTGCATTTTTATTAAAAAGGGGCAAAAACACGTTATTATCCAAAATTTAAAACGGTAAGGGGTTAGCCTTGCATTGTTATCAAAATGGGGCAAAAACACATTTTTATCCAAAATTTACAACGGTAAGCATGGTAAGGGGTTAGCCTTGCATTTTTATCAAAAAGGGGCAAAAAAACATTGTTATCCACATTTTAAAACGGTAAGGGGTTAGCCTTGCATTTTTATCAAAAAGGGGCAAAACACATTTTTATCCAAAATTTAAAACGGTAAAGGGGTTAGCCTTGCATTTTTATCCAAAAGAGGCAAAAACACATTTTTATCCAAAATTTACAACAGTAAGGGGTTAGCCTTGAATTTTTATCAAAAAGGGGCAAAAACACGTTATTATCCAAAATTTAAAACGATAAGGGGTTAACCTTGCATTTTTATTAAAAAGGGGCAAAAACACGTTATTATCCAGAATTTAAAACGGTAAGGGATTAGCCTTTCATTTTTATCAAAAGGGGCAAAAACACGTTTTTATCCAAAAATTTAAAACGGTAAGGGGTAAGCCTTGCATTTTTATCAAAAGGGGCAAAAACACATTTTTATCCAAAATTTTAAACGGTAAGGGGTTAGTTAGCCTTGTATTTTTATCAAAAAGAGGCAAAAACACATTTTTATCCAAAATTTAAAACAGTAAGGGGTTAGCCTTGCATTTTTACCAAATAGAGGCAAAAACACATTTTTATCCAAAATTTAAAACGGTAAGGGGTAACCCTTGCATTTTTATGAAAATGGGGCAAAAACATGTTATTATCCAAAATTTAAAACGGTCAGGGGTTAGCCTTGTATTTTAATCAAAAAGAGGCAAAAACACATTTTTATCCAAAATTTAAAACGATAAGGGGTTAACCTTGCATTTTTATTAAAAAGGGGCAAAAACACGTTATTATCCAAAATTTAAAACGGTAAGGGGTTAGCCTTGCATTTTTATCAAAAAGGGCAAAAACACATTTTTATCCAAAATTTACAACGGTGAGCATGGTAAGGGGTTAGCCTTGCATTTTTATCAAAAAGGGGCAAAAACACATTGTTATCCAAATTTTAAAACGGTAAGGGGTTAGCCTTGCATTTTTATCAAAAGGGGCAAAACACATTTTTATCCAAAATTTAAAACGGTGAGGGGTTAGCCTTGCATTTTTATCCAAAAGAGGCAAAAACACATTTTTTATCCAAAATTTACAACAGTAGGGGTTAGCCTTGCATTTTTATCAAAAAGGGACAAAAACACATTTTTATCCATAATTTACAACAGTAAGGGGTTAGCCTTGAATTTTTATCAAAAAGGGGCAAAAACACATTTTTATCCATAATTTACAACGGTAAGGGGTTAGCCTTGCATTTTTATCAAAAAGGGCAAAAACACATTTTTATCCAAATTTTAAAACAGTAAGGGGTTAGCCTTGCATTTTTATCTAAAAGGGACAAAAACACCTTTATTTATCCAAAATTTACAACAGTAAGGGGTTAGCCTTGTATATTTATCAAAAAGAAGCAAAAACACATTTTTATCCAAAATTTACAACGGTAAGGGGTAAGCTTTGCATTTTTATCAAAAAGGGGCAAACACACATTTTTATCCAAAATTTTAAACGGTAAGGGGTTAGTTAGCCTTGTATTTTTATCAGAAAGAGGCAAAAACACATTTTTATCCAAAAATTTAAAACGGTAAGGGGTAAGCCTTGTATTTTTATCAAAAAGAGGCAAAAACACATTTTTATCCATAATTTACAACAGTAAGGGGTAAGCCTTGCATTTTTACCAAATAGAGGCAAAAACACATTTTTATCCAAAATTTAAAACGGTAAAGGGTTACCCTTGCATTTTTATGAAAAAGGGGCAAAAACACGTTATTATCCAAAATTTAAAACGGTAAGGGGTTAGCCTGGCATTTTTATCAAAAAGGGGCAAAAACACATTTTTATCCAAAATTTGTATTTTAATCAAAAAGGGGCAAAAACACATTTTTATCCAAAATTTACAAAGATAAGGGGTTTACCTTGCATTTTTATTAAAAAGGGCAAAAAAAACGTTATTATCCAAAATTTAAAACGGTAAGGGGTTAGCCTTGCATTTTTATCAAAAAGGGGCAAAAACACATTTTTATCCAAAATTTACAACGGTAAGGGGTTAGCCTTGCATTTTTATCCAAAAGGGGCAAAAACACATTTTTATCCAAAATTTAAAACGGTCAGGGCTTAGCCTTGTATTTTAATCAAAAAGAGGCAAAAACACATTTTTATCCAAAATTTAAAACGGTATGGGGTTAACCTGGCATTTTTATGAAAAAGGGGCAAAAACACATTTTATCCAAAATTTAAAACGGTAAGGGGTTAGCCTTGCATTTTTATCAAAAAGGGGCAAAAACACATTTTTATCGAAAATTTAAAACGGTAAGGGGTTAGCCTTGCATTTTTATCAAAAAGAGGCAAAAACACATTTTTATCCAAAATTTAAAACGGTCAGGGGTTAACTGCATTTTTATGAAAAAGAGGCAAAAACACATTTTTATCCAAAATTTACAACGGTAAGGGGTTAGCCTTGCATTTTTATCAAAAAGGGACAAAAACACATTTTTTATCCAAAATTTAAAACGGTAAGGGGTTAGCCTTGTATTTTTATCAAAAAGGGGCACAAACACATTTTTTATCCAAAATTTAAAACGGTAAGGGGTTAGCCTGGCATTTTTATCAAAAAGGGGCAAAAACACATTTTTATCCAAAATTTGTATTTTTATCAAAAAGGGGCAAAAACACATTATCAAAAATTTAAAACGGTAAGGGGTTAGCCTTGTACATGTACATGTATTTTTATCAAAAAGAGGCAAAAACACATTTTTATCCAAAAATTTAAAACGGTAAGGGGTTAGCCTTGTATTTTTATCAGAAAGAGGCAAAAACACATTCGTATCCATAATTTACAACGGTAAGGGGATAGCCTTACATTTCTATCAAAAACATGAATAAGGGTAAAGCTTTGCATTTTGATCAAATGGGGGGAAGTTAAGATTTTATCACAAAGTTGTAATGGTAAGGGGTTAGCCTTGCATTTGTATCAAGAAAAGGATGAAAACCAACTTTTTTATCCAAATTCAAAACGGGCAAGAGTAAACTTTTATCACAAATTCAAAACAGTAAGGTGCCTTGCATTTTTATCGAAATGGGGGAAGTTACATTTTTATCACAAATTCAAATCGGTAAGGGGTTAGCCTTGCATTTTATCAAAATGGGAGAAAAGTTAATTTTTATCACAAATTCAAAATGGTAATGCGTTAATAGTCTTGCATTCTGATTAAAATTGGACAAAAATTTAGTTCATTATAAAAAAATTGAAATGGTAAGACCTTGTTTTTTCTTTGTTAAACCGAACTCCATCAACAGAACATCAAAGAAAGAGAAATACATTGTAAAGTAGTGGCTCAAAACACTATGCCAAAAGCCAAATCATCGCTTCAATGTGTGCTTTTGTGTGTGGGCTAAGAATGTTTTATCAAAACGTGACACAAGATAACTTTTATTAGAAAATCAAAGCGTTAACAGATTAGCCTTTCATTTCTATCAATAAGGGATGGAAAAAAAACCCTAATTTTGATCCAAAATTTAAACAAAAGGTTACATATAGAAATGAAGAAGTGGCTCAAAACACTATGCCAAAAGTCAAATCATCGCTTCAATGTGTGCTTTTGTGTGTGGTCTAAATTTTTTTATCAAAACGGGTCAAAAGTTAACTTTTTATCACAAATTCAAAACAGTAAGGGGTTAGCCATGCATTTTTATAAAAACTGGTCAAAAGCAAATTTTTATCACAAAATCAAAAAGGCTAGGTGTTAGCTTTGCATTTTTATAAAAATGGAGGGAAATGTACTTTTTAACACAAATTATAACGGTAAGGGGTTAGCATTGCATTTTTTTTCAAAACGGGGTAAGCGTTAACTTTTGATCACAAAATCAAAACGGAAATGGGTTAGTTAGTGCAAGTTAGCCTTGCATTTTTATCAAAAACGGGGCAAAAAAACCTTTTTATCCTTGCATTTTTATCAAAATGGGGGAAAGCTAAGTTTTTATCACATATTCAAAACGGTAAGGGCTAATGAAGGGGTTAGCCTTGCATTTTATCAAACTGGGGGAAAGTTAACTTTTTATCACAAATTCAAAACGGTAAGGGCTTATGAAGGGGTTAGCCTTGCATTTTTATCAAAATGGGGGAAAATTAAGTTTTATCACAAATTCAAAACGGTAAGGGGTTAGCCTTGCATTTTTATCAAAATGGGGGAAAGTTAACTTTTTATCACAAATTCATAACGGTAAGGGCTAATGAAGGGGTTAGCCTTGCATTTTTATCAAAATGGGGGAAAATTAAGTTTTTATCACAAATTCAAAACGGTAAGGGGTTAGCCTTGCATTTTTATCAAAATGGGAGAAAGTTAAGTTTTTATCACAAATTCAAAACGGCAAGGGGTTAGCCTTGCATTTTTATCAAAATGGGGGAAAGTTACGTTTTTATCACAAAATCAAAACGGTAAGGGGTTAGCCTTGCATTTTTTTTCAAAACAGGGCAAAATTTTTTTATCACAAATTCAAAGCGGTAGTGGATTAGCCTTTCATTTTTATCAAAAAGGGACAAAAAGAATTATTTATCACATATTCGAACCGGTTCGTGGTTAGCCTTGAATTTTTATCATAAACTGGTCAAAAGTTAACTTTTCATCAGATATTCAAAACTGTAAAGGATTAGCCTCGCATTTTTATCAAAAAGGGGCAAAAACAAACTTAGTTTTTATGGTAGTTTTTATCAAAAAATAGCACGAACGTAAATTTTCATCAAAATTTCAATACGGTAAGGGTTAGCCTTGCATTTTTATAAAAATGGGGAAAGTTAAGTTTTTATCACAAATTCAATACGATAAGGGCTTACCATTTACTTTTTATCAAAACATGTTCAACTTATGCCTGTGCAAATCCGAAGGTAAAAGTGGCGAACAAGACATTGTTTAGACTTACCACTTAGACGACTTGCATGATGTCAGACTTCTTGGGTGTATTGTTTCAAAATGAATGTGTAAATTGCAAGTTTGCATCGACAGGTCTCGCATATGACCAAGAAAAATTACCGCAAATAAATGTTTAACTGGAAAATACAAGACTACCTAGTCGAGCCTTAAGCCGAACTGTTTACAAAATCAGTCACAAGTCATCACAAGTTAACTAAGAGTCATTCAGTCTCAAATCTATTCAACGTGACTGATCTGGTTACATCTCTGCCCAAAACAGCCAAGTCCAGTTCTGCCCTCTGCAAATCTTGGGTGTCGGCAAGCTCACCTTGGCCCCCTCTCCAAGTCTCTTGTCCAGTTTTTCACACTCCTTGTTGACAATGTGATCAACCTCATTCTCATCAATCTGAATGGAAAAAAAGTAACAAAAGTTTCATTTAAAACAACATTTTCTCTGTATCTCTGGTAACTGTGATTTTACAAAACTTGCCACAAATTTGTTTCCATGTGATACTTCAAATGCTTGGCACTGAAAGCTTAGTTCTTTATTTTTCTGCTCCTGTAGTATTGAATAGTTATCTTTGGTTCAAGTTAGGGCACATCTTAAAAGTTGAAATGTTCCAATTCCATAAGCTTCTTTTTGGAGCACTGTGTGTTCCCAATGTGTTCCCACTGTGGCCTAATTACAGAAGTTATTTCTGCACCAGGCGATTTTGACTTTGACTCAACCATGTGTCCCGTCCGAAATTTCAAGTTAGAATGATTTGCTCTTCTTTTGACATTGACCTTCAATACTTTAAAACATAAATCAAATGGCCATTTGTGCTCGTTTTGTTTTGGCATGGTACAAAAACCTGGCTACACTTTTAAAACAATTTGGAACAGCGACTCAACTTCTAAGTGGCATTTGAAAGGACCATGGCACATCTTGATTTTAGACGTAAATCCACTCATGAGCTAGTATATAATATTTGAGCAGATTCGCTGATTAATTATGCAACACCTCTAGATTTTGACCAATCAGAGGGCACTTTCTATATCAGGCCTTCGGTCATTCACCAATTGTCGCATCATATACATGATTAAAAAAAAACCTCCAGACACAACATGGGATACGCTGTGAATTGAGCACACAAAGGCTGTGGTCAGGCACTCTGTGTTATGTTACGCGATACACCCCAAGCTTGTCTAGATTCTATAGATCTAGGCCCGGCCGTTGTTTTAGTATAAAACACTGCATCGGAATCAACCAATCACACTTGTACATGTTGTCAAGATTTCTGAATGAAATTACGTCCTGATTTAACGTTGACTCTGATTGGCTACCGTAGCTCATGGCACAGCACACATTTGCATTCCTAGACGTTTGAATGGAGTTAGGGCTAGAACGGGTGATACTCAGACTACTCATGAGCTGAACCTAATGCAAACTGCTGCAAATCTACAGCAGGTTTGCCTGTCTGAGACATGAGGATAAAATCACGACTGTTGGACAAAAACTCAGTTTTGAGCCGCCATCTACACTTTTAGTGTAAAATTTGTTTGGACAAACATGGTCAGTGATTGGTAATTATCTGTTCAATGGTAATTTCACCTTTGTGAAATGAAAATCTAGTTGGGCTTACTGATTTTTGGGATGGCTTGACTCTTGATCGCCAGTCGGAACCATGTGGATATAAATTGCCAAATAAACACAAGATGTGAGTAAACTTACTTGTTGAGTTCTCTGGGCATGTTTGCCCTTTCCAGCAACTGGCACAGCAATGGTTCCATGTTGCTAGACTCCAGCCCATCAAGCTGGACGTCGATACACAGCAGACTGTTCAAGATCTCCCTCCCTTCCAGAGCCTCAAACTCCGCCCCCTTCCCGAGCCCTCCCATGCCTACAACAAAGAGTAGCCGCCGAAGAAGCGTAAGTAAGCACTGGAGTCATCATTGATGCATTGGACATCATGGATCGCTATCAGCGGGGCCGTTTTGGTGTCTAGTTGGGTGTCTTGGACGAAACGACTCAGGAGACGTTGGAGGATTTAGTGCGCCCTGCTGGGGAGAGGCTTGCGACGGACTCATGAGAGAAAAGCTGGGGAGAACCAAGAAGGAACACTCGGTGTCAGGTGGCTTGGAATTTATGCTAGCAGTAACTCTGCATTTGGGTTTCTAATAAAGCAGTTTAACCCATTCATAAAGACATGAATGATTTCAAGTGAATCGATCTGGAGCAAAACATTACCTAAACATGGGCACAACAAGCCAATAACCTATAATGAAATTGAGTACAATCAAATCGTCTTTTACTGAATCAAATACGACTCTTCTGAAAAGCTATTTTAACAGGTTTTTAAAAATAATATTAAAGGCGTATAGGATCATTTGCATTTAATCAGATCAGACTGGTTTTTAAACGTGTACATACCGGTACAAACATGTACATGTATACCGTACAAAATTTTCTTTTGCTGTAATTTTCAGATATAGAAGGATTTGGGGGGTAAGTATTTAATAGCAAGTATTTTAACACTGACCTATTTAAAGTTTTGTGTTCATAGATGCTGGGAAAACCAAGAAAAAAATGCTGTTCTTGTCTTGTAGTATGGTTCCTCACCCTACTTCAGACAAAACAGCGTCAGGGAATTGTACCGATAGGGTCAAGGAACCAGACTAGCTGGCTTGCTCGCACTCACGGATGTGTAACCGATTGCAAACAAAATGTGTACTAACTATAATTGGCAAATTGGGGGAGTATTGAAAACAGTCAGGTTTTTCCAACGATGGTCGGCCGACAATCATTGGAAATTGATACAAAAATTCCACTTTTCTGGAAAATGACAGCACACCAGGTGCCATGATTTCATAGGACACTTGAGACTATTATTCACTGAAATTTCATAATTATTTAGTAATTTTGTTTTTTGATGTTTGCAAATGTTGCATACCGCGGTATTAACTTTTACACCCCACAAAATAATTCCGTCTGTCTTGCTGTCATTTAGAAAACCGAGTAATGTAGGGGATTTCCAACGATCAGTCAATCGACTCATTTTTGAAGAAAGAGTTACAAACACACAAATTATGTTTCATGATCAAAAGGTTGAGCACTTTTTTTTTTTTTTTTGTACTGTTTCCTAGGGGGGAAATGGTATCACTGAGCTGAAACTTCAATAGGTTAGGCATTCAACATTCTTCTTTTGATTTTGAATGGTCTTATTATTTGAAAACGAACAAAAGTCATGAATATCAAATGATCCTATATGCCTTTTAAAATAAAGATCTTCCCTTTTTTTACAATGACCTTTTTATTTTCTAAACGGACTTTCCTACAATGTAGGTGATATTATGCCCATTTGAAGTTTGTAAATTTAACAGAGATACAGCTTGTTAAATTTGTTGGTTATGCGTTCTTGAACTGCTACACAAATGGAATCACTTACTGTCTCGCATTCCCTTGATGATCAACAGGTCATCAGCTTGCCGTAAGGGACGTCAATGACTTCATCAACCCTCAGTCGCTGGACGATGACACGGTCCACCTCGGGGCTGGTCAGATCCTCACAATTCCAGTGAACATTGGCAGAAAAATCATCATCTATGGGAAAAATTACCAAGACAACAATTGTGCAAGAGAACTAGTTCCAAGCAAGATAAATCACATGGGAATGAAGCTGGTAACCGGCATCTGCTAAACAATGAACAAATTCTATTCTTTGCAGCGTTGTAACGAGACACTGAATTTTGTGACTTGAGTCGAGTCGAGTCATTTTAAGGAAGTGACTTGAGTCAAATCCAGTCGAGTGGAGTAACAGTGTGTGGTCGAATCGAGTCAAGTAGAATCTGTGCTCTAGTCAATTTAAAGCCGGCCTCAGGTCGACCTTGCGACTGACAAAGATCAGTCGACGACCGACTTTTCAGGATCAAGCTGTGCCTGAGCAATCACCGGCGGGAAGATTTCAGTCACCAATTTTTTGCGACCTGAGTGTAACTGCGACGATATTAAGACGATCGGAATTAGTCGGGTCTAAAAAAAAATCAACAGTAGCAAGAGAAGAAAAATTTCAACTTCTATGACGACGTTGCGATCGTGTGCGCATCAAGATCATCCTTTCCAATTGTTTAGCCAATTAGCACACTACTCTGGCACTCCGCATGTTCTGCGCAACATCACGTAGTACGCAGCACGCGTGCGTCAATCACCATATAAGGCGATTGTTTACCTACTCACGAGAGGATATTCCATACCATAGCTAGAGGGGTGTTTAGAAAAAAATTAAATAAAACTGTTCAACAAAATCATCGGAAATGTATAATTGTTTGACTTGTGCCGATTTTTTGACTCAAAGCTATTTGTGAATGGGAATACCACAAGTACATTTAAGACCGTATCAGGGGAATGCGCGCTGGTAATGGCTCGAGCCGAGCCAGCCAGCCAAACACATATTTACTCCCTTATTGGTAAAGTCTGTCTATGACTGTCTATGCTGTGGAATCGTGGTGGATCGTCGCGTCAAGGTGACATGAGCAATTTTGAGCATGGTATACAAATATTGAGTGGCTCAGCGTGGAATGGGAGGAATATTATCGCAAGGTAAAATCTGGACTTTTCCATTTCACGAGGCGAAGCCGAGTGAACTGGAAAAGTCCAGATTTTACCGAGCGATAATATTCCTCCCATTTCACAATTTAAAGCCACTCAATATTTGTTTTATATAACTGACATATAGATCCTTGTCATTTGATATATTTGAACTTTTTTTGCAATAGAAAACTGAGGGAAAATGTATTTCTCTCTTCCAAATACCCCTTCACGAAAATGATTGAACCCAACGCTGTAGCGCTGGCTCTTTGGAACAATACGCACTACGCGCAACGCTGAACGCGCACACCAGCATGCATTTGCACACAAATACCGCCTCATGATCCTAACTGTTGAATAGTATTTCCCATTCCCCATGGGCGGATAGTACTTTTTGAGCCGCGGCGTGAATGGGAGCAATAACGAATGTCACGTGATGTGAGTTCCACCAATCAAATGACTAGGATATATGTCAGTTATATAATTGCGATTATTTAATCGGGATGCCGCTTGTTCAAGAGAATCACACGATTTCTCAGTTTTGTGATCTGAGTATTATTTTTCTGCTTGATGCTGACGGTTCCGTCATGGCGCAAGCAAATCGCAGGTCGAACCTGAGGCCGGCTTAAGTCAGTGATATTTGAACAACATCTAATAAATTACAGAATGGAAGAAAGAACACAAGGCACCAGTTTGTAATGAAAATCCAAAGACTTAAAAAACGCTGCATGGTACCCAATAGACAGTTTCTGCTGGACGTTTCTACCAAAGATCTGCGTACCAATTAACATGAAGTGAACTCCGGTTTCATCTCTGGTTTGGATTCAGGTCTGAAATATTTTTTACGCTGACAAATTGCAACATTTGAAACTGTTTCTGATTATATAGAAAATATAAAACAAAATTTGAAAACATAAATTTAGTTGGAGTTTCATCAAGGGCTTAGGAAATCGCCCGAAGCCGAAGATGAAACCAAGAATTGGGAAAACTCTGGTTTCGGGATAGTAATTTGTGCGCTACATTATAGTACACGAGTTGGGAGTCCGTGATAAGGCCAAAAGAAAAAAAATATTCTGCTTCCAATTACATGTCATTCGAAAATAGGGTAGGTACATGTAGGTAGGGATTTTTTTTTGCCAATATTTTTTGGTACGATCATATGGAGGAGTCTGCGTGTAGTCATGGGTTAAAGGCAGAAATTGATAGTTTTTGGTGTTTTTTGTCATTTTTCCCATAACAAGATTAGGGTAGGGGCTGTCAGAATAGGGTAGATAGGGGGTTTCCCTACAAAAAAAAATTCTGCTTCCGGTTGAAAGCAGAACTTTTTTTTTTGGCCTGAGGCGTATACATGTATTTGTACATGATAAACGGCAACAACTCGACGGTAATGTGAATATAAAACTTTGTAATGTTCGCACAGTGTTAGGACTCAAGTTTTATTAACCTTCGACTCAAGTAAAGTCGAGTCTACTGATGAGAGACTCGAGTCCAGTCGAGTCAATTACCCATTGGGACCTGAGTCGAGTCAATTACATTGTAAATCATTGACTTGAGTCATTACAACTCTGATTCATTGTTCAGCAAAGTTGTGTGCTTCACAGCAACATGAAATATGCTCTTATTGAAGGATTTAGAGGTGAAATGCCCCAAGTACATGTATGACATCACCCCAACTACATTGTATTGTTGGGACCACTGCCATATTTTGGGCTATAGTTGGGACGACTGCCATATTTTGGGCTATACTTTGGACCACTGCCATATTTTGGGCTATAGTTGGGACCACTGCCATAATTTGTAGTTGGGACCACTGCCATAATTTGGGCTACAGTTGGGACCACTGCTATAATCTGGGCTACAGTTGGGACCACTGCCATATTTTGGGCTACAGTTGGGACCACTGCCATATTTTGGGCTATAGTTGGGACCACTGCCATAATTTGGGCTATAGTTGGGACCACTGCCATATTTTGGGCTATAGTTGGGACCACTGCCATATTTTGGGCTATAGTTGGGACCACTGCCATAATCTGGGCTACAGTTGGGACCACTGCCATATTTTGGGCTATAGTTGGGACCACTGCCATATTTTGGGCTATAGTTGGGACCACTGCCATATTTTGGGCTATAGTTGGGACCACTGCCATATTTTGGACTACAGTTGGGACCACTGCCATATTTTGGGCTATAGTTGGAACCACTGCCATATTTTGGGCTACAGTTGGGACCACTGCCATATTTGTAGTTGGGACCACTGCCATATTTGGGCTACAGTTGGGACCACTGCTATAATCTGGGCTACAGTTGGGACCACTGCCATATTTTGGGCTATAGTTGGGACCACTGCCATATTTTGGGCTATAGTTGGGACTACTGCCATAATTTGGGCTATAGTTGGGACCACTGCCATATTTTGGGCTATAGTTGGGACCACTGCCATATTTTGGGCTATAGTTGGGACCACTACCATAATCTGGGCTACAGTTGGGACCACTGCCATATTTTGGGCTATAGTTGGGACCACTGCCATATTTTGGCTACAGTTGGGACCACTGCCATATTTTGGGCTATAGTTGGGACCACTGCCATATTTTGGGTATAACAGGCTTACCGATGGTTTGATGGTGCTCAGTTTGTGGATTTTCGTCTTCGTTTTTGCCACCTTGCTCTACTTGTACAAGTTTGCGCTGCATCTGCAGGCACTTCAGCTTTTTCTCCAACTCGCTCATCTTACGGCCCAAGTCCATGCTGCATCGTGACGGCCTTCAGCACCTCTACCAGGCTGAACTCCTCATGCAGGCCCAGGCTGCGGCCAGGGAACTGGCTTTGAAACCTAAAAAGAAAAATTAACATCTATTCCATTAATAAAGTGTCAATTTCATTTTCTTGAGCAACATTTTCAATTTCATAACGTTTATCCAAAAACTTATTACGTAGCTCCGCCAAGGAGGCTATGTTTGCACTGGCGTTAATTGGTTTGTGATTCGGTTGGTTTGTTGGTTTGTTGGTTGGTTTGTTGGTTATGGACGGATTTTCATGAAAGTTTTTGCGGGAGTGGTCTTTGGTAAAGTACAAATCGATTGGATTTTGGAAGTGATCCAGATAGTCTACATGTTCATCTGGATGCAGGATTTTTTTTACAGATTTTTTTCACCCATCATGTGGAAAACTTTCAACACATCACCCTGCGTGACCCTCTTCTTGTGCGTGGCACTGACCCGGTGACCCTGTATCCCTTATCACCCACCTAATCTAACCACACAGGTCAATGGACTAGACCATTTTATACAATGGGGGAGTGGAAAGGTAGACCGACACAGGCATACATACACAAACTGTTTGAGTTAAGGATTTGTTTTGGGTCTGCATGTAGGATTTTTTTAAAGGATTCTTCACCATAAATGCGAGTACATGTATTTCTTTCGGGTGAAGGCGGGGAATTGTTTATCCTTGGTCATGTTGGTAGGTTTGCACACTCTGAGTGCTTTGCTTTAAATTGAATAAAAATAAAAATAAGGAGATCCATTTTAGAGTGAGTACAAACAGAAGGAACATTGATAAAATCACCATGTGAGTATACCGGTACATGTCACAATCTAACACAACAATGTTGCGACAAGAATTAAAAATTGGGATTTAAATTGGTGAATTAAATCAACGCGATTTAAATCAGACAACCCTAATAATAGGCATGTAAGGGGGGGTGTGATTCAAGTCACTTAACTATTCTAGCAGGCAGAGAATGAAACATATTTGGTACTCAACTGACAGAGAATTGACAAAGGAAACATAGGTGTGCGATATGTGTGTTCAATGCGTAACAGTTTGACAAAGTTAAGTGAATCATTGTGTTAAGATTATGTGGTCCGCACTGGCGCAGCGCTGGCCGGCCACGCCCTTCGACTTCTGCCGGCCCACATAGCTACATGTACACCCAGGTACATGTATCACCCCCTTTGTGACACACTGCGACACCGGTTTTGCCACTAAAAATATGAACCATGTATGTCGGATCAGAAAACCCCAAATTTTCCAGTGCATGGTGCCAGAAGGTGCTAATGACTCCTTGCATATTAAAATTCTGTATTTTTAAAGCAAAAATCAAACAAACTACCATGAATTTGGAGAGTTTTATTTCTTCGTATAAACTTTTTCTTCGACATAATTTACAAGTGTTGTGTTTGGTATTGCTGGAAAGAGCAAGATATTGTCTATAAAATTGACCTAAAGTATAAAGGTTAGGAAATACCAAGAATGATGACGCTTAAGATTGATAATATTCACGATGGCGACGGGCAACATCGGCGGCTAATTGTCATAATTGTTACATGTATGCTCATTTTGATTGTCACTGATTGTGTAATTCTAGTTTGTTTGCACTTTGCACACATTTGCATTATCGAAATGACGTCTGAAAAATGCCTAACTTCTTTTCTATAGCTAGTATAAGAGGTTCTAAAGCATAAATAAACTACAAAGTCTAAATATGAACATCAAAACTTGACAAAGTTCTATGTTCGGGTACATGTTCCAAGTGTGGCCTATATTTACGGAGGTAGTACAGCAAATTGGCCACATTTGTGGGGCTGGCTATCACGGATGGTGCCGAAAAAAAAGTGCTTTTTGTCAGATTGTTAGCCCCATAAATGCGGCTGAAATACTGGACTAACTCTGCACTACATGCATGACATGTGGCCCGGGGGTGGAATGGATGGTCCCATTGCTACAAATTGTAGGGAAGCCGAAAATCAATTCAGAACAAAATTATTTTGTCATTTAAAAATCACCTCACTTATCTGAGCTACAGAAGTGTGATCGCTTGCTTAACCCTCGTACTATTTAAGAGGTCACCAATGGTCAAAATGTTTGTATCTCACCTCCTGGCATACTGTGTACAAACCAATGGGAGTCTGACCAATATGAATAACCAGGCTGACAATGCATGTTTCCATAGGAATAGCAAAAACCGTTGAATTCCGTACCTTCAGAGGACTGACAAATTACGACGGTTTTCCAAAAGCATGGCGTCTGTGCTGTAAGTTCGGCCAGTGATCGGTCTTGATGTGTAACATAAGGAGATTCCTTTTTGTGAGAAACCGTCTAACAACAACCGACAGGTCTTTCGAGAATAAGGGAGCGCAAAGTAAACTCGCAGCCGCTGCACACGTGTGTCTGTCTAGGTTTCGTTCAATAGAGAGCGCGCCACATGTAAATAGTAGTCTCCACGTACAACGCGCATCATGACAAACTCGTTTTCGATCAACTACTCAATAAATACAACTATGTATTACATTGAAATTTCGCGCACTGAGTTTCCACGATGTGTTACATAAGGAGATTGAATATCATGTGAAAACATGAAACAACAAATATAATATATGATCGCAACAATGTAGTGTTTTAAACGCGAAAAATCGACGTTGACTACCATTCGGATTGTATTTGTAGCGCTCATAATAGCTCCATTGTTCGACGGTTTCTTATGAAATTAAATCTCGTAATGTTGAACATTATGACAAATAAGTGTACGAAAATTCAATGTAATACTGCTAATACATCATGTTTTTCTTGAGTTGTTGTCCCCCAAAATGAGTTTGGTGGTGGAGATCGAGACCACTATTTTGTATGTGGTGCGAGACCACGAGGGGTGCAGACCTGTAATTAAAGTGGCCCATCATTGCCTACGCGAGCCAAATCACAATGTGTGTACCCTCAAATATACTTTGCTATTAGAGCAATTATTGTGGGCCATGAACTTGAAAGTTTGTAGAACAGAAGAGCAGAAGCCGTGCACGTGACTGCACGCTTGTATTTCTGGATTTTTTTCTGCTATCAAATTCAAATCCGACTTTAATAATAACAATTAAAGGGAAAAGTCGAAAACTGTTGAAAAAAGGGGGAAAATGAAGACCAGGACAGGAATCGAACCACGAACCTCGATTCAGAAAAGAAAAAAGCTTTTCTGCTGTGAAATTCGAATCTCAATTAAACAATAGGGCCGCCTCACAGTTATAATAAGGGGGAACAATCGAAGAGTGTGCAAAAAAAAAGGAAAAAATGAGGACCAGGAGAGAACTCGAACCACGAACCTTAAGATGAGAACCCTACGCGTTTTGTCATAGTTTCTAACTTTGCGTGCATGACGTCATCATTATAAAATAATTGAAGTCTCCATAAAGTACACACAGGCACATGGAACTGAGATATTTTCTAACTTCATGCAATAATGAATTATTAATAAGTAAATTGATTCCTTTCAGCCAAGCCCGTTACAAGGTTTGTGGTTGAATCAATACATGAAAACCTTCGAATAATGGCGCGGTATCGATTATTGGTACAGTATACCTTAAGCCTGAAGTGATGGACAAAGGATTGACTTCGCAACATCCATACCGCGATAAACAAGTCACAATAAAAAATTGGCCGTTGCACACTTAGGCCCCTATTACTCTCCTGCGGGCCACAACGCGTTTATTCGCCCATGTGTGTAGCGACTGCGCGAGACGGTCAAGGAATTCGCGGAAACGCTTAAAAAGAAGCAACATTAATGTCCTTCAACTGACATGTGACACTTTATGCGAAGCAAGCAATGACTCCTCTTCATCTCTGTGTGGTGTGCCTAAGTGTGCCAAGATTTCTCCCCGATCCAACACCATCATTTCAGAGAATCAGGACTGTTTTCAACATCTAAAGGACCGCACTACGATATCTCGGGTAGCGGTCACTTGAACTGGCGGTGAATTGAACTAACTGAGAGATAAGTCCGTTGTTAATTAAACACTGCACACTAATCGCTGTTCTTTGTTTTCGCCACCCATCTTACGCCCGCCCACAATCAACGAGGTTTTAGTTGATGCTGGTAGTTACGAATGATAATTGTTGTGTTCGTACGTCAATAACACCCGATTAAGGAGAGACTGAGATTAGGGATACTTTTCTGGTTGCTTCGTATTGTATTCACGTTCCATGTCATGCCATAACACACTAGAGTACACCCATTCTGGAATTTGTATCCTTGTGGAGACATTTCTTTGTTCTCGTGTAGTAAAGTTTTCGAGTTTGAAATTGAAGTTTCAAAATGCTCTAATTTTAACCAGAATTAATTTCCTGGGCTGAAATTTGGACTAAATATCCCTTTTCTAAAACTCTTCCATTTGCGACAGATCAACCCACCTTGGAAATTACTAGTTTTTGAGTAAAATCCATATATATCTATTTCGTGAAATTCTTGTGAGACGTATTCATCTATAGAAATGTTCTTGCGGAGACGTATACAATCTTTTGTTCCCTATTGTGTGCATGTCTCCTTAAGGTAGTAAATTCCAGCACACACGTACTAGAATGTACAGACGATTAACAAATGACGTCATACACTGGTTGCACTATAAATAGATCACTGCAGTCTGCATACACTACATCCTCTCCCCCCTTAATATGGAAGCTGTACACACACACAAATATCATTTTCAACCCTATGAAAATGTCCTCGACTGAAAATTCTGTCTATAAAAGCAATGTCACACCTTACACAAAAAAATGCTAATCCTACAAACACTTGTTGCAAGAAAACCAAAGTTCAAAACAAAGAAAATCCTTTTTTCCATAATTAAATCCAAGTCCCTAGACAAGGTACATTGTAGCAATGGCTTTTTTCTCTTCCTGCCCTTAATTTGAATAAACAGAACTTCCCTTAGGATTTCCTTCTTGTTTGCTTGCTTGTTTGTTAGTTTTTTGGGTTTTTTTACACCCATGACATTCCAATACCGTACAATTTCAACTGCAACCTTTTTTGTTTGTTTCAAAACTACAACTCTAAAAACTTGTTTAAACAACTTGAGTAACAAGATAAACATTAACACAACTGTAACAACTCAAAGTGCAGTACATGCACATTTTAACTCTCATGCCGGCCTCTGCGAACAACAGTTAGGTTATTCCATAGTCTCAATGAGTCTGTCTGGGGTTTGCTGACCCTTGACGAACGACGTAGGGGTTTGGGTGAAGCACTGGAATCTGCGGTTACGGTCGGTGTCGCCGATTGTGAAGTCTGCTCACCACTTGTGATGTTTGAGGGTGGCGCGTGTGTACGTTCTGTCTGAGGAATTTGCGAGCCAACGACTGGAGCTGTCTCAGCGGTAGGGATAAACACCGGAATGGATGCGAGGTCAGACATATCAGTATCTTGGTGAGCTGAGGTGTGCATCCCATTCCTTGAGTTCTGAGAATGACTGGTTGTGGACCGTTCTGCTCTTCTCATCTGATCCACGTGTCTTTTCCACACTCGACCATCCTGCAAAATTACCACTTAAGACTTTGGGGCTGTGCGCTCTGCGACTGTGGCCAGCCACCAAGTCTCTTTGCAGCGGAAATCCTTAACCAACACATCCTCCCCCGCATAGAACTCGCGGAGTTGGGTCTGTTTGTCGTGGTGCAACTTTTGGTTGCTCTGCATGTTGACCACCTTGCGTTCAACGTCCGGGCGTAGCAAGGACAAACGAGTACGCAGTTCGCGTCCTAGGAACAAACTCGCAGGAGTACGACCGGTTGTTGCATGTGTCGTAGTGCGATATGTCAACAGGAAACTGTCGATACGTTGTTGCAAACTCCGAACACTCGATTTGCTTGAGCTGAGAGCGCGTTTGAAGGATTGAACCATTCGTTCTGCTGCACCATTACTTGCGGCGTGGTACGGTGCAACTCTTACGTGTTTTATGCCATTCACCTTGAGGAACCATTGGAACTCCTCACTTGTGAATTGCAGTCCATTGTCAAAGACAAGTTGGTAGGGGATGCCATACCTGCTGAATAAGTCTTGCAGCACCGTGATGGTTGCATTCGCGGTGGTGCTACTCATGTGGAAGATCTCTGGCCATTTTGCGTATGCGTCAATGACGATCAGGAAATCGTGACCATTTTTCTGCGCGAAATTGATGTGAATTCTGTGCCACGAAGAGCTAGGCCACACCCATGGCATTAGGGGTGCCACAGCTGGAAGGTGTCTAGTCTGTTGACAGCTAGCACAGAGACGAACAGTCTGTTCGATGTCGCGATCGATGTTAGGCCACCAAACGTAGCTTCGTGCAATTTCTTTCATCCTGACAATTCCTGGATGCGCATCATGTAACTCACCCAGAATGAACTTCTCGTACTTGTAGGGTATCACAACTCTTAATCCCCACAACAAACAGTCCTGTTCCGTGGATAGTTCGTGTCTGCGATTGAAGAAAGGTTTGAGGCGTTCGTCCCTTACCTCTGCTGGCCATCCACTTTTAGTGAACTCTAACACGCGCGAAAGCACAGGATCAGTTCTTGTAGCCTGTGAGATCTCCTTACTGGTTACTGGTAGGCTATCGAGGCGTTTGTCTTCGATGTTGTAGATAACGTCTTCATCGTCCTCCTCCATTGTGGGTAATGGGAGACATAAGAGCGCATCCGCGAGCACATTCTGCGAAGATGGAATGAACTGCAAGTTGTAGTCAAATGCGGACAACATTACAGCCCATTGCTGAAGACGTTGTGCTGCAAGGGTTGGAATCGACGTCTTGGGACAAAGGATGCGCTCCAATGGCTTTTGATCAGTCCGTATGGTAAATTTCCTTCCGTAGAGATATGTGCGGAAGCGTTTGAGACCGAACATGATTGCCAGGGCCTCCTTGTCCAGTTACGCGTAGCCCTTCTCATGTTTATTGAGTGAGCGTGAAGCATATGCTATAGGATGTCTGGAGCCGTCAGCGTACACATGCAGCATGACTGCTCCAAGTCCATATGGTGATGCGTCCGTTGCGAACTCGAGAGGGAGTGCTGGGTCGTAGTGAGCGAGAAGTTTGTCTGAACTGATGGCGTCCTTCACTGCCTCAAATGCCCTGGTACATTCATCCGTCCACTGCCAAGGACAATCCCCGAGCAGTTCGTTTAACGGATGGGCCATGGTCGACAGGTTGGGAAGGAACTGCGCTTGGAAGTTGACCATCCCCAACCATGAGCGAAGCTCTGTGACATTCTGTGGAACTGGAGCGTTGCGTATCGCGTCAACCTTGTCGTCGGTTGGCTGAATCCCTTTTGCAGAAATGCGACGTCCCATGTAGATTACGCTCTCCTGCATGAACCGACACTTTTCGGTCTTCAACCTGAGACCGTATTTCCGGAATCGCTGGAAAACGTTCTTTACGTTGCGGAGATGTTCCTCATCCGTCTTGCCTGTAACAAGCACATCATCCATGATTGCTTATGTGCTGTCCAGACCTGCTAGTACTTGTTCGATGAATCTCTGCCAGATTGCAGGACTCGATGAGATACTGAATGGTAAGCGTGTATACCGATACAGTCCCTTGTGCGTGTTAATCGTGACGTATTCTTGGGATTTGTCGTCGAGCAACATTTGCTGATATGCGCATTTCAAGTCGATTTTGGAGAATTTCTCCCCACCGGCTAGCTTGCTGAATACTTCCTCCGAAGTAGGTATGGGGTACTGATCGGTGTGGATTGATTTGTTTACAGTGTTTTTGTAATCCCCACACAGGCGTACCGTACCATCTGCTTTGGGTACACACACCAGGGGTGTCGCCCACTCGCTGAAATCAACTGGGTAAATGATTGTCTCTTGCTCCATTCTGGCGAGTTCCTTTTCGACTGCGGGGCGAAGAGCCAATGGCACTGTGCGAGCCTTGTGGAAAACTGGAATAGCGTCTTCCTTGACGTGCAGTGTTGCCTTAACTCCACGTACTGTGCCTAACTCTGGCTGAAAAATGTCCTTATATTCACTTTTCAACTCGGCGATTGGGTCAGAATTCACACCGTATTGACCCTGAGAAAACAGATTAGGCCAGTCCAGCTTGAGAACTGTCAACCACTCCCTGCCCAACAAGGGTGGTGCGTACTTGTCTGCATGGACGATGATTAGCGGTAACGTTGCTTTCTGGTCGCCGTACTGAACCTCGACAACCAGTTGGCCCAAAATTCGCAATTGGGCACCCGCGTAAGCGTGTACATGTAGGACACGATTCACCGGTTGCATTGGAATGTGAATAGTCTGACTGGCTCATGATTGATGCAGCGGCACCTGTGTCAAGTTCCATTTGTATGGGAATGTTCGCGATCTTGACAGGAACCTTGATAGTTGAAGTACGGCTGTACGTATCGGCTGTCGTGTCTCCTGACGTATCCGCTTTTGAATTATCGGAAGTCATAACCGTAAAAAACCGAGTCGACGAATGTACTGTCATCGCGATATGCGTCATCAGTGGGATCGTAAAGTTCGCGGGGGTTTTCGTCGTCTCCCACATAGCGAACGCGTCCTTTGGGCTTGGTTCGCTGTTGGGGCGTGTATTTCGTGGTTGGTGGTGCAGGGCCTGATTTACTATCAGACTTGCACTCTGACTGCAAATGTCCCACTTTCTTGCACTTGTAGCATGTGGCACTCTTGTATCGGCAATCATCGCGATTGTGATTGTTCAGTCCACAGCAGTCACAATGCTTCCTTGGTTGCGATGACCTTGGCTTTTGCCATTTTTGATTACGCTTGTAGTGAGAAGTCACCCTATTCACTGGTTTAGTCTCCACGGTGCCCATGTCTCTCACATTCTTTGCAGCAGCCTCCTCTGCGAGAGCGAGATCCAGAGTTTGTTGGAAATTGTAGTTGCGAGCGAGCAGCTTCTTTTGGATGCTCTCAGACTGCAGCCCACACGCAAACTCTCCTGCAGTTGATCCCCCGCAAAGTCACAATATACAGCCATTTTCTTCAAATGAGCAACGTATTCACAGATCGATTGTCCTGGCATTTGTCTAGCATTATGAAATCGAAATCTCTCTGCGACTGCCAGTCTCTTGGGTCTGTAGTGTCCCCGTAACAGTTTACACAAATCCTCGAATGACTTTTCCTTGGGTTGTTGCGAAAAAGACAAGTCTTTAAGTGTCTTATATGCCGTGAAACCAATGCTGCTCAACAAAATAGCCTTGCGTTTGACAGCGTTTGCCTCTGTCTCCGCAATGTCCACAGCAATGAAATACTGATCAAGTCTCTCCAAATATGTATCAATATCACCGTCCACTGGGTTAAATTTCTCGAACACAGTTCTCTGAAAAGTCGCCATTATCGTTTATCGTAGAACGTATCGTTACTATGCGTCGTCAACCATGCATGGACCAATGGCGATGTACATGTACGTTGTACTGTACCGCGCATCGTGTGTGCAAAAGTTATCACCGTACGTGTCGAGAAAACTTTGCAAAAAGTTCGTGAAAACTCAGGGTCGTTTCACACAATTTATAGTCCGTAGATAATCCTCTGCGTAACCCGTGTGTTCAAGGTTCATCCTCGTCGCCACTGTTGTGTTCGTACGTCAATAATACCCGATTAAGGAGAGACTGAGATTAGGGATACTTTTCTGGTTGCTTCGTATTGTATTCACGTTCCATGTCATGCCATAACACACTAGAGTACACACGTACTAGAATGTACAGACGATTAACAAATGACGTCATACACTGGTTGCACTATAAATAGATCACTGCAGTCTGCATACACAACATAATAGTTGGATATCTACAAGGTTGCTAGTAGCTGTAAAACGCCGCCATTAACAATTGCTCTCACATGGATGTCAAAAGTACTTTTGAGGTAAGATAAGATACAATTTTTACGAGTTACGAAAGATTCTGTCACGTCAAGTAACATTATCCCATTTTTCTGAAATATGATAATGTTTTAAGTTTGTTCCCCGAAAACTTCGCCGAACTGTATACATTTTCGAACAGTCAAGTTATCCCTTTCCTTTTTTGGGGCAATATTTGGTCTGAACCCTCTCAGTCAGTCGTTGATGTTGTAAAATCAAACGCCACCGGAGACCGAAGGCCCCTTTAAAAAGAATTCCCCGAAATTTCCCACCTGACAAGGAACTAAAAGAAACGACCGGTGTTGTAAATAAACACCCAAACTGATGAATGAGTATCGTGGGGTTGATATTTCCTCGGTTCCCTCTGATAATGTGAGTCAGAGGTCCCAATCGGGCAGAGGTATAACCATGAATTATCGAGAACTGTATTCTATAATGGTGTAGCCTGTGCCGCAAGGTATAATGCGCCGGGAAATGTGTAATATTTGCATCATATCTTGAAATACATGGGAGGAAATTCGCTGTGTAAAAAAAAATTAATAAGTTAAGGCCCCCAAAAAAGTCTCCGGTTTCTGGTATGGAGCTTGCCCAAAAAGTGGTGCGGCAACTCGTTTTTTTTTTTTTTTTTTACCTGTTTTTTTTTTTTGCTTCAAATGTCGGCTGATGACTGCAAATGGTGCCCGACTAAACTTAGTGCAAATATTATGGGAGACCAGAGAGGCCACATACATTGTAAAGCTTATTCTCGATCATAACCCCATCTAAAAATACGTTAAAATTGTGCAGCAGCAGGATTCCAGTCAAACCAGTGAGTTTGGTGGTTTTGAGACATCATCTTTCATTGAAAAAAAAACCTTTTTCATTTTGCCGACGCGCATGGCTACGGCGACGTCCGCGCATACCAGAAACCGAAGACTTTTTTTTTGGCCTTAGCGCGCAAGTCCTAATTTGTGAAATATCTGTATACAGATTTTTATCCGTTAAATTGGGTATAATATCAATTGAGATTTCTGTGGCTTTTCTGAGCATGTGCTGACTTTCGGGAGATACATATGTTTTTAACTTATGTCGCAAAAAAAGATCAAATTTCGGGAAACGACATGTGTATGAGACGTGGAGTGAAAACATTTCTTTTGTTGGTGTTCTGTATGTTGTTTTTCCTGGCTACGGAGTTCACTGTTGGGTGTTGCTGCTCAATAAGTTGTAAGGACATTAATAATAATAGGCACGTGGTTCAGCTATTCTCCCCGCGTTTGGTGTATTTCCATGGGTTCTTGGCGGGAGGTTGGTGGACGGACATCAATAAGTCAGCTAATCGACGGGTTCGTTGCTCGCAAGCGCATAAGCCCATTGTGACACAGGGTTTTCTTCAATGGAAGTTGTACTCCAGGCCCGTTGTCGCGTTCTGCTTCATGTCTTTGCAATTATTTTTTTTGCTCAAGGATACTCGTGGCACGGTGTATCCGTAATGCCAACGAGTGACTGGTTCTTCACATTGAAAAAGGGCCATCAAAGTGAGGAACAGTGTAACTTTTATTTTAGAAACCGCCCACCCGGAAAAATCTTATTGTGTATTAAGAAAGCGAAGGAAGGTTTCTCGTGTTTATTAGGCAACAAATTAATATTAAATGGCACAATTAATGTGTTTGTGTTTCAATTTCTGGGTTGGCTGCTGCCTTTGAAAACACGGATCCCTGTAGCTAAGTGGATTTGTCGATAACAATTACATTGTGTCCATTCGCAGGCGAAACCTTACGACTTGAAGTCAAGTCGGTAATTTGGCCGGGTTTTGGTCGCCCGTGGACAGCTGAATGTCACTCACCGTGCATGGCCGCTGTCAGTGATTGGCAGGTCTGCTACCAATGCGATAGTGTTATCGTCCTTGCGTTGAATTAAAGTGATACTAAGGCTTAAATAATAATAACATTAAACATTTGTTTTGATTGCAGGACACTGACATCATCAGATTATGCAGCAGCATTATCAATGAGATACAAAACTTCACTTAACGGATAAGCAGTGAGTCAGATCAACCAAGGATACTTGTACAGAAGTTGTATTCTTCTATACAAGCTGTTTTCCTTTGAATTGTTAAACGGAAGGTCGTCACCATGACTGGCGGACCGGGCAGCACCAAGCGCCACTACCGTCGGCTGCTGGACAAGCTCAAAGCCCGCTCCAGCCGCATCTTTGTCAAGACCCAGATGCAGAACCGCATGCAGGAGCAGAGACTGAAGAAAGTGGTCAATGTCCTGGAGAAGGATCGGGACCCCTGCATCCGCAAGTCTCATGAGGGGATCTGGCGAGTGTCGTCTAAGGAGTGCCCCATGCCGCGGCTGGCCAAGCCCGAGGGGATGCCATGTACCTGGCCCGTCCCCGCGCCACGACTCTCCCCACCCCAGCTGAACTAGCCACCCTGCTTCCTAAGAAGAGAGTCAGGGGACAACAGCACTATGCATCTCACGCTGAATCGGTGGCCACCAGCAAACCGCCTCCCAGAGAATACACCAAGATGTCCAAGAGAAGACTGTCCTCGATGAGATCAGATCAGGTCCAGATATATCACTATCGGAAGGTGATGGAGGAATTTGAGGAGGCAGTGGAGGTCTTTCCAGAAGGCAATGGGACAGAAGAGCATGCGACTGCTGCGGGTGGCACCGGAGAGAAGATGGAGACACCGACGCAGGGAGACAGGACTGATGGGAAGTGGGCAACACCGGTGACTAGGACAAAGAGCGTTATCAGCGAGGCAAGCAAAGCCCTGGCAGACAATGAGAGTACGGCAGCAGCTGAGGAATCAGTGAGAATTGTCATGAAGAAGCTCGGCATACGTCCTCAATCCAGCCCGATGTCTTACTCCCGAAGACCGCGGCCAAAGAAAAGACGCCCTCAGACGAGTGTCGGTACCTGCGCCACCATTGCCGAGCAACAACTGGACTCCAATAGCAAGGTGCTGCGAACCAACTACCTGGACATGTACAAAGCACAGCTGAAGAACCACGTCCGTCGCATGACTTCAAAAGGTGAAATGCCAGCGCCGTCTATATGCATGCATTGATGACATGTCACCACACCACGGCCACCGTGATGAGCGACCCAAGTCGGGTCTTGACATGAGCGTCCTCTCGCAGGCGTCCACTCCCACCAAGGCCCCTTCGCTGGCCCACAGTAAGTTTTCCTCGCCAGCCTTTTCACCCGAGTCACGTGGGATCAGCAACAATCCTGGTGCCAAGATAGAAAGGCAGTCCACCCTCATGCAACAGACAGCCTCGTCCACATCACGCTCAACACCGAGATGTCAAATGCGCAGGGTCAGCACGCAGATCATGCATGCCACCACCTTCGACACGCTACAAGATGAGGTGCAGAAAATGCAAAGCTACCGCAAGTTCCGGCGGGAGTCTCTGCAGATGGACGATGTCGCCAACCTTCAGGACTTGGAGGACGGAGAACTGTTTGAAGAGATGAAACACTGTCGGTACATCAGGTGGGCCAAAGCAGACGAAGCTTTAATCGAGGAATCCAGTGAGAACGAACCCTTACAACACCAACTTGCGCTTCTGACCCTGAAGTACGTCCCTCAGGGCCAATCAAAGAAAAGTCGGAACGAAAACACATAACCAGACGATTTATACTTCACACAGTTAATTAATTGGCAGTGTTTTAATTGGATTAAAATTTATTGGATTAAACATCAAATGTTTAATATTAAATGAACACTTCTAGTCTTCTACTACATGTATGTTATGAATTTAGTTAGACACGGTTTTTGTGTAAATATCCATATCTAGCCGAGGTATGTTCCTTTGCTCAGACAATCTACATGTACATGTACACAAAATATCTTTCGATTATTAAAATCAAATAATAATATAAATGAAAGCAATATGTATTTTGTTTTGCAAACAACTAGGCCTATAAAGCCTTTTTATTCAAACTTATTTCAGCAGAATGTGTAGTTTGTGTGGATAGAAAAATTCATTCAAATACTTTTGACTTACAGTCGTTAAAGGTTGCACATGTGCATGTTTCAAACTGTACAATCTGATCTGCAAATTATTAGTGTCAAGAAAATCATTTAGTTCAAAATACTCAATCCGCAAAATACCCTTAAATCCTTGACTTGCATTGACTTATTGGATTAAACTTTCAGTAGTACCAATGCGATTTCATAGGTTATAACAAATATGGGTAAACTTTTTCTGAGGTGCAGGTCTTACTGCACGTATTGTTTTAATGATTGTGCACTTTCATCTGGAATGTGCCATTTTAGAATCCAAAGACACGTTGTCCACTTGACATGCTTAGAAAGTAAGTTTCACATTCCACAGCCATCTTGAAAACAGCGCCACAATGTGACTTACTAAAGCCAGTCGAGGGGAACAAATTTGTAAAAGAGATACCGGTAGGTCACTGCCACATTGCAATTTCTGCTTGATATACCGACTTTTTAATGCCAATTTTAGAGCCTGCACTGTAACATAAAGACTAACAACTTACACGAGGATGTCAAGACACAAATACGGATCAAAATTTATGTATTCTTGGCCTACAGATTCCACCCCCCCCTTTTTTTTGGTAGCCGAAAACTTCTTACTAGTTCTTACTTTTTATTTTATATAATTTTTCCCCAATCCTGGGATTTGTAGAGACGCCTTTTCAAATCCAACTTAAATTTAACAAAAACGGTTTATTTTGACTTCCCATACATGTACCGGTATGTGTGACTGCGAAAACTTGTATTCAGTTTTATTCACGTTTATGTGTGATAGTGTTGGATTCAGCTACATGTACAACACTTATATACTGTACATGTACATGTAGGCCATGTATCCCGAGTGACCAGGTGACTGTGATGTTTTTTGCAGTCAGTTCACAAGTAACTGGTTGAAAATTGAATATTTTTTTTAAATGCATCACTACATCAAGTCCAGAACTTTGGTCTGACCAGAGACCCACAACCTGGAAAGTTAAGCGCAAGATGTAAAGGGTAACTCTGGTGACACTATTGGTTTGCAATTATTTTTGGTGCTACTGTAATTGGCGATTTGGTCGCTGTTGGATCCGGTTGAAATAAATAAATAAATAAATAATCTGAGTAGACAATTTGATCAAATTTGAGTGCATTTTACGTTTTGAACTTAAGCCACCTTTGAGAATATGATTGAAAAGTACTAGGCCCTACATGCCTTAGGTGCATGTATATCTAGGCTGATTATAAAGATTACGTGCACAAACAGTCATGACAGTAGATTGTCCCTTTTTGACAACTTTTGAGAGCCCTAGTTGGAGAGACGCATTGCGTGAATGTACTGGTACGCGGCCTTTCGTGTAATTATGTCATCATGCCAATGTTTGTGTTGGACATTCCTCACTAAATATTTGCATAATTTATATAACTGTATGACTGTAGCAAAATGCTTCCGTCTTCAAGTTAAATTTATTATCATTGTACTTCCGGTTACACTGGAAGTAAAGGTCAAATGGTATGTGCCCTGGACATGCTGGAACAAAATATTGCCAGTAGCAATGTCTGAAACAACAAAAAACTAGAAATGTGTTTGTGGACAAACACTGAGCTGTTTCGACCGTTTTATTAATGACTGCCGTAAAGGAGTTTCATCCAGGTCGAATGAACATGTACATGCGTATTCTATACAAAAAGTGTCTATCCTACGTCCCTGACAATGCATGAACATAAAATCTGTCAAAGTTAGCCGGAAATCGGCTAAAACGGTCACTGTGGACAGGATTTGACCTCAGCAACACGTGCGCTGCGCGCGGGCTGACTGACTACGATATGTACAACGTACGTGCATGTACATGTACATGTACATTGTGGACTGTGCATGTTTTAAAGCAGAGTTATTGTCAACCTGAAGTTTTAAGCGTGCGCAGGGCATGTCCGAGTTTGCTTATTGCCTCGAAGCTTTGAAATATTTTAGACCTACCCTTACATAGACAATTAAAGTAGAAATTAATATAAAAACTGCCATGGTTGATTTTTCAGGATTTTTTTTAAGGAAAAAGGGTCTTTTCATTATAACTTCCGGTCTGATGACGTCATACACCTTAAACTTCGCACACGTCTTAAGTGGGTCAAGGTCATCATATACACCAATATTTAGGTGATTCTGACAAACTTCGCCACAGACATCTATTCAAAATACATTTTTGAAAATGTTCAACCTGTCACTAGAGGGCGCTCGAAGATTGCATGACGTCATCGGTAGATGATTTGAAGAATACTATCAGCCAAGAGACTAACACAGTTAAAAGCAAGTTCATATCTATTACCACTTTTAAATAATAAGCCACTTTCGGTTTTGGCCTTTTTCGACCGGAAGCAAGGGTCACGTGATTTTACGCACACTGAATGAAATAAAGTCCTCAACCTACTCTACCACTTGCCGGCAACAGAATGCTGCGGACGCGTACGGTTGATTTCTTATGCATTTTTAAATATTAAAAGTGTCACAATTTAATTGCCTATAAATAAACACCGGATGACGTCATCATGACGTCATCATTACACAATGTTGTTTGAATTAGGGTCATTGCTTGGACAAAGATTGGTGTAAATAAATTACTGGCAAAGTGTCGAAAATGCCCTCTGAAAATTGACATTTTTTTTTAAATTTCTGTGTACAAAGTCTATGGGAAAAATTAAATATTCAAAATTCTATAATAAATCACGTGATGACGTCAGCATGACGAAAAGTTTCGGCGCACATCTTCAGATGGTGGTCTAAGTGTGTGCCAGGTTTGAAGTCGATCGGATTTGAAAAAAAGCCAAAAGTGACTTGTAGAACGAAAACACGTGTTATCCTATGAGAAAAAAGTCTGAAAAATAAAAGAGAAAAAAAAAAATAACAGAAACAAGAGCTGTTTCTGTGTGTACACCGAAACAGCTAATGAGACTGTTCCATTATAAAGTTACATGTATAGCCTAATTAAAAGTTCCATTATAAAGTTATAGCCTAATTAAAAGTAAGCTTGTAATTTGATACCAGGTGATGTCATGATGACATCACATTTTCTTTTACATCTTCGGACCAGGGTTCAAATTCCATCTACATGTAGGTTTTATCGTCATCACGTGAACTGTTTGGAAAAGATGTGGTTCGTTTTGATTTTGAGGCTTCTGTCTGTAATTTAAATTCACCCAACTTTGACCTTCCAGTAGACCCGGAAGTAAAGGTCGAGCGAGTTCACGTAGGAGAAAACCCGTAAAGAATTATTGTCCAGCAAAAAAAACCCCAAAGAATAATTATTACCATTTCAAAAAGGTGATCGGGTCGTACCCGATCAAAAAGTCCCCAAAAACATTCAGTGTGATGAATCCTGCTTTTGACAGATTTTCCACTTTTTTCTGTCTTAGTTTTATTGTGTTGAGCATAAAAATCGGGCAAGAAAGATCTTTTGCTGTTACTCCCTCAACCGTTTTAAAGTACAGTTAGAGCATTTTCTCTTCAAATATGAAAAAGTCTTACTTTGCAGTACTTCGAGTCTGTTCCATCCCTGTGAAGCACCAGCAAGGTAGTGATGTACTTGGTGCGGTCCTTCTCCTGGGCTGTATAGTGCTTCTCAAGGGAGCTCTGGTCTGAGTCTGTTCCATCCCTGTGAAGCACCAGCAAGGTAGCGATGTGTACTTGGTGCGGTCCTTCTCCTGGGCTGTATAGTGCTTCTCAAGGGAGCTCTGGTCTGAGTCTGTACCATCCCTGTGAAGCACCAGCAAGGTAGTAATGTACTTGGTGCGGTCCTTCTCCTGGGCTGTATAGTGCTTCTCAAGGGAGCTCTGGTCTGAGTCTGTACCATCCCTGTGAAGCATCAGCAAGGTAGTAATGTACTTGGTGCGGTCCTTCTCCTGGGCTGTATAGTGCTTCTCAAGGGAGCTCTGGTCTGAGTCCGTACCATCCCTGTGAAGCACCAGCAAGGTAGTAATGTACTTGGTGCGGTCCTTCTCCTGGGCCGTATAGTGCTTCTCAAGGGAGCTCTGGTCTGAGTCTGTACCATCCCTGTGAAGCACCAGCAAGGTAGTAATGTACTTGGTGCGGTCCTTCTCCTGGGCCGTATAGTGCTTCTCAAGGGAGCTCTGGTCTGAGTCTGTACCATCCCTGTGAAGCACCAGCAAGGTAGTAATGTACTTGGTGCGGTCCTTCTCCTGGGCCGTATAGTGCTTCTCAAGGGAGCTCTGGTCTGAGTCTGTTCCATCCCTGTGAAGCATCAGCAAGGTAGTGATGTACTTGGTGCGGTCCTTCTCCTAAGCCGTACAGTGCTTCTCAAGAGAGCTCTGGTCTGAGTCTGTTCTAGCCGTGAGAAGCAGTCCTTCTCCTGGGCCTTATAGTGCTTCTATAGTGCTTCTCAAGAGAGCTCTCTGATGTGAAGTGAGCTGGTAGATCTGCCATCACCTGGTCAAGAAATTTGAATATTGTCAATTTGGGAAAAAATGTTTGATACTGATTGAGACATTTACTTGTATTCATTATTAGCTATCCTGCAAATTCGAGTGGAACAAGGTTAAATAAAAAATAGGTTAACCAGTTTGCGTCGGATAATGTGTATACAAACAAAGATTTGCAGTATTCGTAGCGGTTGACAGATGAACAAGCAATGATAGCTGAGTCCTATCAATACAGATGTCAAATTGGTTCAAAAAAATCTTGGAGTTTTTAAGAATAAATTATTGTTTCACTGAAGAAGAAGTGTCTTTGCTCCCTTATTAGTCCCATCCTTGTAGATAGGATAGGATGCCTAGTTATATATCTTTGATACAAACGAATCCGGGAAATATAAATTTATAGTGACTGGGCATCATTCCATCTTGCAAGGTGACAGAAGAAAGTCCTGAATAGCGCCCTCTACTCCACCTCACCCGGCCGCAGCATTACATGACAAAACAATGAAACAAGCCCATTGGTTTTACTTTAAACATGCCTTAGACCTTACTCCATATTTTTTATACAATTTCCTTAAAACATAAGTAGTGACTATCAAAGGTTATTAATATCACTCAATCTGAAAATATAAAGAAAACAAAAATCCCCCACTTGCATTATTGTCCATTCAGCCATAAAAAATCGTTGTGCGTCAATTTTGATCTGTTGAGTCAATTTCTTTTTTTCTTTAAAATTTTCTGTAGCTACAACAGTGCCCTTTAGTGCTGCACCGCCTCAAATATTTAGCACTAAGGAGCACAAGGGCACCAAGGCAAATGATAGGGCACCAAGTCAAATGATGTAAGCCCATATGAGAACTCAAACAAACAAAGCAGTACCACTTTGCTATTTTTTCCCAAGCTTGGATGGTACAGACAAAGAATATTTTCTTAAACGCATCACTAGTTTGAATACAATTTAATACCAAATTAGTGACTCTCAACAGTATAGTTATGAACTCACAGTCTGTTTGTTTGATGACGGAATTTTTGTTACAACTTCCACATGGTATGTAGTAGATTAAAAGGCGACTACAAAATACTTCAGTCTTTGTTAAAAAAAAAAAATAGGTGACTTGATCAAAGTTAGTTATTGTACAAGTGTGATGAGGCCTAAACCTTTTTTTTCCTGAATCTTTTTCTTAAAGTTGCTAAACGAAAGCTGTAATCGCGAACAACAAATCTGTTGGTGAACACACAATTGTGTGTTAATTTGAATTTGTTGTTAGGTTTTTCAAATAGACCTACAAACGCTGTAGTATAATAGCTGATTATGCTTCTTACCTCTTTACAAAAAATTGCTGATCCAAATGCGTTGCAGATAATGTTGGGATAATATTCTGGTTGTTTACAAGTTTTGTTTGGGTGGCTTGATTTGGTCGATCTTGTAGCTTGGATCATGTCCCTCGAGCCAGTACGTCAGGCTTTCACCTTTGCCCTGAAATAAAAGAAAGGAAAAAGATAAGAGATTGGTTGAAACAGTTATCTCATGTTTCCTTTGAAATATGATGGACTTGAGAATTTGCAGCAGTGAAAATTGAAGGAAGGGTAGATCATTTGTCATTTGTGATTTTTTTCCCATTTGAAGCAACAAAAGTTCTCAAAATCTAAAGATGGGTGCTTAACAACTACCCCAAATGAAGTTTAAGATATGTGAATGCTATGTTTTCAGAGGAAACAATATTCTAGGATCTCAATTTCTATTCAAAAGTTGCTGAGACACGTTTGTTCTCATTCAGCTGATTGAAGCTTTGCAATGTTGCACACTAAACCGCTGAATGAGTCATGTCAACACTTGTGCACACCCATTCACAGATTAGTCCGATCACAAACCAACTACTAACGAAAACTCCCAAAAAATGTGTCATTTGACACACTATTTAGAAATGGCCTTCTTTTATTGTGTTCTTCACAATGACAGCATGTAATGCCAGAGAGAATAATTTCACAGGCAGTCTGACTAGCTGTACTAAGGGTTGTTTTTTATTTTTATTGTAATTTTCCTACTTGTACTTGGGTATCGATCCTTTAGGCTGGACTCTGATGTTCCCATGGAGCTATATTAAAGTACAAGACTTGTGATATATGCTTGCGACTGGACCTGTGATGTACTTGTGACTAGACTTGTGATGTACTTGTGACTAGACTTGTAATGTACTTGTGACTAGACTTGTGATGTACTTGTGACTAGACTTGTGAAATACTTGTGACTGGACTTGTGATGTACTTGTGACTAGACTTGTGATTTACTTGTGACTGGACTTGTGATACACTTGTGACTGGACTTGTGATTCACTTGTGACTGGACTTGTGATGTACTTGTGACTAAACTTGTGATGTACTTGCCACCAGACTTGTAATGAACTTGTGACTGGACTTGTGATATACTTGTGACTGGACTTGTGATATACTTGTGACTAAACTTGTGATGTACTTGCCACCAGATTTGTGATGTACTTGTGGCTGGACTTGTGATGTACTTGTGACTGGACTTGTGATGTACTTGTGACTGGACTTGTGATGTATTTGCCACCAGACTTGCGATGTACTTGTGAACAGACTAGTGATGTTTTTGTGACTGAGCTTATGATGCACTTGTGACTAGACTTGTGATGTTCTTGTGACTGGACTTGTGATGTACCTGTGACTGGACTTGTGATGTACTTGTGACTAGACTTGTAATGTACTTGTGTCTGGACTTGTGATGTACCTGTGACTAAACTTGTGACGTACTTGTGACTAGACTTGTGATGTTCTTGTGACTGGACTTGTGATGTACTTGTGACTGGACTTGTGATGTACCTATGACTAGAGTTGTAATGTACGTGTGGCTGGACTTGTGATGTACTTGTGACTAAACTTGTGACGTACTTGTGACTAGACTTGTGATGTACTTGTGACTTGGCTTATGATGTACGTGTGACTAGACTTGTGATGTAATTGTGACTGGACTTATGACGTACTTGTGACTGGACTTATGATGTACTTGTGAATGGACTTGTGATGTACTTGTGACTAGACTTGCGTTATACTTGTGACTGGACTTGTGACTGGACTTGTGACTGGACATGCGACTGGACTTGTAATGTACTTGTGAAGTACTTTTGACTGGACTTGTGATGTGACTTGTGATGTACTTGTGACTAGACTGGTAATGTCTAGTGTCTAGTGGTGCGCTGTGTGGCAGCACCCTCTCGTTTTTGCTCCGCAAAAATTCCGTTTTTTGCGTGTTACGTCTTGTTTTGTCGTATTGTGCCTTTGTCATATGTTGTGTGATAATTAGTGAGTTTTTAAGACATTGCAATACAGCAAATTGTTGGAGGTTTTGGACAATGTGACTGTGTCGACATTTGGGCAAGTCACGTTGCACCACCATGTTACGCTACACCGCACAACAGTTACTCAGCATTGGAACCATATGATGAAACAGACTGGAGCAGTAGGCAGATTACCAGCGAAAGTGTGGTCTACGCTGAAGTTGCATGGTCTATGCAATAAATATATCAAGCGGGGTACCAGGGCTGGAATTACTCGCCAACGCCCCATCAGAGTCGTGGTTAACTGTAGAAATATGCGGCCTCGAAAGCAACAGCCGGGTGTCTGCGTGAGTAACTTGGTGGCAATTAAAACCAATAAACTTAATATACCTACCCTGATGAATGCGAACGCCAGAACTTTGATTCCAAAACTTGATGAGTTAAGTGTAACACTAACTGAACATAAAGTCGATGTGTGTTGCATAACAGAATCATGGTGTCCTACCAGTGTTCCTGATAGCGTCCTGTTGTTAGATCACTATCACCCCCCCCCCCCCAATAAGACATAACAGAGACCATACATCAGGTGGAGGGATTGTGTGCTATGTACATGCCAACATTCCATTCTCGGTGCTCAGGAATTTAGCTGAGGAGAACGTCGAGTCTGTCTGGCTTAAATTGCAGCCCCAACGTCTTCCGCGGCAGTTTAATGCCATTGTGTTTGGAGCTATTTATCAGCCCCATAACGTCAAAGACAAGCATAATCATATATGCTGGAGCACATATACATTTTTGTACACCTCGCTAGACAGTTTTAGGGATTTGATAAAAAAGAGACAGCGTGCTTGGCACGGAGGACACCAGCCCAAGTATAGGTACTACAGAAACAAAGTGAACAGGTTGAGCAAGTCGATTCGGAAACAGTACTTTCAGGCAAAAGTTGATCTTCTGGACCTTAAACAAAGCAGAAATTGGTGGAACGAAGTAAAGTCACTCAAAGGTGAGAAACACGACTATAACCATTGAAAAACCTTGTCGACAATGTTGCCCATGGTGATCAGGAAGAATTTGCCGAATTTGTGAATTCTTTCTTTGCATCCATCTCATCCGACCTACCTCCGCTAGAAGCACCAGAGTCTCACAGTGAAGATTTAATTCCTACCAAGTACGTCCTCACAAGTGCGGTGGTTGAGAAAGCACTGAAGTTGGTGAGAACACACAAGGCACCTGGTCCTGATCAGATTCCCAATTGGATCTTGAAAGATCACGCATCCATGTTGGCAAGACCCGTCTGCTCCATCTTTAATGCTTTGGTGGCCCAAGCAACTCTACCAAGCATCTGGAAGGCTGCTGAAGTTATCGCCATCCCGAAAACGACTCCACCTGCCTCAGTAGAGAATGACTTGCATCCAATCTCCCTAACCGCCGTGCTAGTGAAGATTCTTGAGGGATTCGTGTTTAAATGGCTATGGGAGCAGTACCAGCCGCAGTTAGATCCAGTCCAATTTGGTAACGTCCCGGGCTCATCAACTACTTGCGCTCTCATTGACCTGTTGCACAACTGGTACTCTGCCACAGATCAAGCCAAGAACATGGTGTGTGTCCTTTTCCTCGACTACAGCAAGGCATTTGATAGGATCAACCATGTGATTCTCATCGATAAACTGGAATCTCTTCATGTTGATCAACTCATCGTCAACCGGGTTACAGAGTTCCTGCGACACGGAATGCAGCGTGTTAAGATCGGCACCTGTAAATCGCAGTGGACTGTCATCAATGGTGGAGACCCACAGGGAACAAAACTTGGGCCATTGCTTTTCATCATGATGATTGGAGATCTTCAACCCTCCCTGCCCACAGTCAAATATGTTGATGATACAACACTGCACCGCCGGCGGAACCGGGGGGCAGAGGGGGCAGTTGCCCCCCCCCCCCCCCCACTTTTGAATGGGTAGCTATTTTGCCCCCCCCCCCCCCCCACTTTTTACCAGGAGCGATTTTTAAAAAACCAGGTTAATTAATATGATGCAAGAGGTAAAAAAAGA
The DNA here is from genome assembly GCF_015706575.1 of Patiria miniata. NCBI lineage: Eukaryota > Metazoa > Echinodermata > Asteroidea > Valvatida > Asterinidae > Patiria > Patiria miniata. The sequence goes on from NW_024037061.1 coordinate 19,097,478, forward strand.
TTTCTGAACACGTGTCTCATTTATAGGGCCCTATTAATAGTATTATGTACTACAATGTATCTTTTGCTCAGAAAATATTGGTTAAAGTGGTCAGAAATTGCCTCAGATCGCACCACAGAGCATCTAGAATCCAAAAAAATTCGGGGCCCTTTAAAGCGGGCCCCTAACCCCACGCCTCAAGGGCTTCGCGCTTCACGCTCGCATCAGTTCTGATCAAGGTATGTTCCCCCACTTTTGAAAAGCGAATGACACCCCTGGTTGGGGTTGAAATTTGACAATAGGCCTTATACCTAAGTGAGTATGGCGACACAAAATTAGAAAAATGATTCGAAAAATAGGGATATACCGTAATTTTCGGAATATAAGCGGCGCGGTGTATAAGCCGCAGCACGCAAAAATCTGCAAATTAAGATCTGAAGTCGGCGTATATAAGCCGCCTCCAAAAATTCTAGTCAAAAAGCTCTGAACCAGTTCCAGTTACACTACAGAAGCTATAAAAAGGGCCACAAAATTTATATCAAATCATTTTCAATCGATACTCTTACAAACAAATTGATGATGAGAAATAAACACCGGGAAGTGCTGCCGGCTGCCCCGTCCCGGTCCCCGGCCTTAAAAGTTAGTGCATAGCCGGCCAGGCAGCCTAGCTGAAACAGTGACATCGCCAGATGAATCCAAAATGCAGGAGTCGGTACAGGAGGTGATTGATTGGTCTTCACCATGTTCACATAATGACATGCAGATTAATCCAAATAAAACTAAGAAATGGTTATCAGTTTCCGTAAACATGTGCCGTTAATTCCAAGCAAAAACATTGCTGTGTATACGAAAGCTGCTCAGAGACTTTATTGTAAATGCAACTTCGTAGGGCAGGTCTTAACCAGCTGGACCTCTGCAAATACTATTTTGCTTGTATTAGATCCATACTTGATTATGCATGCCAGGTTTACCATAGCAGCTTAACTAAAGCCCTGTCCGTACTGGACTTTTTTTGGTCAAACTAACTGAGACTATGGGTACTTTTCCCACTTTAAATCCAGTGCGGAAAGCCTAGGACGTTTTCCTCTCGGTTACTTTTCCTGAGTCCAGCGGTTACTTTTACTGGCCAACTGCTGCCCAGGAAAACTTCCCACGCGCCCAGGAAAACTGACCAGGTAACTTTTCCCGAGACGATAAGTCCAGTGCGGACAGTGCGAGTCAGTAAAAGCGGCTCAGGAAAACGTACATCCAGCCCGAGCGCCCTGTATGTTATGCATACAGAGACCGCAGGAACCTGCAAGAGCAGTGGCGGAACATTTTGTAGAAACACGATGCGGTGTATCATCAAGTCCGATCGGTAAAATCTCGTTAAAATATATATTTCAACGGACAAATACATACAGAGAGAGAGAGAGAGATCACGTTCTGAGAATTAATTTGCGGAAATTCTCTTTCTCCACCGATGCATGTTATTTTCTACGATCCAAATTCGTCCTGATACGCTACTGTAGTCATGCAGTGAACATCATGGTCCGGTACCGTACGTAGGCCGTAGTCACTGGTTCCTGGCCCACATCATAGCTTCGATTCTGTAAGCATGCGATGGGAACCAACGAATACTGATGGCACTGCTGCCGCATGGAACATCGTACAGCGGCATGGCTTCGACGACGTGCATCACAAATGCGTCAGAATTATAGGCCTTTTCGTCAAGATTTAGCGTGTCAAGATGAAATAATATTGTGTAAACGATTATGTTGTGCATGCAAATGGCGTGTGTAATATTACTGTGCGTATCGGCGGCTGAAAATGTGATCGGCAATTTGTTTCCTGTGTACGGTGACCGTGAGTCATGATTATACTGACACTGTGACAGCTCGGTTACTTCTCCCACGCGGTCTGGGTAAATTTTCCCATGTCGAAAGTCCAAGTGCGGACAGTGGTCACATTTGACCATTTCTCATTTTACCATTGTCTCAGTAAAACCTTGCAAAAAAAAAGTCCAGTGCGGACACGGCTTAAGGAACAGTCCAATTTGTTCGAATCCATTCAACGAAGAGCTTTGAGAATTATTATCCCTGGTAAGTCTAATGCAAAGGCAATGGAGCAGGTAGATATTCAAAGTCTATATGCCCGCGCAGGAAGTCACTGTGTGAGCAGTTATTCGCTGACATGTCAAATCCTAACCATAGGCTGAATCATTTGCTCGAAAAACACCAGCCTGTATCGTATGCATTAAGGAACCAGAGACAGTTCAGCCTGCCTTTCTGTAAAACGAACAGACTAAAGAATAGTTTCATTCCCTGGTGTCTTTATAATTTACAGTCCTAATTGTTAGTCACTTTTTAGCAATGTTAAGTTGATGCTGATGTTGATATTAATGACTATTTTAGGTTGAAGTGTTTTTATATCGTGTGAAGTTACCTGTGAATGCATGTGTGTCTAAATGATTTAATTATGTATTATAACTGAAATGTTTTGTTTTTAAATTTAAATACTTGTCATGACCGGTGGAGCTCTGTTAGTCATGTTCTAGGTATGTGAAAGTATGTTTCCAGTAACTTGGTTACTTTTAGAAGCTTTTAATGTTTAATGTGCATTGCTATTTAAAAGGTTTAATATATTTCAAACTCAAATGTAATTTAAATATCTTTCAAAATGTTTTTAATCCAACCATTTTAGATGCTTTGGTTGCTAATAATAATAATAATAATAATAATAATGTACTTGTGACTGGGCTTATGATGCACTTGTGACTAGGCTTGTGATGTACTTGTGACTGGACTCTTAATGTACTTGTTACTGGAACTGTAATGTACTTGTGACTAGACTTATGATGTACTTGTGACTGGACTTGTGATGTACTTGTGACTAGGTTTGTGATGTACTTGTGACTGGACTTGTGATGTACTTGTGACTGGACTTGTGATGTATTTGTGACTTGACTTATGATGTACTTGTGACTGGACTTGTGACTGGACTTGTAATGTACTTGTGCCTGGACTTGTGATGTACAGTACTTGTGATGTACTTGTGATGTACTTGTGACGGGACTTGTGATGTACTTATGACTGGGCTGATGATGCACTTGTGACTAGACTTGTGATGTACTTGTGACTGAACTTGTGACTGGACTTGTGACTGGACTTGTGACTGGACTTGTGATGTACTTGTGACTGGACTTGTGATGTACTTGTGACTGGACTTGTGATGTACATGTACTTGTGACTGGACTTGTGATGTACTTGTGACTGGACTTGTGATGTACTTGTGACTGGACTTGTGATGTACTTGTGACTAGATTTGTGATGTTCTTGTGACTGGACTTGTGATGTACTTGTGACTGGACTTGTGATGTATTTGTGATTTATCAATCTTAAGTATCTCGAACACAAGCAAAGACAATGATCTTACCTGAGTGAATACCGATGCGGAGTTTGAGTTTCTCATCTTGTTTGTGTGGCATGATCAACTATCAACGCCCTCCAGGAGATGCCATGCAGTGGAGGCGATCATACCAGCATGACGGCTGCCATTACGGATCAGTAGGCAAGAGACCAACATGTAGGCATCGTCGAAGCTTTCAACCTTGGCAAGATGTTATTATTTAACACTGGTTAATTTTGCTTTCAGACATTATCATAGAACATACACGTATTTGCGTGGTTTTTGCCTGAACTAGTAACCATGGTAGCATCAACTTAACCTCTGAGTGATTGTCATGACTACGCCTGCGAACAGCCCGAGTAATGTTGACAATGATAATGCAAGTGACTCTTTGTAATTATATCACCGCACTCACAGATTCTGTGTTTTTCAGTGGCCGAGAGTGTGCATCACATAGTATTTGCTATTTTCCGTCTACATGTACATGGCTAAAAGGACTATGGCACCTTCCATTTTAATAGGGTAAACTGGGGTAAAAAAGCCCATGGGGAACAAAAGCCCACTTGACTTGTTTCCACTGCTAGTAAAAAATTACAAGATAAATTGTTCAATGGAATATATTTTTTTAATAAGTACAATGTAGATAAAAACTAATAATAAAAAGAATTAAATTCATTAACATATTTGAAGGGAACGTATGTAAAAATTTTTTTTTTTAAATGGCCATTGAAGGTTTAGCCTATATCGCTGAAAATCTTATATTTTTATTATTCTCTAGTTGATATATATTAAGAAGGGTTAATAACATAATTATAAATGATTACAATATTAAAATCTATTTTAATATTTGCTTAATAATGTTTTTTGAGTGGGCATTTTTACCCCGGGCAAAATCAGGGGTCTCGGGGAAAAACGCCCAGTACTTTCCTTGATATCAAACTCTATTGCAGCCTCATTTATCTTCAAAAACATCACTGTTAGAACTTTGTACAGCATAATGTTTGTTGTATGAGTAAGTATTAGCTATAAGAGTCCCACTACATAAATATTAAACAGTCAGGCACGGATCCAGAGGGGGGTTTTGGGGGTCCCCAAAAAAACCCGCTCTGTCAAAAAAAAAATTATCTTACAAATTCCTAAAAAAAAGTCGCCCCCCCCCCCCCCCCCCCCCCCGCTACGACACCCAAACAAACATTATACTGGTATAATGTCCACCTGTTCGAAAAACGGTACATCATTCTGTAATCTAGTGTTATTAATCGTCAAATTTGAACAGCGCCCCCTATTGAAATATGGTACCAGCCCCCCCCCCCCCCCCCCCCCCCTCTGTTTTTGATTTTACGGAGGCAAAGTGTCTGGAGAAAAAAACCTGTGAACATTTTCAGATTTTTAACTGATGAACCCCCCCCCCCCCCTGCGAAAACTCCTGGATCCGCCCCTGGCAGTGTATTGCTTGAAGTGGGGAGGTACATGTAGGCGGTATCACTAACTGACGTTACGAAGTGGCAAGGAATCTGGCATTTGTTTAGTGGCGAATGCAATGGGTCTATGGTATGTGAGCAGATTCGCAGATTAATTAGGCAAGACCCCGCCTCTTAACCTCATAGATTTTGACCAATCAGTTGGCGCTTTCTATATCGGGTCTTCGGTCATTCACCGTTGCGCATCATAGACAATGGATTAAAAAGCCCTGCGTCACGCACTCTGTTACCATGTTACGCGATAACGCGCCCGGCTGTTGTTGCATTACAAAACACTGCATTCGAATTGACCAATCAAACGTTCAGTCCTGATTTGGGATTGAAATGACGTCACGATTTAGTAAAGTCGACTCCGATTGGCTGAGGTGCGAGATCGCATAAATCTGCATGCCTTGATATATCAGACGTCAGACAGGAGTCTGGGCTCCGTGGATAACGGGTGATACTCAGACTAGCATTTATTATTAGGGAGTGCTCGAGAAATCATGAGCTCATGGCATTTTTTCAAAAAAAACAAACACCTCTATGGTGATTTGAGTGTACTTTTAATAAGTAAAAATGAATAGAAATGGCTCTAAGACCCAACTGGACCGGTTTCTGCTCTCATGCTATAATAGCAGAGCTTCATCCGTAGTACATGTAAGCCAAATCCAGTATTTTATATTCGGCTAAATTAGTCATGTCAAATGTTAGGGTGCATAGATACACATAAGTGCATCTAATAACATTTTGTGTGAACCTTGTTATGAGTCCAATTCCCAGTTATTGATAAACCTTGATTTGACAAGTACACCTTTAAGATTTTTGGCCTTTTATAGGCAGGAATTGGTTTGCTGGGAAACAGATTGCATACATGTAATTTCAGGTGTTCCGGAATTAAATGTCGGTCTTTCAGCAATACTTTTGTTAGCTGTGTGTAGATTATCTTGAACTTGAGGTGGTTCTTTTCGTCGTGTTTCATTCATGATGTATTGCTCACAGATTTCAAATTGTATGTCTTTTATGACTGGCAATTTCCTCTTTCTTGTATTTACAGAGTAGAAGTTTCTCCATGAACGCATTTCTTCTTTTCTCTAAAAAATATGTCTTGTTGTCACAGAAATGTGCGTATCTTAGTACTGTAGTTCTCCTTTGATAAAGCCTCAGGTTACCAGCAGTAGGCTAGAAGCACACATACAAAAATGCCTAATAACATGGAACTATGATTTGGCTAAACAAGATTGAAGTAGATTTTTCAATATTGGCCGGTCTTATCATAAGTTTGTTATGAGCGAATTATGTACGTTAATGTTCCACTTCCTTCCACATAAAAATACCTGTTTCAAATGATCAAGTTTGATGTTATAATTAACCAGTTGTGTTTGAAAAGTTATTTGTATTTGATGAAGTATCCCTCCATATTAAATTAATAATAAAAAATATGACTATACTACAGGGAAACCTGTGGTATAGCAGTTTTTTTTTTGTAAATTTGGGCGGGCGTTTTTACCACAAGGCATAGATATTTTACATAGTATTTGCTATTTTCCGTCTACATGTACATGGCTAAAAGGACTATATGACACCTTCCATTTTAATACTGACTACTTTGAGTGGCATAATCAAACTAGCCTCCTAGACCTGTTTTATAATGCCACTCAAAGCAGTCAATATGCAAGACTACATTTGTATAAGCATAGCTTGTAAAGTACTCTGATAGTAAAACAGATCTAAGATGGTAGAATCAAGTTAAGGGGTTACGGGTTAAGTGCTTTCTGTCAATGTATTGTTGATCATTTCATGTTTGCATATTAACCATAATAAATGAACTTGGATAAGTGTATTAAGTATAATCTATTGCAAGTACCCTTTAAAATAACTTCCTGTGAAATGGCACGTTTGGCTTAACCAGTTCACATCAGACAACGTGTTATACACGCAAGGTTTTGCGGTAATCAGAATGGATGATGGATAAACACGCAACAAGCGAGGCCTAAAATGTCTGTCAGTGGCCCGCTTGCAGCGAGCTACCCGTAGATGACAGCCTGAAGCCGTCTGGCATCCAGATTCATGAAAACAATCCCAAGTCTTGGTCTGGTCAATGTCAAAATAGTCCAGCGCAAACTGGTTAAAACAATCTGCTGAGTCATATGAAATATTTACCTTTTAGACGTCATAGTTGGAAATGATGGCGTTGAACAGCGTGTACAAGGCATTCAACAAGTTAACAACCTGGAAAGTTAAGCGCAAGATGTAAAGGGTAACTCTGGTGACACTATTGGTTTGCAATTATTTTTGGTGCTACTGTAATTGGCAATTTGGCCGCTGTTGGATCCGGTTGAAATAAATAAATAAATAAATAAATAATCTGAGTAGACAATTTGATCAAATTTGAGTGCATTTTATGTTTTGAACTTAAGCCACCTTTGAGAATATGATTGAAAAGTACTAGGCCCTACATGCCCTAGGTGCATGTATATCTAGGCTGATTATAAAGATTACGTGCACAAACAGTAGATTGTCCCTTTTTGACAACTTTTGAGAGCCCTAGTTGGAGAGACGCACTGCGTGAATGTACTGGTACGCGCCCTTTCGTGTAATTATGTCATCATGCCAATGTTTGTGTTGGACATTCCTCACTAAATATTTGCCTTATTTATATAACTGTAGCAAAATACTTCCGTCTTCAAGTTAAATTTATTATCATTGCACTTCCGGTTACACTGGAAGTAAAGGTCAAATGGTATGCGCCCTGGACATGCTGGAACAAAATATTGCCAGTAGCAATGTCTGAAACAAAAAAAAAATGAGAATACTACTCTGTTCCGTTATAGCCTTATTAAAAGTAAGCTTTCAAATTTTCATGTTAACCAGCTTGTAATAAGCCATTTGCGAGTTAAATTTGAATAAAATCTGGTATGCTGACTTAATCCAATGGTTTGCACGTTTAAACTTTGCATTCTCCCGACCAAAGACACTGTTTCTATATCACGTGATTCGGGGCAAGCCTTATGCTAGCAACCCCCAGCTCCGGCATGGTCTGGTGTCTTTGTGCCATTCTCACCCATTGTGAACGATGTATTGGTGCTGAGCATAACTATGCAAGAGCTTGCCCCGAATCATGTGATTAGCAACAGTGTCTTTGGTCTGGAGAATTCAAAGTTAAAATGGGTCAAGCATTCTGAGCAAGTTAGTGTACCATATGTTTTTCAAACGTAAATCCCAAAGGGTGTAGGTTACTCGCAAATGACTTATTTGATACCAGGGGATGTCATGATGACATCACAATTTCTTTTACATCTTCGGACCAGGGTTCAAATTCCATCTACATGTAGGCTTTATCGTCATCACGTGAACTGTTTGGAAAAGATGTGGTTCGTTTTGATTTTGAGGCTTCTGTCTGTAATTTAAACTCACCCAACTTTGACCTTCCAGTAGACCCGGAAGTAAAGGTCGAACGAGTTCACGTAGGAGAAAACCTGTAAAGAATTATTGTCCAGCAAAAAAAACCCAAAGAATAATTATTACCATTTCAAAAAGGTGATCGGGTCGTACCCGATCAAAAAGTCCCCAAAAACATTCAGTGTGATGAATCCTGCTTTTGACAGATTTTCCACTTTTTTTCTGTCTTAGTTTTATTGTGCTGAGCATAAAAATCGGGCAAGAAAGATCTTTTGCTGTTACTCCCTCAACCGTTTTAAAGTACAGTTAGAGCATTTTCTCTTCAAATATGAAAAAGTCTTACTTTGCAGTACTTTGAGTCTGTTCCATCCCTGTGAAGCACCAGCAAGGTAGTGATGTACTTGGTGCGGTCCTTCTCCTGGGCTGTATAGTGCTTCTCAAGAGAGCTCTGGTCTGAGTCTGTTCCATCCCTGTGAAGCACCAGCAAGGTAGTGATTGATGTACTTGGTGCAGTCCTTCTCCTGGGCTGTATAGTGCTTCTCAAGGGAGCTCTGGTCTGAGTCTGTTCCATCCCTGTGAAGCACCAGCAAGGTAGTGATCGATGTACTTGATGCAGTCCTTCTCCTGGGCTGTATAGTGCTTCTCAAGGGAGCTCTGTTCTGAGTCTGTTCCATCCCTGTGAAGCACCAGCAAGGTAGTGATGTACTTGATGCGGTCCTTCTCCTGGGCTGTATAGTGCTTCTCAAGGGAGCTCTGGTCTGAGTCTGTTCCATCCCTGTGAAGCACCAGCAAGGTAGTGATGTACTTGGTGCGGTCCTTCTCCTGGGCCGCATAGTGCTTCTCAAGGGAGCTCTGGTCTGAGTCTGTTCCATCCCTGTGAAGCACCAGCAAGGAAGTGATGTACTTGATGCGGTCCTTCTCCTGGGCTGTATAGTGCTTCTCAAGGGAGCTCTGGTCTGAGTCTGCACCATCCCTGTGAAGCACCAGCAAGGTAGTGATGTACTTGGTGCGGTCCTTCTCCTGGGCCGTACAGTGCTTCTCAAGAGAGCTCTGGTCTGAGTCTGTTCTAGCCGTGAGAAGCAGTCCTTCTCCTGGGCCTTATAGTGCTTCTATAGTGCTTCTCAAGAGAGCTCTCTGATGTGAAGTGAGCTGGTAGATCTGCCATCACCTGGTCAAGAAATTTGAATATTGTCAATTTGGGAAAAAATGTTTGATACTGATTGAGACATTTACTTGTATTCATTATTAGCTATCCTGCAAATTCGAGTGGAACAAGGTTAAAAAAAAATAGGTTAACCAGTTTGCGTCGGATAACGTGCATACAAACAAAGATTTTGCAGTATTCGTAGCGGATGACAGATGAACAAGCAATGATAGCTGAGTCCTATCAATACAGATGTCAAATTGGTTCAAAAAAATCTTGGAGTTTTTAAGAATAAATTATTGTTTCACTGAAGAAGAAGTGTCTTTGCTCCCTTATTAGTCCCATCCTTGTAGATAGGATAGGATGCCTACATGTAGTTATATATCTTTGATACAAACGAATCCGGGAAATATAAATTGATAGTGACTTGGCATCATTACATCTTGCAAGGTGACAGGAAAAAGTCCTGAATAGCGCCCTCTACCCCACCTCCCCCGGCCGCATTACATGACAAAAACAATGAAACAAGTCCATTGGTTTTACTTTAAACATGCCTTAGACCTTACTCCATATTTTTTATACAATTTCCTTAAAACATAAGTAGTGACTATCAAAGGTTATTAATATCACTCTATCTGAAAATAAAAAGAAAACAAAAATCCCCCACTTGCATTATTGTCCATTCAGCCATAAAAAATCGTTGTACGTCAATTTTGATCTGTTGAGTCAATTTCCTTTTTTCTTTAAAGTTTTCTGTAGCTACAACAGTGCACCACCTCAAATATTTAGCACTAAGCACAAGGGCACCAACGCAAATGATAGGGCACCAAGTCAAATGATGTAACACCATATGAGAACTCAAACAAACAAAGCAGTACCACTTTGCTATTTTTTCCCAAGCTTGGATGGTACAGACAAAGAATATTTTTTTAAACGCATCACTAGTTTGAATACAATTTAATACCAAATTAGTGACTCTCAACAGTATAGTTATGAACTCACAGTCTGTTTGTTTGATGACGGAATTTTTGTTACAACTTCCACATGGTAGTAGATTAAAAGGCGACTACAAAATACTTCAGTATTTGTTAAAAAAAAAAAACTGACTTGATCAAAGTTAGTTATTGTACAAGTGTGATGAGACCTAAACCTTTTTTTCCTGAATCTTTTTCTTAAAGTTGCTAAACGAAAGCTGTAATCGCGAACAACAAATATGTTGGTGAACACACAATTGTGTGTTAATTTGAATTTGTTGTTAGGTTTTTCAAATAGACCTACAAACGCTGTAGTATAATAGCTGATTATGCTTTTTACCTCTTTACAAAAAATTGTTGATCCAAATGCGTTGCAGATAATGTTGGGATAATATTCTGGTTGTTTACAACTTTTGTTTGGGTGGCTTGATTTGGTCGATCTTGTAGCTTGAATCATGTCCCTCGAGCCAGTACGTCAGACTTTCACCTTTGCCCTGAAATAAAAGAAAGGAAAAATATAAGAGATTGGTTGAAACAGTTATCTCATGTTTCCTTTGAAATATGATGGACTTGAGAATTTGCAGCAGTGAAAATTGAAGGAAGGGTAGATCATTTGTCATTTGTGATTTTTTTCCCATTTGAAGCAACAAAAGTTCTCAAAATCTAAAGATGGGTGCTTAACAACTACCCCAAATGAAGTTAAAGATATGTGAATGCTGTGTTTTCAGAGGAAACAATATTCTACGATCTCAATTTCTATTCAAAACTTCCTGAGACACGTTTGTTCTCATTCAGCTGATTGAAGCTTTGCAATGTTGCACACTAAACCGCTGAATGAGTCATGTCAACACTTGTGCACACCCATTCACAGATTAGTCTGATCACAAACCAACTACTAATGAAAACTTCCAAAAAATGTGTCATTTGACACACTATTTAGAAATGGCCTTCTTTTATTGTGTTCTTCACAATGACAACATGTAATGCCAGAGAGAATAATTTCACAGTCTGACTAGCTGTACTAAGGGTTGTTTTTCTATTTTTATAGTAATTTTCCTCTTTTTGTATCGATCCTAAGTTGCGGCTGGACTCTGATGTTCTCAAAGAGCTATATTAAAGTACAATACTTGTGATGTACTTGTGACTAGACTTGTGATATATGCTTGCGACTGGACCTGTGATGTACTTGTGACTAGACTTGTGAAATACTTGTGACTGGACTTGTGTTGTACACGTACTTGTGACTAGAACTGTGATATACTTGTGACTGGACTTGTGATATACTTGTGACTGGACTTGTGATTTACTTGTGACTGGACTTGTGATATACTTGTGACTGGACTTGTGATTTACTTGTGACTAAACTTGTGATGTACTTGGACTCGACTTGTGATAGACTTGCCACCAGACTTGCGATGTACTTGTGAACAGACTAGTGATGTACTTGTGACTGGGCTTATGATGCACTTGTGATTAGACTTGTAATGTTCTTGTGACTGGACTTGTGATGTACTTGTGACTGGACTTGTGATGTACTTGTGACTATACACTTGTAATGTACTTGTGGCTGGACTTGTGATGTACCTGTGACTAAACTTGTGACGTACTTGTGACTAGACTTGTGATGTTCTTGTGACTGGACTTGTGATGTTCTTGTGACTGGACTTGTAATGTACTTAGGGCTGGGCTTGTGATGTACTTGTGACTAAACTTGTGACGTACTTGTGACTAGACTTGTGATGTACTTGTGACTGGGCTTATGATGCATGTGTGACTGGACTTATGATGTACTTGTGACTGGACTTCTGATGTACTTGTGACTAGACTTGTGATGTACATGTACTTGTGACTGGACTTGTGATATACTTGTGACTGGACTTGTGATTTACTTGTGACTGGACTTGTAATGTATTTGTGACTTGACTTATGATGTACTTGTGACTGGACTTGTGACTGGACTTGTAATGTACTTGTGCCTGGACTTGTGATGTACAGTACTTGTGATGTACTTGTGATGAACTTGTGACGGGACTTGTGATGTACTTGTGACTGGACTTGTAATGTACTTGTGACTGGGCTGATGATGCACTTGTGACTAGACTTGTGATGTACTTGTGACTGAACTTGTGACTGGACTTGTGACTGGACTTGTGATGTACTTGTGACTGGACTTGTGATGTACTTGTGACTGGACTTGTGATGTACATGTACATGTACTTGTGACTGGACTTGTGATGTACTTGTGACTGGACTTGTGATGTACTTGTGACTGGACTTGTGATGTACTTGTGACTGGACTTGTGATGTATTTGTGATTTATCAATCTTAAGTATCTCGACCACAAGCAAAGACAATGATCTTACCTGAGTGAATACCGATGCGGAGTTTGAGTTTCTCATCTTGTTTGTGTGGCATGATCAACTATCAACGCCCTCCAGGAGATGCCATGCAGTGGAGGCGATCATACCAGCATGACGGCTGCCATTACGGATCAGTAGGCAAGAGACCAACATGTAGGCATCGTCGATGCTTTCAACCTTGGCAAGATGTTATTATTTAACACTGGTTAATTTTGCATTCAGACATTATAATAGAACATACATATTTGCTTGGTTTTTCCCTGAACTAGTAACCATGGTAGCATCAACTTAACCTCTGAGTGATTGTCATGACTACGCCTGCGAACAGCCCAGTAATGTTGACAATGATAATGCAAGTGACTCTTTGTAATTATATCACCGCACCCACAGATTCTGTGTTTTTCAGTGGCCGAGAGTGTGCATCACATAGTATTTGCTATTTTCCGTCTACATGTACATGGCTAAAAGGACTATGACACCTTCCATTTTAATACTGACTACTTTGAGTGGCATAATCAAACTAGCCTCCTAGACCTGTTTTATAATGCCACTCAAAGCAGTCAATATGCAAGACTACATTTGTATAAGCATAGCTTGTAAAGTACTCTGATAGTAAAACAGATCTAAGATGGTAGAATCAAGTTAAGGGGTTACGGGTTAAGTACTTTCTGTCAATGTATTGTTGATCATTTCATGTTTGCATATTAACCATAATAAATGAACTTGGATAAGTGTATTAAGTATAATCTATTGCAGTACCCTTTAAAATAACTTCCTGTGATATGGCACGTTTGGCTTAACCAGTTCACATCAGACAACGTGTATACACGCAAGGTTTTGCAGTAATCGGAATGGATGATGGATAAACACACAACAAGCGAGGCCCGAAATGTCTGTCAGTGGCCCGCTTGCAGCGAGCTACCCGTAGATGACAGCCTGAAGCCGTCTGGCATCCAGATTCATGAAAACAATCCCAAGTCTTGGTCTGGTCAATGTCAAAATAGTCCAGCGCAAACTGGTTAAAACAATCTGCTGAGTCATATGAAATATTTACCTTTTAGATGTCATAGTTGGAAATGTTGGCGTTGAACAGCGTGTACAAGGCATTCAACAAGTTAACAACCTGGAAAGTTAAGCGCAAGATAACTCTGGTGACACTATTGGTTTGCAATTATTTTTGGTGCTACTGTAATTGGTGATTTGGCCGCTGTTGGATCCGGTTGAAATAAATAAATAAATAAACAATCTGAGTAGACAATTTGATCAAATTTGAGTGCATTTTACGTTTTGAACTGAAACCACCTTTGAGAATATAATTGAAAAGTACTAGGCCCTACCTGTACATGCCCTAGGTGCATGTATATCTAGGCTGATTATAAAGATTACGTAGATTGTCCCTTTTTGACAACTTTTGAGAGCCCTAGTTGGAGAGACGCATTGCGTGAATGTACTGGTACGTGCCCTTTCGTGTAATTATGTCATCATGCCAATGTTTGTGTTGGACATTCCTCACTAAATATTTGCATAATTTATATAACTGTAGCAAAATGCTTCCATCTTCAAGTTAAATTTATTATCATTGCACTTCCGGTTACACTGGAAGTAAAGGTCAAATGGTCATGCTGGAACAAAATATTGCCAGTAGCAATGTCTGAAACAACAAAAAAATGAGACTGTTCCATTATAAAGTTATAGCCTAATTAAAAGTAAGCTCTCAAATTTTCATGTTAACCTGCTTGTAATTTGATACCAGGTGATGTCATGATGACATCACAATTTCTTTTACATCTTCGGACCAGGGTTCAAATTCCATCTAGGTTTTATCGTCATCACGTGAACTGTTTGGAAAAGATGTGGTTCGTTTTGATTTTGAGGCTGCTGTCTGTAATTTAAATTCACCCAACTTTGACCTTCCAGTAGACCCGGAAGTAAAGGTCGAGCGAGTTCACGTAGGAGAAAACCCGTAAAGAATTATTGTCCAGCAAAAAAAAAAAAAAAAAGAATAATTATTACCATTTCAAAAAGGTGATTGGGTCGTACCCGATCAAAAAGTCCCCAAACATTCAGTGTGATGAATCCTGCTGTTGACAGATTTTCCACTTTTTTTTGTCTTAGTTTTATTGTGCTGAGCATAAAAATCGGGCAAGAAAGATCTTTTGCTGTTACTCCCTCAACCGTTTTAAAGTACATTTAGAGCATTTTCTCTTCAAATATGAAAAAGTCTTACATTGAAGGACTTTGAGTCTGTTCCATCCCTGTGAAGCACCAGCAAGGTAGTGATCGATGTACTTGATGCAGTCCTTCTCCTGGGCCGTATAGTGCTTCTCAAGGGAGCTCTGGTCTGAGTCTGTACCATCCCTGTGAAGCACCAGCAAGGTAGTGATTGATGTACTTGATGCAGTCCTTCTCCTGGGCTGTATAGTGCTTCTCAAGGGAGCTCTGGTCTGAGTCTGTTCCATCCCTGTGAAGCACCAGCAAGGTAGTGATCGATGTACTTGATGTAGTCCTCTCCTGGGCTGAAAAGTGCTTCTCAAGGGAGCTCTGGTCTGAGTCTGTTCCATCCCTGTGAAGCACCAGCAAGGTAGTGATGTACTTGATGCAGTCCTTCTCCTGGGCCGTATAGTGCTTCTCAAGAGAGCTCTGGTCTGAGTCTGTTCTAGCCGTGAGAAGCAGTCCTTCTCCTGGGCCTTATAGTGCTTCTATAGTGCTTCTCAAGAGAGCTCTCTGATGTGAAGTGAGCTGGTAGATCTGCCATCACCTGGTCAAGAAATTTAAAAATTGTCAATTTGGGAAAAAATGTTTGATACTGTAACAAAACAGGGGTATGTGACTAATATCATGTCTAGCCTCAGAAGCATCATGTCAGCCCGCGCGTTAAAGCGCGCGATACTGTGGGGCAACCAATCAGCATGCGCGTCCTGCATGTACACTAGGCTGATGGGCATGTCTGGCTATGAATTATGTAGGCGTGTACTGCGTGATTGAGTGCATGATAGCGCACGCCGACCAATCAGCAGCGTGCGTCCGGCATGGTCTGGGGCGATTGCCTCGTGGCCTGGCGTGGGATCGGGACTGCTGTGAGAGACTTCAATGAGTAAACTACTGGGAGAGACCGCGTTGTGAAACAAGCAATTATCGAGCAATCTCGTGAGCGTTTACTGAGTTACCCTGGTTGGACTGGAGCGGGAGAAAGCCCCAGCGCGCCTGGTGTGATCGGTCAGTAAAGCTGGACTTCGTTGTTTACATCCCCCTGTGCATTTTAAGGTCTTATCGGATAAGATTTGGGGTGGATTGTTGTTAAGAAGTCGGATATTTCAGATATATATACATGTAGGGCCTGAGTTAAGATAGTAGTGGGACTCGGAGTAAATCTGAAGGTTGGGGGAACAGTTAGGCTTAGTTCAGACTAAAGAATTGTCTTCCGTTGTTTGTGCCATTTGGCGTAGCTGCGGTATAGCTGCCCTGTGAGTCCGTTGGCTTGTTTTCCCATTGAGGAAATAGTGTAGCTAAGATTGTTTAGAAGGTCTGTCTGCCGTTGATCTATGCCCATTGGCGTGGCTGCGGTTGATGCAGACTTGGACAACTGAGAGCTCGCTTTTCCTGCTGGGGAACCCGCTTAATGTGACTTTTTTTATTATTATTATTATTAATGGTTTATTGTTCTATTCTATCGCCGCCAGCAGCGGAATTGCAGAATAGTTACATAAAAAATAAAATTACACAGAGATTTAAAGAATAACCATCATGAGAGGGCATAGGAAGGGAGGGAGTGATAGGGACGGGTTGAGGGGAATGGAGCTGGGAAAACATGTATGGTATTAAAGTACACAGATACAAAACAAACAGTAAAAATCGAGAGAAACAGTTTAGTGAAATACAAATGCAATAAAAACCAGGCTTCCTTTTTAAAATTCTGTACAAACAGGCTGTAAAACCGCACAGGAGGAAAAAAGGTTGGGAAAAAAGGATGGAAAGGTTGGGTGTACACAGGGGCAGAGGTTGATACAAGTAGGATAGGGAAGTTGTCTTGGGGATGGAAGGCATGGGAAGGGAGGTTGTTATGTGAACAACAGGATTGTGGTAAAGAAAAACAATGGGAACACTCAAATGTTACAAAAGAAAAAAAAAAATTCGACATAAACACAAATGCATATAAAAAAATTCAGGATTGCAGCTAAAGGTCAGACCCACTAGATAGTTATTATTAGTGGTTTTCATTCCAAATCTTTGTCATGTAAACAATTGGGCTTTTTTGGTACCGCTTAGTCTTACAAAGAGGTAGGGAGTATTTGTTGCAGTTTCTGAGGTCTCTATGATGAACATTCCTCCTACTTGGCGGAAGCCAGCTGCTGTAGTGTTTGGATGCAATCAGCGATTGGAAGAATTTCATGCACATCTGCTCCCTCCTTTCAGCCAAAGTGTTGAGGTTGCAGGCAACAAGTGCATTTTCATAGCTAGTGTACTGTTTGCCCATCATGATCTTACAGGCTCTACGTTGAATTTTCTCAAGCATTTCGCTTTCTACCACAGTGAGCCCGGAATGCCAAGTAGGAGCAGAATATTCGCATATGGGTCTAACATAACACGAATAGATTGTAACCATGTCCTGTAATGGCATATTAAAATGCTTCAATGTCTTTATCATGTGGATCCTGCCATTAGCTTTCTTTAGGATGGATTTGACATGAGTGTCCCATTTTAAGTCCTTAGATATTTGCAGTCCCAGAATCTTTACTGCATCGACTGACTGGAGTGGGGTATCGTTGATTGTGAGTGGTAGTTGGGTCGGAAGTTCCCTAGCGAAAGTAACCTGCATGGTAGCACATTTATCAGCATTGAGTCTCATGTGATTGTTCTGGACCCACTCGGCAAGGTTGTCAAGATGACTTTGCATATCCGATGGGGTCTTCCGGTCACAATGCCCAACCATTGTTAGGTCATCAACATATTTCAGGATGGTAGGTGTGATGTCCCCTACTGCATCATTGACAAGTGCCAGAAATGCAAGTGGGCCGATGCGTGTTCCCTGAGGTACTCCTCCCCTGAGCGGTTTCCAGTCACTTGTTACACCACGGTAGCGGACACACTGTTCTCTACCACTCAGGAAGTTGGCTATCCATGTTACGACAGAGGGGCGAACTCCGAGATTGACGAGTTTATTGGCGAGTATGTTGTGATCTACTGAATCGAAGGCCTTGCTGAAGTCTGTTACTACTACTGTGCTCATAGTACCCGGTTTATCTGCATTTCTGTGAAGGGTGTCCAACAGTTTCACTAGATAGTGAGTCGTGGATACTCCTTTACGATTGCCGTACTGGTTTGGATCAATCTTGCTGTTGATGTCATCCAATAGCCAATCCGCGATGAATCCTTCAGCCACCTTAGCGAAGTGATCAGTCAATGATATGGGTCTCAACTTATCCCAAGTAGCTGGTGTAGTTTTAGGGGTGGGAACCACGACTGCTTTTTTCCACTGTTGTGGAACGACTCCTTCGCTAAATGAGTTGTTAAGTATGTCTGTTAGAGGGCCAGTGAGCTCACAAGCAAACTCACGAATTATCCTGGTGGGGACACCATCTGGACCAGCAGATTTGCCCAATTTGGTCTTCTTGAGCACTGCGTAGACTTGATAGTTCAGTACTCTTGGGTCAGGTTGAGGGTCTGGACAGTAGGCTGGCAATGAAGCAGTTTCGAGTGGTTTAAGGTGACTCGCTATAGAGACGAAGTGGTCGTTGATGCAATTCGCGACATCCTCCGAGTTGTGTACATTAACGCCAGGAGGGGGGTTAATGATGGTATGTTTTTTACTCATATTTGACATAATATGTATGCCATTCAGCAGGATTAGCGTTCTTGTGCTGCTGTACGCGATTCGTATAGTAGTTTCTCTTGTTTTTGCCTATCATGCGCCTCACCTTGTTGCGAAGCTGCTTCCATCTTGGGGAACGATGTTCAGTGTGGAATATTTGCTGTCTTTCCAGGATGACGTTTTTGATGTACGTTGTCATCCATGGTTTATCTTGGGAATGAACTTTGATGGATTGGGTTGGGAAGTAGGAGTTTATAGCTCCTTGTAGAGTATCATAAAAAGCTGAGCACTTGTCTGTAACACAGGACTTGGTGTAAACCTCTTCCCAGTCATGGTTGACAATCCATGAACCGAAATCACGGATTGCAGACTCTTTCATTGGGCGGACAATCCGAGTGTAAGTTGCATTTCGGGCATGTCGCGACTTTGGGCTCCAGATGATTGTGGAATGGTCACTCATTCCGATTGGGGAGCTAGTTTCTGGAGTGTGGTAATGTTTGGCAATATTAGTGATAATCTTATCGAGAATCACTGAGTTGCGAGTCGGCTGCTTGACAACTTGGGTGAATCCAGTACCTGTGCAAAGATCACTTGTGTCCAATCGATTTATGTCACCCAATATGGTGACACCGGCATGAGGATAGTTGGTGTTGATATAATCAACACCATCAAGGAGATGTTCTATGAGATCATGTTCATGTGGGTTGTTGGGTGGAGAATATACTGCAGCATAGAAGAGTATGGATGTTTCACGGGGTAGGCGATAGGGTCTCGCTTTCATCCATACCACTTCAAGATGGTCTGGGACCTTGATGTTAGTAGTTTGTGCACACAAACTCTCCCGCATGTATAATGCTACTCCTCCCCCACGTTGTGTGCTCCTACACTTTGACGAGAGGTGGAATCCATCTACTCCAAATTGTTCAATTGGTGTGCTGGGGCTGAACCAAGTTTCTGATATACCAGCTACATCTACATTGAGATCCAGTATTGTCGTTCTGAATTCATCAAACTTGTTCACTAGGGAGCGTGGATTACATACATGTAAGTACACAGTAGGCAGGGTAGGAGGTTGGTCTTTTTCCACTAGTCTTGGTAACGGTGCCAAATTTGCACAAGAAACTCCTCGATCGTGATTATTTGGCGAATCAACTGGACGTACAGTTATATGAGTTTTGATCATTCTTTGTTTGTTTTTACCTGCTCTGCAGCCCCGTTTGGGGATATTCGCAATACGTGCTTGTTTGATGATTGTCCATACCTCCTGGTCAATTCTGCGGCCATCTTTGTTTTTTGAACAGTTGTTTCCTATGTGCAGCAGAGATTCTCTAGTGTAGCGGCACATATTCAGTTTATCACTTAACAAGGGAGTCCTGGAACAGTAGATGAATGTACGTGCACGTAGGTAGGACAATAGGCTATATGGCATGTATGGAATGCAACTCACGGTATACACACACGTCCCATTCCGTCTTCTGGTGAAATAAAATCACTAAAAATCAGTCCAACCCGTTCCAATCTGATGGAAATCTTGAGCAGAATAGTCGCTATAGGTAATCTCATATCCGATAACAGTCAAACAACGATGATGGACGAACTTATTGTCATAAAAACTAATGTCAAAATCATTAAAAAACGAGAACTAAAACGGTGAAGGTGCTGCCTCACTAAGGGCGCCCTCATACATCATGCATGCCGTTGTCCTGTGCAACTTTGGCGTAGATACGGTTGATTGCGACCCTGTAAAGTCTGTGAACCCTGAGTTTCCCGAAGGTTTACTGGGTTAACGTCAGGGGACTATTATTATCATCGGGTGGGTTATAACGTTACTACACTACCCCGTGTGTGTAATTCACTGGTCAAGCAAGTAGCAAGGACTGTGTTGTAGTGTGTATACATCTACTCTGTTATTGTAGACCTCATTAGAGTCATTTTGTGCAAAGTGAAAGAACACTAGCCCGTTATTTAAGTCAGTGGTGCAGACGACCACTTTATAAATTACATGTACATGTAGGAACCCCTAGAAGTATAGGTGAGGTATACCCAAGTGAGGTTTACCTTACGTGAATAACCCCGCTCAGCTGTGAATTATAATTGTGCAAGTTAATCATAAGGGAGTGCAGTTGACCCCTGTTGAACCAGATGTTTATAATTGTATAAGCTAAAGGGTGCAGTTGACCCAAGAGCTGTACGAAGGTTATAATTGTATTTAAGCTAATGACAAGGGGTGCAGTTGACCCCTCAGCTAAGAGCGAGGTTTACTAGTGCTTATTCTAACAACGAGGTTTACTAGTGTTCATTATCACAGCGAGGTTTACTAGTGCAAATTCTAACAGCGAGGTTTACTAGTGCTTATTCTAACAGCGAGGTTTACTAGTGCTTATTCTAACAGCGAGGTTTACTAGTGTTCATTATCACAGCAAGGTTTACTAGTGCTTATTCTAACAGTAACAGCGTGGTTTACTAGTGTTCATTATCACAGCAAGGTTAACTAGTGATTGTTTTAAGAATGAGGTTTATCAGTGTTAATTCGAACACCGTCCGAGGTTTACCTGGATTCATCAGAACTGTGAGGTTTATCATTGTATAAATTATTGAATGGTGACGCATTGACATTATAATTGAAGTGTGCTAAAGGAATAAACTAACTGATTAACGTCTTGGAATAACTGGTTACTGTGAAGCTTATGTAGTCCCGCTCTCTGTTGGATAGATCTGAGTAAGTTATTCCCCTCTTCTGTCAATAAAGTCAAGTACTTAATCGCAGATCGGTGGTACATTTCCGCCAAACGAACAACCCCTAGGCTTAGTCCGCCGTTCTTTAACTATATCCCCCCTTGCGTCAGGGTAACCGCTCATCCTTGTGCGAGGTTAATAAATATTTTTGTGGGTTAAGGCCAGGTCCAATTCCATCCTTCAATCAGGTCAGAATGTCGGGTCACCTAGTTATTCCCGCCACAAAGGGTGTAGGCCTATAGCTCGTTTCGCCACAATACTGATTGAGACATTTACTTGTATTCATTATTAGCTATCCTGCAAATTCGAGTGGAACAAGGTTAAAACAAAATAGGTTAACCAGTTTGCGTCGGATAACGTGTATACAAACAAAGATTTTGCGGTATTCGTAGCGGATGACAGATGAACAAGCAATGATAGCTGAGTCCTATGCATACAGATCGTCAAATTGGTTCAGAGAACTCTTGGAGTTTTTAAGAATAAATTATTGTTTCACTGAAGAAGAAGTGTCTTTGCTCCCGTATTAGTCCCATCCTTGTAGATACATGTAGGATAGGATGCCTGGTTATACAGGTATCACAAGTCCTAAGTTCCCCCCAACATTAACTTAGGACTTGTGATATATCTTTGATACAAACAATCCGGGAAATATAAATTTATAGTGACTTGGCCTGTGCTTAATTCTGTCTCATGTTGGATGAATGCCCCGTACATGTAGAGTCCCCAATTTTTGTACTAGGCATGAACCAAGGACTCCTCAATTCATACTCCTAGAACTATGAGGCGCCACGTAGTGGAGCCTCATAGGCAGATTACCCCGCTAAACTGTTTGCTATACAAAACACCAACTTAGTACAAAAACGTCCATCCCAAGCAAGCATTTTCCCACAGAACCGCTGCACAGTTTGCCCCTAAACTCCGTACAATACCTCATGACATACTCACATTATGTGCACCAAACAAACATCGGTGGATTCTGTCGGTTTTTCGGCAAAAATGATGAAAAATATGCCCTTTCCGCACTGAGCCAACCTGACACTTGAAACGTGCACGCGCGCAGAATGATCGCAGTCGATTTTCGGTTCGATCCCTCAGAGCGCGTCGCAGGGGGTATGGTAGGAGCGAAACGATAATATGCGCATGCGTACAAGTTCAAGTACGTACCCCCCACGGCGCTCTCCGAGCGATCGCGATTGAACCGAAAATGACTGCGATCATTCTGCGCGTGTGCACGTTTCAAGTGTCAGGTTGGCTCAGTGCGGAAAGGGCATATTTTTCATCATTTTTGCCGAAAAACGGACAGAATCCACCAATGTTTGTTTGGTGCACATAACGTGAGTATGTCATGAGGTATTGTACGGAGTTTAGGGGCAAACTGTGCAGCGGTTCTGTGGGAAAATGCTTGGTTGGGATGGACGTTTTTGTGCTTAGTTGGTGTTTTGTATAGCAAACAGTCATAGTGGGGTAATCTGCCTATGAGCCTCATCATAGTTCTAGGAGTACTCAATTCATACTAGGATAACTGAGATTACAACTTGAAATTAAAAGGAATCAAACCAAAGAAGCAGTAGGATCTGAACCAAAAACGTTTCAATTCATTCAAGGGTAACTAAGGCTACACCTTGGAACAAAAGAGGAATCGAACCAAGGTCAAACCCATGTACAGGACTCAAACTTGCTACTTACTTTAATCATCAATGATCTAAGTCAGCACAACTCCGTCAATGAGTGGAGGTTGATCCATGTCTCAATGGTGTGCTCGATTGATTGCCTCGTCCACTGCTTCGTTACCACCCAAATAACTCCCCAACCAAGAGAACTGGTTGGTTGATTTTTATCAGCTGTTGAGCAAAAAATAACAGTAATCAGTAATCATAGGAAAATGAGACATTTTCTGTCTTTGTGCAGTTCTCTCTTGAAGGCATTACTAGTGTTCAAAAATTACCAACATTCAAAAAGGTGTCATTACATTGAGAGAAGTCTGCTTAAGGTTGACAACATTTTTTAGCCATAAAAAAAAAATTGATTCGAATTTGATCAAAACAAAACATTGGCCCTACACTATACATGATCGCCAAAATGATGATACTGAGTGATACTAACAACATAAATCTGGGACTGCATGCACTGAGAATTAACATTCCCAATTGTGTTAGGAAAATAACTTCCAGCATTTTTTTCTTGACTCTCATTCGTGTCCAAAGACCTTATACACACACACACACACACACCCACACACACCCACACACACACCCATACTTGTTTCACATGACTAGTGTGGACTTTCCATTGCTTTCGTGTAGTTAAGAAAAACCAGTGAAAAAACTCATTTTTCTCAAACTGTGAAAACTCTTTCAACCCAATTTTTTTTCTATGATTCCCTTTAGTGTTTCTCTTCATTCTGCTACAGATAAACCTAACCCAAAAATGCCTCTAAACCTGTTTTCCAGAAATGGGGAAACACTGTGTGGACGTGGGGTAAGTCCACACAACGTCGGTGCTACCTACATTATGTGGACGTCTTTTGTTCGGAAGTCCACACTGCGTATGTAAGACAAACTCACCCACACAATCGCAGAAGTGTCGTCAGCTCAGGATGCAACATTTTTTCCAGTAAGGCAAACACTGACATCAAGGGAATTTGTCTACCTTGGGAAAGTTGGTTGACTTCCCTCCTGCACCGCCGTCATGACATCCGAAATGATGCGATCGGCGATGACATTGGCTATGGCTCATCCAACAACAACATCGATGATCACCCCCACGTCATGCACGTGAAGGTTTGCTAGCTACACATGCCAGAGGTAAACGCGAGTTCATCCAAAGACTCCTCAATATTCCAAAGGAACGGAGAGACAGAGGTTGTACACCATGTCTGCAGTCCTATGAATATTAGAAATATGATAATGAAATAAGAGCATGAAACTGGAGTGGGAGGGTCTCAACCAAAGACCCATAATCACAAACGCAGAAAGGTAATTAAACAAACTACATGTACACGTACACCAAGCAAGACAGCTGCGTGTTTGGCAATTAAACTGTGTTTGGCGCCCTCAATATTGAGGGCGCCAAACACGTTTCATTGACTGCACCAAACCATTGTGTACACAGTCTGAGATCAATGGCACAAACCACCAAAGACATAAACGCAAAAAAAGCAAGCTGTGTAGAAAACATGTACCTGTGTTTCCCCAAGAGTGGATCCAGAACACAATTTTTTGGGGCTGGGCGAAAAAAAAAATTGGTCCCACAAAAAGTGATTCCAAAAATTACGGCGTTTGGAATATACAACATTTGCAAACACCAAGTTTTTACAAAATACCTCACTAGGATCTTGGTTAATGACAGTCTAAAGCATCCTGTAAAATTATGGCACTTGGTGTGAAGTCATTTTCAAGAAAATTGTATTTTTGTATAAATTTCCAACGGTGGTCGGCCGACCACCGTTGGAAAACCTAACTATTTTTCAACTACTGCTCCAAATTTACCATTTTGTTCAGTCAAAATTTTGTTTGCTATTGGTTACATGTTCATGAACGGGTGCAGCCCAGCTAGACTGGTTCCCTGACCTAACAATTTTCCGGCATCTATAAATTGATCCATTTCATCTTTAGTGGAGTCAGGGAACCAGACTACTTGAACGTTTTTGTTTTCTTGGCTTTTTCAGCATTTTCGAACACAAAACTTCAAACATGTCTGTGTAACAATATTTGATCTATTATACTAACCCCTCAAATAGTTCATTTTTAAAAATAACAGCAAAAGCCAATGATGTACATTCCCTTTAAGGGCCCCAAAAACCTTTGGATTCTAGATGCTCTTTGGTGCGATCTGAGGGAATTTCTGACCACTTTAGCCAACGCCAACGTTTTAGGAGGAAAAGATGGTGGTGTACTCAGTGCCTGCCTGCCTTAATTGCGACGTCACATAAAAACAAAAACAAAAATGTTTTCATTTTGAAAAAAAAAACACACTGTCGCGACATATAAAAAACCGCATGCACAGGGAGCGCCGCCATTTTGAATTTTGATGGCTTCAGACCTTTCAATCGGCCCCATAGAGTGATATTTACACGTGATAATTGTGTCACATATCGTGTTAAATAATGTATTTCTAAGAGTTAGTGTCTGGATCCGTGTGTGTTGTCCACTTAAAATCGCATGGTGTTTTACGCCATTTGAGCACACTACGTTGCTTTGTTTAAATAAATATTATTGTTTGACGATTTTTCTTCAAATTAAAGAGAGTTATGTCATATTATCATATTGGACAAACACACTAAATGTCAACTTAATACAGCAAGTATTTCTTGAGTTATTGTCCGGAAAGTGTGTTGTTTATGTTCTGGGAAAGTTGACTTCAATTCACCTGGTATTTTAAGCGCTATTACAATCTACATTGCTTTGTCTACATTATTTTGTTATTGTTTGACGATTCTTCTTTAAATTCAACAGAAATCGGTCACATACAATGTTTAGAAAGTGTATGAAATGTCAATTTAATGCAACAAATATTTTTTGAGTTATTGTCTGGAAACCGAGTGTGTGGTTTTATTCTGGGAAAGTTGACTTAAAGTGCCTGGTATTTTACGCATTTAATACACTAAATTGCTTTGTTTACATTATTTTTGTTTGTTTGACAATTCTTGTTTAAATTAGACAGAGAGGGGTCACTTATCATCTTTAATGAGCGTATGGAATTTCACTTTCATTCAACAAATATTTCTTGAGTTATTGTTTGGAAACCAATTGTTTTGTTATAGTAAAGTTGACTTAAAATCGCCTAGTATTTTACGCTCTTAATACACAACATTGATTTGTTTATTATTTTTTTTTTATTGTTTGAGGATTCATCTACAAATTAACAGACTTGTTTTATATATCACGTTTAATCAACATAAAAAACTGCAATTCAATGCAAAAAGTAATTGTTTGAGTTATTGCCTGGAAGCCAAGTGTGTTGTTTTTATTACAGTATAGTTGTTTTCAAATCGGCTGGTATTTTACACGTTTTACAATCCTACATTTCTTTCATAGGCGTCGCGAGGGGGGGGGGGCAAGGGGGGCACTTGCTCCCACCCCCTGGAAAAGCAAAAAAGAAAAAAGAAAAAAAAAAAAAAAAGTGAAAAAGAGGCACGAAGACAAAGTGGTGTAAATTTAATGAGTTGGGGGGGGGGGCAAAATGTCCCTGTCCCCCTCTAAAACTGACAAATCGAGATTGTGTTGAGAAATACAAGCATTGTTTGGCAAAAAAGATTGTTTTGCCCCCCTCTAGAAAAAATCCTGGCGACGCCCATGATTTCTTTGTTTATATTATTTAAAGTGTTGGATGATATTCCTTCAAATTCAACAGAATGAGGTCAAATATCATGTTTAACAAGCGAATGATATGTCAATTTGATGCGACGAATGTTTCTTGATTTATTGTCTGGAAACTAAGTGTGTTGTTGTTGTTATAGTAAAGTTTACCAACAATCACCTGGTATTTTGCGCGCGCACTACACTAAATTGTGTTGTTTATTAGTTTTTCATTTATAACGATTCGTCTACAAATTCAACAAACTTGTATCAAATATCACGTTTAATTGTAATTAACGAAATTGTAATTAAGTGCAAAAGGTATTTCTTGAGGTTTTGTCTGCAAACCAAGTATGTTGTTCTGCAATAGTAAAGTTGACTTAAATTCGCCTAGTATTTTACGCGCTTTACAATCTACACTGCTTTGTTCATAACTGTTTGACTATTCTTCTTCATGTCCGTAAATTTCGCCGTAATTTTACGGACTTTGCGTAATTGCAGTAGTATATACTGAGCATCTCGACCCCCAATGAGGTGGCATCGAGGTGAGGCGTGAGGCAGGATGGTGAGGCGGGTGAGGCGGGGTGAGGCGGGTGAGGCGGGATGGTGAGGCGGGTGAGGCGGGATGAGGTGGAAGTGAGGTGGAGGTGGTAGTAAGGTGGAGATGGTAGTGAGGTGGAGGTGGTAGTGAGGTGGAGGTGAGGTGGAGGTGGTAGTGAGGTGGAGGTGGTAGTGAGGTGGAGGTAGTAGTGAGGTGGAGGTGGTAGTGAGGTGGAGGTGAGGTGGAATTTTTTTTATTTTATTTTTTCCTTTAAATTTGATTGTAATATTATTTAGATTTTAAGATGTCTTAGCCCACGGCGCCACTTTAGTGGCGACAGTGAGCTCACGCTAGTGAACCCGAACGGAGTGGGTAGAGGCGTAAGCCTCTAGACTTGTGTACGAGCGACGAAGTCGCGAGCAGGCCTCCATTACGGAGCCACGTTAGTGGCGACATTGGCTTTACGCTAGTAACCCGAACGGAGTGGAACTGTAACGTAAGTCTCGAGACTTGTCTCGAGACTCGTGTGAGAGCGATGAAGTCGCGAGCACGACTCTGAGGCCCTGGTTTCCTGAGTACCCTACGACTATCTGCTTTTTTTTCCTTTTCTTTTTTAATTTTCAAAACCAGTTGTAAAAAATGTTAAATTTAATTCGTTATTTAGTATTAAATTAAAACGTTATGTAGTATATACATATAGATAGGCCTACACTACCAATACGCGAGCCATTCTTATTTCTAAAGATGAGCTTTCTTAATGTACAAGATGAGCTGTCCATCACATTGGCCTTTGTTCTAATTCTAAGACTAGTACCGATGTTCTGTGGCACGGCCCCGTGGTTGCCGGAGAGACTTCCACAACAAACATCACAAGGGCTTTCCTAATTTCGAAGATGAGCTTTCTTAATGTACAAGATGAGCTGTCCATCACATTGGCCTCTGTTCTAATTCTAAGACTGGCACCGATGTTCTGTGGCAAGGCCCCGTGGTTGCCGGAGAGACTTCCACAACAAACAGCACACGGGCTTTCCTAATTTCTAAAGATGAGCTTTCTTAATGTACAAGATGAGTTGTCCGTCACATTGGCCTCTGTTCTTATTCTAAGACTGGTACAAGTGGTTGCCGGAGCAACTTCCACAACAAACAGCACACGGGCTTTCCTAATTTCTAAAGATGAGCTTTCTTAATGTACAAGATGAGCTGTCCGTCACATTGGCCTCTGTTCTAATTCTAAGACTGGCACCGATGTTCTGTGGCAAGACCCCGTGGTTGTCGGAGAGACTTCCACAACAAACATCACTTTATTAATGTGGATCTAAGAAGTAACCGTGACAATCATTGTCATGTAAAAAATTCTCAATGGTCGTTGCCAAGGTGTCTTTGAAAATACGGGTGTTCTTTGGGAGGGTATAACTAGGATGCAGCACAAGGCCCGCTCATTTCTGAGTGATCGACCGATCAGAGATAGTCAGCTTTACTTCCCGTCGAACTTAAACCATCATCGTCAATATGTCTCAGCAGCCTTGGGAGAGCCCTGACTACACGGACAGCGAACTGGACGAAATTCAAAGAATCGCCGATGAGATGTATAAAAACGTAAGTGCATGATTTTATTCCAAAATGTTTGCATTTAAGGCACCAACCTTTTGCGTATCTTATCCTTGTATTTGTAACCTATATAACGAGATGTAGACCTGAAAATATAAAATTACATGCTTTGATTTATTCCAAAATGTTTGCATTTAATACGTCGGTCATTTCCGTATTTCATCCTTGTATTTGTAACCTATTTTACGAGATATAGCCCTGAAAATATAAAATAACATGATTTGATTTCTTCACAATGTTTGCATTTAATACGTCGGTCATTTCCGTATTTCATCCTTGTATTTGTAACCTATTTTACGAGATATAGCCCTGAAAATATAAAATAACATGATTTGATTTCTTCAAAATGTTTGCATTTAATACGTCGGTCATTTCCGTATCAGTACCATCTCTTAGAATATATTTCAGTTTGGTACTTGGCCAACTACAATTAGTGCATTTGTTAAAACTCTTTATCCTTTTCACATGTTTTACGCGATGTACGAACGCATAAAATTGCATGATTTGTTTTTCTTCAAAATGTTTGCATTTAATACGTCGGTTATTTTCGTATCAGTACCATCTCTTAGAATATATTTCAGTTTGGTACTTGGTCAACTACAATCAGTGCATTTGTTAGAACTCTTTATCCTTTTCACATGTTTTACGCGATGTACGAACGCATAAAATTGCATGATTTGTTTTTCTTCAAAATGTTTGCCTTTTAAGACGCCGACCAATTCCGTATCAGTACCGTTCTTAAAATGTATTTCATTTTTGTACACGGCCAACTACAATTACTGCATTTTGTTAAAACTCTTTATCCTTGTAACCTGTTTTACGTTGGTCCTGTTTTAAGTCGATAAGAATGATGTATAAGTTAATTGAAACTATCGTTTGAAGTTGCATTTCTTGCTATTTTTTCTTGCTATGAAACTGAGTATCATCCGATGTGCTCAAAAACAAAACAAAACAAAACCAAATACAAAAAAGTACGATATTTATTATTATTATTATTTTGTGTATTTAACAGGATGGAGGATTTGTTTACAATCCTGTTGATTTCCCTCCTCTAAGACCACTTGATCAGGCGCCTGCATCAGAAAATGGAGGAGATGAGGTACGTGAAAATATCTTCTTCTTCTTCTTCTTCTTTTTTCTCTCATGTATCTTACCGATATCTACAGGGTGAACCATTTTCAAGTTGAGACTTGTCCATATCTATCCATGACGTCACGCTTTGTATTATTCCGTTGTCGTTCATGAGAGTGATTGCCTGTTAAGACTTGTCGTTGACGTCACGGCTTGTCTTTGTTATTCTATTAATGAAAACTTCATAAACACACGGACCTCCGTACATAGCAGTCGCATAAGTTTTTCCCGGTAATCACTGTCGCTATCGACGGTATCACACAGTGTTTGTTATACATTTGTTCTAAACGACATTTTATATTCATTTGTCTTCTAACAAGGAACCTTTAGAGATGCGTGCTCCAAAGAAGCTGAAGAAGACACCTGGTCTTCACGTATGTTTAACGTGCGACAAAACCTTTGCCCGCAGAGATACTTTGCGACGGCATAAGGCTATCCACGCCGGCAAGAGAAGCTTCCCATGCCCAACCTGCGGTGCTGCTTTTCGGCGAATTGACAACATGAAACGTCACGTCCGTACCAACCATACTACCAAACGAGTCAGCACTACTCCACCCCAGGATGGATCCGCTGCCAGCAACAACCGTCCTGCCACTACACCCGTGGATGGATCCGATGCCAGCAACGACCGTCCCGCCACTCCACCCGTGGGAGGACCCGCTGCCAGCACTAACGGTCGTAATGTTACGACATCCGATGATCGCCCCGGCTGTAGCAATTGGCCATCTACATCAGGAGAAGGTGAAAATGACACCGGCAACGACCATTCAGCCGATGGTGATTCTGATTCCTGCCGATGCCCAAAGTGTGGTAAATCGTTTGCTCGGTGGAACCTTCTCATCAAGCATTTCCGGAGATGTCATCGCAACGCTGATATTAACAACGATCATCATGATGATGATGACGCACTTCAAGAGGATCCCGCCCAGTTTCCTGAAGAAAGAAACGAAAACGAAGACGATCTGTCCCGCGTCTACAGGGAGAACTGGGGAACCATTAGATCTAGGCTAATCACCGGAAGACCCATACAAGACATTTACAATATTAGAATGACGCGACCAGGTGTCAACATGAGGAACATTTTGGAAGCAATTTTTAAGCGATTGACCTGTCGTTCGAAAATTAGTCTATCGTTCGGATTTGTTTTGCGCAATACTGAAACTGGTGAACTTAAATACTTTCACCCAAGTGACAATAATGCCAGCTTCACACCTACCCCATTCACCGTTGGTTCTCGCCAAGATCTGGAACAACTGATCACTAATTTTGAGGATGTTGACATTTTAGAAATCGTGCGACAACAGCGCCCGACACGAAATGGACGGTAGTTTCAATTATGAACGTGGCAGTGTACGTGAACAAGATGCCCCAGTTTTACATTGGTGCGCATGTTGAGCTACCTGACTACATTGCTAACAATCGTGGTGTTATGGGGCTTACCCACAATGCCCACAATGGCCGAGCCTATGACGATAACCTTTGTTTCTTCAGGTGCCTGGCACTTCATCAAGGAGGCGATCTAGACGCGCTCGAGAGACGGACGCGATACTTGGCGACCAGATTTGCAGAGGCCACTGGCAAGAAGGTAGAGAAGGGGATCACCGTGGAGGACTTGGCAAAAGCGGAGACTCTGTTTGAAGTGAATGTCCAGGTTTACAGCCTCAGCGCCCCAAACACTGACCCCACCGATGATACGGATGCCCCCCAAACAAAAGTACACCTGGTCCGTCGACCCGTGTGCAATCACCCCAGTACCCTCTTTGTAAACTTGTACGAGAATCACTTTTCGTACATTTCCAATTTGCAGAAATACAGTCGAAGTTACGAATGTACGAAGTGTAGAACAGTTTTCCCTAGATCGTTCAACCTACAACGTCACATCCCCACGTGCAATTTAAATGTTAAGCACAAATTTGCAGGTGGAGCGTACCACTTGCCCCCCGACATTTTCGAACGTCTGGACGAAGAGGGAATTCGCGTGAGTGAAGACTTGAAATTTTTCCCTTATCGCGTTACTTACGATTTTGAGTGTTACTTCGAACAAGCTCCACAAAACAATGATCAGACAATGGAAGACTATTTACGTGAACTTCCGGTCATTGGGTTCAATTCAGGCAGATACGATTTGAATGTCATCAAAAAACATTTGTACACTAAACTACAGCAAACAGACGTGATCAAATTCATCATAAAGCGCGGCTCGTCTTACATGGTGATCAAAACTGAAAAACTGAAATTCTTGGACATCTGCAATTATCTTGCCCCCGGGTATTCGTACGATAAATTTTTGAAAGCATATGATTGTCCACAGACAAAAGGTTATTTCCCGTATGAGTGGATGGATAGTTTAGAAAAATTACAAGATAACGAGCTTCCACCGCATGAAGCTTTTTACAGCAGGCTAAAAGGTGAGAACATTTCTGCTGACGATTACGCATACTGTCGCACGGTTTGGGCGGACAACAACATGACACAATTTCGGGATTTTCTGCAATGGTACAATAACCTCGATGTTGTACCCTTCCTCAATGCATTAGAGAAGATGGTGACATTCTATAAGGAGCGCGACATTGATATGTTTAAGTGCGGTATTTCCGTTCCTGGACTTTCACTTCACTACCTTTTCAAAAACTTACCTCAAGACGTCTTCTTTAGTCTTATCGACGAGACTAACAAAGACTTGTACTACCTTATGAAGGAAAACATCGTTGGCGGCCCATCGATTGTCTTCCACCGCTATCACGAAAAAGACAAGACCTACATTCGCGGAGGTCAAAAGCTGTGTGACAATGTCGTTGGGTTCGACGCGAATGCCCTTTATTTATG
This sequence comes from Patiria miniata, assembly GCF_015706575.1. NCBI lineage: Eukaryota > Metazoa > Echinodermata > Asteroidea > Valvatida > Asterinidae > Patiria > Patiria miniata. The sequence continues at coordinate 19,130,132 of NW_024037061.1, forward strand.
GTCGCTTATGCAGCCGATGCCGGTATGAACGTTTATTAGAAGAAATGAAGCCGACAATTTTAAACCCGTGAAAAGTCATAAGTTTGGGGTGAAAGCCGCTGAGTGGTTAAATTGGATTGCGCATTCGGAGGGCGTGTTTATCCGACACCAATTCAATCATGGGGAAAAATGCATCGGTCAGCAAAGAATTCCAGTTGATGGATATTGCCACGACACCCAAACCGTGTACCAGTTTCACGGGTGTTTCTGGCACGGACACGTTTGCCACCTCAATCCGCACGAATTCAATGCAGTCAGAAACCTCTCACGCGCCGAATTAAGACGTAAAACGGAACAAATTTCTAGCTACATCCGCCAGCAGGGTTATCGGTTAGTAGAAATGTACGAGTGCGAATAGAACCGTCTCAAGTCCTCCGATCGTATCATCTCTGACTTTGTCAAATCAAAAAGAATGCCCCACGAGAACCGCATGACAATGACCCAGCAGGCAATATTGGATGGTGTGCTTGATGGATCCATCTTTGGCATGGTGGAATGTGATCTCAGGGTACCCGACGGACTGAAAGATTTTTTCGCTGAGATGCCTCCAATCTTTAAGAACACACAAATCAGCAGACAAGACATTGGCGAACACATGCAAAGATACGCAGAAGAAGAAGGTGTCATGAAAACACCACGCCGGAGCCTAATTGGTAGCATGCACGCATCTCGACTTTTGTTTGCAACACCGCTTCTAAAATGGTATCTGACACATGGACTTGAGGTAACTCGCATCTATCAGGTGGTACAGTACGCCGACTCACCTTGCTTTAAACCTTTTGGAGATGCTGTCAGTAATGCGCGGAGGGACGGTGACGTGGATCCAGCCAAGGCCATTATCGCCGATACGATGAAGTTGCTCGGCAACTCGGCATATGGCAAAACCGTGACCAACCAGGAGAAACATCTTGACGTTAAGATTTGCACTACCACCGAAGGAGCATCCCAAATGATCAACAACCCCCATTTCCGCGCCTTACACACACTAGAGGACAATCAGCTATACGAGGTTGAACTCAATAAAAAATCTGTACGCCTGAACCTGCCTCTTCAGATTGGGTATTTTGTATACCAATATGCTAAAATGCGGATGTTGCAATTCTACTATAATTTTCTTCTTAGATTCATCGATCCATCGGACTTCCAGCTCTGTGAGATGGACACAGATTCCGCATACATGGCAATCTCTGCACCACATCTGGATGACATCATCAAGCCTCATCTGCGGGACGAGTACCAGCGGGAGAAATCATCCTGGTTTCCGCGTGACGACACCCCCGACCACCGTGCGTATGACAAACGAACACCCGGCCTCTTTAAGGTTGAGTGGGCGGGGGACGGTATCGTTGCTCTTTGTAGTAAAACATACTACTGCTTTGGAGAAAAAGACAAAGCTGTATGCAAAGGACTGAACAAAAAGACCAACGACATAACAAAAATGAACTATCTGGAGGCGCTAGAAAATCAACGAGCCGGTGAAGGAGTCAACAGAGGGTTTCGCATGCGTTCCGATGGGATGTACACCTACGAACAGGTCAAGACTGCCTTTACTTACTTCTATCCAAAAAGGAGAGTCGCCGATGATGGAGTTTCCACCACCTACCTGGACTTGTGATCAAAAAAACTGTTAGGCTCGTCAAAACATCAAGCAAATTTCTTTAAACTGGTGGTGGGTAAATTGGTGGTGGTTTAAACAGAACGTAATTTTTTTTTTTTTTTTTTTTTTTTTTTTTAATTGTAAATGTTACAATCTGCCGTTAAAAAATAACTTGAAAATGCTCCTACCTCATTTGAAATTTCACCAACTGCTTTTTAAAAAATAATCCCAAATGTTTCCACTTCGTTTGAAATTTCACCAACTACTATTAAAAAATATTTCAAAAATGATCCAAATTTATTTGAAATGACACCAATTCTACACCTTTTTTTTTTTTTTTTTTTTTTTTTTATAAAGAATGGTTCCCACTTTATTTGAAATTGTGGTTAATGATTATTGGTATTTTGAAAAGAAACCATAAATTTCCCACTTTTTTTAAAATTTTGGATGGTTTACTAAATTGATAACTGCTCTTAAGAAAGAATTCGTACATTTTCTAATTATTTTTAATGTTGATATTACTTACGTTCATCTTTATTTATTTATTTATTTTTCCCTTCATAGTTAAAGAGTTATGTATGTTATTTTGTTTACTTGGTTAAATGAAGAAGAAAGAAAGAAAGAAAGGAGATTGAAAGAAATAAGAAAAAAAAAATAAACTGTTGTCTGTCACTTTCAATTTTATAATGCTTATTGTTAAACAAAACTTTCTTTTTAATAAATTGAAGGGGGGGGGAGTAATAAACTAAAGGGGGGGAGGGAGGGTAGGGGTGAAAACTTTAGCTTTTAAAAAGAACTACATTACAAAAATAGGTTCATTTGATCAAATGGATTCGCGACTTAAACATCCTTTTACTGGCGTAATCGCTGGTCCAACTGGAAGCGGGAAAACACAGTTTGTAAAGGGTCTTATTCTAGCTGAGGGAAATACAGTGATTGAACCTGCTATTGATAATATTATTTGGTGTTACGGGGAATATCAAGATGCTTACGACCATCTGGCTAGTCTGGTCCCTCGGATACGATTTGTGGAGGGCTACCCCGATGATCTATTGGAGTCCCTGGACCGAAGTCAAAGAAACCTGGTTGTGATAGACGATCTCATGTCAGAAAGCGGCAACAATGTTAAAGTCACTGAACTATTTACCAAAGGTAGTCATCACAGAAACCTATTGGTTATTCTCATACTACAGAATTTATTTTACAAGGGGAAGGAAATGCGAACCATTAGTTTGAACGCTCATTACATGGTTCTGTTTAAAAACCCGAGAGACGCTTCGCAAATTACACATTTAGCGCGCCAAATGTACCCCACTAAGTCCAAGTATATGATGGAGGCCTACCGCGATGCGACATCCGCCCCCTACGGCTATCTCTTCGTAGATTTCCCAGCTAACACATCACGTTGCCACAACGTTGTGCAAAGTTGTGAAAATGTTGTCATTTGGTAACGTGTCACGATGACATTCAAGCAACGTTGACACAACGTTTGACTGTATAATTGTTGGTTGTAAAAATGTTGTATATCGGTAATTTGTACAACGTTGTACGAAAGTCATCATATGACATTGTATTGACGTTGTATGGTGGTCATTTCACAATCGTTGTAATAAAGTAATAAATATGACGTTGTGGTTACGTTGAATGTAGGTGTTTTCATGACGTTGTTTTTAAGTTGTCAATGTTACGTTGTCAGAACGTTGTAATTTAGAATGTTTACAACGTTGCTGTGAGGTTATAATCATGACGTTGAGTTAACGTTCCATCTACGTTATTTTTTTACGGTTTTTTTTTAGTTGTGAAAATCACATTGACACGACGTTGTAGTTTGGTATTTCAAAACGTTGCTGTGATGTTATAATCATGACGTTGTTGTAACATTGTATGTGGGTACTTTCACAACGTTGTTGGTATGTTGTTAATCTCACGTTGTCATGACGTTGTAGATAAAAATTTACACCACGTTGCTGTGTTCATGACGTTATGATGACGTTGCATAAAGGTCTCATCATAATGTCGTTGTTAAGTTGTTAATATCATGTTGTTGTGACATTGCAGTTTGGTATTTTCACAGCGTTGCTGGTATGTTGTGAACCTCACGTTGCTGTAACGTTTTATAAAGGTGTTGTGACACTGAATTTAAGTTGTGCTGTGGGTTACGATCCAAACTGTTGTGGTATTGACAAAAACATTGTGATTACCATTAACTGAATGTGAAGTGAACATAATGTTTTAATTAATGATGTTTTATTTGATAATAATTGAAATTTGGGTGCAGCCTTGCATTAATAATGTAACTCGTGAAATTTCGAACATCGTGTTTGTTTTGTCGTAGTAGGAATATAATGTTTCCAGATATTTTTCTAATGGTCTAAGATGGATGAGATCGTGGTCAAAGCGCGACTGTTTCCCGCTCATATTCATTGTTGTATACTCAATGTATATACTTTACTGCACACACACCAACGCAACTTGAAATATGATTCCTGTTCTCAAAGAAAATATAACCATGGCGCATGCGCATCAGCAGAAATTCCACGGCCAGACCGCGTGATAGCTCATTTGAATCGCTCTGCTCAGTCGAGTCAGCGATCTAGCAGCAGCAGCTACTATAACGGTCGCCGACTCGCCGTCTAGTTGATGTGAATTAGCCATGGTCGCCAAGCAAGTTATTTTCACTACAGCATTTCTTAGAAGGTAGGAATGACATTTTCTGTATCTTGACTTCATTCTTGTGTCGAACACATTGTCTAAAAATCTGATGAAAGGATCAAATTAAAGTAAAACAACTTTTCGAACAAAGTCGCTGTAAAAAAATGAAGATTTTCCTATGCCTATCATCTTTTTTTGTTTTTTTTATAAATGTTGAAAATGTTCTTCAGACTCGATCAGAATAAACGTAGATTAATTAAGAGTGAAAATATGTGCCTCAGTTGAGATTGGAGGCTCGTCAATGCGAACAGTTTTGGAGGATCATACACTGAAAGAAACGTTCAAGTCATCTGGTTTTCAATTTAATAATAAAATCTTGGTAATATTCCAAGGAAATAATATACATGTGGATCAGATTTACTCGAATTCATATGAGACATGTTAGACCTTTTTAACAACGTTTTAGGTTGGAAAGTTATTTGTTCGATAATTATAATTGTAGATAAAACAGATATTGTTTTAGCACTTTGGCAAAATGTTGGAAGTGTATACATTATATCGAGAAGACTTTTGATTTGTGTACTATAGTACAGGCTTATGTTTGTATTTTTTCTTCAAATTGATGAATTAATCAAACTGTAACAATATATTGTTTATGAGATACCCATGATACCCGAGCCAACAACCGTGAAATTGTTACCTGGGCCCGGGGTATCTCTTAATTTATAGATCTGATTTGATTTTCTCTCAACTAAAACTAGCGCAAATTTGAGCATAAATAGTCCGTTATAAAATTCCCGCTCAAAGACACAGTGTACGGTTGTAATACTAATAGCAACGCGCATTAGCATTTCAGTCTCAAGGGTCAGGCCTAAAGTTCACGTACCAGGACCGTACACGGATATACGGTCATCTGGCTTTCGTTGGCTTGTGCATAACAAGTGAATACAGTTTCAATCCGGGCTTTCGGGCTGTATAGCTTCCAGGGTTTGGCGTGATTTATGGGAGTTTGACCAAAGTGAATGGAGTAGGGTTCAGGGCCAGGTCGATCAGCACTGTTACAAGATCAATGAAAAATACGCAAACTATAAAAGCCTTTTCTAAAACTAGGGTCATTTGTAGACTAGTTTTTGTGTAATAAGACATTATAATAAGACATTATAAATAAGACAAATAAGACATTATGTGGGTTGAAGAGCACGGGGACATCATATCTATACTGTGTTCAAACTTGATTAGTTACATATTACTCAATCTTAACAACCATCGTTACTTTCTCCAGGTAGGCAGTACACAGGTATGCTATACGTGAGTGCACTGGCTGCTGGATGTGGCATGTTTAAACTTTTAACTTCAGCAGTCTTCGAGGGAAGAAGTTTCTAATTATTTTGAAGACCACCCCAATACATCCCAGCTAACACATCACGTTGCCACAACGTTATGCAAAGTTGTGAAAATGTTGTCATTTGGTAACGTGTCACGATGACATTCAAGCAACGTTGACACAACGTTTGACTGTATAATTGTTGGTTGTAAAAATGTTGTATATTGGTAATTTGTACAACGTTGTACGAAAGTCATCATATGACATTGTATTGACGTTGTATGGTGGTCGTTTCACAATCGTTGTAATAAAGTAATAAATATGACGTTGTGGTTACGTTAAATGTAGGTGTTTTCATGACGTTGTTTTTAAGTTGTCAATGTTACGTTGTCAGAACGTTGTAATTTAGAATGTTTACAACGTTGCTGTGAGGTTATAATCATGACGTTGAGTTAACGTTCCATCTACATTATTTTATAACGTTTTTTTCAGTTGTGAAAATCACATTGTCACGACGTTGTAGTTTAGTATTTCAAAACGTTGCGGTGATGTTAAAATCATGACGTTGTTGTAACATTGTACGTGGGTACTTTTACAACGTTGTTGGTAAGTTATTATTCTCACGTTGTCATGACGTTGTAGATAACAATTTACACCACGTTGCTGTGTTCATGACGTTATGATGACGTTGCATAAAAGTCTCACCATAATGGTGTTGTTAAGTTGTAAATATCATGTTGTCGTGACATTGCAGTTTGGTATTTTCATGTTGTGTTATGTTGAGAGCTCACGTTGCTATAACGTTTTATAAAGGTGTTTTGACACTGAATTTAAGTTGCAATTATGCTGTGCGTTACGATCCATGCTGTTGTGGTATTGACAAAAACATTGTGATTACGATTTACTGAATGTGAAGTGAACATAATATGTTTTAATTAATGATGTTTTATTTGATTATAGTTAACATTTGGGTGCGCCTTGCATTAATAATGTAACTCATGAAATTTCGAACATCATCATGTTTGTTTTAGGTAGGAATATAATGTTTCCAGATATTTTTCTAATGGTCTAAGATGGATGAGATCGTGGTCAAAGCGCGACTGTTTCCCGCTCATATTCATTGTTGAATACTCAATGTATACATGTACTTTATTGCACGCACCAACGTAACTAGAAATATGATTCCTGTTCTCAAAGAAAATATTACCATGGCGCATGCGCATCAGCAGAAATTCCACGTCCAGACCGCGTGATAGCTTATTTGAATTGCTCTGCTCAGTCGAGTCAGCAATCGAGCAGCAGCAGCTCACTATAACGGTCGCCGACTCGCCGTCCAGTTGATGTGAAGTAGCCATGGTCGCCAAGCAAGTTATTTTCACTACAGCATTTCTTAGAAGGTAGGAATGAAATTTTCTGTATCTTGACTTCATTCTTGTGTCGAACACATTGTCTAAAAATCTGATGAAAGGATCAAATTAAAGTAGAACAACTTTTCGAACAAAGTCGCTGTCAAAAAAATGAAGATTTTCCTATGCCTATCATCTTTGTTTTTTTTTTAATAATTGTTGAAAATGTTCTTCAGACTCGATCAGAATAAATGTAGATTAATTAAGAGTGAAAATATGTGCCTCAATTGAGATTGGAGGCTCGTCAATGCGAACAGTTTTGGAGATCATACACTGAAAGAAACGTTCAAGTCATCTGGTTTTCAATTTGATAATAAAATCTTGGTATTATTCCAAGGAAATATTATACATGTGGATCAGATTTACTCGAATTCATGTTAGACCTTTTTAACAGGGTTGGAAAGTTATTTGTTCGATAGTTATAATTTTACATAAAACAGATATTGTTTTAGCAAATGGCAAAAATGGCAAAAGTGTATACATTATATCGAGAAGACTTTTGATTTGTGTACTATAGTATATGCCTATGTTTGTATTTTTTTCTTCAAATTGATGAATTAATCAAAATGTAAAAATATTGTATTGAGATACCCATGATACCCGAGCCAACAACCGTGAAATTGTTAACTGGGGTATCTCTTAATTTATAGATCTGAGTTGATTTTCTCTCAACTAAAACTAGCGCAAATTTGAGCATAAACAGTCCGTTATAAAATTCCCGCTCAAAGACACAGTGTACGGTTGTAATAGCAACGCGCATTAGCATTTCAGTCTCAAGGGTCAGGCCTAAAGTTCACGTACCAGGACCGTACACGTATAAACGGTCATCTGGCTTTCGTTGGCTTGTACATAACAAGTGTATACAGTTTCAATCCGGGCTTTCGGGCCGTATAGCTCCCAGGGTTTGGCGTGATTTATGGGAGTTTGACCAAAGTGTGTGGAGTAGGGTTCAGGGCCAGGTCAGCACTGTTACAAGATCAATGAAAAATACGCGAACTATAAAAGCCTTTTCTAAAAAGGGTCATTTGTAGACTAGTTTTATTATTTATGTGGGTTGAAGAGCACGGGGATCATATTTACACTGTGTTCAAACTTGATTAGTTTTATATATTTCTCAACCTTAAAAAACATCGTTACTTTCTCCAGGTAGGCAGTACACAGGTATGCTATACGTGAGTGCACTGGCAGCAGGATGTGGCATGTTTAAACTTTTAACTTCAGCAGTCTTCGAGGGAGGAAGTTTCTAATTATTTTGAAAACCACCCCATACATCTCTTCAAGGTTGTTGCTGTAAGTAATTCAACATACACTGACCTTCTATATACATGTTCTGTAAGATGGTGAAATTAACTTTTAAAATGTGTTGAAAATACACCTTGGTCGAAATTTGTTAAGTGATTACCTGACGTTCACCAGACACTTATATTAATTCAATTTATGTATTCATGAAATTTATCTATACTATAAAATTCAAGACCGTGAACCCATTGCATGCATATCCAAATCCTTCCAACTCAAAATGTTCATACTAGCACGTCCGCCTTAACAAAGTCATTCTTGTCGAGTCATGCGCCAGAAAAGATGCGTGCCCAATACTCTCTAAAAATAACCAAAAAAAACCCACACATTTTGCGTGAACCTCCCTGGCGAGAGCTGATTATTTTTTTAGCAGGTATTAACTTGAATGTTGTGAAAAAAATGCAATGAAGTTTATAATTTTTATCGTTAGATGTCTTTCAAAAATAATAACTTGTATTTCGCAGGAAAATAGCAGTTGAAAAAAAGTAAATAAACTTTCGGAGTGAAAGCCGAAAGTAGCGTAGGCAACGGATCTTTAATCAAAATAATTATGAATCAAATTAGGTTTTGCCCTTCACCGACGTATAAACACTGTGTACCCAGTGTGTATTCGCATAAAATAATTATGCGCATATCAAAACTGCAACTGGACGGTTCTTCTTAACATTTAATGAAATTGTTTCGTGTGGAATTTAAATAACTTTAAAAAAGCTTGAGCTCTTTGGTAATCAAATATTGTCTGTATTATATTCAGGTACCTGCATGACATGACCTCGCATGAACTTTTAGAAATGGCAGCCGATTGTGCTTGGTTATCCAGAAGGGCCAAGATTCAAGGTAAGTGTATTAAGAAACTAACCATCGCAGTCACTAAATTGATTGGTCCAAAGGTATCAGCGACAAACACCTTAAATACACTTCTGAAACGAGCACCATAGACCTAATGCAATGCCGACTACCAAGACCATAAACTTGCGGAAGAACCAACATTTTGATCGTTACGTACATACATTTGAACATGAAGTTGTTTAGATTACATAAAAATGCGTAAAACAGGCTTGCGCTTTAACTCTCAACAAGGGTTTTTGGTTACCCTTTAAATTTGAGAAATATCCTTGACTTCAGGGTCAACTTGAAACAAGAGGCTCATTTATTTTATCCCTGTCTCTCGTGGGTTAAAGATTGTACATGTAGAAACACAGGCACAGCTCTGCTTGAAGTACATGTATTGAGAAGACAGACATTATCTGGATATACATGTAGTTTTAAATTTCACATCTGGTGAGCCAGCGTGACACGCAGTGAGTGTTTTAGGCCTGAGGCAGCATTAAATGGTTCATTATGTTTAAATAACTGATACATTGTTTTTTTGTTTTCCTTATTTTCTTGTCAGATTCGTGTCTTTGGAGAAGTGCCATATTGACAATTAACCTTGCTGAACAAGGAATCCACTTACTTCTACATCTGGATAATCTTCTGTTAAAGGTTCCATTAAATGAATGTTACTCTAAAACATAGATTGGGCAATTAGCCAATCTGCATGGAGGTATTCAAAGAAAATCATGTTGAAATGTCGATATTTTAAAATGCAGGTTTTTTGCGAGTTTCCTGCATACAAATATATCTTCACGGACAAACGCTATTCAAGTATCCCTTTCAAGTGTAATTCTTTTTCATAGACTCTGTAGCTACAAAAAAACCAAAACAATTCCTTTGAATTTTCTTTTGAAGATGTTCCATGGGAGAGAAAGAAAATGAAGGATCTAGATAGAGGACAGATTCAAAAAGCATGTGATTCAGTAGATTAAAAGTTGTCTGATCTATTTTATTTGTTCGATGTGAAAGTCGCCTTCCTATACTATATTTCTCACCACGGACAGTGGAAAATACTAATTTTCAAATACTATTTGAAACCATTCTTTTGCCTGAATGTACGTTACGTATAGCACTGTGTATTTTTCATGAATTGATCCAATACATGAATAGGTATTCTCTAGTGTGGGTAACATTGTGATATGGTACCCCTCTGAAGGTGATGTATAAAACCGGTTAGTGGTTAGTGGTTAGTGGGTCGACGATAATAGCCCTTGCATTCCGGCTCTTGCTATATTATTGGCGACCAGACCCTTTATCTTCTAATTGCTCAGTAACAACGTTATTGTCTTGTTAAAAGGTCGGTTCATACTCTGTAAAGTTACAGCAATTCACTTTGTGAAGTTACGGCAATCATTAACGCCAGCGCTAAAAATTCTGGGGAAAAAAGAGTGAACCTCATTTAACTCTGGGCAATTTTGAGTCAAATGGTTTCGATGTCAACATTTCAAAATTTGCTTTCACTTGAAGTATGAACCGATCGTTAGAGCTCAGCCCATTCACTAAGGCGTGCATTCCGTAATGTGGATTCAAGTAAAAACTTTAATTGTATACCATTCACGAAATGGACCCTGTAGTAATATGTGCATATTGATGTGTCCAAATAATTGCAGTGAGTATTAATTACACTTACCGTTTTAGTGATTGCATTTTAGTAATGTTTTTACATGCTGTTGTTTCTGAACACTCTTTGTAATAAAATTAGAGAAACATGAATTACATGTATGTTTAATTGTTTTGTTATCGTTTTCAGAAACATTTCTCCATAAATGCCCAGTAGGCTGCAGTAAGTTGGCCACCATATTGCAGCAACATGTCCATTAAGTTGTAGTAACGTGTCCACAAAGTTGCAGCAACGTGCCTTTAAAGTTGCAGAAACGTCCCATTTAGCTGCAATAACGTGCCCGCAAAGTTGCAGCAATGTCCTCATAAAGTTGCAGTAACGTCCCCATAAAGTTGCAGTAACGTGCCCATAAAGTTGCTTAAACGTGTCCAATACGTTGCTTTAACGTGTACAATAAGTTGCATCAACGTGTCCAGTAAGTTGCAGTGACGTCCCAAATTAGGTTGCAGTAACGTGCTAATCAAGTGGTAATCATGTCGCCAAAAGGTTGTAGAAACGTGCGTAGAAGTTGCTGTTACGTGTCAATTTGGTCGCAAATAACGTGGCGTCAAGGTGGTAATCATGTGCAATCACGACCAAAAAAAGTTGTGATGTATGTTGCGTTAACGTTGTGAAAACGTCATTGTAACGTTGCGTGATAACGTTGTAGCAACGCGCACGCGAGTCAACATTTTTACGTTGCCGCAACGTCATTTTCCTCACGTGGCAACAACGAAAACCTGACCTTTTTGCAACGTTGTCACAACGTAAATGTGTTAGCTGGGGCATCTCTTCAAGGTTGTTGCTGTAAGTAATTCAACATGCACTGACTTTTTATACATGTATCTCTGTAAGATGGTGAAATTAACTTTTAAAATGTGTTGAAAATACACCTTGGTCGAAAAAGACGAATTGCTGTTGCCTTTTAAAATGTCGGTAGTTTCTCGTGTACATTTTGATATAGCATTAAATTCATGGTTTCTATCATTTATTAAGGGCCTGCATGACAACTCGTCGAGTAGCAGAGGCCAAGGCGAGGGAGGACATAGCTTCATTCTGGAAGTTTGCCCCACTAACAAGCCCGGAGGGACAAGATTCAGGGTAATATTAATTACACCAAATTACTGTGAACAGTATTTAAGTTGCCTGTTAAATTAACAAGTAGGCCTGGGCCTACAGAGTAAGAAAACAACTATATCAGGCAAAGCTATCGTAATGCCGACTTCACATTAGTGGCTGAAGACAACAGTGTAATATCTATCCAAGATATACAAACTTGTACACTGGAAGTTGTTTGCAGATAGTGTACTCTTTACCAGAATTGCCTTTGAAGCATTAATCGCAGTACGCTTGCGGAACACAAAGATGAAATGTCTGTACATGTTGTTTACCTTCTCATACACAATAATGATCCAAAAAGAAGTGACAGATAATCCGAAAATAAGTCAGTTGGTCATCATCGGTTGTCCACCATCTGGAAAAATCTTTACATTTACTTTTTTTCTATTTTGTGTGTGCAGAATCCTGCCAACCCTGTTGACCCTGTCGACCCTGCAAACCCTGCAGATGATGAATAACGACACTGCATCTTTTGCTTGAAAATAAGTGCACCGTTCACGCTCTTCAAAATTTGTTTTCTTGTAGGCCTATTAGGGCTTCCCTATTTATCTCTGTGGTTCTCATAATTATTTTTATTTGCCCTTATATGAAGCCTGGTCGGTCAGTCAAAAAGCAATAACAATCTGAACTAAAGTTGCACTCGTAAAGATGGTAAACTAAATGATGCAATAAGTTTATCATGATTTGATATCACTGAATAAAATATTAAAAAAACCCATTTTGGCCAATAATTATAGACGAGTTACAGTAATGTCTGGACGAAGCATCTCATTAACAATTTAGTTGTAGTGGCAGCAATATTATAATGAGAGGCAACATTCTCTCATCTGTCTTTCTTCCTCTGATTTCCGTAAGCCGTAATTTTTAAGTCGAGAAAAAATATGATATTCAATTTAAATAACATTTCAGAATAACACAGAGCTAGTTGCTCGAATGCAATATTCTTTGTTTTTTAATTTGGAAACAAATCGTCTGTGAATGGGGTTTTGGAAATTGTCGGCGGGAAACATCCCAAAATAGGGTCGATAAAAAAATGAGAACCAAAGAAATATAAGATGAAGCCCCAATGACTAATTATTGGTAATGAAGAAAGTATTATTAGTTCTTTTTTTTGGGAGGGAGCATTTTATATTTGGGACAAATAGGAGGTTTTATCACTTTAGGCCGCGCAGATCCACTATGCAAGTAGACTGGTTCATGATGTCCCTATTCATTGTATAATCGATTCTAAACGGATATGGGATTGACTCGAATGAGAACGCAAACAGTTAAATTATATAAACTAACTTGCCAATATCAAAATCGTCCTGATATTTTTGTTGACAAAGTTCGTTCAAATTGTGTAACTTTTGAATTACTAAGATAGCAATGTTTAAAAACCAATTGTGTTTTCGGGATGAAACTCAAAAATAACAGAAAACATAGAATATGTTGTCAGAAAACTCAGTCCCACGTTGCCTGAAGAATAATATTTTACGTTAAAGTTACTTATAGCATAACTAGTAGTCACCCGGAGATGTACGCCTGCCCAGCTTAGCAATTTCAGGACATTTAAATCCTTGCTAAATAAAGGTTAATATATGCATATAAATAGACTTGTGCCCATCCTTGCTGAAGATGAATACATGTATAATTATACAAACAAAATCTGACACTCTATCGTTTTGAAGGGAAACTGACAAAATAATGCCGTTGGCGGGCAATCTGTTTTACTTGCGTTTAAAAAATCCCAAACTGGTTCCTGTTGCTGTTCCTGCTTCCCAGCAAAAACACTCACAAAACTAGATCATTGGTTTTCTAACAGTAACTGAATCAAGAGGCTTTAATGTGTTATTTTTAAATAGGCGAACTGAAAGCGACATTGTACTGTTATATCAGATTTATACTAGCTTTGTAATAATACATGTAATGATTGACGAAGGTTTGCTTCCATGCATTCACCGGATACATTCTTTGTAATAAATGTAGAAAAAGTAAGTCTGATGGTTATTTTTTTTTTTTTTTATTGTTAGCAGACAGGTATATCGTCGTTGCACGATTAGTTTCGTTAATTAACCATGCCAGGAACAATGTTGCTAAAAGGTCCCCACAAAGTTGCAGTGATGTATCTAATAAGTTGCGTGAACGTTTTTGAAATGTTGTGAGGTGCCAACAAAGTTACCGGAACGTGTTGACTTAGTTGCGGTAACGTCTGTAATGAGTCATTGACGTGCTAACAATTAAGGTTGTAGAAACGTCCCCACATCGTGGCCATGAAGTTGCAATAATGTGTCCTACAAGTTGCATTAACGTGGCCAAAAAGTTGCCCTGACGTGCCCATAAGGTTGTAGGAACGTCCCCATAAAGGTTGCAGAAACGTGCCTATCAGGTTGTAGTTATGTCCAACAAGTTGCATTAACGTGGCAAAAGAGTTGTCGTGACGTGCCTATAAGGTTGCAGGAACGTCCCAATAAAAGTTGCAGTAACGTGCCAATCATGGTGTAATCATGTCCCCACAAGGTTGTATAAATGTTTATTTTAAGTGGTCATTAAGTTGCAGTAACGTTCCGTCATGGTGGTAATCATGTCGTAATCATGTTGCATTTACGTGCCAAGACGTTGTATAAAGGTGACAATTACGTTGCTGGAGGGTTGCAGGATCGTGTACTGAAAACGTTGTAATAAATGTTTCATTGACGTTTTTATGACGTCATTTAAACGTTGTGTAATAGCGTTGTGGCAACGTGCACGCGAGTCGACATTTTTACGTTGCCGCAACGTAATTTTCTGAACGTTGCCGCCACGAAAACGTGACCTTTTTGCAACGTTGTTACAACGTGAATGTGTTAGCTGGGTTAAAGCCAGAAACCCCCGAAATTGTACGTCTCAGAACCAGAATTTTTCCCGGCGAATATCCCATCGTTTACACTCCAAAGGTATAAAGGATTGTATTTAGAACGGACGGCAATCATTTGAAGATGTCGAGGCGTGTGCATCACAACGCTCCCTACCTGCATGTGCTGGCTAAGGGAAGCGACAAGCAACGACAGGGTGTGATACAAGAGCCAACAAGGAACTGATACATTGTTTGTGCGAGTGCGCCCTCAACGTTCTCAACGGTAATATTTCCCTCACACCATCCCCGAAGAAAAAGTTAATCAAATACAAGCGTCAAATGCGAGTTCTCAGCAATAAGAAACTCAGCGTTCAAAAGAAAAAGAAAGTATTACGTCAGAAAGGAGGTTTTCTCGGTGCTTTACTCACTCCAATATTGGGCGCTCTTGGTGGATTATTGTTTAAATAAACATGGAGTACACCAAGAAAATGGTTCTGGTACCTCAGGAAACGTTGACAAAACTTCAATCGACCAGACGATTGGAACAAACACCGACCACGCGCGTGGTACACAGTTTAGATGGTGAGATGAGAGAGCTACTGGAAAGGAAAAACCTTTCAGACGAGGATAAAATTAAACTGTACCACCAGACGCTGCACAGATACATTAACTTAAATAAACAAAGAATGGCACCGCTGACTATGACTTTAGAAACCAAGAAGACGGATGATCAACCACCCAAACTGGAGCCGATGCCGCACGGTCCACCGAAGTTGGAGCGTGAACTTAGCTTTGGTGATTCCTCTAAACTAAAAGTACACTTGAAGGAAGAACCAGAGGAAGAAGAGTCTTTTCACCTACCCCGATTGTTTGCCGAAGCGTCCCATCTGAAAACTACACCCAAAGCGAGGAAAAAGAAAACAATGGCGAGTACAAGCACACCGCGTTCGAAACCCAAATGGACTCCCTATTAATACGCACACACTACCCCGACTTAATCATTTGAGACTACCTCATCATGGAGTGCTGTCCACCGAAACCGGGTTGTGGATTTAAACAACTCGCGAAAAAAATTCGTTGTTGGTGCATCTGCTGTCGCAGTAGTGTCATTATACAAAACACAGATTTAAGTGATGGCGCAGAACGAAACGTACCTGAAACGAGTGTACTACAACCCCCAACATCCGGCCGGTTTGGTGGTGTGGAGGCTGTCTACCGTGCTGCCCAAAAAGACGGCGTCGACACCAATCGGAGTCAAATTAGAACCTGGTTAAGTCAGCAACCGACTTACACACTACACAAACCCATACGCAGGCATTTTCAACAGAATAGAGTCATCGTGGGTGGTATTGACCAGCAGTGGCAGGCGGATCTGGTGGACATGAGATCACTCAGTCGGTTTAATGGAAACTACAAATATTTGTTGACGTGTATCGATATATTGTCGAAATACGCCTGGGCAATTCCAATCAAGAATAAGACCCGTTCTTCGCTTATTGACGGCTTCAAGACAATCTTGAAAAGTGGACGGAGACCCACAGTTCTACAGACCGATAAAGGCACCGAGTTCACCAATCATCCATTCCAGTCATTTCTCGAAAAAAATAAAATTGGTTTCTTCACGACTCAGAATGAAACAAAAGCCAGCGTGGTGGAGAGATTCAACAGAACGCTCAAGACAAAAATGTACAAATATTTCACGGCCACAAACAGCCACGTGTACATTAAAGCTTTGCCGAAATTAATGTCGGCGTACAATCACGCTTACCACCGAAGCATAAAGACCACACCGGCCTCGGTAAATAGCGACAATGCCGAAACTGTATGGAGAAACCTGTACGACGAGAACAGTAACGCGGCCAAACCCATTTCTTACAAGTTCAATGTTGGGGACACAGTGCGCATCGGTATGGCTGCACGACCATTTAGGAAAGGTTACCTTCCAAACTGGACCACTGAACTATTCACCGTCAGTGCTCGTATTCCGCGCCATCCTCCCGTGTACAAGTTGAAAGATTACGATTCCGAGGAGTTGGACGGGACATTCTACGAACACGAAATACAACCAGCGGTTCAATTGGGCGACCTGTACCAAGTGGAAAAAGTACTGCAGACGCGGAAAAGGCGGGGAAAATTGGAGTATTTTGTCAAGTGGTTGGGCTACCCAGGCAAGTTTAACAGTTGGGTGACAAGTCTGCGCAAGTTATAAAACGTCCGTGACGCGAGTATTTACCTACACAGTTAAAGCTAAGCTTCGTCATGGCGGACTTGTTTTACGTCACGCTCCCTAGCAACAGTTCTATGGATACTCACCCTAACAACACCTTGAGTCATTTTTTTGTAAATTTACCCTCACCCCTATCTTTTGAGGGAGACTGGGAAGTGGCATTGGCCGAAGTAACTTACCCTCACCGTTGGTTGAACGTGACCGAAGGTAACCTGGTGGCGTGCTCGGGTGGAGAAACAGATTCCAGATTTCACTTTCATCGCGTACCGGAGGGGTACTACCCAACACCTGAAGAACTATTCGACAGCTTTGAACCTCCCATCGAGCACGACGGACAAGTCCGATTCAAGTACAACAAATTCATTCAAAAAGTCATCATAAAGACAAACGACAGCGTGGTGCTTAAATTACTGGGTCGTCTAGCGAACCTACTCGGTTTTGACGATGGTGCAACTGTGTCGGGTATCAAAAAGAGTACGAGGGTGGTGGACCTGCAGCCATTCTATGCGTTATTTATCTACTCTAATATTGTGGAGTACCACACCGTAGGAGACACGCGGGCCCCCTTATTACGCATCGTGAATGTGGACGGGAAGTATGGAGAAACCGTTACAAAAATCTACGACAGTCCTCATTACATGCCCCTGAAGCACAAGTTTTTGGACATGATCGAAATCGATATAAGGGACGGGACGGGTGAACTTATTCCATTTGTTACCGGGAGAGTCATCGTGAAACTTCACTTTCGAAAGAAGCGCTCGTCCTACTTCTACTAATCATCATGAAGAGTCATTACCTACCCAATAGTAAACACTACGCAGATTATTATGTCGGCCAGGTGGGGCGCGGTCTCCCCGTGTTCACTGGTCCGAGAAGTCAGAGAGGGTATGGACTTGGAGGGATTTTAAGCGGACTTTTCCGGTCGGCCATGCCTCTGATCAAACAAGGCGCTAAAACGTTGGGTCGCGAAGCGCTTCGTACCGGTGTAGGAATCGCGCAGGATGCGATGGAGGGAAAAAGTATCAAATCATCTGCCAAAAACCGACTTCGACACGCTGGACGTAATCTGGCCCACTCGGCTCTTCGAGGCGTGGATGCCCGACTCTCACGAGGTAAACGACGTGGTATAAAAAGGAAAGCAAACGGCAGACGCGCCACTTCCTCTTCTAGCAGGAGAGTGAAAAGATCACAAGACATATTTGATTAAGCGTTTTGCAAGCTAACCCACAGTCAGTCATTATGTCGTTGTTACACAATAACTCGTGCGAATGCACTAAATCTGAACTTGATATTTTTTCTTTACCACCAACACAAACGAGCATAGAACGTGGTCAGTGGCAGGAATATCACCCGATTTCTACCATTTCTGATGGAGGACCGATAGAATTTTTCGTACCGGGATCCGGAGAAGAATACATGGATCTCAACCAAACCCAGTTGTACGTCAGAGCGAAAATCACCAAAGCGGACGGCTCCAACTTGACAGACGCCGACCACGTGGGTCCCGTCAACTTACTTCTACAGTCCCTATTCAGCCAGATTGATGTGAGTCTGAACGAACGTCTGATCTCCCCCTCCACACCTACCTACCCCTATCGCGCCATAATCGAAACACTGCTCAGCTACGGCAGCGATGCTCAAATCTCTCAGCTGACTGCCGCTTTGTTCTATAAAGACACCGCCGGCAAAATGGACAGCGCAAACCCTACAGCGGCAGACGATGCGGTCAACCATGGGCTGAAGAAGAGATACCAGTTTACAAAGGGAAGCAGCGAGGTGGACATGATCGGCCCGATTCACAGCGACATTTTCTTTCAAGACAAACACATGCTGAATGGCGTGGACTTGAAATTGAAACTGATTCGCAGCAGCAACGCGTTCTGCCTCATGGCCGCTGGGGGAAACCCCACCTACAAAGTGGTCATCCTAAACGCGTCCGTTTTTGTCAGGAAAGTCAAAGTCAGTTCGGGCGTTATGCTGGGACACATGAAAGCTCTGGAGAAAGGCACCGCCAAATACCCCATCAAACGCAATCTGTGCAAAATGGTGTCTGTGCCCCGCGGTAATCTAACCCTCACGCAGGACCACGTGTTTCTGGGTCAACTTCCAAACCGTATCGTAGTTGGATGTGTGACCAACGAAGCATTTAACGGACGGTATGGGAAAAACCCCTTTAATTTCCAACACATGAATATCAACTTTTTGACAGTTCACTTGGACGGGGAACAAATTCCCTATTCACCTCTGAAACCGAAATTTAAAGAACCGGGTAAAAATTACATCAGAGCCTACCAGACCCTCTTCTCCGGTACGGATAAAATGTACCAAGACGAAGGCGTCGCCATCACTCGTGACGACTATCCCGCGGGGTACACACTGTTTGCGTTTGATCTGAGCCCCGACCTATCTGTGGGAGGACACTTCAATCTCGTGAGGCGTGGCAACCTGAGACTGGACGTCCACTTTGCCAATCCACTGGATGCAACCATCAACGTCATCATCTACGCCGAGTTCAACAACATCATAGAAATTGACCAGGCTCGCAACGTCATCTTTGACTACAGCAGTTAAATTACACGTCGTCAACATGGACAGTTATCAAATCAGCAGCATTTTGAAAAATGATCGTTTTACCAAGCATTACTTCAGAGGCGTTTTTGTCTGCGATCAGCTGCCTAAGCACTACGTGCCCCGACCGAACGCCCTCATTTTTAATACGGACCCATCCACGAAACCCGGTCAGCACTGGGTGGCCATTTACATCACGCGGGATGGGGAGGGAGAGTATTTCGATTCCTACGGACAACCGATGAATATACCCCGGGTCAAGAAATTCCTCAAGAAAAATGTGACGTGTACCCGCTACAACCACCAACCCCTGCAGGGACCACTGTCAGCCGTGTGTGGACAGTACTCCATCTTTTTCCTGTTACAGCGTTGTCGGGGAATCACCATGTACAAAATCACGCTCCTGTTTTCTTCAGATAAACGAGACAATGACATACTCGTTAACGATTTTATACGAAAACATTTTCCTCGCGTAAATACATCGGTGTATGACGAACAGTTTCTTGTAAGGCAAATAGCCAGAGCTTTGTTAGAGAACTAGACTTCTACTAATGTTCATTATTATTATTGTTGGTATTACTATTATTATTATCCAGTAGTTGTAGCTGTTTTTTTTTAACTGTTTGTTGATTTATTTATTTTTAACTTGTTGTTACATGTACCTTGTAGTTAGCATTGATCTGTTGTGAAATAAAATACTTATAAACTGTATATTGCCCGTTGACCACTTAAGGAATGTTCTGGTGAGTTCCGGTTGGTTTTAGGCACCCCGTGTCGACTTTTATTTTTGTGTATGTTTCCTCTTACCCCTATCACCCAACGTAGTATTAAAACTAATATCTATATACATATATTTTCAAAAAAATAAAACACGCGAGACATATACAAACACACACAAGAGGCAGGTTCTTCTTTTGTGACTACAACATATCAGAATTGTTTTATTCAAGCAATCTTTTTATTAACCCTCCACCATAAACTTAACACGTAAATAAAAAAATATAAAAAAATATAAAAAAAAGGGAAACAATTTAAAAAAAATAATAATAATAATAATAATTAAAAGGTAAGCAAACATTGTCGGGTCATTTACTCTATGATATCTACTGTGTTCTGAATGAGTTCGGTAGTATTGTCGAACAAAGACGAGTAGAAGGAGTAACCGATTTCTTCTAAATCATCCTTCCAATCATTTAAAATGTCTTCGATCAAATCACTCAATTCGGTGTCCAAGTTCATTCCTTCTCCGATGAATAAACCAGCTCCCAGTAGGCTAGCGACCGCTAGAAATATTGGTCGTACTCGTTTCTTGTCCAGCGAAGCCAGCACCTCCTCAAAGTACAAAGGTATATAGTCGTCGATGTGATTTGGAGGATTCCTACCAAAAAATGTGCAAGCGTGCTCAAAAAGACTCGGCCAGTCCTTTTTACACCCCTCGCAGCCCAGTCGTTTTTGCGTATGATACACTAGCTGGAGTATCTCGTCCGTGATGAGTTTGGTCAGGATGCGTTTGGTGAGTGTTCTCACCCTTACCCGTCGGTCGATGATGTCCTGATTTGATGAGCCTGCGAGATGATTTCAAAATGAATAGAAAATAAGCGAGTGACACTGAAGATCTAGATCATGTCTATGGCTTCAGCAATGAGTTTTCTTTGATCGATCAACTTGTACCATTCGGCGGATGTCAGGTTCAGTCCTTTTTTCCCCGCAAGTAGTTTAGTCTTGTCCTCGTTGAAGTAGTACTCTCTGATATTAACGTAGACACGGTTCTTGAAACGTTTGACACAGGCATAACGCTCACCTCCAATTTCGAATCTGACGGCGTTCTTCTCGTTCTCCTGCTGGTCGGGATCGGGGCTGAACTTTCTCTTGGTCGGCTTTCCCTTGATGAAAGGGGGCTTGGAGAGGTCCGTGGGTGGGTTACCCGTCAGCTCTGTCATGGCAGCCGCCAGCAAGTCCTCTGCCGGCCCGGAGTCCACCTCGCTTTCTTCCTGTTGCAGTAGGATGGTAGGTATGGACCACACACTCTCTCTTGTGAATATATTGTAATAGTAGGATCTATTTTCGGTGGTGCTGAAACCTTCGCGCCATCCTCTCTTGACTTGGGCATGGGTTAACTTCTTCACGCAGTCAAACGGTCCTTTCACCGACTCACTAGTTGGGGAAGACGGAGGTGCGTTGTTGCCTGATGCTGCAGCCATGATTGGTTTAGTGCGATGATGGTGATATTGAGCAGAATTTTGATGTTTTCGGTTGTTGGTAGGTGAATGATTTCCAAACACAGCAGTGTCCGACTTTTATACACCCGATGAACCCGTATCCACAACACGTCATGACTGTTTACCACTCCACCAATCAAAAAGCAACAAACGTTTCGTGTTCCAACTCGTCCAAAGGTCTCTCACTCATCGCGCTCTGCGTCCCATTGTTCGCAGTGCTCTTGTCATGACCTGTCCGTGACGTCACAACCGTGACGTCACCAAACACCGTGTAACTCCGGACTTGTTGGAGCAGGTCTAGGATCGAGGCTTGCGCCTCTGACCACTCCGTTCGGGGTCACTGGCGTGAGCCCACTGTCGCCACTACCGTGGCTCCGTAGGGAAGGGGGAGCCCAGAGCACTAGAGCCGTGCTCGCGACTTCATCGCTCACACGCTAGCCTCGAGACAAGTCTCGAGACTTACGCTACAGTCCCACTCCGTTCGGGTTACTAGCGTAAGGCCAATGTCGCCACTAACGTGGCTCCGTTAATAAAAAAATATAAAAAAAATAAAATAAAAAATAATTAAAATTAAAATTCTAAAAATCTAAAAAAAAGAATTTAAAAAAATTACTTAATGAAATAAAATAAAACAAAAAATAAATTCAAAAAAATAAAAAAAATTAAAAAAAAAAAAAAAAAAAATTTAACAAAAAATTCCACCTTACTACCACCTCACTACCACCTCCACCTCACTACCACCTCATCCCGCCTCACCCGCCTCACCCGCCTCACCATCCCGCCTCACCCACCTCATCCCGCCTCACCTGCCTCACCATCCCGCCTCACCCGCCTCACCATCCCGCCTCACCCGCCTCACCCCGCCTCACCCGCCTCACCATCCCGCCTCACGCCTCACCTCGATGCCACCTCATTGGGGGTCGAGATGCTCAGTATATACTACTAATTGCAGATATTAATTATGCTTATTAGCATGATTACAATCAACCACATCGGCCCAAACACATACACATTATAGTAATCCAAGTGTACCGTGTACACATGTCCAAACTCATGTCAATGGTCTGTTTATTTTACGAAACGAAAAAACTTTTCCGGAAATTTTGCTGCCAGCAAAAAAAGCGTTCCGTATTCCTGCAGTAAAATTTATTTAGTATATATTTACTTGCTTTTACAGTAAGACGTCGGTGGCAACTTAAGACGTCGGAGTGCGGTGAGCAGTGTTTGTGCAGCACCCTCTTTTGTAAGAAATTGTTGCATGACCATAACATACGGAGTGTTCTTCGTACTGCAATTCCCTTAAATTGTATCAAATTATTCTTCGGCGGTTTCCGTCAAGTTTCTAGAGTTTCGTGTCAAATACCATGACAAAATAATACAGGAAATGTCATTGCAATAGAATGTTTTTATCTCGAGTTCCCAATTTCACAATAACTGTGTTGACATGACGAGAAAATACAGAGTGTCCTTCATACTGCAATTTCCTTTTGAGCCCCCCCCCCCCAAGAGGTTGTCATTTTTGTTGTTAGTCCCACGATTGGCTGGCGTCAAAATAGGCCGGCCCTAACAAATTTGTAAACCAAAATATTTTGTCGGAACGCGGTGAGCAGTGTTTGTGTAGCGCGCCCTCTTTTGTTCGAAATTCTTGCATGAGGATAAAATACGAAGTGTCCTTCATACTGCAATTTCCTTTAATTATATTACATTCCACCTTCGGAGGTTCGTGTCAATTTTCTAGATTTTCGTGTCAAATACCATTGCAAAACATTACATGAAATTTCAATGCAATACAATGTGTTCATCTTGAGTTCCCTTTTTGCACAATAACTGTGTTTACATCTCGAATGGCCAGACATCGGAGCGTGGTGAGCAGTATTTGCATAGCGCGCCCGCTCTTTGAAAAGAAATAATTGTTATAAAATCTTTTTAAAATACTCAGAACTCTTTAGTCCCACGATTTTGGCCTTGGAGATTATTAATGTGGTCTGTTTTCGAGTAGTTTAATAGGGGTGTAAGTGGCGCCACTAACGTCAAAATAGGCCGCCCCTAAAAAAAACCATCATTTTTTTATGCGGCCAAAAAATTTGGGCAAAATTTTTGAAAACAAAAACAAACAAAACTGTATTTTGTAAATAGACATATTTTGAGCCCCCCCCCCCCGCCCTAAAACCAAATCCTGGGTGCGTCACTGGTTAATATTATTTTAACTATTTGACGATTATTCTTGAAATTCAACAGTAAGGGGTCGTATATCATGTTTAATAAGTGGATTCAATGTCATTTTAAGGTACGGGATAAATCTTGAGTTATTGTCTGGAAATCAAGTTGGTTGTCAATTTCAACAGAATTGTATTTTATATCACGTTTTATCAATATACGAAATTGCAATTCATTGCAAAATGTATTTCTTGAGTTTTTGTCTGGAAACCAAGTACATGTATGTTGTTTTGTTATAGTAAAGTTCACTTGAATTCGCTTGGTATTTTACGTGCTTTATAATCTGCATTCCAGAATCGCCTGGTATTTTACGCGCTTAATACAGTACATTGCTATGTTTTATTATTTAACTATTCGACGATTCTTCTTCAAAATGTTCAAATTCAACAGAAAGGGGTCACAAATCATGTTTAATAAGCGTATGAAATATCAATTTAATGTAACGGATATATCTTGAGTTATTGTCTGTAAATCAAGGTTGTTGTTTATGTTACAGTAAAGTTGACTTAACTACTGGGAATGGGATCAGCCGTAAATTTCTTTTGTAATAAGCCACAATGAATCCTCAAACCCACTAAGCAACTTAAATTGACAAGAACCGTGGAAAAATTCAAACCCCCCAAAAATTGATTGCAAATTTAAGTCACATTGAATTGAAAAACGTAAAACACTATTTATAGAGACAATAATCCCCCACCCAAATAAATTGTATTGATATGAAAACTTGACAATAATTAGTCATGATGTACTGACACACACAAAAACCCCGACGGAAACCTGGGAAGAAACAATAAAAGACAATAAAACAATTGTTTGGACGCTCCGTACGTAGCTTTTGCTACCGTCGATTTCTTCCAAAAGAGGGCGTCCTACACAAACACTGGTCAGCACCTTTAAGATTTTTGTATAATGCAGATGACAATCTGCGACCAATAAAACATGTTTTTTAAGACATAATGACTGCAGAACACATCGCATTTAATGAAAATTGCGTCCTATTATTGTCCATTATATTTTACACAAGTTTGAAAATTGATGAAAGCCATGGCGGAATAAATTTAATATGATTTATAAAAATCATGTAAAATTCATAACGAAAGTCACTTTTTATTGAACAAAAATAAATCACTCTTTCTAGAGACAATTATTGCAAAATAGCTCATCGCTTTTTTGACACAGAAAGTAAGAAACTTGACAGGAACAGAAGAAGAATAAAATAATGTAATGTCATTTAATGACAATTTAGTGTTTTAATCGCAAAAAACAATTAATTGGGAATTAAAGTAACTTTATAATAATTGAATGAAAGTAACATGCTACCTATGGATACAATTACTCCAGAATAATAGATATTTGAACATATCAGTCGATAATTAGTTGTCACGTAATGACATAAAAAATACCTGGACGGAAACCTCGTCGGAAAAAAATACACGACAATAAAGCAAAAAAGTGTCGACGCTATACAGGGTGTTTCAATAAAAAGGAAACCCAACTTTGAAGAACAAGTATGGACAGACTAAATGTTAACTGGCTGTGAAACCGCTTTCATATAAAAGCGTAATCTCTATGCTTTTCAATGATACCTTGTTTACATTTCCAGGGCCTTGCATCACTGAGCATTATTATCTTCAAAACGATGCAAAATTGCAGTTGGTTCACTTTCATGTCAAACACAATAGGCATGGTGTGCATGGGAATAAGTATTCAAGAAGATAACACGGGTGCATCAAAAGAAATAAAAAAACAAGTCGGGTTGGTTTCAAAACTGGATTTTGTTTGTCATTAATTCTCGTTTTGACCAAGCCACGTTCAAAACAATCTGCCATTTTCCCGAGAATTGACATTCAAGCCATTTCAAAGACATTTCCGTAACAATAGGCACACCGTACCCAGTGGTTTTTTTTTTTATGAAAGTGAACCAAGTGCATTTTTGCATTCAGTTTTCAAGACAATGATGCTCAGTGATGCATGACTCAGAAAACCTAAACACGGTATCATTGAAAAGCATAGAGATTACGCTTTCAGATGATACCAGTTTTATAGCCAGTAAACATATCGTAAGTCCATACTCATTCTTTGAAATTGGGTTTCCTTTTTTTGAAACACCCTGTATACGTACACCATGATTGCTTCCTTCAATTTCTTGCAAAAAACGAAGACGTCCGTCAATGTGTGTCACGATGTACCCATTTGACAAAAATACCACACTCTCTGTGGAGATAATATTGCAGAATAACGCATCCCATATGATTAAAACTGCGTCGCATTACTGGCCGTGATATGTGACGCAACATGATTGAAAATTTAAGGGAATCTTGGGAAAATTTTATTCTTATATGATTGAAGAAAGCAGTATTTTTATCGTGAAAAAAACTGTGTTAATTGGAATTACTTTTGAAGGAAATTTTGTTGAATATTTAGTCGCAATGTAAAGATTTGAAGAAAAAAAATCGACTGAAATCTCGAACAAAAAATATCCACTCTTTGTTAATGGTTCCGATACCTAAAGGAAAGCGCGTTGAATTGTATAGAAATTTCGTCCAATAATTATTCATGATGTATAACAAAACAGTTTTGAAGAAAAAAAATGACAGGAACCTTAAAAAAAAAATGCCACAATAAAAACTACAACGTGTAAGCAAACTCCGTTTTTTGCTGTCATCTATTTCTTTCAACAGAGGGTGCACTACTAAGTGTAAAAAGGTCCCACTTTAGATCCATAATAATTATGTTGTTTTCCTATGGATTCAAACTAAAATTGTAGATGATGTACACGAGGAAATAACTTTTTGAGCGATTTTCTTCAGTTTTGTATATACGAGAAGGTAACATTTAAACGCCATCCAAAATAATACTCACTTTCAGAATTTGCTACAGTTGACTTGGCGTCCCCAAATGTCCATGCAGCGCTGGACACCAAGCTGAAGCCCGTGCTGGCTTAAAGCTTCTGAAGGAATGCAGAATCACCACTGGTGTCGTTGCAAATGATCTAGGACAATCCAGGAGGTGTGCAAAATAGTGTATTAATTGCGAAAAGTCCGATTCAAAGGAAAGTCACTTTTAATTGCAGAAAATGAATGAAGAAAACACATTCCAATATTTGATCATGATATTATAACATAAAAAGATTGTAACAAATTTACAGATACCGTGGTAAACCAAAAACATTGCGACAATAAAAACTAGACTATGTTCCCACCATCAATGTAATCGTCAATGCCGACCCTGACATGCCCATTTATGATCATAACAATTGAGCTCGAAATAGAAGAAAAACAATTCTGTCATAATCACAAAATGTGAACTGTTATTTTATGTCCCCGAGTTATGACAAACGAAAGAGTCCAAAATTACAAGAAGGAACTTACGGTCTGTACAACAGGTTCGCCCTTTAGCAAAGGAAGTCTTAGTCAACACGACGAGGGTGACACTGCAATAGCTGTGAACTGAAGGCACGTGGCGTTTCTGTTGTTGTTGTCAAGCAGATGACAGGTTCGGTAATGAGCGTATTTGTATAGATTCTAAACACAAAGCACCCACTAGAGCATTACAATGCAAATTCCAACCATTCACCTCCCATGCCTGTAACTAACCTTAGACGTTTTGAAGTCTGAAAAGGATTTATTTTCTCGACTGTAATACCCTTAAAGCGTTGAGAAATTTGGTTTGTTTGGTTAGAGTGCCAAAAATAATATCTTGGGTAATTAATTCTGTACTGTTCCATTAATTTTTTTGGCGAAACTGCTTTAACTTTATAAACACTTCCCAACGGGTAATATTTTGGTTGAAATGCAGTACTTTGTTAGGATTTTGTTAGGACAGTCGCTCTTCAAGCCCAATCTTCCCTGATCATTTATTTAGTCTCCCCAACAGAACTGTAAAAGTAACTACATTCGACTAAAAAGAAAGTCCCCACCTTAGAATTCTTCTTTGTTTAACCCTAAAGGGGCCGGGGCGGAATCCGCCGCCTCGACTTTTTCTGCGATAGCCTTGAATTTCTTTCCGCCAAACGAACTGTTATGACTTTTTAGCCCCGAGCCTTGCGCATCTTTTGATACCAAAAACATAAAAATCGGACCACGGGTTGCCGTCCGGCGCTACTCGCCTTAAAAACTGAATTTCCCCATATTCGTCGTGTACACAGAGCAAAATTACCATTTGTGCATATGAATAATTAATTACCCATCAATCCAAAAACCCTTTGACCAATAGTTATGAAATTTCTTGGGTATGTTTATGATAAGTTGTTTTACAATTTTTCGTCGCTCGAAGGTCGAGTTTTTAGGGCGGGGGGGGGGGGGCAGAATCCACCAAACCCCCGGCTGAGAGGTGGTCAAACTAACCCGACCCTTTAGGGTTAAAGGAAATTATACAACCTTTGCTTTTGCTACAATTTTCAAGAATAAATGAATTCGGAGGATCATATTGTTACGGATGCTGCACAACTGAACAAAAAGAACAACCTCGTTTCCGATGAACTACTCAAGAAATACAAAATGGATTAAATTGAAATTTGGTACAATTAGTTTTCACGATGTGTAGCATATGTAGTTTGAATGGCGTGAGAAACCGTGGAGCTATAAATATAATATGATCGTAACAATCTAATGTTTTAAACGTTAAAAATCCATGTTGACTTCCATTAGGATTGTACTTGTCGCAAATAAAACCCTATATTGTTACGGTCATAATATCTTGATTATTTTGACGTTTTTTCAATGAAATTAAATCTTTTGATGTCAAACATCATGACAAGTGAGTGTGCGAAAATTCAGTTTAATGTAACGTGTATATCTTGAGTTGTTGGCCCCAAATCGAGTTTGGTGGTGGAGATCGAGACCACTATAATAGAGGGCGCGCCACATAAATAGTGGTCTCAACAACGCATCAACACAGTGGAGCTATAAATATAATATGATCGTAACAATCCAGTGTTTTAAACGTTAAAAATCCATGTTGACTTCCATTAGGATTGTCCTTGTCGCAAATGAAACCCTGTATTGTTACGATCATAATATCTTGATTATTTGACGTTTTTTTTTATGAAATTAAATCTTTTGATGTGAAACATTATGTAAAATGAGTGTGCGAAAATTCAGTTTAATTTAACGTGTATATCTTGAGTTGTTGGCCCCAAATCGAGTTTGGTGGTGGAGATCGAGACCACTATAATAGAGGGCGCGCCACATAAATAGTGGTCTCAACAACGCATCAACACAGATGCTGCACAACTGAACAAAAAGAACAACCTCGTTTCCGATGAACTACTCAAGAAATACAAAATGGATTAAATTAATATTTGGTGCAATTAGTTTTCACGATGTGTAGCATAAGTAGTTTGAATGGCGTGAGAAACCGTGGAGCTATAAATTTAACATGATCGTAACAATCTAATGTTTTAAACGTTAAAAATCCATGTTGACTTCCATTAGGATTGTACTTGTCGCAAATAAAACCCTGTATTGTTACGGTCATAATATCTTGATTATTTTGACGGTTTTTTTTATGAATTTAAATCTTTTGATGTCAAATATAATGACAAATGATTGTGCGAAAATTCAGTTTAATTTAACGTGTATATCTTGAGTTGTTGGCCCCAAATCGAGTTTGGTGGTGGAGATCGAGACCACTATAATAGAGGACGCGCCACATAAATAGTGGTCTCAACAACGCATCAACACAGATGCTGCACAACTGAACAAAAATAACAACCACGTTTCCGATGAACTACTCAAGAAATACAAAATGGATTAAATTGAAATTTGGTGCAATTAGTTTTCACGATGTGTAGCTTAAGTCTGTAGTTTAAATGGCGTGAGAAACCGTGGAGCTATAAATAAAATATAATCGTAACAATCTAGTGTTTTAAACGTAAAAAATCCATGTTGACTTCCATTAGGATTGTACTTGTTGCAAATAAAACCCTGTATTACACTCAGACACGAATACATGTACAATCAAAACATCATTAACCAATATATTGGATTTGCCGCAGCCTGAAATTAAATCTTTTGATGTCAAACATCATGACAAATGAGTGTGCGAAAATTCCGTTTAATGCAAAGTGTATTTCAAGCGTTGTTGGCCCCAAATCGAGTTTGATGGTGGAGATCGAGTCCACTATATTAGAGGGCGCGCCACATAAATAGTGGTCTCAACAACGCATCAACACAGATGCTGCACAACTGAACAAAAAGAACAACCTCGTTTCCGATGAACTACTCAAGAAAAACAAAATGGATTAAATTGAAATTTGGTGAAATTAGTTTTCACGATGTGTAGCATAAGTAGTTTGAATGGCGTGAGAAACCGTGGTGCTATAAATATAATATGATCGTAACAATCCAGTGTTTTAAACGTTAAAAATCCATGTTGACTTCCATTAGGATAGTACTTGTCGCAAATAAAACCCTGTATTGTTACGGTCATCATTTCTTGATTATTTGAGGGTTTTTTTAATGAAATTAAATCTTTTGATGTCAAACATCATGACAAATGAGTGTGCGAAAATTCAGTTTAATGTAACGTGTATTTCTTGAATTGTTTGCCCCCAATCTAGTTTAGTGGTGGAGATTGAGACCACTATAATGAGAGGGCGCGCCACATAAATAGTGGTCTCAAGAACGCATCAACACGGATGCTGCACAACTGAACAAAAAGAACAACCTCGTTTCCGATGAACTACTAGCTCAAGAAATACAAAATGGATTAAATTGAAATTTGGTGCAATTAGTTTTCACGATGTGTAGCATAAGTAGTTTGAATGGCGTGAGAAACCGTGGAGCTATAAATATAGTAATGATCGTAACAGTCTAGTGTTTTAAACGTTAAAAATCCATGTTGACTTCCATTAGGATTGTACTTGTCGCAAATAAAACCCTGTATTGTTACGATCATAATATCTTGATTATTTGACGTTTTTTATGAAATTAAATCTTTTGATGTCAAACATTATGTAAAATGAGTGTGCGAAAATTCAGTTTAATGTAACGTGTATTTCTTGAATTGTTGGCCCCCAATCTAGTTTGGTGGTGGAGATCGAGACCACTATAATGAGAGGGCGCGCCACATAAATAGTGGTCTCAACAACGCATCAACACAGTTGCTGCACAACTGAAAAAAAAAAACAACCTCGTTTCCGATGAACTACTCAAGAAATACAAAATGGATTAAATTGAAATTTGGTGCAATTAGTTTTCACGATGTGTAGCATAAGTAGTTTGAATGACGTGAGAAACCGTGGAGCTATGAATATAATAATGATCGTAACAATCTAGTGTTTTAAACGTTAAAAATCCATTTTGACTTCCATTAGGATTGCACTTGTCGCAAATAAAACCCTGTATTGTTACGGTCATAATATCTTGATTATTTGACGTTTTTTTAATGAAATTAAATCTTTTGATGTCAAACATCATAAGTGAGTGTGCGAAAATTTAGTTTAATGTAAAGTGTATTTCAAGAGTTGTTGGCCCCAAATCGAGTTTGATAGTGGAGATCGAGACCACTATAATAGAGGGCGCGCCACATAAATAGTGGCCTCAACAACGCATCAACACAGATGCTGCACAACTGAAAAAAAAGAACAACTTCGTTTCCGATGAACTACTCAAGAAATACAAAATGGATTAAATTGAAATTTGGTGCAATTAGTTTTCACGATGTGTAGCATAAGTAGTTTGAATGGCGTGAGAAACAGTGGAGCTATTAATATAATGTGATCGATCGTAACAATCTAGTGTTTTAAACGTTAAAAATCCATGTTGACTTCCATTAGGATTGTACTTGTTGCAAATAAAACCCTGTATTGTTACGGTCATAATATTTTGATTATTTTGACATTTTTTTATGAAATAAAATCTTTTGATGTCAAACATCATGACAAATGAGTGTGCAAAAATTCAGTTTAATGTAACGTGTATTTCTTGAATTGTCGGCCCCCAATCTAGTTTGGTGGAGGAGATCGAGACCACTATAATGAGAGGGCGCGCCACATAAATAGTGGTCTCAACAACGCATCAACACGGATGCTGCACAACTGAACAAAAAGAGCAACCTCGTTTCCGATGAACTACTCAAGAAATACAAAATGGATTAAATTGAAATTTGGTGCAATTAGTTTTCACGATGTGTAGCATAAGTAGTTTGAATGACGTGAGAAACCGTGGAGCTATAAATATAATAATGATCGTAACAATCCAGTGTTTGAAAAGCTAAAAATCCATGTTGACATCCATTAAGATTGTATTTGTCGAGAATGATACCCTGTATTGTTACGGTCATAATAGCTTGATCTTTTGACCTTTTCTTCTGAAATTAAATCTGTTCATGTCAAACATAATGACAATAGAGGGCATGCCACATAAATAGTGGTCTCAACAACGCATCAATACAGATGCTGCAAAATTGAACAAAAAAGAACAAACTCGTTTCCGATGAAATACTCAAGAAATACGAAATGGATTCAATTGAAATTTCGTGCGATTACTTTTCACGATGTGTAGCAGAAGTCGTTTGAATGGCGTGAGAAACCGTGGAGCTCTTAATATAATATGATCGTAACAATCTAGTGTTTGAAACGCTAAAAATCCACGTTGACTTCCATAAGGATTGTATTTGTCGAGAATGAAACCCTGTATTGTTACGGTCATAATAGCTTGATTGATTGACCTTTTCTTCTGAAATTAAATCTGTTCATGTCAAACATAATGACAAATGAGTGCACAAAAATTCATTTTAATATAACGTGTATTTCTTGAGTTTTTGCCCCCAAAACGAGTTTGTTCTGTATTTTTCAAAATTGAATATTCAGTGATTTGTCATGATGACTGTGTTACATTATGAGATTTAATTCCATGAGAAACCATCAAACAATGAAAAAGAGTATACCCGAAACAAATACAGTATTTTAAACGTGAAATATATTACCCAAATGAAAAATGAAAAGTCAACGTCCATGGAAAAATAATAATACACTCGTTGTTTGAGCAATAACCCGAGCTCACCAGGTCAAGCTATATTAAGTTGTAAGTTCAGCAAGTGATCGGTCTTGATGTCTTACACGAGGAGATACAATTTCGTGAGAAACAGTCAAACCACTACAAAAATTAATTCGAGAAGGGGCGCGCTGAATAAAACTAGTGGTCTCGCACCGCCAAGACATTCATCCGCACGCCGTAGAATTTTTTTAAATTTTCCTTCAATAGAGGGCGCGCCACATAAATAGTGGTCTCAACAACGCATCAACACGGATGCTGCAAAATAATTGAACAAAAAAAGAACAAACTCGTTTTCGATGAACTACTCAAGAAATACGAAAAGGATTCAATTGAAATTTCGTGCAATTACTTTTCACGATGTGTAGCAGAAGTCGTTTGAATGGCGTGAGAAACCGTGGAGCTATAAATATAATATGATCGTAACAATCTAGTGTTTGAAACGCTAAAAATCCACGTTGACTTCCATAAGGATTGTATTTGTCGAGAATGAAACCCTGTATTGTTACGGTCATAATAGCTTGATTGTTTGATCTTTTCTTCTGAAATTAAATCTGTTCATGTCAAACATAATGACAAATGAGTGCACAAAAAGTCATTTTAATATAACGTGTATTTCTTGAGTTTTTGCCCCCAAAACGAGTTTGTTCTGTATTTCAAAATTGAATATTCAGTGATTTGTCATGATGACTGTGTTACATTATGAGATTTAATTCCATGAGAAACCATCAAACAATGAAAAAGAGTATACCCGAAACAAATACAGTATTTTAAACGTGAAATATATTACCCAAATGAAAAATGAAAAGTCAACGTCCATGGAAAAATAATAATACACTCGTTGTTTGAGCAATAACCCGAGCTCACCAGGTCAAGCTATATTAAGTTGTAAGTTCAGCAAGTGATCGGTCTTGATGTCTTACACGAGGAGATACAATTTCGTGAGAAACAGTCAAACCACCACAAAAATTAATTCGAGAAGGGGCGCGCTGAATAAAACTAGTGGTCTCGCACCGCCAAGACATTCATCCGCACGCCGTAGATTTTTTTTAAATTTTCCTTCAATAGAGGGCGCGCCACATAAATAGTGGTCTCAACAACGCATCAACACGGATGCTGCAAAATTGAACAAAAAAGAACAAACTCGTTTCCGATGAACTACTCAAGAAATACGAAAAGGATTCAATTGAAATTTCGTGCAATTACTTTTCACGATGTGTAGCAGAAGTCGTTTGAATCGCGTGAGAAACCGTATAGCTCTTGATATAATATGATCGTAACAATCTAGTGTTTGAAAAGCTAAAAATCCACGTTGACTTCCATTAGGATTGTATTTGTCGAGAACGAAACCCAGTATTGTTACGGTCATAATAGCTTGATTGTTTGACCTTTTCTTCTGAAATTAAATCTGTTCATGTCAAACATAATGACAAATGAGTGCACAAACATTTATTTTAATGTAACGTGTATTTCTTGAGTTTTTGCCCCCAAAACGAGTTTGTTCTGTATTTCAAAATTGAATATTCAGTGATTTGTCATGATGACTGTGTGACGTTTTGAGATTTAATTTCATGAGAAACCACAAAACAATGAAAAAGATCAGTCGTTAGTTGAGCGAGAGGTGCTAAAACGTGAAAAATACTAACCAAATGAAAATTGAAATGTCAACGTCCATGGAAAAATAATAATAGTACACTTTTTGTTTGAACAATAACCGGCGAGCTCACCAGGTCAAGCTATATTAAGTTGTAAGTTCAGCAAGTGATTCGGTCTTGATGTCTTACACGAGGAGATACAATTTCGTGAGAAACCGTCAAACCACTAAAAAAATTAATTCGAGAAAGGGCGCGCTGAATAAAACTAGTGGTTTCGCACCGCCAAGACATTCATCCGCACGCCGTAGAATTTTTTTAATTTTCCTTCAATAGAGGGCGCGCCACATAAATAGTGGTCTCAACAACGCATCAACACAAATGCTGCACAACTGAACAAAAAGCACAACCTCGTTTCCGATGAACTACTCAAGAAAAACCAAATGGATTCAATTGAAATTTGGTGCAATTAGTTTTCACGATGTGTAGCATAAGTAGTTTGAATGGCGTGAGAAACCGTGGAGCTATGAATATAATATGATCGTAGAAATCTAGTTTTTTAAACGTTACAAATCCATGTTGACTTGCATTAGGATTGTACTTGTCGCAAATAAAACCCCAGTGTTACGGTCATAATATCTTGATTATTGGACTTTTTTTATGAAATTAAATCTTTTGATGTCAAACATCATGAAAAATGAGTGTGCGAAAATTCAGTTTAATGTAACGTGTATTTCTTGAATTGTTGGCCCCAACTCGAGTTTGGTTGTGGAGATCGAGACCACTATAATAGAGGGCGCGCCACATAAATAGTGGTCTCAACAACGCATCAACACAGATGCTGCACAACTGAACAAAATGAACAACCTCGTTTCCGATGAACCACTCAAGAAATACAAAATGGATTAAATTGAAATTTGGTGCAATTAGTTTTCACGATGTATTATATTACATTCCTTTTTCGGCAGTTCCTGTCAAGATTCTAGAGTTTGGTGTCAAATACCATGGCAAAATATTACAAGAAATGTCATTGCAATACAATGTGTATATCTTGAGTTCCCAATTTCACAATAACTGTGTTGACATGAGGAGAAAATACGGAGTGTCCCTACGGGTGCAACAGTGTATTAAAATTCCCATAGACACTAGTGCTAAATGCCCATACTTCTAAACTCTTTTAAAAATACTCAGAACTCTCACATGTATTTAAGCTGCACACAGAAATGGTGATCGAAATGTCAGCACAGTTTTCTTTTCTTTTCAATTTTTGGTGGGTTGACCCGTTACTGTCTTTTCGTGAAATTCTTACCCAAAGAAGACGACCCCTATTTTTCCCAAAGTGGAAAAAAGTAGCCATCTTGAAAAACGATCCCTCTACATCATGAAAAAAATAGCGCCACTTTCGAGCTCCATTGCATCCAAAGTGCTCAGAATTGGAAGTCCCAAGTCTGGGCCAGTGGTTCATTGCCATATTTTTTTTAATTCCCCAATTTTACGGCCCTCAGAACTCTCTAATATAGAATATTTTGAGGGTATAACTGCTTTTCATGAGCTCGGCGGATGGGTTTAGGCCTATTAACAGGTGTGCACTCTGACACGTCACCACTGGTGTTGCAAATGATCTAGGACAATCCAGGAGGTGTGCAAAAAAAGTGTATTGATTAAAATTCCGATTCGAATGAAAGTCACTTTTAATGGGAGACAATGAATGAAGAAAACACATTCCAATATTGGATCATAATATCATAACATAAAAAGATTGTAATATATTTACGGAAACCGTGGCAAACCAAAAACATTGCGAGAATAAAAACTAGTCTATGTTACCACCATCAAATGATTTGATGGTGGTAACATAGACTAGTTTTTATTCTCGCAACGTTTTTGGTTTGCCACGGTTTCCGTAAATATATTACAATCTTTTTATGTTATGATATTATGATCCAATATTGGAATGTTTTCTTCATTCATTGTCTCCCATTAAAAGTGACTTTCATTCGAATCGGAATTTAAATGTAATCGTCAATGCCGACCCTGACATGCCCAATTAAGGTCATAACCATTGAGCTCGAAATAGAAGAAAAATAATTCCGTCATAATCACAAAATGTTAACTTTTTGTCACCGAGTTAATGACAAACAAAAGAGTCCCAGAGTGCAAGAGGGAACTTACGGTCTTTACAACAGGTTTGCCCTTTAGCACAGGAAGTTGTAGTCAACATGACGAGAGTAGCGCTGCAATAGCTGTGAACTGAAGGCACCCGGCGCCGCTGTTGCTGTTTTCAAGCGGACGACTGGTTCGAAAATTGGAGCGTATTTATATGGATCCTAACACAAAGCACCCACGAAAGCATCACAATACAAATTCCTACCATTCACTGATCATGGCTATAATAACTGACCTGAGACGTTTTGAAGTCTGGAAATGATTATTTTCTGGACTGTGACTTCCTTAAAGCGTTAAGAATTTTGGCTTGTTTGGGTAGAGTGCCCAAAATAATATCTAGCGTAATTAATTATGTGTTCCATTAATTATTTTGGCGGGAGGGGATGAAACTGCTTTAGCTTCTTAAAAACTTGGAAGTTTTAGGAAGTTGTAGGAATTTGTAGGAATTTGTATGAACTTGAATGAAGTTGTAGGAAGTTGTTGGAAGTTGTCGGAAAATGTTGTAAGTTGTTGTAAGTTGTAAGTTGTAGGAAGTTGTAGGAATTTGTAGGAAGTTGTGGGAATTTGTAGGAAGATGTAGGAATTTGTAGGAATTTGTAGGAAGTTGTGGGAAGTTGTAGGAATTTTTAGGAAGTTGTAGGAAGTTGTAAGAATTTGTAGGAATTTGTAGGAATTTGTAGGAAGTTGTTGGAAGTTGTTGGAAGTTGTAGGAAGTTGTGGGAAGTTGTGGGAAGTTGTGGGAATTTGTAGGAATTTGTAGGAATTTGTAGGAAGTTGTGGGAAGTTGTGGGAAGTTGTAGGAATTTTTAGGAAGTTGTAGGAAGTTGTAAGAATTTGTAGGAATTTGTAGGAATTTGTAGGAATTTGTAGGAAGTTGTGGGAAGTTGTGGGAAGTTGTAGGAATTTTTAGGAAGTTGTAGGAAGTTGTAAGAATTTGTATTAATTTGTAGGAATTTGTAGGAATTTGTAGGAAGTTGTGGGAAGTTGTGGGAAGTTGTGGGAAGTTGTAGGAATTTGTAGGAATTTGTAGGAATTTGTAGGAAGTTGTGTGAATTTGTAGGAATTTGTGGGAATTTGTAGGAAATTGTAGGAATTTGTAGGAAGTTGTAGGAATTTGTAGGAAGTTGTAGGAAGTTGTAGGAAGTTGTTGGAATTTGTGGGAATTTGTAGGAAGTTGTGGGAAGTTGTAGCAATTTGTAGGAATTTGTAGGAAGTTGTGGGAATTTGTAGGAATTTGTGGGAATTGATAGGAATTTGTAGGAATTTGTGGGAAGTTGTAGGAAGTTGTAGGAAGTTGTGGGAATTTGTAGGAAGTTGTTGGAAGTTGTAGGAAGTTGTAGGAAGTTGTTGGAATTTGTGGGAATTTGTAGGAATTTGTAGGAATTTGTAGGAAGTTGTAGGAAGTTGTAGGAAGTTGTAGGAAGTTGTAGGAAGTTGTTGGAATTTGTGGGAATTTGTAGGAATTTGTAGGAATTTGTAGGAAGTTGTGGGAATTTGTAGGAAGTTGTGGGAATTTGTAGGAAGTTGTGGGAAGTTGTAGCAATTTGTAGGAATTTGTAGGAAGTTGTGGGAATTTGTAGGAATTTGTGGGTATTGATAGGAATTTGTAGGAATTTGTGGGAAGTTGTAGGAAGTTGTAGGAAGTTGTGGGAATTTGTAGGAAGTTGTTGGAAGTTGTAGGAAGTTGTAGGAAGTTGTTGGAATTTGTGGGAATTTGTAGGAATTTGTAGGAATTTGTAGGAAGTTGTAGGAAGTTGTAGGAAGTTGTAGGAAGTTGTAGGAAGTTGTTGGAATTTGTGGGAATTTGTAGGAATTTGTAGGAATTTGTAGGAAGTTGTGGGAATTTGTAGGAAGTTGTGTGAATTTGTAGGAAGTTGTGGGAATTTGTAGGAAGTTGTAGGAATTTGTAGGAAGTTTGTAGGAATTTGTAGGAAGTTGTGGGAATATGTAGGAAGTTGTGGGAATTTGTAGGAAGTTGTAGGAAGTTGTAGGAATTTGTAGGAAGTTTGTATTAATTTGTAGGAAGTTGTTGGAATTTGTGGGAATTTGTAGGAAGTTGTGGGAAGTTGTGGGAAGTTGTAGGAATTTGTAGGAATTTTTAGGAAGTTGTGGGAATTTGTAGCAATTTGTGGGAATTTATAGGAATTTGTAGGAATTTGTGGGAAGTTGTAGGAATTTGTAGGAAGTTGTGGGAATTTGTAGGAAGTTGTAGGAAGTTGTAGGAATTTGTAGGAAGTTTGTATTAATTTGTAGGAAGTTGTTGGAATTTGTGGGAATTTGTAGGAAGTTGTGGGAAGTTGTGGGAAGTTGTAGGAATTTGTAGGAATTTTTAGGAAGTTGTGGGAATTTGTAGGAATTTGTGGGAATTTATAGGAATTTGTAGGAATTTGTGGGAAGTTGTAGGAATTTGTAGGAAGTTGTGGGAATTTGTAGGAAGTTGTAGGAAGTTGTAGGAATTTGTAGGAAGTTGTGGGAATTTGTGGGAAGTTGTGGGAATTTGTAGGAAGTTTTGGGAATTTGTAGGAAGTTGTAGGAAGTTGTAGGAAGTTGTGGGAATTTGTAGGAAGTTGTGGGAATTTGTAGGAAGTTGTAGGAAGTTGTAGGAAGTTGTGGGAATTTGTAGGAAGTTGTGGGAATTTGTAGGAAGTTGTGGGAATTTGTAGGAAGTTGTAGGAAGTTGTAGGAAGTTGTAAGAATTTGTAGGAATTTGTAGGAATTTGTAGGAAGTTGTGGGAAGTTGTGGGAAGTTGTAGGAATTTGTAGGAATTTGTAGGAAGTTTGTATTAATTTGTAGGAAGTTGTTGGAATTTGTAGGAATTTGTAGGAATTTGTAGGAAGTTGTGGGAAGTTGTGGGAAGTTGTAGGAATTTGTAGGAATTTGTAGGAAGTTTGTATTAATTTGTAGGAAGTTGTTGGAATTTGTGGGAATTTGTAGGAAGTTGTGGGAAGTTGTGGGAATTTGTAGGAAGTTGTGGGAATTTGTAGGAAGTTGTGGGAAGTTCTGGGAAGTTCTGGGAAGTTGTAAGAATTTGTAGGAATTTGTAGGAATTTGTAGGAATTTGTAGGAATTTGTAGGAAGTTGTGGGAAGTTGTGGGAAGTTGTGGGAAGTTGTAGGAATTTGTAGGAATTTGTAGGAATTTGTAGGAATTTGTAGGAAGTTGTGGGAAGTTGTGGGAAGTTGTGGGAAGTTGTAAGAATTTGTAGGAATTTGTAGGAATTTGTAGGAAGTTGTGTGAAGTTGTAGGAATTTGTGGGAATTTGTAGGAAATTGTAGGAATTTGTAGGAAGTTGTAGGAATTTGTAGGAAGTTGTAGGAAGTTGTAGGAAGTTGTTGGAATTTGTGGGAATTTATAGGAATTTGTAGGAAGTTGTGTGAATTTGTAGGAATTTGTGGGAATTTGTAGGAAATTGTAGGAATTTGTAGGAAGTTGTAGGAATTTGTAGGAAGTTGTAGGAAGTTGTATGAAGTTGTAAGAATTTGTAGGAATTTGTAGGAATTTGTAGGAATTTGTAGGAAGTTGTAGGAATTTGTAGGAAGTTTGTAGGAATTTGTAGGAAGTTGTGGGAATATGTAGGAAGTTGTGGGAATTTGTAGGAAGTTGTAGGAAGTTGTAGGAATTTGTAGGAAGTTTGTATTAATTTGTAGGAAGTTGTTGGAATTTGTGGGAATTTGTAGGAAGTTGTGGGAAGTTGTGGGAAGTTGTAGGAATTTGTAGGAATTTGTAGGAAGTTGTGGGAATTTGTAGGAATTTGTGGGAATTTATAGGAATTTGTAGGAAGTTGTGGGAATTTGTAGGAAGTTGTAGGAAGTTGTAGGAATTTGTAGGAAGTTGTGGGAATTTGTGGGAAGTTGTGGGAATTTGTAGGAAGTTTTGGGAATTTGTAGGAAGTTGTAGGAATTTGTAGGAAGTTGTAGGAAGTTGTAGGAATTTGTAGGAAGTTGTGGGAATTCGTGGGAAGTTGTGGGAATTTGTAGGAAGTTTTGGGAATTTGTAGGAAGTTGTAGGAATTTGTAGGAAGTTGTAGGAAGTTGTGGGAATTTGTAGGAAGTTGTGGGAATTTGTAGGAAGTTGTAGGAAGTTGTAGGAAGTTGTGGGAATTTGTAGGAAGTTGTGGGAATTTGTAGGAAGTTGTGGGAATTTGTAGGAAGTTGTAGGAAGTTGTAGGAAGTTGTAAGAATTTGTAGGAATTTGTAGGAATTTGTAGGAAGTTGTGGGAAGTTGTGGGAAGTTGTAGGAATTTGTAGGAAGTTTGTATTAATTTGTAGGAAGTTGTTGGAATTTGTGGGAATTTGTAGGAAGTTGTGGGAAGTTGTGGGAAGTTGTAGGAATTTGTAGGAATTTTTAGGAAGTTGTGGGAATTTGTAGCAATTTGTGGGAATTTATAGGAATTTGTAGGAATTTGTGGGAAGTTGTAGGAATT
The DNA here is from genome assembly GCF_015706575.1 of Patiria miniata. Classification (NCBI taxonomy): domain Eukaryota; kingdom Metazoa; phylum Echinodermata; class Asteroidea; order Valvatida; family Asterinidae; genus Patiria; species Patiria miniata. The sequence goes on from NW_024037061.1 coordinate 19,171,270, forward strand.
TGTAGGAAGTTGTGGGAATTTGTAGGAAGTTGTAGGAAGTTGTAGGAATTTGTAGGAAGTTTGTATTAATTTGTAGGAAGTTGTTGGAATTTGTGGGAATTTGTAGGAAGTTGTGGGAAGTTGTGGGAAGTTGTAGGAATTTGTAGGAATTTGTAGGAAGTTGTGGGAATTTGTAGGAATTTGTGGGAATTTATAGGAATTTGTAGGAATTTGTGGGAAGTTGTAGGAATTTGTAGGAAGTTGTGGGAATTTGTAGGAAGTTGTAGGAAGTTGTAGGAATTTGTAGGAAGTTGTGGGAATTTGTGGGAAGTTGTGGGAATTTGTAGGAAGTTTTGGGAATTTGTAGGAAGTTGTAGGAAGTTGTAGGAAGTTGTGGGAATTTGTAGGAAGTTGTGGGAATTTGTAGGAAGTTGTAGGAAGTTGTAGGAAGTTGTGGGAATTTGTAGGAAGTTGTGGGAATTTGTAGGAAGTTGTGGGAATTTGTAGGAAGTTGTAGGAAGTTGTAGGAAGTTGTAAGAATTTGTAGGAATTTGTAGGAATTTGTAGGAAGTTGTGGGAAGTTGTGGGAAGTTGTAGGAATTTGTAGGAATTTGTAGGAAGTTTGTATTAATTTGTAGGAAGTTGTTGGAATTTGTAGGAATTTGTAGGAATTTGTAGGAAGTTGTGGGAAGTTGTGGGAA